>NC_055996.1:63323939-63948939 GCF_018446385.1 Zingiber officinale
AGTCCAAGTTAGCTTTCTTTTGCTCTATTTTGTACCATGATTAGTAAGATTAGATTTGCTTCTTTTGCTCTTATCACAACATGTTTAGAAGGTTCAAATTAGCTTTCTTTTGCTCTTATCACAGCATGTTTAGATAGTCCAAATTAGTTCTCTTTTGCTCTATTTTGTAGCATGATTAGTAAGATTAGATTTGCTTCTTTTTGCCTTATTTTATAGCATGTTTAGAAGGCCCAAAGTTACTTTCTTTTGCCCTATTCTATAGGGTGATTAGTAAGTTCAGATGTGCTTTCTTTTCCTTTATTTACAGCATGTTAGAAGTTCAGATTTTGCTTTTCTCTTGACTTGTTGATAACATGCTTAGAGAGAGTTCAGATTTGCTTTCCTTTATGTTATTTTTATATAGCATGCTTGGTTAGTTGTAATCCTATACTTGTTAGATATATCTATAGGATTCTAATAGGCTCCAATAAAGAATTATAAGAAGCATGAGTAAAGAAAAAGGCTAAAGTCTAGTTAAAAAGAGATAACAAGTAAATTAAAGTAAGAGGCTAGTACCCGACTTCCGAGGTTGTCGTTAAACAAATCCAGGTGACCAATTCCGAGGTCTTGGCCCTGGTAAGACTGAGGTCTTTATACTCATAGGGCTGGAGGCTCGCTACCCCAGTCACTATTAGAGAGTGCGCAAAACAAAGATGGTACTAAGCCTGGGCCCAAAGAAGAAAAGAAAAGAAAAGAAGAAAGAAAAGAAAAAGAAGAAGAAAGTGAAAGAGAAATTAAAAGATTAATTTCTATTATAAGGATATAAGAAAATGAAACAAGTTTATGCTTAGAATCAATAAAAGTTTAGTTCTTTAATTCTAAGCCTACAGTAGTAGTTTCATTACTTTCCTGTCAGTTAGTGAGCATGTTTAGTATTCAGTTTTATTTCTGTATACCATGAGTACATGCAGCTTTGCTTTAGCATTTCAGTTTCAGTATTATTGCATTACTTTTATGCACTTCGAGTTTTGTGAGATAGATTAGTACTTACTAAGCGTTTTCGCTTATAGATCTTTTTTTTCTTCCTCCTGCAGATAAAGGAAAAGCTAAGATATGAAAGGGAGGCGACAGGTGGTGGTGGTGATGAAGGTGTGTGGTGTCTGGAGATCCAGAAGTAGCTGGCAAAATTGTTGAGACTTTCTTTTAGTTCTCTATTAATGTTATATTAAACTTGGGATTGTAGTTGAGTTTATTTCCGCATGTCTAGCTAGTCTCTTTTATTATTTGTGGAGTGCTGTAGTCATGGCTATTGCTAGAGTAGTTCTTTGTCTTATTGTGATTTCTATTACTGCGTGGTTGTGGAAAATATGTTCCAGCCGTCTGTGGCTGCGTATACTATGTTTGTATTATAGATTTGGTCATCGGTACGGAGGAGACTCTGCCGAAATTTTTCGGTAGGTTTTCCTCTGGGCCATGATAAATCTAAGTGTCACTAATAATAGCATAAGTGACACTAGTAAGTAGAGTAGTAGTTAGGTAACAGTCGCCCTTAGAGAGTAGTAGTAAGAAGGGTGGTCGTTACAGTTGGTATCAGAGCATTTTCCATTCTCCAGCATCACACACACATCAGCATCATCCTTGCCGTCTCCAAGTAAGAAAGTATTTAAATCTTTTCTTTATTCTGCTTTCCTTATTATTAACTGCAGTATAGAGTACTTGTTTTTTGAGTACTAAAGTAAGATAGAAGATTTAGTTTCCCTTTTCTTTATTCATATTTATGTATGTTTAGAAAGGATAGAGAAATGTTTAGAAGTACCTACTCATAGGTGTTGAAAGTCAAGAATCATGTATAAGTAAGATATACCTAGAAAGTATAGTGATAATTTTAAGTTTTCTTTTCCTCTGCCTGACTTGATGTCAAGAAGAGGACGTCCTCGTACCGCTGGTACTGGGAACCAAGATCAGGAGAACGAAGAGCTTAGATCAACTGAGCCCAATCTCTCTAAAATTGTTGCCTAACTCCAGAGACAAGTAGCGAGCAGCAGCAAGTGATTGCCAATCTAATGGCCAATCAGAAGCCAGCTCCTCCCCACTCCCCAACCATTAATGTGGAGACCCCAGTGGTGACTGAAGTCCCATCAGTTGCCCTGGAAGTCGCCACGACACCTAGAAGACAAGAAGCATATCTCATCCAATGGCTGAAGCTGAAACCAGAAAGCTTCTCAGGCACGACTGAGCCCTGGGATGCCCAGGCTTGGTTCAAGACACTTGAGAGCACAATGGAGCTTCTTGACTAGCCAGAAGTCGAGAAAGTCAAGTGCGCCTCTTTCTACCTGTCTGGAGATGCTTGTATGTGGTGGGAGAGGATAAAGACCAAGAGAGTAGCCGATCAGATGAGCTGGGCAGATTTTCAGTTAGAGTTCTATAAAGAGTTCTATCACCAACAAGCACTATGAGGAGTTTATAGAGTTCAAGCTAGCCAAGATAGAAGACAAGACAGTAGGGAGCCCAGAGCCCCAGTCAAGTAAGTGCAGAAAAATAGAAAGAAGGTAAGAAAGAGGGGGTTCGGGTGGTCTGTGAATATCCCGAGGTATTCCCAGCAGATCTACCTAGACTACCTCCCAATAAATGAATGGATTCGAGATTGAATTGGTTCCTGGAACCGGTCCAATTTCAAAAGCTCTGTATCGCATGTCTCCAGCAGAGCTGAAGGAGTTACAAGAACAACTACAGGAGTTACTTGACAAAGGCTTCATACGCCCCAGTCACTCACTTTGGGGAGCTCCTGTGTTGTTTGTCAAGAAGAAAGATGGATCAATGCGGATGTGCATAGACTACAGAGCTTTGAATCAAGTGACAATCAAGAACAAGTACCCCCTTCCCATGATCGATGACTTATTTGATCAGTAAAGAGGAGCAACAGTGTTCTCAAAGATAGACCTGCGCTCTGGGTACCATCAGCTGAAGGTGAAAGAAAGAGATATACCCAGAACGGCATTCAGAACCAGATATGGACACTACGAGTTTGTAGTTATGCCATTTGGAGTGACCAATGCACCTGCGGTCTTCATGGACTTAATGAACAGAGTGTTCAGAGAATATCTTGACAAATTTGTCATCGTATTCATCGACGACATTCTGGTCTATTCAAGGACCCCAGAGGAGCATGACACGCACTTGAGGATGGTACTGCAGACTCTGTAGCAAAAGCAGCTTTATGCTAAATTCTCAAAGTGCGAGTTCTGGTTAAATCAGGTGGCATTTTGAGGTCACATTATTTCTAAAGAAGGTATTCAAGTGGATCCAGCCAAAGTGGAAGCGGTCAACTACTGGAGTAGACCCAAGAACGTCAGAGAGATCAGAAGCTTCCTTGGTTTAGCTGGGTACTATAGGAAGTTCGTGAAGGACTTTTCCAAGATAGCCTCTCCACTAACAGCCCTCACCAAAAAGAACAAGAGATTCGAATCACTACAAGAAAAAAGACATACAACAACGGTTTTTCACCGTTGTCGTAGGCCATTTTTAACTGTTGTTAAAGGCTGTGTTGTTAAAAGGGGTGGCAAACGACAACAGTTTTTAATCGTTGTCTGTGAAGGCAAAGACAACATTTTAACAACGGTGAAAAACTGTTGTCTTTTCCTACAAAGACAACAGTTTTTCACCGTTGTCTTTGAGCATATGGCTAGGCTCTTCAACAACAGTTTTGAACTGTCTACGACAACGGCTAAAAAGCGTTGTCTTTTTAGCCAATGACATCGGTTTGACAACGGTTAAAAACTGTTGTCTTTTTAGGCAACGATGTTAAATAACATCAGTTTGTCACTATTGTCTTTTAACGCCATTGACAACAGTTTGACATATTTAAACTGATGTCTTTGGGTACAATATACAACATTTTGACAATAAATAAAAAACTTATTAATCTTTTCCTACTCAATGGTTTATAAAAAACATCCAGTGCAAATTTCATTGATAAAAAACCTACATAATCAATATTTACAATGTAAATTTCATTAAAGTACCAAACATCATCATCCAAACATCATTAAAGTACCAAACATCAACATTCAAACATCACAAAAGTTTACACAGCCAAAAGTTTATATATATCACACATATAGTCCAAAATATCATGTTTTGTTGGAGCACGTCTTCTTTACCTTTGCATCTTCTAAACAGCCTGTGCATCTTCTAAACTGCAGCCTTTTCTGGTTTCTCCTCCCTCCTAGCTTCTCTTTTCTTCTTCTTTCACAGAAACGGGTCATTATCTTTTCCCTGAGGTAAATAGCATATGATTGCAAGTTAATTCATTTCCCAAGAGTAAATGGCATAAAAAATGGATCTCTTGGAAATTTCACACCTGACCTTATTACAGTTTTACAAAAACTCAGAGTAGTATGTCTTAAAAGACCAGCTATATGGCTTTACAAGTAACTCTTAAGTATGGTAAACCAAACCTATCAACTTTACATATACCAAAAAAAATTCTATTCAATTTGAAGTCCAGCGAAACTCCATCTACTATGGGTTCAACTGCTTTGTTAGCGAGATAATCCGCCAGCAACTAAAAATTGAAATTTTTGGAGACATCTACATTATAAAATTGGGTTCAACTACTATGGGTTCAACTACTTATACTTGCTGCAGTAACAAGATTATTACCCTTCTAAACAAAGACATCTACATTATAAAATTGAGAACCCCAGAAAGTTTGTTATGTAAACCAAAATACAGTATAAATATTTGACAAAAGATTAAGGTTAATCATTTTTTATATTTGACAAAGGATTAAGTTATTGGTTTGTATTTGATGTTGGTGCATCAAGTGTGCAGTTTAGTCATGCCGATTGGATTTGGTAAATGGACTTAGAGACAGATATCTCCAAATCAAGTGCAATCAAGTATAAGCAGCATGTATTCAATTTAACTGAATATTATTATTGTCAAATGCAATAAGATGAACTCATGTATATACCTATTCATAGATATGATCTTGTATGCATTCGGCTATCTCAGAGCGCACTTCATCAATTTCTTCTTGAGAGTACTCCGCTTTTGTGAACTGTGAACACACATAAATTATATGATCTTAAAGAACAAAATATAATTAATTGGAAAAAAATAATAACTAAATAACAATTCATGAAGTGATACCAAAGATCATTTTGAGAAATTCGTCCTAGTTGATCTACTAAGATTACCCCAAAGAAGTCATCTGATATGATTCCCATGCTGTGAGCATAAGGTATTTTAGAATTGGTATCGATTTTTCCACCCGTGGATGGATTGCCAATCAAGTAACCCATGCCCATCAATTCAAGCAATTTACCTGGAGGTTAAGTAATGGTTCTTTCCCTTCATCAATACCTGAATTACAGTAAATGAAAATGGCATCTAAATTAACACCAACATCAATAGTTTACATTAAAAGTAGAGTTACCATCCAATATTCTTTTGGCCACCATAGGTACAATTTTTCCAGCATATGAATCCCCAGCAATGTAGAGGGGATTGGAGATGAACTGTGGGTGCTCAACAAGCCACTGCAAAAGTGAAATATTACATCTTTAAGGCACTTACAGTAATTACATCAGGAATATATATGATCTTTCCCACCTGTAAAAGAAACTTAGAAGCCTATTCTGACCAAATAGTATCGTTGGCATCATACCCTTCATATTTTCTTGAGTATGAGAATCCAGAACCCAACGGGGAATCTACAAAGATAATGTTGGCTACCTGCACAAATGTTTTCACGCAGACAGAACAAAAGCATGTATCATATTGCTTCCTCAATTACTGATCAAAAAGAAGAAGTTACCTTGGTCCAGGAATAAGGATGGTAGACCAAGCTTGGCAAGCTCCCGTTGTACTCGGCTGTCACAAATTTCAGGGGCCTGCGAATGGATTTCTACTATGAAACGAGAGTAGCTAATCATAGCAAACATGGAAATTTCACCCACCGATTTCGAAGACTAATCCGCTGAAGGCAGAGCACCTGGGCCCGCCGGTCACAATGGTGGAGCCAGGAATTTAATTCAACCCGGGCTAGAAAAATTTAATCAAAAATAACAATAAGAGTTGAAGCCTTTAACATTTGAGACACCTAGCAGAATGACCTCTAATAATTCTCTAATACTCTTGACATAAACAAACTTGGAGTTTCTGTTAATATATAGAGAAACCTATACACGAGAAGCATAGAGAAACCTATAGTTAAATTCTCAAAAGCACTTTTAAAACGTTGCAGTAGAAATCATATTTCATTTTCCTCACCTCCATAAAAGGCAATTGACTCAGCATTTTCACGAACTCTCATGAGTCCATATTGGAAATCTGCTTCTTTCTTCTCTTGTATGAAATTCAAAGTGACTATGCCCTAAGTAGAAATGGCAGTGTGTGTTAGGAGAACATAGTGTATACAATAAAAGTGCAAAGTGTCAAAGCAAACATAGGAAGCAACCGAGAAAATTTAATTACCTTACCAAGAACACTTAAAAGTTGTACTGCCAAGAGAGTAAACAATAAGTACACCAAATAATGGTGGATAAATTCCATATAGAATGTTGTTGAATGATATGAGGTCAATGGTTGCATTGAACGGAGTCAAAGAAAATGAAAGAGCAGTCCCAGTAAAAGAACTTAGATCAGCTACAATCTGTTGGTTTGAATTATAAATAATTGATTGAGATTGGATCTTGTAGAATGTCTGGTTATTAAAATAGTGTTGCATGTAATAACTTGTCATCCAAGATCTCCATCTCAAAGAAAGGATTTCTCTCGCATACTCTCTTACAACAAAAAAACTACAACATACCAAAGAAATGCATAAAAAATACTCATAATCAAGAGTATGGAACATGATTTTACATTAGCAACATAGAAAAATTATACAAATTTACTTGAATGCATAGTAAGATAGTTTGAGAAGTCTTACTCATGCAAAGAGAACATCTTAAATAACTAAAGTTGATAATGAGTGAGTGAATTATCTTGAAACCAGAAACTTACACAAGCATCATCAAATATTTATGATGATCTTACTACAAAATTCATACTAGGCATTAGGGAAAAAAATAATAAATTCATCTTAATTTAAAAATTACATTAATCATGATATCATGGCAAAATCTTATTTGCAGCTAAGAGTCACAAATTATGCATTTCCTGGATAGTGAAGTCCTCAATATAATACTTCTCAATGAGAATACAAATCTTATCAATGTCGAACCTTTTAAAATTATCTTTTAGATCCAAAGTAGAACTAAGTATAAAAAGTTCTACTATCTTATTACTGAATCTAGAGTTTAACTCTATCAACTGAAAATCTATTACAACATTAAATCTAAATTTCTGCTACACATTAATTGCATATGTGTTGCTGCTTTCTCCAAACCAATGCATTTAATTAAATAAGTTTGACAATATTCTTATTAAGTGGTATCATGAAGACTTGCAAATCCTCCTGAATTACAAGTGATATGTTTCCCTCTTAATTGTTTGCTTTTATCTTGTTGTGGCTCAAAAGTTAAATTGATTTATTGTGACATTTAGGCATTCAGCATGTAGGCCATTAAGTTGATCAAAAACTCACGGACTAAAATTTCTTCAATCCAATTTATTGTATAGAAAAGGCTAATGAGAACCTAAACAATATCTAGACGATATAACTTGCAGATATATGTAGAAAGCCAAGCTATTTATTTTGTTGATAAAATAGACAGTAGGGCACCAGATGTAAATATAATAAACAGATCAAAGAACAAAAAGAGCTACCTTGAAAATGTCAAACCAAAATGTGTGCTTAACTGGATACAATATCCTAAGTCCAGAAAGGAGGGCACTCTGTAGAACAACAACCCTTAACTTCTGAAGATCGGAAGCCAAATCAAGAGTTGGACCGTAAGCCGTTGCCCTAGCTCGGAGAATTAATCTGGTGAAGTCGATCCGCAGGAGGACTGGAGGAGGACGAGGAAAAAGAGATCTTCCGAAGGCTGCGACTAGAGGTGGGTAGCTCCAAAACTTGATGTTCGGCGTTCAAGCCCCGTCAGGGACGATAGATATGGGAGATTTAGGGATAGCTCTTTCAGTCCCCGGGCTAAGTATTAAAAAATAATGGACCCTGGGCTACGATTTAAAAGAGCTAATAAAGTTTTGACCAAATGGACCCCGGGCTACAGCCCGGATAAGGTTGAATGTGGCTCCGCCCTCCCCCGGTCAGCCAGAGGAGCAGGGGGGCCTCTGCCGGATTGTTCTCCGACTCGATGAAGTAGTAGAAAAACTCACCGTCGTGGTCCGATCCTGGTCCACCTCCACGTACCTGCACCAACGAGAGCAGAGGTTCATGGGGGTCAGAGCAAAGTTAAGGTTGGGGGAAACAACATCCGGACCCTATCTCTAAGTAGAAGGGAAGGGGGCCTTGGAATCCAGGTAAATAGGTGACCACAGAAGATGAGAGAGCAGAGGAAAAGAAGCAGAGAAAGATCAGTGAGACAATCAGGAGAGGGATTTCCATCTTCCTCCTCCTCCTTCCTTCTTCTTCCTTCTTGTGTTGGAACTGGCTGAAAGTCGAGGCGACGAGGAGAAGGCGGTGAAGATGGCTGAAAGGCCGCGAGGAGGAGGTGGCGAGGCCGAAAGTTGAGGCGACGAAGAGGACGGCGAGGAAGGAGGCAGCGAAGAGGGTGGCGAGGAGGGAGGCGGCCAAGAGGGCGGTGAGGAGGGAGGCGGCGAGGGAGGCGGCGAAGAGGGTGGTGAGGAGGGAGGCGATGAAGAGGGTGTTGAGGAGGAGGCGGCGAAGAGTAGGGTTTTGGGAAAAAGACAGAAAAAAACAAAGCGTAAAACAGACAAATGACGAAGGAGAAAAAGTGGCGAAAGAAAAACAATCACATTTAACAACACTTAATAGACAACGGTTTTTAAAAACTGTTGTCGTAATCCCAAAAAAGCGCACATAGACAACAGTTTTAAAAAACTGTTGTCGTTCACTTTAAAAACCGTTGTCGTATCCTCAAAAAAACATAAATTGACAACGGTTTTTAAAAACCGTTGTCATAGGCCAAAAAAATTACTAAAAGACAACAGTTTTTGTTAAAACTGTTGTTAAAAGGCAAAAAGACAACGGTTTGGTATAAAACCGTTGTCGTTTGAGTGTTGTTGAATGACGTTTTTCTTGTAGTGAATGGTCAGATAAATGTGAGCAGAGTTTCCAAGAGATAAAGAAGAGATTGATCAGTGCTCCCATTCTGACTGTTCCACAGAGCGACAAGAGTTTCGACATTTACAGTGATGCTTCCAAGATGGGCTTAGGAGATGTACTCATGCGAGAAGGAAAAGTCATAGTTTATGCTTTCAGACAACTCAAAGATTATGAGAAGAACTACCCTACTCATGATCTTGAGCTGGCAGCTGTGGTTTTTGCACTTAAACTCTGGCGACATTACTTGTGTGGAGTTCAGTGTAGAATCTTCACAGATCATCAGAGTCTTAAGTATTTCTTCACTCAGAAGGACTTAAACATGAGACAGCGCAGGTGGCTGGAGTTGGTCAAAGATTACGACTGTGAAATCCTCTACCACCCAGGCAAAGTTAATAAAGTGGCAGATGCACTCTGCATAAAATCCAGTGCATCCCTGATGTCTTTGTCATCATTAGCCCTGCCACTGCAGAAGGAGTTGTCGGATTTTGGACTTGAAATTATTGAAGGGCAACTCTCTGCATTGACCTTAGAGTCCACATTGCTTGAGGAGATACAGAGAAAGCAAAGTGAAGATCCGGATATCCAGAAGATCAAGCCGAAGATACAGAAAGAAGACAAATCAGAGTTTCGAGTAACGGACAGTGGGATTCTTTATCAAGGGAGTCGCATTTGCGTGCCCCATGATGAAGAACTGAGAAAGAAGATCTTAGAAGAAGCTCACAACACACCATACTCCATGCATCCTATTTTTTCCAAGATGTACCAAGATGTGAAACAGAGGTTTTGGAGGTCAGGACTCAAAAGAGACGTTGCTAAATATGTCAGTACCTTCTTGACATGCCAGAGAGTCAAAGCAGAACACCAGAGACCAGGAGGAGTTCTTCAGCCTCTTCCAATACCAGAATGGAAATGGGAAGACATATCCATGGACTTCATAACAGGTCTTCCAAGAACCACCAATGGATATGATGCGATATGGGTAATAGTAGACCGATTGACCAAGTCTGCTCGTTTCCTAGAAATCAAGGTGTCCCACTCTATTGAACAGTTAGCCCAGCTATATGTTAAAGAGGTAGTCAGACTTCATGGAGTTCCTAAATCTATCATTTCTGATAGAGATGGGCGCTTCACCTCACACTTTTGGGAGTGCGTTCAGAATGCACTAGGCACCAAACTCAAGTTCAGCATAGCTTTCCATCCACAGACTGATGGACAGACAGAGCGAGTGAATCAGATTTTAGAAGATATGCTCAGAGCTTGTGCGCTAGATTTCAAAGGAAGTTGGTGCAAATATTTGTGCTTAGCTGATTTCGCTTACAACAATAGCTATCAGGCCACCATCAAGATGGCACCTTATGAGGCACTATATGGCAGGAAATGCAGATCACCCATATGCTGGCAAGAAGCAGGAGAGAGAAAAGAAATGGAAGTAGAGCTGGGTATTCAGACAAAGCTGATAGACGAGACCACTCAGGCGATCCAGAAAATTAGACAGAGAATTGAGACTGCCCAGAGCAGACAGAAGAGTTATGCTGACACACGCCGTAGGCCACTTGAATTCCATGTAGGGGATTCAAGGTCGCTCCTATGAAGGGAGTGATGAGATTTGGCAAAAAGGGCAAATTAAGTCCTCGCTATGTAGGACCTTACCTGATCATAGAGAGGATTAGGAAAGTAGCTTACAGGCTGGACTTACCACAAGACATGTCAGCAATACACAATGTATTTCATGTCTTCATGCTAAAGAAGTGTCTCCATGACCCGAGCCAAGTGATTCAGCCTCAGTTAGTGCAGATCCAAGAGGATCTTAGTTATGAGAACAGACCTACATAGATAGTGGATAGAGCAGTCAAGAGACTAAGAGATAGACGTACCACTAGTGAAGGTCATCTGGTAGAACCAGAATTACGAGGAAGTCACTTGGGAGCGTGAGGACAGTATGAGACAGAAATATTCAGAACTATTCTAAGTTCGAGGACGAACTTTTTATAAGGTATGGGGATTGTAACGACCCAAATTTTCCCATTTCGAGTTCCAAATGTCCCTAAAAATATTTGGAAATGCTTTTAAAATATTCTAGAGATTTTTAGATATTTTTAGAGTATTTTTACATAATTTTTGGAGGTCGTTTGGTATGTTTACAAAAAGAAAGAAGTTTTGACAAAAAACCGTTGAAGGTGAGACTCGAACACACGACCTCGGGTCGGACCGACCCAACCGGACACGGCCCAACCAGCTGAGCTACACGGGCTTTGTTAACTAAGTATGGGGAGAAATAAATTTAAAGCATAGATAGTAATGAATAAAAACCCGAATTATAAGAGAAGGTTTAGGTTTTCTTTTCCCCAAAACCTAACTTCCCTCTCCTCTTCTCACGCGGCGGCTCCTCTCTCGGGCGAAAAGGGGCGACGGCGTTAGGTCTTTTCTTCGGCGCCGACGAAGGCTTCTTCCGGCCGGCCTTCATGCGTGCATGATCACGGCGACGAAGGGAACTCGGGAACACCAAGAAGCTGCCGAGATTGAAACTTCACCGAAACCCTAGACCTCCTCCTTTGGTTGTAAGTCCAAGAAGGCATGGTAAGTACTACTCACCTGCGGTAGGAGTTGCTCCGAGCTTTCGGTTTTCGTTACCTTGCTTCCGGATCTTGTTGTGCCGAGTAGAAGAATATGCTAGGGTTTTCTTCCTTGCTTTGTTGAGATGCCATCTTCGGTTTCTGTTAATTGAACACCAGTAGCTACCATTTGCTATTAGATATGCATGCAAGTTTCCTAAATTTCACTAGTTCTAAGTTGGGCACGAACAGCCCTCAATTTAGGTACATAGTGTTAGTTTTCCTTGCTAATGCCATGCACCTGATTAGTTTTAAGTTGGTATTTCAGCCTATGGTTGTCTTTTAAGCGTGCCTTTAATTCTTAAATGTGGTACCCGTGTAAGTCTAATTGCTGCCATAAATTCTAGCAAAAAGGGATTCCTTTGCCCTGTTTTTACAGCATGATAGAAAGTGTAAAGTTGCATTCTTTTGCTTTTATTACAGCATACTTAGAAAGCCCCAAAATTAGCTTCCTTTTGCTTTTATCACAGCATGTTTAGGAAATCTAAATAAGCCCCTTTGGGTTTATTTTACAGCATGTTTAGTAAGTCTAAGTTAGCTTTCTTTTGCTCTATTTTACAGCATGTTTAGCAAGTCTAAGTTAGCTTTCTTTTGCTCTATTTTACAGCATGTTTAGCAAGTCTAAGTTAGCTTTCTTTTGCTCTATTTTATAGCATGTTTAGAAAGTCCAAGTTAGCTTTCTTTTGCTCTATTTTGTAGCATGATTAGTAAGATTAGATTTGCTTCTTTTGCTCTTATCACAGCATGTTTAGAAGGTTCAAATTAGCTTTCTTTTGCTCTTATCACAGCATGTTTAGATAGTCCAAATTAGTTCTCTTTTGCTCTATTTTGTAGCATGATTAGTAAGATTAGATTTGCTTCTTTTTGCCTTATTTTATAGCATGTTTAGAAGGCCCAAAGTTACTTTCTTTTGCCCTATTCTATAGCGTGATTAGTAAGTTCAGATGTGCTTTCTTTTCCTTTATTTACAGCATGTTAGAAGTTCAGATTTTGCTTTTCTCTTGCCTTGTTGATAACATGCTTAGAGAGAGTTCAGATTTGCTTTCCTTTATGTTATTTTTATATAGCATGCTTGGTTAGTTGTAATCCTATACTTGTTAGATATATCTATAGGATTCTAATAGGCTCCAATAAAGAATTATAAGAAGCATGAGTAAAGAAAAAGGCTAAAGTCTAGTTAAAAAGAGATAACAAGTAAATTAAAGTAAGAGGCTAGTACCCGACTTCCGAGGTTGTCGTTAAACAAATCCAGGTGACCAATTCCGAGGTCTTGGCCCTGGTAAGACCGAGGTCTTTATACTCATAGGGCTGGAGGCTCGCTACCCCAGTCACTATTAGAGAGCGCGCAAAACAAAGATGGTACTAAGCCTGGGCCCAAAGAAGAAAAGAAAAGAAAAGAAGAAAGAAAAGAAAAAGAAGAAGAAAGTGAAAGAGAAATTAAAAGATTAATTTCTAGTATAAGTAAAGTAAGAAGAAAAAGAAGAAGAAAGTGAAAGAAAAATTAAAAGATTAATTTCTATTATAAGGATATAAGAAAATGAAACAAGTTTATGCTTAGAATCAATAAAAGTTTATTTCTTTAATTCTAAGCCTACAGTAGTAGTTTCATTACTTTCCTGTCAGTTAGTGAGCATGTTTAGTATTCAGTTTTATTTCTGTATACCATGAGTACATGCAGCTTTGCTTTAGCATTTCAGTTTCAATATTATTGCATTACTTTTATGCACTTCGAGTTTTGTGAGATAGATTAGTACTTACTAAGCGTTTTCGCTTATAGATCTTTTTTCTTTCCTCCTACTGCAGATAAAGGAAAAGCTAAGATATGAAAGGGAGGCGACAGGGTGGTGGTGGTGATGAAAGTGTGTGGTGACTGGACTGTGGAGAGATCCAGAAGTAGCTGGCAAAATTGTTGAGACTTTCTTTTAGTTCTCTGTTAATGTTATATTAAACTTGGGATTGTAGTTGAGTTTATTTCCGCATGTCTAGCTAGTCTCTTTTATTATTTATGGAGTGCTGTAGTCATGGCTATTGCTAGAGTAGTTCTTTGTCTTATTGTGATTTCTATTACTGCGTGGTTGTGGAAAATATGTTCCAGCCGTCTGTGGCTGCGTATACTATGTTTGTATTATAGATTTGGTCATCGGTACGGGGGAGACTCTGCCAAAATTTTTCGGTAGGTTTTCCTCTGGGTCGTGATAAATCTAAGTGTCGCTAATAATAGCATAAGTGACACTAGTAAGTAGAGTAGTAGTTAGGTAACGGTCGCCCTTAGAGAGTAGTAGTAAGAAGGGTGGTCGTTACAGATTCTAATCTGGCTACTGGGGCATATGTTTCATCATAGTCAAGTCCTTCAACTTGACTAAATCCTTTGGCAACCAGCCTAGCCTTATTTCTAGTAATTTCCCCAGTTTCACTTAGTTTGTTTCTGAATACCCATTTTGTTTCTATTATTTTCTTATTCTTAGGTGGTGGAACTAGGTCCCAGACCTCATTACGCTCAAATTGGGCTAGTTCTTCTTGCATAGCTATTATCCAATCTGGGTCTAGTAGGGATTCATCCACAGTTTTGGGTTCAATTTTTGAGATTAATGAAATTTGACTTAGGTTTCTAAAGGATGATCTGGTTTGAACTCTTAAGTCTGGGTCACCGATTATTTGATCAATTGGATGATTTGGGTTAACCCTTATTGTTCTAGGAGGTTGATTCTCTTGATGTTGTTCCTCTTCTTCATGACTTAGAGTTTGGTTGGTTTCTGGAACAAACTCAGGTGTTTGTGTAGATCCTATGTCTTGTTTAGTTTCTTCAAACTTTACATTAGTAGTTTCTTCAATTTTTAAGGTAACCTTATTGTAAATTCTGTAGCCTCTACTATTTAGGGAATATCCTACAAAAATTCCATTTTCAATTTTAGAGGTGAATTTTCCTAAGTGTTCTCTTGTATTTAAGATGAAAACTGGGCACCCAAATACCTTAAAATATTTTATATTTGGTTGTTTATTATAAAACAATTCGAAGAACGTTTTATTATGAGTTTTATTTATTGTTGTTCTGTTCTGTACTAACAGCTTCTACCCAAAAGTATTTAGGTAGGTTATACTCATTTAACATTGTTCTAGAAGCTTCAAGTAAGGTTCTATTTTTTATTTCTACAATTCCATTTTGTTGGGGGGTTTTAGGGCATGAGAACTCATGATGGTAACCGTTTTCTAGACAAAAACTGTTAAAGTGGTGATTTTTAAATTCTCCCCCGTTGTCACTCCTAATTCTTTTAATTTTAATATCTTTTTCGTTTTCAATCTGTTTGTAAAAATTTGAAAAAATTTCAAAAGTTTCATCTTTATGTTTTAAGAATTTGACCCAAGTAAACCTAGAATAATCGTCTATAATTACTAAGCAATATAAGTTTCCATTTATAGATTTGACTCCATGGGAGTCAAAAAGGTCTAAATGTAGAAGTTCTAAGATTGAGGTAGTTTGTGGTTGATTTGTTTGTTTGTGGGTTGATTTAGTTTGTTTGCCTTGTTGACAAGCATTACATATGGTTGAATCTAAGTTAGGTAACTTTGGTAAGCCTTTTACAAGTCCATTTAGTTTACTTATATTTCTAAAGTTGGTGTGAGACATCCTCCTATGCCATAACCAAGTTTCTTCTTTTTGTGTTAAATAACACTTAATGGAAGAAATGGTTAAGTTGATGACATAGATGTTGTCTTTTCTAAAACCTTTTAGGCTTATGGTGGGATTATCTAGATGTTTGATTGAGCATTCTGTAGATAGAAATTTGACCTTATACCTAGTATCACACAATTGACTTATACTTAGAAGATTATATTTAAAGTTTTCAACAAGTAAGGCATTTGTAATTATAAAGTCTAATTTTAATTCAATATTACCTATACCAATTATCTTGAGTTTGCCGTTATTTCCAAAGGCAACTATTCCTAGGCTTTTGTAAGTGAGTTGAGTGAACTTGGTGTGATCTCCAGTCATATGTTTGGAGCAACCACTGTCCAAAATCCACTTGGTTTCCTACAGTAAGTAGGATTTAAAGTTAGTCTTTTGAGCATGCATTAATTTAAGTTTAAAATTAAGATTTTGAGATTAATTTTTTAAGTTTTAAAATTAAAATTTTGAAAATAATTTTTTAAGTTTTAAAATTAAAATTTTGAAAATAATTTTTTTTAAGTTTTAAAATTAAAATTTTGAAAATAATTTTTTAAGTTTAAAATTAAAATTTTGAAAATAATTTTTTAAGTTTTAAAATTAAAATTTTGAAAATAATTTTTTTTTTTAAGTTTTAAAATTAAAATTTTGAAAATAATTTTTTAAGTTTAAAATTAAAATTTTGAAAATAATTTTTTTAAGTTTTAAAATTAAAATTTTGAAAATAATTTTTTAAGTTAAAAATTTAAAATTTTGAAAATAATTTTTTAAGTTTTAAAATTAAAATTTTGAAAATAAATTTTTTAAGTTTTAAAATTAAAATTTTGAGAATAATTTTTTAAGTTTTAAAATTAAAATTTTGAAAATAAATTTTTAAGTTTAAAATTAAAATTTTGAAAATAATTTATTTAAGTTTTAAAATTAAAATTTTGAAAATAATTTTTAAGTTAAAAATTAAAATTTTGAAAATAATTTTTTAAGTTTTAAAATTAAAATTTTGAAAATTAAAATTTTGAAAATAATTTATTTAAGTTTTAAAATTAAAATTTTGAAAATAATTTTTTAAGTTAAAAATTTAAAATTTTGAAAATAATTTTTTAAGTTTTAAAATTAAAATTTTGAAAATAAATTTTTTAAGTTTTAAAATTAAAATTTTGAGAATAATTTTTTAAGTTTTAAAATTAAAATTTTGAAAATAAATTTTTAAGTTTAAAATTAAAATTTTGAAAATAATTTATTTAAGTTTTAAAATTAAAATTTTGAAAATAATTTTTTAAGTTAAAAATTAAAATTTTGAAAATAATTTTTTAAGTTTTAAAATTAAAATTTTGAAAATAATTTTTTAAGTTTAAAATTAAAATTTTGAAAATAATTTATTTAAGTTTTAAAATTAAATTTTTTGAAGCTTTATTCATCTCACCCGATCTATATTTTCAATCAGGGAATCTTATGATTTCGTGAGATGAAATTGGATTTTTAATTATGGAGTTTTGGTTTAACGTGTGTTAGATTCAGATTTAGTTTTGGTTTCCACAAATAGACATTCTTCGGATAAACTTCTAAGCTTGGTGAGTCACATGGACATCATTAGAAGTAACCAACCTTTCGAGGTTTTCCGAATAGTCCTATCCACGGAACTTAATACTAAATCTTGGTCTAACTGGTTAGGATTCATTTAAGGGTAGCTTCGGTCAGTTCCACTTGGCCAAATGCACCAGATCGAAGCCATATCTTTCTAGACATGCGATGCCCAAGCTTCCCTAACGTACTATCATCCAAAAATTTCACCAGTACCATGATTCAAGTTAAATTTGGTCTCTTAACTAATCTTAATTACCCTGCCGGGTTGGTAAATTTTGGGTTACCCTGTCGGGTAAGTTAGTTTTGGAGGTGCTAGCTATTCTGGAGCCTCCCCCTGAATTATTGGCCATTAATTTAGTTTTTGGTTTTAGGCTTGTGTCAATTCTTTTTATAGTTATGGTTAACTTGGTGATAATTTTGTTGATTTTTAAACTGTTTAGATTTTGAATTTGATTTAGGTTTGTATTTTGGATTTTGGTTTGGTTTATTCACTTTTATATAATGTATTTTTTCTTTAGGTATATAATATTGATTAAGTCCTACTTGCGTGGTCAGACACGCTTTCGGAACCCAAGCTAGATTGGTTGACTTGTATTGGGTTATTAATGATTTGAAAATTTTATTTGAATTCGACTTATATCCTAGTCCGGTTTTATTATAACATGCTTTTTGATTATTTAGGATTAAGTCTAAATTTTTTGATCTTGCCGTGAATTTTTCTAACATCTCCTTTAAATTGTTTATTTCATTTTTTAATGATAAATTCTCTTCCTCAAGTGTTAGATCTTGAGTTGGATTTGAATTTTTTAATTGTTCCTTGAGGTGTTGATTTTCCTCAAGAAGTGATTTGTTTTAATTTTCTACTTTAGTTAATTTACTATTTAAACAAGAAATGATTCTAAAAAACTTTTTGTTTAAATTAACATATACCTCATTCGAGCCTTCGGAAACGAGTACGGACTCGTGGCTTGTTTCGGGTTCAGACCCGTCTTCATCTTCCGTTTCAGTTTCGCGGGCCATCAGTGCGAGGTGGCTCTGATGTTTCTGCTCTTCTTCCTCTGATTAGTCCGAGGAGTCATCCCACGTTGCTTTGAGTGCTTTCTTTTTTGTTGGCTTTGGTTTGTCGAACTTTAGTTTTTGGCATTCGTTCTTGTAATGTCCCTTTTTGTTGCAGCAGTAGCAAGTCACGTTCTTTTGTTCTGAGGGAGAGCTGATCTTTTGAAGATCCTTTTTGCTGAAGCTCCTCTTTCTCCTGGTGAACATTTTTCTTACCAAGTTCACCAGGTGTTCTTCGTCTTCGGAGTCTTGGTCAGATTCTTCTTCAAATTCAGGCTTGCTTTTCTTTTCTTTGGAAGAACCTGCAAATAGAGCTATACCTTTCTCGGCTCCAGCATTAGTTTGTTCGTGTAATTCTAATTCACAGAAAAGCTCATCTAATTTTAAGTTAGAAAGATTCTTAGAAATTTTGTAGGCATCCACTATTGATGCCCACAAACTATTACGTGGAAAGGCGTTTAATGCGTACCTTATTAAGTCTCTGTTCTCCATCTGGTGGCCTATCGCATGAAGCCCGTTGAGGATGTCCTTGATCCTCACGTGTAGTTGATTCGCTGTTTCTCCTTCCTGCATTTTTATATTAAAAATTTTATTTAGAAGCAGGTCTCGTTTTGTTACCTTAGCGTCGCTCGTTCCCTCGTTCAGTTCGATCAACTTGTCCCATAGCTCTTTAGCGTTTTTGTGTGGACCGACTCTGTTCAGTTCTTCTCTTGTCAATCCGCACTGTAGAGTGTTGATCGCTTTATTTTCTGTTGATTCTTTTTTCTTGAGATCTGTTGTCCAGTCTTCAGGATCCACTAGATTCCCGGCGTTGTCCACTGGAATTTTGTATGGTCTCGTAATGCTCATCCACTGGTCGAAGTCTGTTTTTAGGTAGACCTCCATGCGCTTCTTCCAGTAAGGGAAGTCGTCCCCGTTGAAGAGTGGAGGTCGCACTGTGCTGAATCCTTCTTGTTGGGACATTCTGTGCACAGGTAAATAACCAAAAAAAATATCCCAAGACTTGGTCTTGGATTAGTAGTGCGGGAAGAGAAAAATAGAAAAAAATCTAGATTCGTGTTGCACTAATTTAAATTGATTAGAGAAATATTAAGTTAACGAAACACCAGTTTTAAAATTAATTATCGAACAAAAAAAACAAAAAAAATTCACCCCCTGTCTGATTGGTGGTTGCACCAAATCAGAGCGGTACCTGCTCTGATACTACTTGTAGGACCGTTAGATTCGATAGAGGGGGGGTGAATATCAATTCGAAAAACAAGAGTTTAAACGCAGCGGAAAAGTAAAATAGACACAATGGTTTTACTTCGTTCGGAGCCTGTGACGACTCCTACTCGAAGGCCCGTGGTCCTTGACCACTTTCGTTGGGCAATCACTAGCAATTCGAAATGATGATTACAAAAGAACCGTACAGGGAATGCTAATGAAAACTAAAAACAAATACCGACAAAAAGGGAAAAGAACGGAGCGTAGTGTCGGAGCTTTGTTGGCGTCGCACTGAACGTCGAGCAGCAAGACCAGCAGTAGAAGAGTTCACAGCTTGATTGATTGATCCTGAAGCTCCTGTCTGGGGCTTCTTTTATATGCTGTTCCGGGCGCCTGGAATGTGATGAAACTGCTCAAACCAAGATGCTCCACGTGGCGACGACTCGGCTGGATAGAATTCGCCTTACGGGCGCCCGGATCCCTTCCGGGCGCCCGGACCACCTTGTTTTAGAAAACTCCCTTTTCCTGCAAAACAAAGTTAGTCCGAGGCAAATATACATCCTGTAAAACAGATTGTTTAGCACAGTTAAAGTTCAACAGGTGGATAAAAAGAGTATGACTTAGATTCCGTCTTTCCGAGACCGGAATCTAGTCACGATCTCGACTTAGACATCCGAAATGGATCTAAGCCGGATCGACGCCTAATGTCCCCTTCCTGGGAACGCGTCCTCACCGTCACTCCCCTCCAGTGACTTACCTCACTTACCTTCCAGACGTCCGGTCAGCCCGTCGACCCGTCTGGACTTCTTGCCAAGCGTCCGGTCAGCTCGTCGACCCGCTTGGACTTCTCGCCAGCTATCCGGTCAGCCCGTCGACCTAGCTGGACTTCTCGCCAAACGTCCGGTCAGCCCGTCGACCCGCTTGGACTTCTCGCCAGCTATCAGGTCAGCCCGTCGACCTAGCTGGACTTCTCCTGCACACTCGATCAAAGTGTCAGACAACAACAAAACTAACTTAACCTATTTGTCATTCATCAAAACCTGGGTTAAATCGTTAGTGCTAACCGCACCAACATATAGTCGTCGGCGCGACTCTCGATTTTTAACGTCGGAGCTCGACGGTCTTCCGGCCGGAGGGTTTATAGTCGCCGGCGCGACTCTCGATTTTTAACGTCGGAGCTCGACCGTCTTCCGGCCGGAGGGTTTATAGTCGCCGGCACGACTCTCGATTTTTAACGTCGGAGCTCGATGGTCTTCCGGCCAGAGGGTTTATAGTTGCCGGCGTGACTCTCGATTTTTAACGTCGGAGCTCGACTATCTTCCGGCCGGAGGGTTGATAGTTGCCGGTGCGACTCGATTTTTAACGTCGGAGCTCGAAGGTCTTCCGGCCGGAGGGTTTATAGTCGCCGGCGTGACTCTTGATTTTTAACGTCGGAGATCAACAGTCTTCCGGCCGGATGGTTTATAGTCGACGGCGCGACTCTCAATTTTTAACGTCGGAGCTCGACGGTCTTCCAGCCGGAGGGTTTATAGTCGCCGGCGCGACTCTCGATTTTTAACGTCGGAGCTCAACGGTCTTCCGGCCGGAGGGTTTATAGTCGCCGGCGCGACTCTTGATTTTTAACGTCGGAGCTCAACGGTCTTCCGGCCGGAGGATTTATAGCCGCCGGCAGGACTCTCAATTTTTAACGTCGGAGCTCGATGGTCTTCCGGCCGGAGGGTTTATAGTCGCCGACGCGACTCTCAATTTTTAACGTCGGAGCTCGACGGTCTTCCGGCCGGAGGGTTTATAGTCGCCGGCGTGACTCTCGATTTTTAACGTCGGAGCTCGATGGTCTTCCGGCCGGAGGGTTTATAGTCGTCGGCGCGACTCTCGATTTTTAACGTCGGAGCTCGACGGTCTTCCGATTCGGCCGACGATGCCTTATACTTGTGCTAATTTTCCGATTTTTTACTCCTGCTTTTCAAATATACAGCCAAACGGAAAGTATACAACATACTTTACATCGGCGCACCTTTCACCCCGCCCAGTAAGGCTGGAGGTGGTTCGCGCTCCATGGTCGATCCAATTGTCGTCCATCTTCATCCTCCAGATAATAGGCACCCGAGCGGAGCTTTTCGATGACTTTGAAGTGGCCCGCCCAAGGAGCCTCCAGCTTGCCAACGTCCCCGACTGGCTTTACTTTCTTCCATTCTAGATTGTCGACCTGGAACGCTCTAGGGATCACGCGCCGGTTGTAGTTCTGCTTCATTCTCTGCAGGTACGCCAAGTCCAACTCCAAGTTCCTCCGGTCGGCGTTGTCATCATCATAGTTCTGGATCCAGACGGACTCTATACCGACTTCAACCGGGACAACCGCTTTGCCGCCGTACACCAAATGGAATGGCGTGACGCCCGTTCCCTCCTTTGGGGCCGTACGGATAGCCCATAGGACGCCCGACAGCTCGTCCACCCAGCTTCCTCCCATATGGTCGAGCCGAGCCCGAAGAATGCGAAGAATCTCCCGATTGGCTACTTCTGCTTGACCATTGCTCTGGGCATAAGCCACGGAAGTAAAGTGTTGTTCGATGCCATAACTTTTGCACCATTCTTCGAGCTGCTTCCCGGTGAACTGTCGCCCGTTATCAGATATGAGCCGGCGAGGAATACCGAACCGACAGATTATATGCTGCCAGATAAACTTTTTGACCATCTGCTCGGTTATCTTGGCCAGTGGCTCAGCCTCCACCCATTTAGAGAAGTAGTCGACCGCCACCAGTAGAAACTTCCGCTGACCGGTAGCCATGGGGAATGGACCCACAATATCCATTCCCCACTGATCTAACGGACAAGACACTGTAGATGCCCTCATTTCTTCCGCCGGTCGGTGGGAGACGTTGTGGTACTTCTGGCAGGAGAGACACGTCGCGACGGTTCGGGCGGCGTCTTCTTGTAGGGTTGGCCAGAAGTACCCGGCCAGCAAGATCTTCTTAGCCAGCGATCTTCCACCCGGATGTCCTCCGCACGATCCTTGGTGCACTTCATGAAGGATGTACTCCACGTCCTTCGAGCTTACGCACTTCAAAAGTGGGCGGGAGAATGCCTTCTTGTAGAGTTGGTCTTCGACGAGCGTGAACCGACTGGCTCTCCTCCTCAATAGCTGGGCTTCATCCCGATCGGAAGGTGTAGCACCTGAGCGTAAAAACTCCATGATGGTTGTCCTCCAATCGCTCGGAAATGAGAGGCCTTCCATCCGGTCGATGTGCGCCACCAAGGATACTTGCTCAATTGGCTGCTGGTTGACGACCGGCAATATTGCACTTACGAGTTTGGCTAACTCATCTGCCACCTGGTTCTCCGCTCGGGGTAACTTCTGGATAATGACTTCTCTGAAGTGAGCCTTGAGCTTTTTGAAGGCCTTAGCGTAGAGCTTGAGCCGAGCGTTGTTAATCTCAAAAGTGTCTGAGAGCTGCTGAGCGGCCAGCTGGGAGTCCGAATGGAGTGTCACCCGACCGGCGCCTACATGCCGGGCTGCCTGCAAGCCGGCTATGAGGGCCTCGTACTCCGCTTCATTATTTGTGGCTTTGTAGTCCAGCCGAACGGATAAGTGCATCCGTTCCTGCTGAGGGGAGAGTAATAGCACACCAATCCCGCTCCCGAGCCGAGTAGACGATCCATCCATAAATATTTTCCACATAGATTCGGGCTCAGGATTTTGCACTTCGGTAACAAAATCGGCCAAGGACTGCGCCTTTATCGCCGATCGGGGTTGATACTGAATGTCAAATTCGCTCAACTCCGTCGTCCATTTGATGAGTCGCCCGGACGCTTCTGGATTCAGCAGTACTCTTCCCAATGGGCTATTCGTCCGGACGATGATTGTATGTGCCAGGAAATAAGGGCGAAGTCTCCGAGCGGCGAGGACCAAAGCAAAAGCCAGCTTCTCGAGCTCAGTGTAGCGGGATTCAGCATCTTTTAAAATATGGCTCAAGAAGTACACGGGTTGCTCTTCACCGCTCGTCCTCACTAATGCCGAACCGACTGCCCGCTCGGTTGAAGATAGATAAATACAGAGCGGCTCACCTACAACTGGCTTGGCTAGCACGGGTAAAGAGTTCAGATATGTCTTCAACTCTTCAAACGCTCGATCGCATTCTTCGTCCCAATGGAACTTAGTAGCTTTGCGTAGAGTCTTGAAAAAAGGGAGGCTCCGGTCGGCAGTCTTGGCGATGAATCTTGACAACGCAGTTATCCGACCGGTCAGGCGTTGTACTTCCCTTAGATTTCTTGGGGGCGGCATATCTTGTAACGCTTTCACCTTGCTGGGATTTGCCTCGATACCCCGCTTGGTCACTATATAGCCCAAGAAACGCCCACCTTTTGCTCCGAACAGACATTTCTGAGGATTCAGCTTGACTCCATACTTCCTCAACGTTCGGAAGGTCTCCTCCATGTCCGCAAAAAGATCAGCCGCTCAGACGGACTTGACGAGAATATCATCCACGTACACTTCTAAATTACGTCCGATCTGCTCCTTGAATACTTTGTTCATCAAGCGCTGGTAAGTTGCTCCCCCATTCTTCAATCCGAACGACATTACATTGTAACAGTAAGTGTCATCGGCCATGACGAAGCTGACCTTCTCTTGATCTTCTCGGGCGAGTGGTACTTGATGGTAGCCCTGATAGGCGTCTAGCATGCATATCAGCTCACAGCCGGCTGTGGAGTCCACCAGTTGATCAATCCGGGGCAGAGAGTAAAAATCCTTTGGGCATGCTTTGTTGAGATCCCTAAAGTCGATGCAAACCCTCCACTTGTTGCCCGGCTTGGAGACTAGCACCACGTTCACCAGCCAGCTCGGGAACTGGACCTCGCGTATGTGGCCGGCCTCCAGGAGCTTCTCGACCTCCGCTCGGATGATGGAATTTTATTCGGCGCTAAAGTCCCTCTTTCTTTGCTTCACCGGCTAAGCGTCCGGTCGGACGTGAAGCTCATGCTGTGCGATACTTGGCGAGATTCCCGGCAGCTCGTGCGTCGACCAAACAAAGACATCACAGTTTCTCTGGAGACATTTAATCACCTCCTTTTTCTGGCTTGCCTCCAGATCGGCCGCAATAAATGTGGTGGCCTCCGATCGAGTCGGGTGAATCTGCACTTCCTCTTTTTCTTCATAAACCAAAGAGGGTGGTTTTTCGGTAATGGCGTTTACCTTGATCCGCGGCGTCTTCCGAGCGGAATTAGCTTCGGCTCGTACCATTTCGACGTAGCATCGCCGAGCCGCCAGTTGGTCACCTTGCACTTCTCCGACTTTATCCTCAACAAGGAACTTAATTTTTTGGTAGAAGGTGGAGAAGGCCACTGTTATGCTCCGCAAGTGTACGGAAATGTCGCAAGTAATATAAAAGATTATCGTATCCACAGGGACTGGAATAAGCACTAGAAATGCCTCAATGCGAATTAGCTAAACAACTATCTAATTGTTTCAAATGCAAAGTGAAGGTAAACAAATCTAATATTAAAGATCAACAAACAAGAGTTTAGTGTTTTGGGTTATGATAAGGGAGATTCTAGGAGTTTCGGTTTCTTTATAAAATTTCTTGAATGTAAACGGTTCACCAATTCTTATCCCTCAATTGCCAAACACTTGTAGAAAGTTGTCGGTTCTCTCTTGCAATAGATAACCGGCTAAGGACTGAGAAATGTATCTAAATATGATCAATTAGTCGTGAGCCTACGTTGTCCTTACACAGAAGCGCACCTATTACTATGCCTTCCTCGGATATCAACATAGAAGCCCACAACTTATTAATCTATCAAGATACAAGAAACTAATCACAAGATCCATCCTACTCTCTTAGATATTCCTATTTCCTCTTCAAGATTATCTCTCAAACGTCCTTACACGGGCTTGCACTTGTCACGTGGATCCCTCGGATGATCGAGTGAGAGTTTATCTTTACAAAGTCCACAAGAAATCCAAACAATCAATCAAGAATGAGAATTAAGCACAAATCACCATTAATCATTCAAGATCTAATTGATACAAGCAAGACAATGTCATTGAAGCAAGAAATTGGAAAATCCATAAGAGATTACATCAATCCATCATACAAATACTCCCTTAATCCTAGAATACAAGATCTACTCCATGAATCGAGGAAGAATACCCGAAGAAATAAATATTACAAGCATTTCTTAAATCCCCAATCCAAGAAACCAAGAAAAGGGGGAAAGAGAAAATTTATCTACGAAGAAGCCTCGTCTTCGGATCCAATCCTCGCTCCGGAGTCGAAATCGTCAAGAACTCCCCTCGAATCGCCCAGAAATCCTCCCAAGAATGGGAGGAAACCACCAAATCTTGTCTTCTCCCAAAGGGGGAGAGAGATCCCCTTTCAATTCATGAAGGAGGGTTTAAATAGAGGAGGAAATCGGGCGCCACACGGCCCCGTGACACGGCCGTGTGAGATTCACACGGCCATGTCCAGTTCCTTCTCTGCCAAAGCTGCACGGCCGTGTGACTCACACGGTCAGGACCCTTCTTGTCTCTGGAAATGCTACACAGCCGTGTGGTGCACACGGCCAGGACCCTTCTTTTCTCTGGAAATGCTACACGGTCGTGTGGTGCACACGGCCACCACCTGCTTGGCCTCTGGAAACCTCACACGGCCGTGTAGATCTACACGACCATGTAAGGCATCTGCTCTAATTTCTTCAAATCAAGACACGGCCGTGTGATATTCACAATGCCATGTCCTCTTCCCTTCCTGTTAAAACTACACGGTCGTGTGTGGTACACGACTTGATGCTCTCTCCCTTCAATTCCTTCCAAGCTTGTCCGAGGACGCATAATCTTCACCAATTTCGACTCCTGTGTACAGAAAATGCACAAAAAGCAGATCTCCTAACCAAAAGAGTAAATATGCTAAAAGGAAAGCTGGAAGTATAAAAGTGCATAGATCAAGCATGCTCAAAGTATGTAAATGTGCGTAAAAACATGCATAAAAGAGTATATAATCTATGCACATCACACCCCCAGACTTAAACCTTTGCTTGTCCTCAAGCAAAATGCTGCAGTCTAAATTCATATGTTCTACAACACATTCATAAAACCTAGTGCACTTTCCTAACTCTATCAAAAAGTTTCATTAACAAGCGTGATCATGGAAACAAGTAAAGTATGGTTCAAGCATAAGAATCTTGTGCACAGTGTAAAAGTAACTCAACACCCTTCAAGTTTCAATCCATGTCCTAGTCAAGTCGTCATCAAATTTGAATTCCTAGTGTTTCCAGTGAAAGACAAGTAACCAGTGATAGACACTTACTCACCATTCACTTGGTTCATATTTCTCAACTAACCCAAGGTCTCAAAGGTGTGCTCAATCTCAAGGGAAGCTAAGCAGTCATTTCCGGAGTAACCTAACTCGGTCTCAAAGGAGTGACTTGCTAGATTCCACTCATGACAACTGTTTTTTATATCCCTTATTTATTTTTTTTATAAGTGTTTGCATTGTGCAAAACTTATTCACAAATGTACTTTTAGCACACATGTTGGGATATTTTGATTTTTCCAAATGAGCTTTAATAATTTGAGCCTCATCCAGTAACCAAAATGAAAGTTGAGAAATCACCATGGAAACCAAGTACTAAGCAAACAAGATGAATCATGACTATTTCAATGACATCAACTATTCAAGCATCAAGCACAAGTGTAGTGAAGATAAAATCCTTAAGGTTGAACCAAAACTAAAACTCATCACCATAAGATTCTTAGCTTATTAATGCTTCCCAAGATAGAAAAAAGAACTACACAGTTTACTACTAGCATCATTCGAACATCATGAATCAAGACAATAATCGTGCTAACATTTCACTTGTATCCAAGAAAGCATATAAGTGAAGATTTGATGTTCTCAAAATTGCCATGATTATTTCAAAAACAAGCAAAAATAAAGCAACAAGCAATGAAAATAAGAACCAACATGAAAAACTAACAAAAACTAAAAACTACATGACACCCCCACCAAACTTAAACTTTTCATCGTCCCGATGAAATCAATATGGTGGAGGAGGTGGAAAATCAGGAAAATCAGGGAAGAAAAATGCAAAATCTTCAACAAACCATTTAACTTTGTTTCTGAAAAAATTATGATACTCAAACAATTTATCAATATCATCCTGCACAAATCTCATAAAACCTCTAAGATCTTCATGAAATCCATTTTAGCCTTATAAGCATTCATCATTTTAGAAATCTTATCACACAATTCTCTCTCACTCTTAAAATAATCTTGTAGCTTTTTAAATAGTTCCTCCTCCATAAGCTTCTTATTCTCAAGAAATTCATTAGTTGAATCTAAATCACTATGAATATTCTTTAAAGCAGAATTAAGTTCTTGAAACATAAAACTATGAATCTCTTGGTTACCCATAGAAACATTTCTTGGAGTAAAAGACGACAAAGCTCTAGATTGTTGCCTAGCTAACTTTAAACACCAATTCTCTTTATTATGAATTGTAGTAAAATCATGATTGGGCAATTTTAAAGGGAAACATTTTTAATGAATAAACTAAATCCATGCTCTTCATGCTTAATCATTTTCATTGCTAAACATGAATTCAAATCCAATGTACAAGAACTCTCCACCACCTCTAATTCACTCAAATCACATCCTAATACTAAGGCCAATTGAGTAAGTAATCCCCCTAAAATAATAGGTGTGGTAGAATTTGATTTCCCTAATTTTGCCAAATGTCTAAGAAAGAAATAACCAGAATTAATTTGAACATTTTCGACCATTGCCCACAAACAATACAAATCTATAAGTCTTACTGATCCCTCTTTGTCCTCCCTTCCAAATATAGTGTTTTTCATGAATAAGTAAGCATATTTAAAAATAGGATTGATAATTTGGAAAACTCTAGAATTATGAGGATCAAATAGCGGTTTTTCAGAAATTTGTCGCCAAAAATGTGAATTCTCAAATTGGGGCAAAATCACACACACATCATTCTTTGGCAATTCATAACAAGTATTAAAATCTCCCAACGTCCATTCATAACTTTCATTAAACAAACGAAATTTAAGGTTCCCCCCACCTTGAACATTATCAACCTCTATTGAGCTTAAAAATTCAAAAACAATTCTAGGATAAGTAGGATATTTTATGTTCACTAAACCACTCCATCCTATCCTTTCAAATAACCAAACTAAATCATCCTTAAACCCCAAAGTTTCTAAAGTTTCAACATCAAGAAACCTAGTGCTTAAAAGAGGTCGTTTACATAAAGAAGAATATCTATACCGTTGCTCATCACTAGAGAAAACAATACCAAAGTCATTAGAAATACCTTTAAAGCAAACATTCCTCTCCTTTCTTGCAACCACCTTCTCCTTCCCTTTTCTTGTGGCCGAAATCTCCTCAATCACGTTTTCCATGGAAGAAAATCAAATCTCCTTAAGAAGAATGAGAAAGAAAAATTAGAAGAAGTAGTTTAAATCTTTAGAAATGGGAAAATAGGAAAGAGGAACGAGCGGCGGTACACGGTCGTGTGCCGCCCACACCCCGTGCCCTAATTCCCTAAAAAGATGTGTATCAGGCCGTGTGATATCACACGGCCATATTCATTTCTCATCGCACGGCCGTGTCTGTGACACGACCCCCTTCTCTTTCTTCTCTGGATTCCAGACACGGGCCGTGCAGATCCACACGGCCTCCCCCTCTTCCTTCTCTGGATTCTTCGCACGGCCGTGTCTGGGACACGGCCTCTTCATCTTTCTTCTCGGGAGATCCTACACGGCCGTGTCTAGATGACACGGCCCAAGCACTTCCCTTCTCTGCAACCTTTGTCTGGTCGTGTATAGCACACGGCCGGGCTCTGTTTTGCACCTAACCTGAAAACAAAATTAAAAACAAGTAAAAAACCAACAAAATGAATTTATACTAGCTAAAATAATTCAATCTGGAGGGCGAGGTTCAGAAAAATACAACCTTTGTACCTCTTCTATTTTCGCACCATGAATATATTTTTTCAAACGTTGACCATTTACCTTAATTATCTCAAAATCTTTGTTCAAAATATCTACAGCTCCAAAAGGATAAACCTTCTTTACCTCATATGGGCCCGTCCACCTTGACTTAAGCTTCCCAGGAAAAAGTTTTAATTTTGAATTGAACAACAAAACCAAATCTCCTACATTAAAGTCTTTACGAAGAATGTGTTGATCGTGCCATTTCTTCGTCCTTTCTTTGTAAGAATTAGCATGCTCATATGCATCCATCCTTAATTCATCAAGTTCGTTCAACTGAAGCTTCCTTTTCTCCCCTGCTTCCTTTAAATCCATATTCAAATTTGCGATTGCCCAATAAGCCTTATGTTCTAGTTCAACTGGAAGATGGCAAGGCTTACCATAAACTAATCGAAATGGGGTCATCCCAATAGGAGTTTTATAAGCAGTTCGATATGCCCATAAAGCATCATCTAATTTCAATGCCCAATCCTTTCTTGAAGTGGATACAGTCTTTTCCAATATGGACTTAATTTCCCGGTTAGATATCTCAGCTTGCCCATTAATTTGAGGATGATAAGGTGTTGCTACTTTATGCTTCACTCCATATCTTCTAAGTAAGTTTTCAAACTGTTTCTCTATAAAATGTGATCCTCCATCACTAATGACTGCCTTTGGCACCCCAAATGTTGGAAAGATAATACTCCTAAATAATTTGATAACTGTTTTCGCATCGCACGTAGGAGATGCCACAGCTTCTACCCATTTGGACACATAATCTACCGCCACAAGAATATACCTATTCCCATATGAAAGAGGGAAAGGTCCCATGAAATCAATTCCCCAAACATCAAATAACTCAACCTCAAGAATGTAATTTAACATCGTTTCATTTCTTTTAGTTATATTCCCAGTTCTCTGACATTGATCACAAGACTGAACAAACAACTTAGCATCCCTGAATAAGGTTGGCCAATAAAATCCTGCTTGAAGAATTTTCGTAATCATTTTTGAACTACCCAAATGTCCTCCATAGGACGAAGAATGGCAATGAAACAAGATATCTCTAACTTCTTCTTCAGGTATACATCTTTGATAAATCACATCATTGCACTTCTTATACAGGAGAGGTTCATCCCAAACATAATTCTTAACTTCTGAAAAAAACTTTTTCCTTAGTTGATGAGAAAAATCCGGAGGTAACACTCCACTAGCAAGGAAATTCACAAAATCTGCATACCAAGGAGTTTTCACACTTGACAAAGCTAATAAGTGTTCATCCGGGAATGTGTCATCAATAGGTAAATCAAAATCCACCTCATTTTCTGACTTTTGAGATATTCTAGACAAATGATCCGCTACTACATTTTCAGCTCCTTTCTTATCCCTAATCTCAAGGTTTAACTCTTGCAAAAGTAAAATCCACCTAATTAACCTAGGTTTAGCGTCTTTCTTTCCAAGTAGATATCGAATAGCTGCATGATCAGTATATACTATTACTCTTGATCCTACTAGATAGGATCTAAATTTATCAATAGCAAATACCACTGCCAATAATTCTTTTTCTGTAGTAGAATAGTTTACTTGGGCTGCATCAAGTGTTTTACTTGCATAATGGATCGCATGTAAAATCTTATTTCTTCGTTGTCCCAAAACTGCTCCTACAGCAAAATCACTAGCATCACACATTATTTCAAAAGGAAGATCCCAATCAGGTGCTTGAATGACTGGAGCTGTTGTAAGAGCACTCTTGATTTTATTGAAGGCTTCAATACATTCGCTATCAAAACAAAACTAAACATCTTTAATCAACAGATTAGTTAATGGCTTGGAAATCTTTGAAAAGTCCTTAATAAAACGTCTATAGAAACCAACATGTCCTAAAAAACTCCTAACTCCTTTTACATTGATGGGTGGGGGTAATTTGTCTATTACTTCCACTTTTGCTTGATCTACCTCAATACCACGCTCTGAGATTTTATGCCCCAAAACTATTCCTTCCTTAACCATAAAATGACATTTTTCCCAGTTCAACACTAGGTTTGTATCTTCACACCTTTTTAGAATAGTAGAAAGATTTGACAAACAAGAATCAAAGTCATTTCCATAAACTGAGAAGTCATCCATGAAAACCTCAATAATTTTTTCTATTAAATCTGAAAAAATTGCCATCATGCATCTCTGAAAAGTGGCTGGAGCATTACAAAGCCCAAATGGCATCCGACGATAAGCAAAGGTACCATAAGGACAAGTAAAAGTAGTCTTCTCCTGGTCTTGAGGATGAATTACAATCTGAAAAAATCCAGAATATCTGTCCAAGTAACAAAAGTAGGAATGTTTAGCTAATCTTTCAAGCATTTCATCAATAAATGGTAAAGGGAAATGATCCTTCCTTGTTTCTTTATTCAACTCCGATAATCAATGCACATTCGCCACCCCGTCACTGTTCGTGTTGAAATTATCTTATCTTCTTCATTCTTGATAACAGTCATTCCTCCTTTCTTTGGAACCACGTGGACTGGACTCACCCATTCACTATCCGAAATTGGGTAAATAATCCCTGCATCAAGAAGTTTAATCACTTCCTTCTTTACTACCTCTTTTAAATTTGGATTTAGTCTCCTTTGATGCTCAATTGAGTTCTTGTACCCCTCTTCAAGTAAAATTCTATGCATACAGAGAGATGGACTAATCCCTTTTATATCATCAATTGTATATCCAATTCCCTTTCTATGCAAACTTAACTCATCCAACAGTCTCTTTGTTTCAAACTCATTTAACTGAGCATTAATTATAACTGGATAAGTAGAATTCGGCCAAAGAAATTCATATTTAAGATTTGGTGGTAATGGTTTAAGTTCAAGTTGAGGTGGTACTATTTCTGGTAAAACTGGCTCTTGTTCTATCAACATAGTCTCCTCCTTAGCCAAGCTTTCTTCTAAAAACTCTTCATTATCTAATGACAGATCATCCTCCTTATGATCACCAAGACATACCCCCTTTTCTGTTGAAAATGCTTTTTCACCAAACATTTTTGATAATGATTCACAGCACCAAGGAAATAATGTTTGGAAATCGTTTTGATTCAAGATAAGCCCTTTTTCAACATCATCCTTTTCTCTAATGATATCCATTGTTAAGAATGAGCTATCTTGCTCTGCCCAATCATTGGATTTTTGCGTAATTCTGCCAACTATCTCAAAAGTTTCTTCTAGACTTTTTTTCAAAAATGATCCTCCAGATGCTAAATCCAGTTGATTCTTATTTGAGAAAGAAAGCCCAACATAGAACAAATGCATAATTAACCATTTCTCAATTCCATGATGTGGACATAACTGCAGAAGAGAAGAATATCTTTCCCAGGCTTGGTATAATTTTTCTCCATCCAATTGCTTGAAATTTAAAATTTGACTTCTCAAATAAGTAGTTTTCCTTGGAGGGAAATATTGGTCAAAGAATTTTTGCTCTAACTCATCCCATGTTTTGATACTTTGAGACTTTAGAGAATTATACCATCTTTTTGCAGCACCCTTCAGACTAAAAGGAAAAGCAAGCAGCTGAACAATATCAGATGAAACTTCTTCATATTTCAAAGTATAACAATATCTATAAAACTCCATCAAATGGGAATAAGGGTTCTCAATCTCCAATCCTCCAAACTGAGTTTTCTGAACCATGGAAACAAAAGATGGTTTGAGTATAAAATTTCTTGCTTGTATGTTAGGGTAAACAATTGCTCCCATTTGTTTTGCAGACTTCGGAGCTCCATAATCTCCTAGTGACTTGCACACCATGTTTAGATATTCTTGTTCTTCTATTTGCCTTTGCAGAATTCTTCTTTTATGGAAAGTTCTGTCAATCTCAGGGTCAAAAGGAAAGAATTCCCTTGCAAAGTTAGATCTTCGCATACACAAGAACAAGATAGCAAATGACAATTCAACATAAAAAGAAAAAAATAAAAGAATAAAAAATGCAGAATTGAATTTGTACAAAAAGAATTAACAAGAAGTAAAAGTTATACGAGAAAGTAAAAACAGAAATCTAATGATTAGTTACAACTATGCAATATGAAAGGAAAACAAATGTTATGTTTAGTCTAACTCAATTGATAATTCCTAATGTTATAGCGCAGTCCCCGGCAACGGCGCCAAAAACTTGTTACGCTCCGCAAGTGTACGAAAATGTCGCAAGTAATATAAAAGATTATCGTATCCACAGGGACTGGAATAAGCACTAGAAATGCCTCAATCGAATTAGCTAAACAACTATCTAATTGTTTCAAATGCAAAGTGAAGGTAAACAAATCTAATATTAAAGATCAACAAACAAGAGTTTAGTGTTTTGGGTTATGATAAGGGAGATTCTAGGAGTTTCGGTTTCTTTATAAAATTTCTTGAATGTAAACGGTTCACCAATTCTTATCCCTCAATTGCCAAACACTTGTAGAAAGTTGTCGGTTCTCTCTTGCAATAGATAACCGGCTAAGGACTGAGAAATGTATCTAAATATGATCAATTAGTCGTGAGCCTACGTTGTCCTTACACAGAAGCGCACCTATTACTATGCCTTCCTCGGATATCAACATAGAAGCCCACAACTTATTAATCTATCAAGATACAAGAAACTAATCACAAGATCCATCCTACTCTCTTAGATATTCCTATTTCCTCTTCAAGATTATCTCTCAAACGTCCTTACACGGGCTTGCACTTGTCACGTGGAGCCCTCGGATGATCGAGTGAGAGTTTATCTTTACAAAGTCCACAAGAAATCCAAACAATCAATCAAGAATGAGAATTAAGCACAAATCACCATTAATCATTCAAGATCTAATTGATACAAGCAAGACAATGTCATTGAAGCAAGTAATTGGCAAATCCATAAGAGATTACATCAATCCTTCATACAAATACTCCCTTAATCCTAGAATACAAGATCTACTCCATGAATCGAGGAAGAATACCCGAAGAAATAAAGATTAAAAGCATTTCTTAAATCCCCAATCCAAGAAACCAAGAAAAGGAGGAAAGAGAAAACTTATCTACGAAGAAGGCTCGTCTTCGGATCCAATCCTCGCTCCGGAGTCGAAATCGTCAAGAACTCCCCTCGAATCGCCCAGAAATCCTCCCAAGAATGGGAGGAAACCACCAAATCTTGCCTTCTCCCAAAGGGGGAGAGAGATCCCCTTTCAATTCATGAATGAGGGTTTAAATAGAGGAGGAAATCGGGCGCCACACGGCCCCGTGACACGGCCGTGTGAGATTCACACGGCCATGTCCAGTTCCTTCTCTGCCAAAGCTGCACGGCCGTGTGTGGTCAGGACCCTTCTTTTCTCTGGAAATGCTACACGGTCGTGTGGTGCACACGGTCAGGACCCTTCTTTTCTCTGGAAATGCTACACGGCCGTGTGGTGCACACGGCCACCACCTGCTTGGCCTCTGGAAACCTCACACGGCCGTGTAGATCTACACGGCCATCCCTTCCTGTTAAAACTACACGGCTGTGTGTGGTACATGGCCTGATGCTCTCTCCCTTCAATTCCTTCCAAGCTTGTCCGAGGACGCATAATCTTCACCAATTTCGACTCCTGTGTACAGAAAATGCACAAAAAGCATATCTCCGAACCAAAAGAGTAAATATGCTAAAAGGAAAGCTGGAAGTATAAAAGTGCATAGATCAAGCATGCTCAAAGTATGTAAATGTGCGTAAAAACATGCATAAAATAGTATATAATCTACGCACATCAGCCGCTCGGAACTCACTGAGTGCCGGTCGTCCCAAGATGACATTGTATGCAGAGGGAGAGTCGACCACGACGAAGTTTGCAGTCCGCGTCCTTCTGAGCGGCTCTTCTCCTAGCGAAATAGCCAGTCGGACCTGTTTGACCGGAAGAACTTCACTACAAGAAAAATGTCATTCAACAACACTCAAACGACAACGGTTTTATACCAAACCGTTGTCTTTTTGCCTTTTAACAACGGTTTTAACCAAAACCGTTGTCTTTTAGAAATTTTTTTGACCTACGACAACGATTTTTAAAAACCGTTGTCTATTTATGTTTTTTTAAGACTACGACAACGGTTTTTAAATGCTACAACAACAGTTTTTGAAAACTGTTGTCTATGTGCGCTTTTTTTTGGGATTACGACAATAGTTTTTAAAAGTCGTTGTCTTAAGTGATGTTGAATACTGGTGTTTTTTTTCCTTCGCTGTTTTTTCCCCTTCGCCAATTTTTGCCCCGCTTTTTTTCTTTCCCTCTCCCCGAAAGTTTTTTGCCGCCGCATTCCACCCTTTTATCTTCTCAATCCGTCCCTCTTTTCTATTTTCTCACAATCTCTCGCTCACCGGAGCCGCGTAGGAGCAGCAGCAGTCCACGAGTCCATTAAGGACGCCCTCACCGGCAAGACCTCCTACATGAAATCCACTAACAGTAAGTGTCCTCTACTTCTTCCTCCTGCATCTTCTCGTCGAAAACCCTAGATACTCCTGCATCTTCTCGCCGTCTGCGGTACTCTGGGCTCGCCCTCTTCGCATTCCTCTGTATAAAGCCCCTTCTATCGTCTTCTTGCTCCACACTCTTCTTCTTCGCCTCCGCGAAGGCTCCCCGTGCCACAAATCCTGGTCGTCGAACCCTAATCCTCCTCTTATCCCGTTTCTTTCCTGATTCTACCAGACTCTTGGAGGAGCGAGACGTGATAATGGGAAAGAGAGCGGAGGAGCTCGATATCGATAATCTATTGGATGAGATTCCCCATCTTCGTCATCGTGGTGTCCTCGATAGACCCGACGGTGCCGGTTTCCGCATCGCCGATGAGTTGCCGACGTCGGTCCTCCATGGGGATGGCGATGGGTGTATCTGGTCTGAGGGGGTTCCGAGCTCGTTAGCGGAGCGTTCGCTTCCGTTGGAGGAGACCCTCCTACTCCAAAACCTGGGAGCAGCCTGGTATGCTTCTTTTTTTTGTGTTTTTTGTGTTTTTGTTTCCATTACATGCCAAAGCGTTTCTTGCCTCAAAATACAATTACAGCTTTGCATTAACTTTCCTCAAAATACAATTACAGCTTTGCATTAACTTTCTTGCTCGTCTACTTCCACCTTCCCTTTCAGTGTATATGACAAAGACTGAACTCAAAAGTGTTGCAATATAATCTCTCGGATCCATCTCATTTGAGGCCACAACCACCAGATCACAGAAATGGGCTTCTACTTCAATTCTCACACGCTGGCCTCTTTCTTCCTGCTCTTAGCATTCCCAGCCTTCACTTATGGATGGGGAATTGTCGGCCACCAGATTATTTGCCAGATTACCCAGGATCGTTTAAGTGAGTCAGCAGCTGCAGCGGTTAAAGAACTACTCCCTGCCTACGCAGAGAACGACCTAAGCACCCTTTGCTCTTGGGCAGATACAATCAAGTTTCGATACCATTGGTCGTCGGAACTTCACTACATTGATACCCCTGATGATCTTTGCACTTATAATTACAATAGTTTGTAACGCCCCGGCTCGGGCGGGCCCCACCCGAACCAAACCGGGAACGCTACCTGAATTGCCCATAGGGTTGACGACTAGCTCCACAGCCTGAAGGCCCAACTCGGATGTCACCCATCCTCAGATTTCTCCAAGCCAAGCACGCTTAACTTTGGAGTTCTTTGAGTTTGGGCTTCCGAAAAGGAAGGTGCACCTCGGTGATATGGATAGTACCATCTAACCTTTTAAGTCATACTTAACCAGAATCTCAGAACCGGGGTATTAAAATCACCCCCACTTAAAGACACAACGTCCTCGTTGTGTAACCACAAATCACACCACAAACAAATCCCAGAATCCCCCTCGCTAGGTGGTGCCCTGGGTGCTCCTACCACAGGCGCACTCACGGTCGCAATGTTGCTCTGATACCATCTGTAACGCCCCGGCCCGGGCGGGCCCCACCCGGACCGAACCAGGAACGACACCATAATTACCTATCGGTTTGATGACTAGCTCCACAGACCACCGGAGGTCCTTTCAGCGTGCTTTGTCCTCACTCGCACGCACCCTGGAAAACTTCCCAGGAGGTCACCCATCCTCAGATTTCTCCAAGCCAAGCACGCTTAACTTTGGAGTTCTTTGAGTTTGGGCTTCCGAAAAGGAAGGTGCACCTCGGTGATATGGATAGTACCATCTAACCTTTTAAGTCATACTTAACCAGAATCTCAGAACCGGGGTATTACACAGTTAGTGTTCATGCATGCTTTGATTGTGTTTATTCTAGTCCATACAATATCGTTCTAGTATTAGCAATGATATGTTGTTGGTTATGATCAGGGGATTGCAAAGATGAAGATGGTGTGAAAGGGAGGTGTGTCTCAGGTGCCATCACTAATTATACTAATCAGCTTCTCACCTATGGAAGCTCTGCCGATGAATCACAATGTAATTAATATATCAAAGATAGTTTCTATGTCCTATGTTATATTGATATCATTTCTACTTAATTCATTTCCTCTGTTTTTTTTTACCTGTAATCTAGATAATCTCACTGAAGCACTTCTATTCCTTTCTCACTTAATGGGTGACATCCATCAGGTAGAAGAGACTATTTCTTAATTGCTTTCTTCAGTTATTTGCACCAACTGATGTCGATTCGGAATTGTTTAGCCTCTTCATGTAGGATTTACTTCTGATAGAGGAGGAAATACGATCCCAGTGCGTTGGTTTAGAAGGAAATCAGAGCTCCATAAAGTAGGAATTTGGTTTATTTTTTTGAAAATCTCTTTCACCATTTTTCACACTAATTTTCATGTGCGGATATATGCTGCAATGCAGGTCTGGGATAAAGATATTATTGAGACAGCAGGAGATCGATTTTACGACAATGTTGTGGAGGAATTTCTCGACGCACTCAAACAAAACATCACTGTGAGATAATTTTCCGTGAGTTTTTTTTTTTTGATGTCTTTGTGTTAGTTTTGATTAAAGCTTTTAGTTGAACAACAGGGAGAGTGGTCTGATCAAGTTGTGAAATGGGAGAAATGCAGCAATAACAAGGTCGCTTGTCCTGATGTGTAAGTAGAATTTGCACTCTGTGTTCATTAGAGAAACAACCCAGTGCACAAAATTCCTCTTGTTTCCTTAAATTTGAACCAGTGATTACCAGGTCATGCGACAATAATTTTACCGTTGCACTTAAGCTATGAAATGAAAATGATAGGGGATTGCAATTCTAAGGAAGTAACTTCTTACACAGTTGGGATAGAAAACCTAACATCAATCTGACTTCTGGTGACAATTCTGTCTTGTATGATCATGACTTGCAGAGGTAATGGTTAACTGAATAACTAACAGATATCACTGATCATGGAGACTATAATCTTATGGAGACAAATTTACTTCTATTTTTCAGCTACGCACTCTTTGATGGTGATGGACATCAAGTGCCTCAAGATCTAGTGGAAAAAGTTGGTAAGGTGTTTGAAACCATTCTGGAAGAGGTAAGTTCTTTATTAACCTTATATTTGCAGTGCTGATAACTTGGAAATATTTCTCTTGTGAAATGACTGTTCAACGTTTACAGGCTAACAAACTCAGGTATGAAACAAATGAAGACATGTCTATAGCACAGGCTATTAAGCTAGTCATGGAGAGGCATTCAATATGATGCATTATTAATGAATTAAGTCTACTTTATGAGATTTCAGATTTTTTTATTATTCATAGGCATTTAGTTTAGATCAAGTGACATTTCTTTATCTTCTTCTTACAGGTGGAGTTTGAAGGATTAGGAGAATTAAGAAGCAAGGATGAAGAAGATGAAGGATTAGGAGAATTAAGAAGCAAGGATGAAGAAGATGAAGGCATCTAGTTTATCTTCTTTATTTATCTATTTGGTCCACTTCGATCCAAGTACGATGCAAACATGGCAAGGATGAAGAAGATGAAGGATTAGGAGAATTAAGAAGCAGTGTTTTGTTACTCTTCTAGTGTTGTACATGGTAAAAGTAGTTCAAATGATCCAACTCTTCAAAACTGGATATCAAGATTAGGATGTTGTGTTACTCTTCTAGGATTAGGATGTTGTGTTGTTCTACCTTTGTTTTAATAGTATCGTTGTCATTTTGTTAGCTGCTTTTGAAATTTCTTCGGAATGTTGTAAATATTATTTTCGAATGTTAGAAAATTATATGTTAAATTTTATTTACAAATTTAGTATTTTGAATGATTTATAATACTAGAAAATTGTATAATAAATTTTAATATTTTTTTTATTTTTTATCAAAAAAAGACAACGGTTTTTCACTGTTGTCGTAAATAGGTTAAAACTGTTGTTGAAGACTCTGTTATTAAAAGTAGACGCTCAAAGACAACGGTGAAAAACTGTTGTCTTTGAAGGAAAAGACAACAGTTTTTCACCATTGTAAAAACTGTTGTCTTTGAAGGAAAAGACAACAGTTTTTCACCATTGTAAAAATTGTTGTCTTTGTCTTCAAAGACAACGGTTAAAAACCGTTGTCTTTGAGTACCCCCTTTAACAACACAGCCTTTAACAACAGTCAGAAAGGGGCTACGACAACGGTGAAAAACCGTTGTTGTAAGGCTTTTTTCTTGTAGTGCTTCATTGCCCGTGAACCCGTAGAGGGGGGTTGTCATGGGCAGCAGCTCGGCTTGATCGATTTGCAGTTGGTTGAAGGCCTTTTTGAAGATAATGTTGACCGAGCTGCCTGTATCGATAAAAATGTGGTGAATAGTATAGTTAGCTATTACCGCTTTGATGAGGAGCGCGTCGTCATGTGGCACTTCGACTCCATCAAGGTCCCTGGGCCTGAAACTAATTTCGGGCCCGCTCGCCCGTTCTTGACTGCAGCCGACCGCATGGATCTGGAGCTGCCTGACGCTCGCCTTCCTTGCTCTGTTGGAGTCACCTCCGGTCAGTCCGCCAGCGATGATGTTGATTTCGCCTCGGGAAGTGTTGTTTCTATTTTCTTCCTCCCGTGTGGATGGCCTAGGCCGCTCCCTAGACACCCGAGGATTGCCCTCGTGCCCCTAAGGATAATGCCGCTCGGGAGACTATTGCTATCGCCTGTCGAGTATCTGCCGATCAGCCTCATGGTGTCGCTATCGCCTGTCGGATGATGGCGATCGACGACGGCTATTCCGAGGAGCGGGATGGGCGATCAGGGGAAGGCTTTGGCAATCTCACGTGTTATGCGTGTCGGTCCGGTGGAACGAGAAAACATGGGGGTCCATACCTTCTTCTTTGGTTTGGGCCGCTCAGCAGCTACCTCTTGGACGCCATGGGACCTCGCATGGTGAGAGCGAACTGCTTCAGTCCGCGGTCCTCTGGGCGGCTCCTGTCGAGTGACAGCCTTCCGCTCGGCAGGGGCTAACCGCTCAGTTGGAACTTCTTTTCTTCTGGCCGCCTGTGCTTCCTCCACATTAATGTATTCATTGGCCCAGTGTAACATATGATCGTAGTCTCGGGGCGGCTTCCGGATGAGTGAACGGAAGAAGTCACCGTCCAGGAGGCCTTGCGTGAACGCATTCATCATCGTTTCTGAGGTGGCAGTTGGAATATCCATGGCCACTCGGTTGAATCGTTAGATGTATGCTCGGAGCGACTCCCTGGGCTCTTGTTTGATGGCGAATAGACTAACACTAGTCTTCTGGTAACGCCGACTGCTTGCAAAATGGTGGAGGAAGGTCGTGTGGAACTCCTTGAAACTTGTAATAGATCCGTCCGGCAGCCTCCAAAACCACCGTTGCGCCGATCCCGAGAGGGTGGTAAGGAACACCCGACACTTTACTCCATCTGTGTATTGATGCAGTGTAGCTATGTTGTCGAACTTACCCAAATGGTCATCTGGATCGGTGGTTCCGTTGTATTCTCCGATCGCCGGGGGCACATAATGTTTTGGCAGAGGGTCCCGCAGGATGGCCTCTGAAAATTGTCGGTTGATCCGTTCGGGGGAGGCGTCTGTTCGGGGAGCCTTGCCTTTTCTGTTGTCCCGCATAGGCGGCTCGTCGGATGAAGATCCTCGATCACGATTAACTGTTGCGGCTTCGGGAGGCGTACGAAATAGGGCCCGATGAAATGGAACCGTGGCTAGTGGTACTTCCGCTCGGCCTCCCGACGCGGACGTCGCTTGTTGCTCCATCCGCTCGGCTTGCGCCTTCTATTTATGTTCCACAAGCTTAGCTGCTCTTGCCTTGATCAGAGCGTCGAGCTCCTCCGTGGAGAGCATCACCGTATGCGGTCATCCGGCTTCGTCCATTGCTTCGGCTCAAATTCAGGTGCGTTCCCACAGACGGTGCCAATTTGATCCTGTCCGAACACTGAGTCAACGGACGCTAGGCATGTGGCGCTCTCCGAACTGATGACGTGGGTCTCCGGCCGGTCGTAGGGGTCTCCGGCGAACCTGTAAGGAAGTCGGGCCGGGAAGGGGTTCCCGGCGACGACCCTCCGATGCTCAAGTCAGGCAAGAGGAAACTAGGAAGTGACTTCAAATATCAGAGAATGTGTACCTCTGGCGAAGTGTGAGGACCCTTATATAGAGCTGTGGAGAGGCTCATGCACACATACCGAGGCGAATACGTGTCCTCTTACCATACCTCAGTATGGGCTTGTCAGAGGAGCTTGCCTGACACCATACTGCTACAGTCCGAGCACCTCTCTGATGGGGCAGTAGAACCTTCCGTCATAGGCTTCTGCGTATGGGTTAGTCGTCGAACACGCTTGTTGTCAGAAGATGTTCCCCGATGTTTCCCTTGTCCTTTTGTCTCTTCTGTCCCTACGCCGAGCGTCCGGCCGCTCGGCAGTCCCATCACGTCCGACCGGACACAAGTACTGGTACGCTCGGGAGATTCCCGGTCATGTGCTTGGCTGAAACCATTCACGGCCTTGCTGCCGTATGCCTCGGCCGAGCGGGCTACCCGCTCGGCCCGACGACCTTGTTCACCATGAGCGTCGGAAACCCGACTCCCCGCGGGGTTATCTTTGATTCTGTTCTGACCCGTTCGGCCGGTTGACCGGACCCTTACCCGATCGGCCGAACCTCGTCTTGCCCTTAGACTTTTGACCACTACGTGTCATTAACTTCTCTCAAAAGGGGTCCCCTGTCTGTACTGCCGGATCATGTAGTTTTGGTACTTTGTTTAGTAATTAGGTTTAGTTTATCGCTGTTAAGTTTGTTTAGTTCAATTGCTTCTATTTAACTATTGCTTTCTTTATGCATATTTGAGTTCTTTGTTATGTTTCATGTTATGCCCATTGATAGATGTTCTTGTATTGTAACATGACAATGTGGTGTAGGGAAATCTTCAATGGTTAGAGAGGACAGTTGGTTAATTTCTTTATGCATGTTTCTTCTGTAGAAGGGATCCTTATAGAGTAGAGTGACACTACACTGTAAGTTCATCTTTGCTAGTATTTAGGATTTCATTTATTGCATTAGGTTTAGAAAATTCCAAAACAACCCCTTGTTTCAATTTCATCTAAAAATAAATGTCCTACCATTAGTTCCACGTGAGAGACGGCCCGGTCCTCTACTATACTACATAGTATAGATTAAGGGGTTTCGTAGATTAGAAATGAATTAATTTGATATGAGTGAGTGACAATCAAAAATACACTTATCAAATATACATAATACATTTCATGGGTATTATGTATATTATTTGATTATATTTTATTTTATAGGAATTGAGGGAGACGACAATGGAGGAGAAGGACAATGAGGAAACCTCTTCTTCCTCCGGTGTCACCAAATGACACTCCCCCTCAATCATAGAGGTGGAGGCCTCTTCATTTTCATCCTCATGTACATGGAACAAAGAGTATGCTCCCTCTTTGTCTTTAACGTTGCACTCTCCTGAGGATGACTCTTCTTGAATTTCTTCTTTCGATGTTGAACACCTCTCAACTTTGGATTCCTCTTCTTGTTGATCCAATGAGTTGCCCTCTTTGGATTTTTCTTGACTCGGTGTAGCGGAGAGTTCTTCCTGAATCTTTGCCAACTTGCTCTATAACTCCTTGGTGTCTTAATATTCCCTAATTTTGCACATAATAGTGCTAGGCAATAAACTAACCAATAATTTGGTTACCTTGTCATTTGCCTCACACCTTTTAACTTGTTCTTCGCTCCATTTGCTCCTTTTGATGATTTTGCCTTTGTCATCCCTCGGAGCCTCAAATCATTCCATTAGAGAAAATCATTGCCTTATCTCTATCATGAAAAAAAATTTTATTCTTGATTTCCAAGAATCGAAGCTTGTCATTATAAATGGCGGAGACACCCTCATGTCGAATCAGAGTCCATCTCGGAATTCCTTCTTGAGGTTGAGCTTTTGAAATCTTTCTATTAGAGTGTATACTAAAAACCTAGCTTTTGTAAACATTTATTTATGAAATAAAAGAATCACATTAGTCAAATGTCTACATTTTATTTGTTAAGTGTAGTGTTCAATTAATTTATATTGTAGATAACATGATGTGTGGTGTTACTCACAGAAGATCATGTTATCAGTTCTTTATAAATTATAAACAGTTGCTCACGACTAAGATGGAAAGGAACAAACCATTGGAATAGTCGTAGTGTAATTAGGTATTAGTTTATCTTGACTAATAAATTACACTAGTACACTCTAAGTGTATTGAGTAGGACCATTTTAGATAAGTTCTTTTTATACTGACTTAATAAAAGAACTAGACCTTAGTTATTATTGAAGTATGTACTCTTAATCCTAATATAATAACAAGCACATATATTTAGTATTTATTTCTTTGACTTATCAAATGGTGAGATTTAGCTCGATAAATCAATAGGCCCGATAAGTTGGAAAATGATATTACTTATAGTGTGTGTTGTTGATTATAGAAGGAAACTGTGTCCTAGTAATCTAGGTTGAGAATGTCCCCAAGAGGAGCTCATAAGGATTGTCATGTTAAACCCTGCAGGTGGACTTAGTCCGACATGACAATGAGGTTGAGTGGTACTACTCTTGGACTAAGACATTAATTAAAATGAGTTGTCAGTAACTCAATTAATTAGTTGACATTCGATATCTTAAACATAGGGAGACTAACACACTCATGATAAGGAGCCCATAATGTAATTTGGGATTGGTGCGGTAGTGCAATAATAACTCTCTAGTGGAATGAGTTATTATTGATGAACTTGAGTTGTGTGTTCAGGGCGAACACGAGATACTCGAGCTCGTCGGAAGGCCAAAACTAATTTCTCCTCTAGGTCCCTATCGTAGCCTCAATGAAGCCTTAAATCCACTCATGAAAAGCCCATCTTGGTGTCCAAGAGGAGGCCAGCCCATGGCTTGGTGACCAAGCTATAAGGGTCGGCCACTTTCTTCTTAAAGGGGTCAGCCCTTTGCTTGGTGCCCAAGCAAGAAGGGGCCGACCAATAAAATTCAAACTAGGAAGGGTGTTTTGAATTTTTATAATCTTCTCTTTATAGATATCTACAAGTTTTAAAAGAGAGATTTTAAAATATAAAACTTTTCTTATTTGAATTAGGCCACATGGTTTAAAAGAAAGTTTAAAAGTTTTAAAACTTTCCTTTTAAAACCATCCTCATGGTTTTTAGAAAAAAGGAAGAGAAGTTTTAAAATTAAAATTTTCTATTTTTGTAACCATGTTAAAATAGAAATTTTAGAAGAGAAGTTTTAAATTTTAAAACTTGTTTTTAATTTTTAAAACTTTCCTTTTTTAATATCCACATTGGGAAATTAAAAAGAGAACTTGTAAAATTTTATAAGAGATTTTCTTCTTTGCTTATAAAATTTTTACAAAAGTATTTCCTTCCTTTTTAAGTGGTTGGCCACCCTTGCTTGGTGCCCAAGCAAGGGGCCCACCAATCAAAGATCATCCAATCATTGATTTGGTGATTGATTCAATCAAGAGGAAAGAAAAGGAAAAATAAAAAGGAAAAAGGAAAAATAAGAGGAAGATTTTAATTTTTGTAAAAAATCTTTCTTTATTTTCCTTGGGAAAGTAATATAAAATAAGGGGAGGAGAGGCCTCATGAGATAACAATTTTTATTCTCTTGTTGGTGATCTTTTTTGGTGGTCGGCCCTCTCTCCCTCTCTTCTCCCTTTGCTCTCTTTTACTCCTTGGTGGTGGTGGTCGAATACTAGAAGGAGGAGAAGCTCTTTTGAGTGGTGTTTATCTTGGAGGATCATCGCCCACACGACGTCTAAGGCGAGGCGAGGAATACGGCAGAAGATCTTGAGGTCATTAGCTTGCAAAGAAAAAGTATAACTAGTTATTTTCTTCCGCATCATGCCAGTTATTTTTCTTTGTTAGAATTCCAAACACAAGAGGCATTAGATTCTAGTTTTTCGGATTTGTTTCGAATTTGTGTTTTTTGTTTTTCGAATTTATGATTTAATTGTTCTTTTTGGTTAAACCTAGAGTTATATAAGGAAATTAAATATTAGCTTTCCTTAAAAGGCTTTGTCGAGGAAGTGGTGGTTGCTCCCATAACCAAGAAGGCCAAGTGCCTCGCCATGTTTAACCTGAAAGCTAATTTTGGAAATTAATATTTAATTGAATTTATAACGTAGGTGGATTTGGATCAATACTGTTAAGTTCCGCTTGCGATCCAAGTCTAAACCATTAAGAACAGATAAGTTAAATTTGGAATCAATAATGTTAAGTTTCGTTTGCGATTCCTAATTTAATTTCTAAAGAACACAATAGGTTATTTAGGAAAGGTTCGACACTTGTACAAAATTTTTGTACAGTGGAACCAGTACGATCTTCCTAGGACTAACCAACACTTTGACCTATTGACTTTTGTGCTTCAACTTCTTCTTCCTCTAGCTCGTTGCCCTTTTCGGTGATGAGTCTGGTGAAGAGCGACCTCACTTTGATACTGTAGGACTGTTGGTCTGCTAGAAGGGGGTTGAATAGCCCTGCACAAAATCTAAACAAACGAACCCTTCTCAGACTTATAACTTAATTAAACACTTGCATAAACATAGAACAAATAATGAACTAAAAATAAAGATGCTCTAGAATTTACTTGGTTACAACCTGGGAGGTTGTCAATCCAAGGAAGTGAAACGCACTAAATTTTCCTTCAGGTGGAGAAGTCTCTTTACAGCAATTTACGCACAGAAAGATAAAGCTAAACTAGAAAAAAAAGCATTCAAGTGTTGTTTCAGTAATTGCTTATCCTATTTAGCTTCTTGGACCAAGACTATATTTATAGCCTTGGTCGGGGCGCCTGGAAGCGTTCCAGGTGCCTAGAGTGGATAGAATTCTATCCCTGACGCAACGGTCAACATCCACGCCAAAGTGGATAAAAATGAGGTTCCGGGCGCCCGGAATGGGCCCTAGCGCTCGGACCCTAAAGGTCAACAGGGTTCAATTTTTTTGATCCAGGCCCTCTGCTCCGGTTCTGCTCGCCTCGGTCTGAGTCTTCCACTCCAGCTCAGCTCGCTTAGGTGATTTCGGCCATCCGGAATAGAGCTCACCTAAACCCAACTTTTGGCCTTCTCCTCGACCAAGCTTCTGCTCCGGCTTCTTGTACCTCGGAATCGTCGCGTGCTTCCTTCTTGTCCGCCAACGTACTCTTCCACAGCTTCGCCCCTTGAATGCACTAAGCCCGTCGGCTCTCTCCCGTGCCAACCTTCTCGCTAGCTGCGTCTTTACCTGAGCAATATTCCGCTCCAGCTTCTCGTCCCTCGAAAACATTGTACATTCCCTTCTCGTCCGCCAGTGTACTCTTTCATAACACCTCGTCCCTTAGACACACCGAGCCCGTCGGCTCTCTCCCGTGTCGTCCTTCTCGCTAGTTGCGTCTTTTGCTTGACTTCTTGTGCTCCTAAGTTCCTGCACACTTAGACACAGGGTTAAACATAACAGGACCTAACTTAACGTAGTTGATCACATCAAAACCACCTTGAGGTCCCAACAGTCTCCCCCTTTTTGATGTGAGCAACCCAAGTTAAGCTAGCGTAAACAACTATAAAGTTAAAACAATAAATTTTGCAATAAAGTGCAAAAAGTAATAAAAATTTTAAGCTAGCTCCCCCTAGACTTAATTCTCCCTTATCCCCCTTTGATCACATAAAAATTAGGGTTCCAAAAAAATTTCTAAGGGTATCTTTTTGAGCAATGATAAAGTTTAAGTCAGAAAAGAAATCCTTAGTTAAACTAGTGAAATTTTTTTTCAAATTTCCTACATTTTTACAAGTTTTGTAAAGCTAATATTAAACAAAAACCTTCTAAGTTAAATGAATTTGCAAGCAAGAAAAAAAATATTTTTTGAGAAATTTTCAAGTTAAAATTACAAAAAAAAAATGTTTGAATAATTATTTAAAGCATTAAACACAGAATTAAAATCTTTAAAATTATTAACTACAAAAAATCTTGAACTATTTCCTGAAAAATGTAATAGAACACAAGCGAAATAGATTTTCAAGGTTTGCATTTTTAATATTAAAGATTTATATTCATTTAACTCAAAAAGAATTCATAAATAACAAGAATTTTCAGAAAAAATATGTTTAGTCAGCGAAAATGACATTGTTTTTTAAAAAAAAAATCAACTCAAAAAAAAATAATCTTGTGAAATAATTTTTTAAACTTTGCATTATTTCAAACAAGGACAAAGAAAATCAGTTCAACAAAGATTTTAGAATCCAAAACAGATTCCTTCTTATCGGATTAACAAGAAATTTGTTAGATAAATTTTTTCCTTGACAATTTTTTTATTTTCCATTTGTGATATTTAAATTTCCAATGTAGTTCTTTATAATTTCTAAAATTCAAAGCAGAGAATTTTGAACATGTATGATTTTTTAAATTTTCTACTTCTATTTTCAATTGATCATTTTTTAATTTCAATTTATCAATTTCTATTTTGATTTTATCAAAATCTTCCAATTGAGAGGCCATTGTTAAAGTACCTTTTAATTCCTTATTTTCTTTTAATAATTTTTTATTCTCTATTTCTAATTTGCAAGACTCTTTCGACAATATTTTTTATAAATTTAAACAATTGGTCAGGAGGTAGAGACCGTACCTGACTTACCTTGTCGATTTCTGATACTCCCCCTGAAGAGCTGCTTTCTTCCGAAGATTCTCCCCCTTCATCATTGCTCATCTGGGATGTGCTTTCTGTGTCCCCGGGAAGGAATTCAACTATAAGGGATGTCTCGGCAATTTCCTCATTTTCAACTTCTAATGATGATACGGTGTCCATCGAAGAGTTGGATTCGACTTCAATTAGTTCTTCGTAGAACTTCAAGAACTTTTCCCAAAGTTCTTTTGCACTTTGGTAGTAGCCGATTCTGTCGAGATCCTCCACCGGTAGTACGTTTATTAGATGATATTCAGTCTTATCGTTTGACATGAAATCGTCGCGTTGCTTTTTGGTCCAGAGGCGTTTTTCAATTTCTTCTCCATTTGTGTCCTTTGGTGCTTCATAACCATATTTCATTATTAATAAAATATTAAAATCTATTTTAAGAAATACCTCTATTTGTCGCTTCCAAAACGTGAACTCCCCCTCGAACGTTGGTGGATAGATGTTAACTCTAGCCATCTCGTTGCTTCAGTTGACTATTACTCCTTCTAAGGCGTCCTGGCTCTGATACCACTTGTAAGACTGTTGGCAGGCTAGAAGGGGGTTGAATAGCCCTACACAAAATCAAAACAAATGAATCCTTCTCAGACCTATAAATTAATTAAACACTTGCATAAGCATAGAACAAACAATAAACAAAAAAGAAAGAGGCTACGGAATTTACTTGGTTACAACCGAGGAGGTTGTTAATCCAAGGAAGTGAAATGTACTAAATTCTCCTTCAGGCAAAGAAGCCTCTTTACAGCAATTTACGCAAAAAAAGATGAAGCTAAACTAGAAAGGAAAGCGCACAAGTGTTGTTTTAGTAATTGCTTATCCTATTTAGCTTCTTGGACCAAGACTGTATTTATAGACATGGTCAAGGCACCTAGAAGCGTTCCAGGCGCCTGGAGTGGATTGAATTCTTGTTGGCACTGGGAGTTCCGTTCTATGTAAATCCCCTGTACAAAAATTTGTATGAGCACAGAACCTTTCCTAGCAACCCACATGCTCGATCAAACATGTGTTTGATCAATCAAGCAAGTTCTTGATTGATCAAAGCGCACATTGATCGAAGCACAAGATCGTTGGCCTCTTGTGTTGGTGTTCAGGATCCATACGAAAAAAAATAAACTAATTGCGCTGCGGAATTAGTTGTACATTTCCTCGTATGCTAAGACCTCTTGATCTTCTGCTGTATTCCTCTCCTACTCTTGGACGTCGTGTGGGCGACAATCTACCAAGACAAAACCACCCGACTCCTTCTTCTTGTTTCCAATCTTTCGGCCACCAAGAGATGCTAGAATAGGATGCCTCCTTCTCTTCTTCTTCTCCCCAAGCAACCGTCCACAAAGTAAACTCTTCTCCAAAGGGGTGCCGACCCTAATGAAGAAGAAGGGAAAGATGCCGCCAGCCCTAGGGAAAGAAGCAAGGAGAAAATAAGAGAGGAGGGGCACTGGCCATAAGAGAATAGAAGAGGATTCTTAGGTTAGTTTTTGGGCACCACCCTCTCTTCTTTTATAATCTTTGCTAGCGGCTAAAAAGGAAAAATTTTAACAAAATTTTGTTTAAAATAAAATTTTCCTTTTATTCCTATTGTGGATGGTTACAAAAAAAGGAAAGATTTTAACAAAATTAAAATCTCTCTTTTAAACTATTGTAAATAGCTATAAAAGGAAAAATTTTAACAAAATTCTGTTTTAAATAAAATCTCCCTTTTATTCCTATTGTGGATGGTTACAAAAAAAGGAAAGATTTTAACAAAATTAAAATCTTTTTTTAAACCATTGTAAATAGCTATAAAAGGAAAACTTTTAACAAAATTTTGTTTTAAATAAAATCTCCCTTTTATTCCTATTGTGGTCGGGCCCCTTGCTTGGGCAGCAAGCAAGGCTTGGTCGGCCCTTATCTTGGGCACCAAGTAAGGCTTGGCCGGCCCTTATCTTGGGCACCAAGCAAGGCTTGGCCGGCCCTTATCTTGGGCACCAAGCAAGGCTTGGCCGGCCCTTATCTTGGGCACCAAGAAAGGCTTGGTCGACCCCTTGCTTGGGTAAGAAGCAGGGCTTGGGTGGATGTGAGGTTTTATATATATAGAGGCTACAACAGGGACCGAGAGGAGGAATTGGTGTTGGCCTCCTTTTGTAGATCTATTTACATCCAATGGCTTTTACACCATTTTGTGGTTCTACAAGCTCCCAGACCTGATTAGAATGCATAGATTCTATTTCAGAGTTCATTGCACTTTGCCAAGATGCTGCATCTTTATCTTGGAGTGATTCATCATATGTCCAGGGATCAATTTCATGTTCACCAGGGATCAAGTTCGAAGACTCTCCCGAAAACATGAATCTATCAGGTTGTCGAACAACCCTCCCACTACGACGAGGCATTACTTGTAATTGTGTATCATTTTTGACACATGTTGCAGTTACTTGTGGTATCTCATCTTGTACCGCTAGTACTAAAGTGGAAGTGTCCTCTCTTATTTCCTCAAGAATAATTTTACTCATGGGCTTGTGGTTCATTACATAGTCCTCTTCTAAAAATCGGGCATTGGTACTAACAATGACCTTCTAATCTTTAGGACTATAAAACAAACCACCTTTCATTCCCCTAGGATAACTCACAAACAAGTGAACTTCTGTACATGATTCCAACTTATCAGTGTCTCCTTTCAACACATGTGCTGGACTACTCCAAATCCGAATGTGTTCAAACTAGGCTTACGCCCATTCTATAATTCTATGGGAGTAGAGGGTACTGACTTAAAAGATACCAAGTTTAGAATGTACATCGTCATTTCCAGAGCATATCTCCAAAACGAATTTGGTAATTCTGAATAACTTATCATTAATCTAACCATTTCTATAAGAGTCATATTCCTTTATTCTGCCACACCATTCTGTTGGAATGTACCAGGTGCAGACAATTGGAATTGGATCCTGGCCTCTGATAAGTAACTCCTAAACTCTCCTAAGAGATACTCTCCACCACGATCAGACCGTAGTGTCTTGATACTTTTACCTTGACGTTTCTCCACATCAGTCATGTACTCTTTAAACTTATCAAAGCACTCAGACTTGCGGCGCATCAAGTAAATGTACCCATATCTCGAATAGTCATCTATAAAAGAGATAAAATATTCGAAACCACGTCTCACCTGCATAGTCATAGGTCCACACAAATCAGAATGAACCAATTCCAACACTTCTTTGGCTCTATACCCTTGTGTCTTAAAAGGTCTCTTGGTCATTTTTCCTTCCAAGCAAGATTCGCAGGTTGGAAAGTTTTCCACCACCAATGAACCCAAAGGTCCATCGGCTATTAACCTTTGAATCCTACTCAAGTTATTATGACCTAGCCTTAGATGCCAAAGATATGTTTGGTTAATTTTCGAAGGTTGCATTCTCTTATTAAAATTAGAAGATGTGTTATTAATTTCCATTTGTTGCATCGTGACAGTTATTGGATTAAGAATGTACAAATTGTCAACCAACATACCAGAACAGATAACCTCCCTATTTTTCTTGACAACTACTTTGTCATCAAAAGAAACAGAATATCCATCCATAAATAATTTAGAAACTGAAATCAAATTCTTTCTAAAACATGGTATGTAAAGATAATTTCTCAAAATTTATGTTTTATTTCTATCAAAAGATAAATAAACATCTCCCACTGCAATAGCCGTCACTTTCATAGCATTGCCCATGTAGATGGTGATCTCCCCTTCATGTAGTCGTCGAGTTTCCTGGAACCCCTGCAATGAATTGCAGACATGATCAGTGGCTCCCGTATCTACACACCAGGTACTGGTAGATAACACCGCTAAACATGTTTAAATAACTAATGAATGAGATATACCTTTATTGTTATCCTTTCTGCGAGGACAGTCTACCTTCCAATATCCAGACTGCTTGCATGTGAAGCACTTGCCCTTTGGCTTCTTCACACCTGCTTGCGGTCCAGTCCCTTGAGGTTGAATCACTTTCTTTGCTGAACCAACTTGTTTCTTTTTCTTCTTCCTGCCTTTTGTCTTAGAAGCAGAAATGTTTTCAGCAATGTGAATTTGAGAACTTTGCAAAAATAGCCCTTCTGCTGCTTGGAGTTCTGTCAGAAGTTTCGCCAATGAATAAGTCCTTTTTTCATGTTATAGTTCAGGCGGAATTGCTCAAAACTCTTGGGTAGCGTTTGGAGAATGATATCGACCTGGGTTTCCCCATCGATTTCAGCTCCAAGGATTTATATCTCGTTCAAGTGAGCCATCATTTTGAGGATATGATCCCTCATGGGCGTCCCCTCAATCATGGTGGTCGTCATCAGGTTTCTCATAGCCTCCTGCCTGGCAGCCTGATTCTGGTGTCCGAAGAGCTCTTTGAGATTGTACATTATGTCATAGGCAGTAGGCATGGCCTGATGCTGATGTTGCAGCACATTTGACATAGAAGCTAAAATATAACACCGCGCCATCTCATCTGCCTTGACCCATTTCCTATGTCTGTCAATCTCCTCTTCACTAGAATCGCTATCAGGCAAATTAGGGCAGACCTCAAAAAGTACAAACTTGTATCTTTCAGCAGTTAAGACAATGTCCAAGTTTCGTTTCCAATAAATATAATTGGAAACAGTAAGTTTGTTTTCTTTTAAAATAATAGCGAGAGGATTGAAAACCATTATGAAATCCTGAGAATCACAAAATAAAATATTTGGTCAAAACTTTAGAATTTAAAATAATATTGATTCCTCGAAAAATATAATTTAAATTCACCAACACCTCAAAACACCATGAATTTCGTATGCCACGATAGTATGGACGTATACTAATTCAAACATTTGTAAGAGAAAGTTTTACCCATTAATTTTATTATCTTGTCAACCTAACTTTATGACAAATAAAATTAATAGTTGGTTCATCTTCGGCCACATAAATAATAGCAGTGACTCCGATGGGGAGGATACTATTAAATGCGCCTAAGTGTATACCATTACTTGATACTTAGTCCATTAATTAGAATTATGCCCCTTCAGATGGAGAAGATCACACAAACCTAAATAATTTCCTATAATCATCCATAGAAGAAGTTTGATCTAGTGATCCGTAAACAAACTCATCCGATATGGAGGAATGCACTTAAAGCCAACGCGCAAGTTTGTATGCATCACTTAGAAACCAGTAATGGAGACCGTGGAATTTATTTAAATAATTTATCTCCCACTTAGTTATTTAAAATTGAGGAATTTTAATATACACACACATCACACATGCACACAAGCACACAAACACAGCATATAAAGGCAATAAATATGAAAATGAATTTCCAACTATTATGGCCTCATCCATCGTTGTCCTCCGTATGCCACCAACCCTAGCCGTCGTAAACCCTAGCCAGGTGAGGAGGAGAAAACCTAGCCACCGGTCGTAGGGTTTATGTCGTCGCGTCTATCTTGCTTCCTTCTTTGCCGTGCCTCCGGTCCTCAAGGTAGCACCACGCATAGCAAGCCGCAACAATAAGAAATAAAAAATTACATTTATCGATCTTATATTCCACGAAGGAATATACATATAATCTAGATCGAACAAAATGTAAAATAAACTAATACAGCACTGGCTGTATTTAATAATTACAATCATGCACACATAAAATACCCTCGACATGCCTGAGGGTTCAAATCACATACAAACACAATAGGCAATAATAGTTAGAACTAGGATGCCTGCAACCACAGAGTTAATATATTTTGCATATCCTACTATTATCCTGCCTAAATTATATATGAACAGTGCATAATTTAATCGAAAACCAAATACTCAGAGGCAGAAAACTTGCTCTATACCAATTGGTGACGCTGGGAGTTCCATTCTGTGTAAATCCCCTATAAAAGAAATTTGTACGAGCACAGAACCTTTCCTAGCAACCCACATACTCGATCAAACATGTTTTTGATCAATCAAGCAAGTTCTTGATTGATCAAAGCGCACCTTGATCGAAGCACAAGATCGCTGGCCTCTTGTGTTGGTGTTTAGGATCCATACGAAAAAAAACAAACTAATTGCGCTGTGGAATAAGAATTGTTGTACCTTTCCTCGTATCCTAAGGCCTCTTAATCTTCTACTGTATTCTCTCCTAGTCTTGGACGTCGTGTGGGTGACGATCTACCAAGACAAAACCACCCGACTCCTTCTTCTTGTTTCCAATCTTTCGGCCACCAAGAGATGGTAGAATAGAATGCCTCCTTCTCTTCTTCTCCTCCAAGCAACTGGCTACAAAGTAAACTCTTCTCCAAAGGGGCAACGACCCTAATAAAGAGGAAGGGAAAGATGCCGCCGATCCTAGGGAAAGAAGCAAGGGGAAAATAAGAGAGGAGGGGCGCCGACCACAAGAGAATAAAAGAGGATTCTTAGGTTAGTTTTTGGGCACCACCCTCTCTTCTTTTATAATCTTTGTTGGAGGCTAAAAAGGAAAGATTTTAACAAAATTCTATTTTTTAAAAAAAAATCCCTTTTATTCCTATTGTGGATGGTTAAAAAAAAAGAATGATTTTAACAAAATTCTGTTTTAAATTGAATTTCCCTTTAATTCCTATTGTGGAAGGTTACAAAAAAAGGAAAGATTTTAACAAAATTAAAATCTCTCTTTTAAACCAATGTAAATAGCTATAAAAGGAAAAATTTTAACAAAATTCTGTTTTAAATAAAATCTCTCTTTTATTCCTATTGTGGATGGTTACAAAAATAGGAGAGATTTTAACAAAATTAAAATCTTTCTTTTAAACCATTGTAAATAGCTATAAAAGGAAAAAATTTAGCAAAATTTTGTTTTAAATAAAATCTCCCTTTTATTCCTATTGTGGTCGGCCCCTTGCTTGGGCACCAAGCAAGACTTGGCTGACCCTTATCTTGGGCACCAAGTAAGGCTTGGTCGACCCCTTGCTTGGGTAAGAAGTAGGGCTTGGGTGGATGTGAGGCTTTATATATATAGAGGCTACAACAAGGACCGAGAGGAGGAACTGATTTTAGCCTCCTGATGGACTTGAGCTTCCTGTGTTCGACCCGAACACTCAACTCAAGTTTATCAATATTAACTCATACCACTAAAGGGTCATAATTGAATTACCGCACCAATCCGATATTACAATATGGGCTCCTACTTATCATGAGTGCGTTAATCTCCCTGTGTTTAAGATATCGTATGTTCATCAATTAAATAAGTTACTGACAACTCATTTAATTAACATCTGAGTCCAAGAGTAGTACCACTCAACTTTATTATCATGTCGGACTAAGTCCACCTGCAGGGTTTACATGATAATCCTTATGAGCTCCTCAAGGGGGCATCATCAACCTAAATAAATAGGACACAGTTTCCCTCTATAATCAACAACACACCATATAAATGGTACTATCTCCCAACTTATCGGGCCTATTGATTTAACGAATAAATCTCACCCATTGATAAGTTAAATAAATAAATACTAAGTATATGTGTTTGTTATTATATCAGGATTAAGAGTACGCACATCCATAATAATAGATGTTCTGTTCTTTTATATAGTCAGTATAAATCGAACAACCTCAAATGGTCCTGCTCAATACACACATAGTGTACTAGTGTAATTATATAGTCAAGATAAACTAATACCAAATTACACTGCAACTGTTCCAATGGTTTATCCCTATCCATCTTGGTTGTGAGCTACTATTTATAATTTATAAGGAACCGATAACATGATCTTCTGTGTGGCACCACACACCATGTTATCTATAAAATAAATTAAATGGACAACTGCATCGACATATATATATAAATATAAAATATAGACATTTGACCAAAGTGATTCTTATTTCAAAATATCTCAAAAACATATGTTCATACAAAAGCTAGGCTTATAGTATACATCCCAACAATTCTATCCCTGACGAATAGTCAACATCCACGCCGAAGTGGATAAAAATGAGATTTCGAGCTCCCAGACCCTAAAAGTCAACAAGATTGACCTTTTCCTGTCCGGGCCCTCTACTCTGGTTCTGCTCGCCTCAATCCGGGTCTTCTGCTCTGGCTCCACTCGCTTGGGTGATTCTGGTCATCCGAAATAGGGCTCACCCGAACACAACTTCTGACCTTCTCCTCGAGCAAGCTTCCACTCCGGCTTCTCATACCTCAAAATCATCGCATGCTTCCTTTTCATCCAATAGCTTACTCTTCCGTAGCTTTGTCCCTCGGACGCACTGAGCTCATCAGCTCTCTCTCGTACCGACCTTCTCGCTAGCTGCGTCTTTTGCTCCCCAAGCAATCTTCCTCTCCAGCTTCTTGTCCCTCAGAAACATCACACGTTCCCTTCTCATCCGTCAGTGTACTCTTCTGCAACACCTCGTCCCTCAGACGCACCGAGCCCGTCGGCTCTCTCCCATGTAGTTCTTCTCACTAGTAGTGTTTTTTGCTCGACTTCCTGTGCTCCTAAGTTCCTGCACACTTAGATACAGGGTTAAACACAACAGGACCTAACCTAACTTAGTTGATCACATCAAAACTACCTTGGGGTTCCAACAGATACCACTTGTTGGGTCACTTCGGAGCTAGGGGTGAATAGCTTCTCGCGCATTATCGATGACGATGTGCAGTGGATAAACTCGACGCAATGCTCCCCAATGCTAACAAGATGGATTTACTTAATATCCACTTCAAGAAGAGGTGACTAATCTAAGGATCCGACCCTCATGCACACTTTCCACTATGAAACACTCCTTCTCGAAAATAATCTGGAGGCAGAGAAGCCTTGTACAAGCTCACACACAAAGAAATACAAGAAGAGGAAAATACAAACTAATACAAAATAAAATCTTATAAGATTACAATCATGAAACCCTAGATTGCTCTGTTCTTGTTTGGAGATGCCTCTTGATACGTGGAAAATGCAGAAACACTTTTGCTCCAAGAGCCTTCAAGAATCGTCGACAGTCAGCTTGAGAGGAATCAGGAGAGTTATGTTCAACAATGTCGCTAAAACCCTTTAACGGGTGCACAATGGGTATATTTTCAACCTTAAATGATTACTCTAATCACTTAAGTGTTCTTAATCGCCTAGCTGAGTTGATTAGGAACCTTTTTATTTGTGTGAGAATCAGCAGTAGGCGATTAAGCTTCCTTGCTTAATCGCCTACTATAGCTACTATTTCCTCGCAGAAAACCTTAATCGCTTAGCGTAAGCCATGCTAAATCACTTAGGCTAAGTGATTCAGCTAGCTTCTATTTCCTTGCGTCAAACGGCTCTTAAGCGATCACCTTAATCGATTGCAGTCTTGATAATCGATTATCCTAATCGATTACTAACCCTAACTTCTTCCATCCAAGTCTAGGGTTCACGTCCAACATCCGATCAGTCGTGACCCATTGAAACTCCTCAATGCCTAGCATTTGATCAACTTTGACCTGATGGATTTCATCACCAAGTGTCCTGTCAATCCTTTGACTCACTTGGACTTTTTTCCTCATGCCAAGTATCCAGTCAATCCTTTGACCTAGTTGGACTTCCAATCACCAAGTGTCCAGTCAACATTGACCCACTTCGACTTACCATCTCGTGCCAAGAGTACGGTCAGTTTTGACCCACTTAGGCTTACCAATCACCAAGTGTCTGATCAACCATTGACCCACCTGGATTTTTACATGTTTGACTTCACAAACCAAAACTTTTTCACTACCTAACTTCACTCACTATGACTTTCACCTGACTTCACTCACCAAAATTTTCCTTCTGCCTAGGTTCAATCACTAGGGCTTTTCAACTAGCTTCACTCATCAGGATTTTCCAACTATCTGGCTTCACTCACCAGGACTTCTCATTTGCCTAGCTTCATTCACTAGAGCTTTTCACCTAGCTTCACTCACCAGGATTTTCCAACTGCCTAGTTTCGCTCACTAAGACTTTTTATCTGCCTAGCTTCACTCACTAAGGCTTTTCATCTACCTAGCTTCACTCATTAGGGGTTTTCACCTGGCTTCACTCACCAAAAACTTCCACACTAAGTCTCTGGTCAATACTGGTCCACTTGGATTTTCTTCTTCTGCCAACCTTCCCGTTGGATTTGCCCTTGCCTAACTTCCAGTTAAGACTTCCCTATCAAGTATCCGGTCAACCTTAACCTACTTGACTCTTTTTCACATCAAACTGATCAAACCTAAACCAATCTTCCCAAACAGACAATTGCACCTGTAATCTCCATATATTGTCAAACATCAAAACTCAAACATCAAGACTCAAGCTTGGGTCAACTCAAGCTTAGTCAAACTGGTCAACCTTGACGTAGAAAAATTGCACCAACAAGTCAATTGAATGAGGCTTATAAAAGGGGAGCTCGAGATCCAAGCCAAAGGAACTTTGTAATGTAATTCCAATTCACTTTGTGCAAAAGTTTTTGTTTGTGTTGCTTTACTAATCATCTTCAAGCAAGCTACTGCTCCGACAAAGTGTTGACAATCTTCATCTTTATTCATTTTTGGTATACTTTAATTTAGCTTGCAATGTACCTAATTTCAAATAAGATAGTAGGCTATTATTATCTTATACTTTAAATTTGTACGAATTACTTTTTTTCGAAGGATTTTAGAAAGAAGAGTTATAGTGGAATGCCCATGGGTGCGATCAAAAATTACAGGTCTTGGAGTAGGAGTAGACATAGGCTCCGAACTAAGTAACCACCTGAGTCTCTTTTATTTTCCACTTCTTTACTTTGATCTGTTTATTTGGATAAAAGAAAAAGTTTTAAACGAGCGATATTCACCCCCCTCCCCCCTCTATCATTTCATTTCAATCCTTCAGTTTATGCAAACTCGTCATTTATTTTATGGCTTAGACATCAAGACTACATTAGTCAGCTAGCTTGAGAATTGTACTTCACAGATGTAGCAGGCCTCCAGTAGCTTGTCTACTTCCTATCGGATGATTATATTCTACTCAGCTCCAAAACCCACTTTTTCTGTTTAACTGGTCGAGCATCCGAGTAGATATGAAGCGCATGCTCCATGACTGTCAGAGAAACACCTTTGATTTCCTTGGCCGTCTAGGTGAAAACATCATTATTGCGTGTGAGACACGCGACTAGCTCTGGAGCTAGGTCGGTGACTATCTAGATGGTTACCTCCAGCCGACTGGGATGAATGTTTACCTCATCTTTCTCCTTATAAACAAGTGTAGGAGGCACCTCACGGATGGTATTGGCTTCCATCCGTTGGATCTTCAGGGCAGTGTTGGCTTTGGTTTTTATTATCTCAATATAGCACTTGCTTGCTATCAGCTGGTTTCATTTAACTTCCCCAACCTGGTCATCCACGAAAAATTTTATTTTTTGGTATATGGTAGAGACGACTACTCTGAATTCATTGAGGGTCAGTCATCCCAAAATAACGTTGTATGCTGAGGGTACTTCCACGACTAAAAAAGTCAATCGATGCATCCTCATTAGGGGCTTCTTCCCTAAGGATATGACCTACTTTATTTGGTCGAGTGGCTGGACTTCATTGCCATGAAGTCATACACGGGCGTCGCCATGGGATAAAGATCGCTCAGCTCTATCTGCAGCTACTCAAATGTTTGTTTAAAGATAATATTGATAGAGCTACCTATGTTAACAAAAGTACGCTTAATGTTATAATTGACTATAACAGCCTTGATTATTAAAGAATCATCATGGGGTACTTCGACCCCCTCTAAATTTTTGGGCCTGAAACTAATCTCGGGCCCTTGTGTCTGCTCTTGCAGCAGACCGTGTCGATCTCCAATCGACGGGCGTACAATTTCGTCACCCGGTTGGAATCTCCATCGTCGGGCCTCCGACAATCATGCCAATATCTCCCAAGGCGGCATTGTTGCAATTTTCTTCTTGCCGCGTTGGGGGTTGCTCCTGCTAGGCTCGGGTGAGGGCCTAAGCCCGATCTTCTTATCGCTAAGGTGTCCTTTGGTGCCAATCGGCAACCTGGTAGTCTCTCCTAGGCGTACCGTTAGGCCGCTGATAATGTCCACAGTTGGTAGACGGCAAATGCCGATGGTAACCTTGGTTGTCGGCCTAGCAATTCCCCCGATTGAAATGATAACAATCTTAGGTATCGTGGGTTGTTGAGCGGTGGTATGTGCAGAATCTAAGTGGAGCTCATCTAAGAGGTTTGGGGCACTCCACCCGCCCGGCCTCCACATGCTACACGGATGGAGGCCGAGGTTCTAGATGACACAGTTGTGGAGCCGCTCGAGGTCCTTTATACAAAGGCGGGGAAGGCGGGGCTCGGCGAACGGGAGCAGAGACCTGAGCGGGCGCAGAGACTTCTTTCTTCCGGGCAGACTATACTTCCTCCATATTAATGTACTTAGTTGCTCAGTTGAGTAATGGTCAAAGTCTCTAGGCGGTCTCCTGATGAGAGAGCAAAAGAAATCATTGTCGGTGAACTCTTAGGAAAAGACACTTATCAAAATATTCGAGGTGGCCAAGGGAACATCCATGGTCACCTAATTGAAATTTTTGATGTAAGCCTGGAGCGTTTCCTTGGGCCCCTGCTTGAGCAAAAAGAGGCTCAAGGGGGTCCTATGGTAACGGCGATTGTTGATGAAATGGTGAAGGAAAGTCTTGCGAAATCCTTGAAACTGTATATGGATTCAGTCGGCAGTCGCTTAAACCACCTCTGCGCCGAGCCAGAAAGTGCGGTGAGAAACACTCGGCATTTTACGTCGTTCGTATATTGGTGAAGGAATATGACATTTTCAAACTTAAGGAGATGGTCCTCTGGGTCTGTGGACCCTACATATTCCCTTATCGCTAGGGGACAATAGTCTTTAGGTAGCTTGTTGTCTAGCACCCCCTGGGAGAAAGACGTCATAATCCATTCGGGAGAGCTGTCAGCCATCAGGGCTTTTCCTTTGTGTAGATCCCGAGCAGGCGCACCCCAGAAGACGATCCTTGGGGCCGCTTCTCTTGCCCCATATGGTCAAGTGCCATGCGAAATAACGCCGGGCGATATGTAGGCAATTGGGGGCGCGGACGATAAGTGGATCGATGAAACATATGGAGGCACCAAACCAACCACCGGAGGAAATGGCTGGCACTCCGTTGGACCTCCTACCCGAATCCCTGCTCTATATGAGGATTTGTTGTTGACACAGCAAGGTCGTATGGCAAAGTACTACCAATTACTACTTATTATTATTATTATTGTTACATTAATTTCTATGCTCAGATGTTTATTAATATTTCTAATTCTTCTTATATCAAGATAGCTACGATGAGTCATCTAACTGTTTTTTATTTCTGAGTTTTGGTTCTGATAAAAATTTTCATAGACTGACGGTGCCAAATATATTTAGTTATTATCAACAATTGACTCTTTTGAATCGCAAGCTCTCTAAATTTTATGTCTTCCTGTACAACATAAACACACGTATCAAAACAAATATGTAATATCTAAACTAAACTCTTTTTACTTAAACATAAAACTTAATTGTTGAATTTATTTTTCTATTTGATGTGATTATATGTTAAAATTATAACACGTCGGTCAAGTGATTTAATTGATGTTTAATTAAATTAAAAAATAATAAATTTAATTAATCTTATTAATTATTTTTAAAATGATTAACTGAGTTCCATAGAATTTTTCTATTAATTATTAGGATAAATTAAGAAATACTCATTGCGAACAGTTCAAGAGTTCAATATCCTTCAATTGCATGACCTATTTAGAAAAAATATAAATTATAAATATATCATAAGTAGGGATCAAATTACTAATATTTTAATGACAATCTAAATATTTTACTGTAATATTATAGTCCTAGGAATTAATTGATGTTTAATCATGCACTTAATTAATCGACATAGATTGTGTAAAAACTCGTTAATGCATTTAAGTTATTATTGATGGACTGGTAATCGAAACACATCAAAAGGTAAATATAAGATTGTAATCCCGTAGAATTAAAATGTTGAGACTTTTTCTCATTTCATTAGAAGGAAGATAACGATTGTCATGTACAATTCTAAAGGAACACCAATTTGCCGCATCTTGTTTTGATTTTCAGATTATTTTGACGGCATTAAGAAAATGACGATGACTCTGGATTTATAATTTTTGTCACTTTCACACAGATTTATGTACACACAATAATTTTTATTTTAGAAATACTATACCTAACTTACTATTTTACCTACAAATTTTTAGAAATTTACATGGGTTCGTTAGTGTTAAGATATATACTAAAAGTCTAATTTTTTTATGAACATTTATTTTGAAATGAGAATCACATTGATCAAATATCTGTATTTAGTTAAATACATTTGTCCATTTAATTTATATTATATATAATATAGTGTGTGGTGTCACACAGAAGATAATGTTATCAATTTCTTATAAATTATAAATAGTAGCTCACAACCAAAATTGATTGGGACAAACCATTGAAATAGTTGTAATGTAATTTGGTATTAGTTTATCTTGACTATAAAATGCGTACTCTTAATCCCGATATAATAGCAAACACATATACTTAGTATTTATTTCTTTAATTTATCAAAGGGTGAGATTTATTCAGTTAAATCAATAGACCCGATAAGTTGGGAAATAATATTATTTATATGGTGTATTATTGATTATAAAAGGAAATTGTGTCCTAGTAGTCTACGTTGATGATGTCCCCTTGAGGAGCTCATAAAGATTATCATGTAAACCCTGCAGGTGGACTTAGTTCGACATGATAATAAGTTTGAGTGGTACTACTCTGGGAGCTAGATGTTAATTAAGTGAGTTGTCAGTAACTCATTTAATTCATGGACATACGATATCTTAAACACAGGGAGACTAATGCACTCATGATAAGTAGGAGCTCATATTGTAATATGGGATTGGTGGGGTAGTTCAATAATAATTTTTAATGGTATGAGTTATTATTGATGAACTTGAGTTAGGTGTTCGGGTCGAACATAGGAAGCTCAAGTCCATCAGGAGGTCAAAACCAATTCCTCCTCTTGGTTCCTGTTGTAGCCTCTATATAGCCTCACATTCACCCATTTTGATTTTACTTCCTACCCAAGAAAGGGGCCGGCCACATCCTTGCTTGGTGCCCAAGCAAGGGGTCGGCCAAGCCTTGCTTCCTACCCAAGAAAAGGGTCGGCCAAGTCTTGCTTGGTGCCCAAGCAAGGGGCCGGCCAAACCAAAAGAAAAGAAAAGAAAAAGAAAAGAAAGAAAAAAGGGGAGATTTTTTCTCAACATAATTAGAGATTTTTCTAAAAAGAATTGTGTTGATTCTTTCTTAGAAATTTTCTAAAAAGAATTATATTAATTCTTTCCTAAGAAATATTTCTAAAAAGAATTATATTGATTCTTTCTTAGAAATTTTTTAAAAATAATTATACTAATTCTTTCTTAAGAAATTTTTCTAAAAAGAATTATGTTAATTCTTTTCTAGAGATTTTTTTTAAACAAAAATCTATTACTTTTTCTCCTTTTTTATCTGGGGCAACTGGTTATAAAAGGAGAGGAGGTTATGCCACAAAAAAATAGCAATTCAATTAAGAATTGATAAGTTTCTCTCCATTCCCTTAAGGTCGGCGCTCCATCCTTTTCTTCTTCCCTTTCTTTCCTCTAGGGTCGGCGCCCCACTTCCCTTTCTTCTTCCCTTTCTTCCCTCTAGGGTCGGCGCCCCATCTTCTCTTGGTGGCTGGAGCTTGGAGGAAAAGAAAACGAAGAGACGAAGCACCTTGGTGGCCGGCGGTTTAGAGGAGAAGAAGGAGGAGGAGGCGCCCCTTTTTTGCATTCTTTGGTGGTAGGCGACTTGGAAACAAAAAGGGTTCGGGTGTTTTTGTCTTGATAGATTGTCGCCCACACCATGTACAAAAAGAGGAGAGGAATACGGCAGAAGATCAAGAGGTTTTTGTCTATGAAGAAAGGTACAACTAGTTATTTATTCCGCAGTACAACTAGTTTTGTTTTCTTTGTATGGATCCTGAAATACCAACACAAGAGGCTAGCGATTTTGTGTTTTCATTTTTGTGCTTCGATTTTGTGTCTCAATTTTGTGCTTTGATTGAGATCTCTGTAGTTAAACCTAAGGTTATTGTGAGAAGTTTAAATATTCAATTTTTTTGAAAGACTTTGTCTAGGAAGTGGTGGATGATCCCATAACCAAGAAAGCCTAGTACCTCGTCAACGACCTGGAAGCCAATCCTTGAAATAAATATTTAATCAACTTCTGTAATATGGTTTAACTTCTGAAGAACACAAGGGTTGAACTTGAAGTAAAAAATGTTAAGTTTCATTTCCAATCCAAGTTTAACTTTGAAGAATGAACTTGGAGTAAAAATGTTAAGTTTCGTTTCCAATCCAAGTTTAACTTCTGAAGAGCACATGAGTTGCTAGAAAAAGTTTTGTGCTTGTACAAATTTTTGTACAGGGGAAACAAAACGGTATTTCGAGTAGCACCCAACAATTGATATCAGAGCTAGTTGTTTGCCTCTGTGTGTTTGGTTTTCGATTAAATTACGCACTGCTCATACATAAGTTTAGGCCGGATAATAGTAGGATTTGCTAGATAGATTAACTCTGTGGTTGCAGGTATCCTAGATCCAACTATTATGGCTTTTATGTGCTTGTGGTGATTTGAACCCTCGGGCATGTCGAGGTTGTTGAGTGTGCATGATTGTAATAATTAAATATGGTCGATTGTCGTATTATTATTATTGTTGTTTTACATTCTATTCGATCTAGATTACATGTACATTCCCTTGTGGAATATAAGATCGATAAATGTAAAACTTTATTTTTATCGCGGATCGTATCTTTGCAAGGTGTGGTGCTATTTGATGACCATAGGTGCAGCGGAAAAGGAAACAAGATAGACGCTACAACATGACCCGTTGGCGGCATCTAGGGTCAGCGGCATACGGAGGACAGCTATGGATGAGGCCATAATAGTTGGAAAATTATTTTTTTATATTTATTGCCTTTATGTGTTGTGATGTGTATGCTTTTGTGTACATGTGTGTTATGTGTACATGTTAAAATTCCTCATTTAAATAACTAAGTGGGAGAGGATTTATTTAAATAAATTCCACGGTCTCCATTACTGGTTTGTAAGTGATGCATTCAAACTTGCACGTTGGCTTTAAGTGTCTTCCTCCACATCAGATGAGTTTGTTTGCAGATCACTAGATCAAACTTCCTTAATGGATGATTATAGGAAATTATTTAGGTTTGTGTGATCTTCTCCATCTGAAGAGGCACAATCCTATTTAACGGACTAAGTATCAAGTAATGGTATACACTTAAGCACATTTAATAGTATCCTCTCCATCGGAGTCACTACTACTATTTTGTGTGACCGAAGACAAACCAACTATTAATTTTATTTATTATAAAGTTAGGTTGACAAGATAATAAAATTAATGGGTAAAACTTCCTCTTACAAATGTTTGAATTTGTATACGTCCACACTATCGTGGCATACAAAATTCACGGTGTTTTGAGGTGTTGGTGAATTTAAATGATATTGTTTGAGAAATCAATATTATTTTAAATACTAAATTTTTAACCAAATATTTTGTGATTCTTAGGATTTCAAATGACTTTCAATCCTCTTGCTAATATATTGAAAGAGAACAAACTTACTGCTCCCAATTACATTGATCGAAAACAAAACTTGGACTACCCTCACAAAAGTGAGAACAATAAAGGTGTATCTTATTTATTAGTTGTTGAAACATGTTTAACGGTGTTATCTACCGGTACCTGGTGTATAGATACGAGAGCCACTGATCATGTCTGCAATTCATTACAGGGGTTCTAGGAAACCCGACAATTATATGAAGGGGAAATCACTGTCTATATGGGCAATGCTACGAGAGTGGCGGCTGTTGTAGTGGGAGATGTTTTATTATCTTTTGATTGGAATAAAACTTTGATTTTGAGAAATTGTCTTTACATACCATCTTTTAGAAAGAACTTGATTTCAGTTTCTAAATTATTTATGGATGGATATTCTGTTTCTTTTGATGACAAAGTAGTTATCAAGAAAAATAGGGTGGTTATCTGTTCTGGTACGTTTGTTGACAATTTATACACTCTGAATCCAATAACTCCCACGACGCAACAAATGAAAATTAATAACACATCTTCTAATTCTAATAAGAGAAATCAACCTTCGGAAATAAATCAAACATATCTTTGGTATCTAAGGCTTGGTCATATTAACTTGAGTAGGATTCAAAGGCTAATAGCCGATGGACCTTTGGGTTCATTGGTGGTGGAAAACTTTCCAACCTACGAATCTTGCTTGGAAGGAAAAATAACCAAGAGACCTTTTAAGGCCAAGGGGTATAGAGGCAAAGATATGTTGAAATTGGTTCATTCTGATTTGTGTGGACCTATGACTATCCAGGCGAGAGGTGGTTTCAAATATTTTGTCTCTTTTATAAATGACTATTCAAGATATGAGTACATTTACTTGATGTGCCGCAAGTCTAAGTGCTTTGATAAGTTCAAAGAGTACAAGGCTGATGTGGAGAAACGTCATGGTAAAAGTATCAAGACACTAAGATTTGATCTTGGTGGTGAGTACCTCTTACGAGAGTTTAGAAATTACTTATCAGAGGCCGGGATTCAATCCCAACTATCTACACCTGGCACACCCCAACAGAATTGTGTGGCAGAATGAAATGGTTAGATCAATAATGAGTTATTCAGAATTACCAAATTCATTTTGGGGATATGCTCTAGAAACGGCGACATACATTCTGAACTTGGTACCTTCTAAGTCAGTACCCTCTACACCCACAGAATTATAGAATGAACGTAAGCCTAATTTGAAACACATTCAGATTTGGGGTAGTCCAGCACATGTGCTAAAGGGAGATGCTGATAAGTTGGAATCACGTTCAGAAGTTTGCTTGTATGTGGGTTATCCTAAAGGAACGAAAGGTGGTTTATTTTATAGTCCTAAAGATCAGAAGGTCATTGTTAGTACCAATGCTCGATTTTTAGAAGAGGACTATGTGATGAACCACAAGCCCATGAGTAAAATTGTTCTTGAGGAAATAAGAGAGGACAAGTCTAATTTAGTACCAACGGTACAAGATGAGATACCACAAGAAACTGCAACGCGTGTCACAAATGATGCACAATTACAAGTAGTTCCTCGTCGTAGTGGGAGGGTTGTTTGACAACCTGATAGATTCATGTTTTTGGAAGAGTCTTCAGACTTGATCCCTGGTGAACATGAACCTGATCCCTAGACATATGATGAAGCACTCCAAGATGAAGATGCAGCATCTTGGCAAAGTGCAATGAACTCTGAAATAGAATCAATGTATTCTAATCAAGTCTGGAAGCTTGTAGAACCACCAAATGGTGTAAAAGACATTGGATGTAAAAGAAAAAGAGGGATAGACGGGAAGGTGGAAACCTTCAAAGCAAGGCTTATTGCAAAATGGTATACTCAGAAAGAGGGAATCGATTATGAGGAAACATTTTCGCCGGTAGTCATGCTTAAGTCTATCTGGATTCTTTTATCTATTACTACTCATATGGATTATGAGGTTTGGCAAATGGATGTCAAGACAACTTTCCTTAATGGAAGACTTGAAGAAAACATGTATATGAAGCAACCAGATGGATTCATTGCGAAGGACAAAGAGTATCTTGTATGCAAGCTCAATCAGTCCATTTATGGACTGAAGCAAGCTTCGAGATTTTGGAACATCTGGTTTGATGAAGTGATCCAGTCTTATGGATTCATTCAGTGTCCGGATGAGTCTTGTATATACAACAAAAAAAAGTGACGAAAACGTGGTGGTATTTCTTGTACTATACGTAGATGACATTTTGCTCATTGGCAACAATGTCAAAGTGTTGTTAGACGTAAGGGTATGGTTGTCCAAGCAATTCAATATGAAGGACTTGGGAGAATATGGACATATTCTTGGGATCAAAGTAATAAGGGATCACAAGAAAAGAATGTTGTGCTTATCCCAAGCTTCATACATCGATAGTATCCTAGCTCGTTTTAGCATGCAAAACTCCAAGAAAGGATTTCTACTTTTTCGGCATGGAGTACCTTTATCTAAAGAGATGCCTCCTAAGACACCAAAGGAGATAGAGGAGATGAAGGCAGTTCCTTATGCTTCAGCTGTAGGAAGCCTAATGTATGTGATGTTATGTACGAGACCATATATCTATTTTATCGTGGGCATGGTTAGCAGATATCAAAGTAATCCAAGACAGGGGCATTGGACTGTCGTAAAGCATATATTAAAGTACCTGAGAAGGACTAGAGATTTGATGCTGGTTTACTAGGCAGATGATTTGCTCCCTATAGGTTACACGGATTCGGATTTTCAATCAGATAGGGATAGTCGTAAGTCAACCTCAGGGTATGTGTTTACTTTGGTAGGTGGAGCCATAACATAGAGGAGTGTTAGGCATAAATGAGTTTTGGACGCCGCCATGGAAGTTGAGTATGTGGCAGCCTCTAAGGCAGCCAAAGAAGCAGTATGGCTCAGAAACTTCTTGATGGACTTAGATGTGATTCCTAGTTTACCTAAAATTATAACAATTTATTGTGATAATAGTGGTGCAGTAGCAAACTCGAAGGAACCACAAGCCCATAAGGCAAGTAAACACATTGAGCGCAAGTACTACCTAATACGAGACATCGGATAATAAGGAGAAGTTGTTGTCACCAAGATTACATCAGCAGATAACCTGGATCCTTTCACTAAGGCCCTTTCGGCGAGAACTTTTGATGGGCATGTTGAGGGGATGGGAATCAGATGTATAGCAGCATATATGGCAGCATCGTCTTTTAGTATAAGTGGGAGATTGTTAGGATATATACTAAAAGCCTAGCTTTTGTATGAATATTTATTATGAAATGATAATCACATTGGTCAAATATCTACATTTAGTTAAATGTAGTTGTCCATTTAATTTATATTGTAGATAACATGGTGTGTGGTGTCACACAGAAGATAATGTTATCAGTTCCTTATAAATTATAAATAATAGCTCACAACCAAGATGGATTGGGATAAACCATTGGAATGGTTATAGTGTAATTTCGTATTAGTTTATCTTGACTATAAAATCACACTAGTATTCTATGTGTGTATTTAGTAGAACCATTCGAGGTTGTTCTTTTTATACTGATTGCATAAAAGAACAAAATCTCTGTTATTATGGATGTGCATACTCTTAATTCTGATATAATAATAAACACATATACTTAGTATTTATTTCTTTAATATATCAAAGGGTGAGATTTATTCAGTTAAATCAATAGGCCCGATAAGTTGGAAAATAATATTATTTATATGGTGTGTTGATGATTATAAAAGGAAATTGTGTCCTAGTAGTCTAGGTTGATGATGTCACCTTGAGGAGATCATAAAGATTATCATGTAAACCCTGCAAATGGACTTAGTTCGACATGATAATAAGGTTGAGTGGTACTACTCTTGGAGCTAAATGTTAATTAAGTGAGTTGTCAATAACTCATTTAATTAACGGGCATATGATATTTTAAACACAGGGAGACTAACGCACTCATGATAAGTATGAGCTCATATTGTAATATGGGATTGGTGCGGTAGTTCAATAATAAATCTTTAGTGGTATGAGTTATTATTGATGAACTTGAGTTGGGTATTCGGGTTGAACACAGGAAGCTCAAGTCCATCAGGAGGCCAAAAAAATTCCTCCTCTTGGTCCCTATTGTAACCTCTATAAAGCCTCGCATTCACCCGTTTTGGTTTTGCTTCCTACCCAAGAAAGGGGCCGGCCACATCCTTACTTGGTGCCCAAGCAAGGGGTCTGCCAAGCCTTGCTTCCTACCCAAGAAAGGGGTCGGCCAAGCCTTGCTTGGTGCCCAAACAAGGGGTCGGCCAAACCATAAGAAAAGAAAAAAAAAAGGGGAGATTTTTTCTTAACAGAATTAGAGATTTTTCTAAAAAGAATTACGTTGATTCTTTCTTAGAAATTTTCTAAAAAGAATTATATTAATTCTTTCCTAAGAAATTTTTCTAAAAAGAATTATGTTAATTTGTTTCCTAGAGATTTTTCTAAAAAGAATTATGTTGATTCTTTCTTAAAAAATTTTTAAAAAGAATTATACTAATTCTTTCTTAAGAAATTTTTCTAAAAAGAATTATGTTAATCCTTTTCTAGAGATTTTTTCTAAATTTAAATCTATTACTTTTTCTCCTTTTTTTTATCTGGGGCAAAGGGTTATAAAAGGAGAGGAGGTTGTGCCACAAAAAAATAGCAATTCAATTAAGAATTGATAAGTTTCTCTCCTTTCCCTTAAGGTCGGCGCCCCATCGTTTTCTTCTTCCCTTTCTTTCCTCTAGGGCCGGCGCCCCACTTCCCTTTCTTCTTCCCTTTCTTCCCTCTAGGGCCAGCGCCCCATCTTCTCTTGGTGGCCGGAGCTTGGAAGAAAATAAAATGAAGAGACGAAGCACCTTGGTGGCCGGCGGTTTGGAGGAGAAGAAGGAGGAGGCGCCCCTTTTCTTTGCATCCTTTGGTGGTAGGTAGCTTGGAAACAAAAAGGGTTCGGGTGTTTTTGTCTTGGTAGATCGTCGCCCACACAATGTCCAAGAAGAGGAGAGGAATACGGCAAAAGATCAAGAGGTCTTTGTCTACGAAGAAAAGTACAACTAGTTATTTATTCCGCAGTACAACTAGTTTTACTTTCTTTGTATGAATCCTGAAATACCAACACAAGAGGCTAGCGATTTTGTGTTTTCATTTTTGTGCTTTGATTTTGTGTTTCGATCTTGTGCTTTGATTAAGGTCTACGTAGTTAAACCTAAGGTTACTGTGAGAAGTTTAAATATTCAATTTCTTTGAAAGGCTTTGTCTAGGAAGTGGTAGATGATCCCATAACTAAGAAGGCCTAGTACCTCGCCAATGATCTGGAAGCCAATCCTTAAAATAAATATTTAATAAACTTTTGTAATATGGTTTAACTTCTGAAGAACAAAAGGGTTGAACTTGGAGTAAAAATATTAAGTTTCGTTTCCAATCCAAGTTTAACTTTGAAGAACGAACTTGGAGTAAAAATGTTAAGTTTTGTTTCCAATCCAAGTTTAACTTCTGAAGAGCACACGGATTGCTAGGAAAAGTTCTGTGCTTGTACAAATTATTGTATAGAGGAAACATAACGGTATTCCGAGTAGCACCCAACAGTTGGTGCAATATCCCTAGATCAAGGTTGATCTTGTTTGACTAAACTTGAGTTGGCTCAAGCTTAAGTCTCGATATTTGGATTTTGATATTTGACAATACATGGAGATTACAGGTGCAATCGTCTGATTGGGAAGATTGTTGATACAATTTCCCTCTGGTCAAAGACTGACCAGTTAGATGTGAAGAAGAGTCAAGTAGATCAAAGTTGACCGGATACTTGACTGGAAAAGTCCTAACTGGAGGTTAGGCAAGGGAAAATCCTGGTGAGTGATGCCAGGTGAAAGTACCGGTGAGTGAAGTCGGGGAGTTAAAAAATCCTGGTGAGTGAAGCTAGGTGAAAGACCTAGTGAGTAAAGCTAGGCAGGTGAAAGTCCCGGTGAGTGAAGTCGGGCAGAAGGAAAATCCTGGTGAGTGAAGCCAGGTGAAAACCCTAGTGAGTGAAGGTAGGTGAAAGTCCTGGTGAGTGAAGTAAGGCAGATGGCAGTAGAAAGACATGGTAAGTGAAGTCAAGCATGTGGAAATCCAGGTGGGTCAAGATTGACCGGACACCTGGTGTTGGAAAGTCCAAGTAGGGAAAAGGGTTGACCGGATATTTGGCACGTGGAAATCCAGGTGGGTCAAGGTTGACCGAACATCTAGTGTTAGTGGAAGTCCAAGTGAGTCATAGAGGGTCGGACGCTTGGCATGGGATGGTAAGTCCAAGCGGGTCAAGGTTGACTGGACACTTGGCATGAAAGGAAAAGTTCAAGTGGGTCAAAGGATTGACCGGACACTTGGCAAAGAAGTCCCAGCAGGTCAAGGTTGACCGGATGCTAGGCACGAGGAGTTCCAACAGGTCACAGTTGACTAGATGTTGAGCTTAGGACACCTTAGACTTAACTTGGGCAAGATAGGGTTGGTTAATTTGATCAAGTGATCAAATTGGACCTAGCCCAATCGATTAGCTAATCGATTGGGCGTAGTGTTGTGACAAATGGTAGCCCAATCGATTAGCTAATCGATTGAGAGAAATTATCGTGGGCAATTAAACCTGAATCGATCGGTCGATCGATTCAGGCACTTTCCAGAGAACACAAAAGAGGGTTGAATTAATCAGCCAATCGATTCAACCTCCCCAATCGATCAACCAATCGATTGGGAGGCGACCGTTGCGCAAGATAAAGTCGTTGGTGAGTGTCTTCCACGCAGTTCTTCCTCTCCACTTCCAGCGATCAATCTCAGCAGTTCACGCAAGTTCTTGAAGTTGTCTTAGAGCAAAGTGCTGCTGCACTTCCAAGGTCAAGAGATGTTCTACAAGAAGAAGCTAGGATTAGGGTTTCATGTTGTAAATCTTGTAAGATTTTACTTGTATTTGCTTCCCTTTTCTTTCTTCTTGTACTAAGAGTTTGTATAAGGCTTCTCCACCTTCGGTAGTTACCGAAAAGGAGTGTTTTTAATAGTGGAGTGTGTGTCGCGTGCGGATCCTTGGATTAGTCACCTCTTCTTGAGATGGATACCAAGTAAATTCTTTGTGTTAGCATTGTAAGTCTGCTTCGAGTTTATTCCGCTGCAACAACATCATCACAAAGCAAGTAACCGAAGCACGACAAATTATTCACCCCCCCCCCTTCTAGAACAAATCAGCCCTAACAGTGCTCATAGGGTGATTTTATTTTTGAAAAATTATCAAATAAGCGCTAATCTTTTGATTATTTTCATATATTACATCTTTGATTAATTTATATAATCTCCATAGGAGTTCAAAGTGATAAGGGCAATTTACCAAAATGCGTAGTTAGTTTCGTGTTTTTCTCATTTCGATACTTACTTTTGGAATTGTCCAAACAACATAATCTTGCAGAGTTCATTTTCCATTTGACCTCCCTCCTGTTTTTGACTATTCATCTAAAAATCAACACTACAATATGGTATTGCCCTCATTCTCCTCCCTCTTTGCCTCCTTATCTTTTTGCTCCTGAACACTGTGACTGCCATGGAAGATCATCTGACTCTAGGACTATACTCATGCTATGAACTTTTACCTAATGTTTAATTTTAATTTTTTTTTCCTTAAACAAAACAAAAAAAAATCTCTTTAAATTAAAAAAATGAATTAGTTAAGAGTTTTTCAATTTAAGATATTAATGGAGGGGACAAAAAAGGTTAAAAGTTAGGTATTTTTAAAAGTAAAATTTAAAGTAAAAGGCAGTTAAAATTTAAGTATTTTTTTAAAAAAAATTAAAATATTTTCAAATGTAAAGTAATATTTTTCAAAAGAAGGTAAGTACTCTTTCAAGTTAAGTTTTTTCAAAAGCTAAGTGCTTTTTGTAAAAAAAAAATTAAGTATTTTCAAAGTTAAGCTTTTTTTTTTTTTGAAAAGTTTTTTTTTTAAACTAAGTATTTTCAAAGTTATGTATTTTTTTAAAATATTTTAAAAATGAGATTTTTTCAATGTTTTTCAAAGTCTAGTGCTATTTTTTAAGGGGGGCTTTTTAAAGCTTCAAAAGTAAAGTTTTAAAAGCTAAGAGGGCATTTGATTTATATTTCCCATATTGTTTTCTATTTTCCTTTTTTGAGAAAATGAAAATTGTGTTTAGTTTGTATTTTCCATGTTCATTTTTTAGAAAAATAGAGAGCATTTTCTAAGAAAACAGAAAATATTGAAAAGTCATTTTCTAAAAAATTGAAAATTATGATTTTCTAAAAATGAAAATGAAAATGAAAATGAAGATGTGAACAAACTAAATGCTCCCTTAAGCATTTTCAAGGGGAGCTAGGATAAAATATGTTTATACTTTAAAAATCTTGAGAAATTCTTATTTTGAAAAAGCATTTTTCTATACTTTGAAAATTTTATTTGTTCTTAACTTATTGAAATGTTATCTTTATGCTTAGCTTAACTTTGAACCATGTTGTTATAATAAAAAAGAGGAGATTGTTAGTGCAATGAGCACTAGATGATTGAACCTAAGTTTCGATATTAACGAAGGGTCAAAGTTAAGTCTTATTATTGTACTAATAAGGTTGAACAAGTGTGCAGAAAAAGTCCTAAGTGATCTTAGGCAATGAGAAAGTCCTAGTGGACACTAGGCAAAGGGAAAACTCTAGTTGCGGCTAGGCAAGGAATCCTGGTCCAAGGGACTGGGCAGAAGTCTTAGTAGGTCGAGAACATCAGGTGAAAAATCCTATAGGTTGAGGATAGTAGGTGAAAGTCCTAGAGGTCTTGGACACTAGGCGGAAGACTAGACGGGTTAGGGATCAGACGTTTAGAGAAAAATCCTGAAGTCTTAGATGTTGAGCAAAAGTCCAAATGATTTGGAGAACTGATTTAGTATCAGGTAGTAAGTGCGGACATGTTTCCTGTTGAGAGAATATTAAGCGTCAATTTAACCTAGGGTTTCATGAAAATCCAAAAGTTATAACCAAACAGTCCCAACACTGTCAAATTCATTCAAAATATTATATTTTGCCTGTTGTGCTAACTCTGTGATGCCGGAAATCATATGGCTGAAAAAGTTGGACCAAGTGCCCAGAGGCCCAAGAGCCCAAAGTTGGTCCAAGCACCCGGGAAGGGACCGAATGGGTGATTAGTAGGGGCTTAGGTAGCGCATGCTAATTGGTCAGCATACGTCACAGTCCAAGGGCCCAAATGGGTCTAGGCGCCCAGAGTTGGATAAAATTTCGAAGATCAACTTTCACTGAGGTGCAACCACGTCAGCTTGATGGGGGTGCCCGGGCAGGGCTATAAAAAGAGGGTTTGGACAACACCTCCAAATCATCATTCCAAACGACTTCTCTACTTGTGCAATGCTCCAGAATCCACTCTACGATGCCAAAAAGCTACTCCGACGAGAATGAGCATGCCTTAAACTTCTAAGTCATTGGTATAATAGTTTTTTATTTACATTTGTACTTCCAATTACATTCATTTGTAATTCTTCAAATAATTAGTCGATTGCCCAACGAAAGCACTTAACGAGTGCGGACCTTGGAGTAAGAGTCATCACAAATTTCGAACCAAATAAAACATAAAGTGTTAGCGATTGTTTCTTTTACTTTTTGTTTCCATTATTTTTTATTCTGATCAAGTTTTTATGAAAATGAGAAAAAGTTATGAGTGTTAATCACCTAATGCTTTTGTATCACCCAACACTTTTGCTTCAAGTGTACGTATGATATTTTAAATTCATTTAATAAGTTTAAACAAAATTACTATATAATCTTAAACTGTTCTAAATTAGAGAAGATGGTTCTGTTGGGATGTATACTATAAGCCTAGCTTTTATATGAACATCTGTTTTGAAATATTTTGAAATGAGAATCACTTTGGTCAAATGTTTGCATTATATATATATATATATGTCAATGCAGTTGTCCATTTAATTTATATTGTAGATAACATAGTGTGTGGTGCCACACAAAAGATCATGTTATCGGTTCTTTATAAATTATAAATAGTAGCTCACAACCAAGATGGATTGGGACAAACCATTGGAACGATTGTAGTATAATTTGGTATTAGTCTGTCTTGACTATAAAATTACACTAGTACACTATGTGTGTGTTGAGCAGAACCATTTGAGGTTGTTTGATTTGTACTGACTACATAAAAGAACAAAACCTCTATTATCATGGATGTACGTCCTCTTAATCCCTATATAATAACAAGCACGTATACGTAGTATTTATTTCTTTAACTTATCAATGGGTGAGATTTATTCGTTAAATCAATAGGCCCGATAAGTTGGGAGATAGTATTGTTTATATGATGTGTTGTTGATTATAGAAGGAATCTGTGTCCTAATTATTTAGGCTGATGATGTCCCCTTGAGGAGCTCATAAGGATTATCATGTAAACCCTGCAGATAGACTTAGTTCGGCATGATAATAAAGTTGAGCAGTACTACTCTTGGAATCATATGTTAATTAATTGAGTTGTCAGTAACTCATTTAATTAACGGACATACGATATCTTAAACACAGGGAGATTAACACACTCACAATAAGAAGGAACCCATATTGTAATATGGAATTGGTGCGGTAGTTTAATAATAACCCTTTAGTGGTATGGGTTATTATTGATGAACTTGAATTGAGTGTTGGGGCCGAACACAGGAAGCCCAAGCCCATCAGGAGGCCTAAACTAATTTCTCCTCTAGGTCTCTGTTGTAGCCTCTATATAAAGTCTCGCATCCACCCATCCACGTTTTGGTTAATCTAACCTTTCTAGGGCCGACGACAAGGGATATAAAAGGGAGTAGGTGGTGCTCCAAAACCTAATTTTCCCACAATTCTCCTCTCCTCCATGCTAGGGCCGATGCCTCTTCTTCTCCTTGTGGGTGGCGGCTTGGAAAAGAGGAAGAAGAGGAGAAGGAGCCCCATCCTAGAGCCTCTCTTGGTGGTCGGAGGTTTGGGAGAAAAGAAGGGAAGGGTGTTTATTGTCTTGGTAGATCGTCGCCCACACGACGTCCAAGAAGAGGAGAGGAATACAGCAAAAGATCAAGAGGTCTTTGGCTACAAAAAAAACTACAACTAGTTCTTTGATTCTGCTGTGTAATTAGTTTAGTTTTCTTTGTATCGATCCTAAATACCAACACAAGAGGCCAGCAATCTTGTACTTCGATCAAGGCATGCTTTTATCCATCAAGAACTTACTGATTGATCAAACACATGTCTGATCGAACATGCGGGTTTCTAGGAAAAGTTCTGTACTTGTATAATCTTTGTACAGGGGAAATTGAAATAGAATGGAATTTCAGCGCCTTCAAGTGGTATCAGAGCAAGGTTTCTAGCTCTGTGTGATTGGTTTTTGGTTAAATTATGCATTGTTCGCATATAAGTTTAGGCAGGATAATAGTAGGATGTGCAAGAAAGATTAACTCTGTGGTTGAAGGCATCCTAGGTCCAACTATTATGGCTTTTTGTGTTTATGTATGATTTGAACCCTCGGACATGTCGAGGTTGTTTTGTGTTGTTCATGATTGTAATAATTAAGTACACCCGGTTGTTGTATTATTTTTTATATTCTGTTCGATCTAGATTACATGTAAATTTCTTTATGGAATATAGGATCGATAAATGTAAATTTTTATTTCTTTTTGTTGCGGCTTGTATCCTTGCTATACGTGTTGCTATTTTGAGGACCGGAGGCGCGACGAAGAAGGAAGCAAGATAGATGCGACGGCTTGATCCATTGGTGGCATATTGGAGGACAGCGATGGATGAGGCTATAATAGTTAGAAATTTTATTTTTATATTTATTGCCTTTATATGCTGTTTTTATGTGTTGTGATGTGTGTGCATGTTAAAATTCCTCAATTTAAATAACTAAGTAGGAGAGGGATTATTTAAATAAATTCTACAATTTCCATTACTAGTTTGTAAGTGATGCATTCAAACTTGCGTGTTGGCTTTAAGTGTCTTCCTCCATATCGGATGAGTTTGTTTGTAGATCACTAGATCAAACTTCCTCTATGGATGATTATAGGAAATTATTTAGATATGTGTGATCTTCTCCATCTGAAGGGGCACAATCCTAATTAATGGACTAAGTATCAAGTAATGGTATATACTTAGGCGTATTTAATAGTATCCTCCCCATCGGAGTCACTGCTATTATTTGTGTGGCCAAAGATGAACCAACTATTAATTTTATTTATCATAAAGTTAGGTTGATAAGATAATAAAATTAATGGGTAAAACCTCCTCTTACAAATGTTTGAATTAGTATACGTCCACATTATCATGACATACGAAATTCACGGTGTTTTGAGGTGTTGGTGAATTTAAATGATATTGTTTGAAGAGTCAATATTATTTTAAATTCTAAAGTTTTGACCAAATATTTATTTTGTGATTCTCAAGATTTCAAAATGGTTTTCAATCCTCTTGTTGTTATTTTAAAAGAAAACAAACTTACTGGTCCAAATTATGTTGATTAGAAACAGAACTTGGATATTGTCTTAACTACTGAAGAATACAAGTTCATACTTTTTGAGGTCTGTCCTAGCGTGCTTGATAAGGATTCTAGTGAAGAGGAGATAGAGAGATATAGGAAATGAGTCAAGGTAGATGAGATGGCGCGGTGTTACATTTTAGCTTCTATGTCAAATGGGTTGCAACATCAGCATCAGGCCATACCCACTGCCTATGACATGATGCTCAATCTCAAGGAACTCTTCAGACACCAGAATCGGGCTGCCAGGCAGGAGGCCATGAGAAACCTAATGACGACCACCATGACTAAGGGGACACCCATAAGGGATCATATCCTCAAGATGATGGCTCATTTGAATGGGATGGAAGTCCTTGGAGCTGAAATCGATGGGGAAACCCAGGTCGATATCATTCTGCAAGCGCTGCCCAAGAGTTTTGAGCAGTTCCACCTAAACTACAACATGAACAAAAGGGTTTATTTGTTGGTGGAACTTCTGATAGAACTCCAAGCGGCAGAAGGGTTATTTCGTCAAAGTTCTCGAGTTCACATTGCTGAAAACGTTTCTACCTCTAAGCCAAAAGGCGGAAAGAAGAAGAAGAAACAAGTTGGTTCGGCAAAGAAAGTGATTCAATCTCAAGGGACTGGGCTGCAGGCAGGTGTGAAGAAGCCGAATGGCAAGTGTTTCACATGCAAGCAGTCTGGACATTAGAAGGTGGACTATCCTCGCAGAAAGGAGAACAATAAAGATATATCTTATTCATTAGTTGTTGAAACATGTTTAGTGGTGTTATCTACCGGTACCTGGTGTGTAGATACGGGAGCCACTGATCATGTCTGCAATTCATTGCAGGGGTTCCAGGAAATCAGACGACTACATGAAAGGGAGATCACCGTCTACATGGGCAATGCTACGAGAGTGGCGGTTGTTGCAGTGGGAGATGTTTATTTATCTTTTGATAAGAATAAAACTTTGATTTTAAAAAATTATCTTTACGTGCCATGTTTTAGAAATAACTTGATTTCAGTTTCTAAATTATTTATAGATGGATATTCTGTTTCTTTTAATGACAAAATGGTTGTCAAGAAAAATAGGGTGGTTATCTATTCTAGTGCGTTGGTTGGCAATTTATATACTCTAAATCCAATAACTCCCACGATGCAACAAATAAAAATTAATAAAACATCTTCTTATTCTAATAAGAGAAAGCAACCTTCGGAAGTGAACCAAACATATCTTTGGCATCTAAGGTTAGATCATATTAACTTGAGTAGGACTCAAAAGTTAATAGACGATGGACCTTTGGGTTCATTGGTAGTGAAAAACTTTCTGACCTGTGAGTCTTGCTTGGAAGGAAAAATGACCAAGAGGTCTTTTAAGGCAAAGGGGTATAGAGCCAAAGAAGTGTTGGAATTGGTTTATTCTAATTTATGTGAGCCTATAACTATGTAGGCAAGAGGTGGTTTCGAATATTTTGCCTCTTTTATAGATGATTATTCGAGATATGAGTACATTTACTTGATGTGCCGCAAGTCTGAGTGTTTTGATAAGTTCAAGAAGTACAAGGCTGATGTGGAGAAACGTCATGGTAAAAATATCAAAATACTGCAGTCTGATTGTGGTGGAGAGTACCTCTTAGGAGAGTTTAGGAGTTACTTATCAGAAGTCGGGATTCAATCCTAATTGTCTGCACCTGGTACACCCCAACAGAATGGTGTGGTGGAACGAAGGAATATGACTCTTATGGAAATGGTTAGATCAATGATGAGTTATTCAGAATTACCAAATTCATTTTGGGGATATGCTCTGAAAACGACGGCGTACATTCTGAACTTGGTACCTTCTAAGTCAGTATTCTCTACTCTCACAGAATTGTGGAATGGGCGTAAACCTAGTTTGAAACACATTTGGATTTGGGGTAGTCCAGCACATGTGCTGAAGGGAGACGCTGATAAGTTGGAATCATGTACAGAAGTTCGCTTGTTCATGGGATATCCTAAAGGAACGAAAGGTGGTTTGTTTTATAGTCCTAAAGATCAGAAGGTCATTGTTAGCACCAATGCTCGATTTTTAGAAGAGGACTATGTAATGAATCACAAGCCCATGAGTAAAATTATTCTTGAGGTAATAAGAGAGGGCACTTCTACTTTAGTACCAACGGTACAAGATGAGATACCACAAGTAACTGCAACACGTATCACAAATGATGTACAATTACAAGTAGTGCCTCGTCGTAGTGGGAGGGTTGTTAGACAACCTGAAAGATTCATGTTTTTGGGAGAGTCTTCAGACTTGATCCCTGGTGAACATGAAGCTGATCCTTGGACATATGATGAAGCACTCCAAGATGAAGATGCAGCATCTTAGCAAAGTGCAATGAACTCTGAAATAAAATCTATGCATTCTAATTAGGTCTGGGAGCTTGTAAAACCACCAAATGGTGTAAAAGACATTGGATATAAATGGGTCTACAAAAGGAAAAGAGGAACAGACGGGAAGGTGGAAACATTTAAAGCGAGGCTTGTTGCGAAGGGGTATACTCAGAAAGTGGGAATCGATTATAAGGAAACTTTTTCACTGGTAGCCATGATTAAGTCTATCCGGATTCTTTTATCTATTGCTACTCATATGGATTATGAGGTTTGACAAATGGATGTCAAGACAGCTTTCCTTAACAGAAGTCTTGAAGAAAACATCTATATGGAGCAAACCAGAGGGATTCATTGCGAAGGGCAAAGAGTATCTTGTATGTAAGCTCAATTGGTCTATTTATGGACTAAAGCAAGCTTTGAGACCTTGGAACATCTGGTTTGATGAAGTAATCCGGTCTCATGGATTCATTCAGTGTCCGAATGAGTCTTGTGTATACAAAAAAAAATGACGGAAACATGGTGGTATTTCTTGTACTATACGTAGATGACATTTTGCTCATTGGCAATAATATCAAAGTGTTGTCAGACGTAAAGGTATAGATGTCCAAGCAGTTTGATATGAAGGACTTGGGAGAATGTGGGCATATTCTTGGGATCAAAGTAATAAGAAATCGCAAGAAAAGGATGTTGTGCTTATCCCAAGCTTCATACATCGATATTATACTAACTCGTTTTAGCATGCAAAACTCCAAGAAAGGTTTTCTACATTTTTGGCATGGAGTACCTTTATCTAAAGAGATGTTCCTAAGACACCAAAGGAGATAGAGGAGATGAAGGCAGTTCTTTATGCTTCGGCTATAGGAAGCCTAATGTATGCGATGCTATGTACGAGATCGGATATCTATTTTACCGTGGGCATGGTTAGCAGATATCAAAGTAACCCAGGACCGGAACATTGGACTGTCGTAAAGCATATATTAAAGTACCTGAAAAGATCTAGAGATTATATACTGGTTTACTAGGCAGATGATTTGCTCCCTGTGGGTTACACGGATTCGGACTTCCAATCAGATAGGGACAGTAGTAAATCAACCTCGGGGTATGTGTTTACTTTGAGAGGTGGAGTCATAGCATGGAGGAGTGTTAAGCAGAAATGCGTTTCAGACTCCACCATGAAAGCTGAGTATGTGGCAGCCTCTAAGGCAGCCAAAGAAGTTGTATGGCTCAGAAACTTCTTGATGGACTTAGATGTGATTCCTGGTCTGCCCAAAGTTATTATAATTTATTGTGATAACAGTGGTGCAGTAGCAAACGCGAAGGAACCACGAACCCATAAGGTAAGTAAACACATTGAGCGCAAGTACTACCTGATACGAGACATCGTAAAACGAGGAGAAGTTGTTGTCGCCAAGATTACGTCAGCAGATAATTTGGTAGATCCTTTCACTAAGGTCCTTCCGGCGAGAGCTTTTGATAGGCATATTGAGGGGATGGGAATCAGATGTATTGCAGTATTTACAACAGCATAGTCTTTTAGTATAAGTGGAAGATTATTGGGATGTATACTATAAGCCTAGCTTTTGTATGAACATCTATTTTGAAATATTTTGAAATGAGAATCACTTTGGTCAAATGTTTGCATTTTATATTTATATATATGTCAATGCAGTTGTCCATTTAATTTATATTGTAGATAACATGGTGTGTGGTGCCACACAGAAGATCATGTTATCGGTTCCTTATAAATTATAAATAGTAGCTCACAACCAAGATGGATTGAGACAAACCATTGGAACGGTTGTAGTATAATTTGGTAATAGTCTGTCTTGACTATAAAATTACACTAGTACACTATGTGTATGTTGAGTAGGACCGTTTGAGGTTGTTTGATTTGTACTGACTACATAAAAGAACAAAACCTCTGTTATTATGGATGTGTATCCTCTTAATCCCTATATAATAACAAGCACGTATACTTAGTAATTATTTTTTAACTTATCAATGGGTGAGATTTATTCGTTAAATCAATAGGCCCGATGAGTTGGGAGATAGTACTGTTCATATGGTGTGTTGTTGATTATAAGGAATCTATGTCCTAATTATTTAGGCTGATGATGTCCCCTTGAGGAGCTCATAAGAATTATCATGTAAACCCTGCAAGTGGACTTAGTCCGGCATGATAATAAAGTTGAGTGGTACTACACTTGGAATCAGATGTTAATTAATTGAGTTGTCAGTAACTCATTTAATTAACAGGCATACAATATCTTAAACACAGGGAGATTAACACACTCATGATAAGAATGAGCTTATATTATAACATGGGATTAGTGCGGTAGTTCAATAATAACCCTTTAGTGGTATGGGTTATTATTGATGGACTTGAGTTGAGTGTTCGGGCCGAACACAGGAAGCCCAAGCCCATCTGGAGGCATAAACCAATTCCTCCTCTATGTCTTTGTTGTAGCCTCTATATAAAGCCTCGCATCCACCCATTCACGTTTTGGTTAATCCTACCTTCCTAGGGCCGGCGGTAAGGGTTATAAAAGGGAGCAGGTGCCGCCCCAAAACCTAATTTTTCCACAATTCTCCTCTCCTCCTTGCTAGGGTCGGCGTCTCTTCTCCTTGCTAGGGTCGGTGCCTCTTCTTCTCCTTGTGGGTGGCGGCTTGGAAAAGAGGAAGAAGAGGAGGAGCCCCATCCTAGAGCCTCTCTTGGTGGCCGACAGTTTGGGAGAAAAGAATGGAAGGGTGTTTGTTGTCTTGGTAGATCGTCACCCACACGACGTCCAAGAAAAGGAGAGTAATACAGTAGAAGATCAAGAGGTCTTTGGCTACAAAAAAAATGTACAACTAGTTCTTTGATTTCGCTGTGTAATTAGTTTAGTTTTCTTTGTATCGATTCTGAATACCAACACAAGAGGCCAACGATCTTGTACTTCGATCAAGGCATGCTTTGATCCGTCAAGAACTTGCTTCATTGATCAAACACATATCTGATCGAACATGTGGGTTGCTAGGAAAAGTTATGTACTTGTACAATCTTTGCTACGAACATGTGGGATCCAGCGCTTTCAAATTCTAAATTAGAGAAGAGCATACATTTCAACTTCATTAGGTAGGAGGTGTACTGAAGCCGAACGAAATAGTGATTATCTTATGGGCTATTGAATTTATTGATTAGTGCATGAATATTGAAAATAATCTTACATAACCTGTTAATTTGAAGAGCAATACCAGAAAATAAAAAAATATACACAAAAATAAAATAAATCGTAAAAGAAAGAAAAAATTATTATCAGATTCAAAATCTTAAAAATTTTAAATAAACTCAAATTTTAAAAATATAAAAGATGAAAATTACTAAAAATATCTTACCCGAAAATTACAAAAAAATGAAAATTAGAAAAAATAATAATAAAAATCTTTGATCCTCCAGCATCAATCATTTCATGTTAAAAAAATTATCTCAAGGATACTATGGTACGAGCCTATAGAACAGATCCTGTTCAAGTAAGGTCGTAAAAAAAAAAAATTAATGCTCCCGCGGGCTGGATTAACCGGTTAAGGCGTGACATCCTTGCACAATGAGTCATAGGGTCGAAGGTCCACAGACGTACACTGGATGAATAATCTGGACCGGTTATGTTAAATTCTGGAGACACCATATTTTACCCGGGCCAGCATTCAATGTTAAAAAAATTATCTTGAGTTTAGAATAATAATTTTTTAATCCTGAGTATAGAATAGTATCAAAAATAATAGCTCTAGAAGAAAATTGTCTAGTACCGAATCGTCAAAAGTTCATCGAAGGGCGAAGCAGATCACGTCAGAGTTTCAAGCCATGCGGAATTCTTCTCCTTGTGGTGATACACTGCGTACTCCTCAGCCCGTGACACGAAAATATCAACCGATTACTTACACATATCCTTCAGTAATTTTATCATGATTACATCGCAGTAATTTCTTTGTCCCCTCGGGTGATGCGATGATTAAATCATAGGATATTGTCACATGAGGTTTTAGAATCAAAATTCGGCGTAATCGAGCATAACCTCCCTTATGTCTTGGCCATTTACACTAATGGCTAGTAGTCATCCGTGATTTACCTCCTCCGTATTGGCCTAAGGACGGGTTGGTGGGGGCGCTGGGGGCGAGCGAATCGTCTTTTGCCACCACAATGAGGTCTGGGATTCGAATCTCGACAAAAGCCGAGGTAAATACCTCTCTTATGTGCTAGTCGTTATTCCAAAAGCTAGTAGCCGTCCGTGATTTACCTCCTCCGTATTGATCTTGAGACAAATTGACGGGAACACTGAAGACGAGCGTACAATGATTACATCACAATATGATATCATCTTCTCCTCCAATGTCCTACATTGATTTCCAACCACTCAATCCATAATCCCTGGTTCTTTTCAAGACTCTTTCATAATTACATGTTGAATTATAGTTGAAATCTAATTAAAATTGACTATGATTTTTATCTGAATTCATTTTCTCATTTTAGTTATAATTTAGGGTTAAGGTAGGTAGCCAAAGGCCACTGGTTATGGATGGATTATATGATACCGAGTAGGGGGCGGCTCGCCCATCGCCGATGGCCTCAGGCCTCCTGTCTCAACTCTAAACTATATCATGGATGGAAAAGTGAACTCAGAAAAAATCATAATTAATGTTGACCGAATTCTAATTGTAATCCGACATATAAATTATGAAAAAAAAATAAGAAAAGATTTGAAATTATGGACTAGAGGATCTGGGCTCCTCGAATAGTGATAGTATACCATTGATGCTCCAGAAAGTTTCTAAAACTCATTTCCAAATACAGATAAAAGTCTTGCAGGTACGTTACGGAATTTCCCTTGACAACATATATATGCAACGACACCAATTGCAAGCATAGTTTGTTCATATATTGTAGCATTTCGGCAACCAAACACCTGGAGAAAAAATTCCGTTATCTGGTCAGCATGCTTTGTTTTCTCAGATGCTCCCAACTTTTGGATTATAACTTGCAAACATCCAGAAAGAAGGTCTCGCAGTTCATTCTGTTTCTCTCTGTCACCAACTTCAGCGACAACGTCTTCTATTTCATTATCGTGATAAATTAGCTAATTAGTTAACTCAATCTCATTTTAAATTAGATCATCGACTATTTTAATATTATTGTCCATATCTTTCTCAATAAAAATTTTATCCAAATTAAAATAAAAAAACTTACGATCTTTAAAATTTCAAGCACTATGATTACATTGTAAAGCTTTCTCAGTCGAAACTTACCTGTCACAACGTCAATCATATTCCTCATGATATTCAAGATCTTACACCGTTAGACGTTAAGATAACTCCATAACTTATCTTTGTAGATCTTCAAATATCTCATCTTGAGTGTTACGATCACAGTGTAAGGCTTTCTCAGTCGGAACATGTCTGTCACAACCACAATCACAACCACAACAATCATTCATTAGATCTAGAACTCTTATACCAATTAACACCGGACGGGATAGTGATTATCCCACGAGTTATTAAATCTGTTGATTCACACATGAATACCGAAAATAATCTTCTACAATTTGTTAATTTGAAGATGAATATCAGAAACTAGTAAAATAAACGGCACTATCAAAAATATAATTAATCCAAAAAACTTCTTTTACATCCCTCCAAATGATTATTTATATAGACTTAAAATCCTAAACTGTCACGCCCCAGAGGAGTCCCTGTCCGAAGAAATTTCGGCAGCATCTCCCCTATACAGCGGACAATCTGAAACTTTCTACACCACCATATACCTCAGCCACATGCGGCTGGAATAATAACAATAATAAAAATACATCACACAACCATCCACGCAGTTAAATAGATAACAAACTAGAACAGGGATAATATGACTCAAAAACAACCCTACTCAACTACACTCGTAAAGCTCAAAACCGATATCCTACTCCACTACACTCATAAAGCTCAAATCACAACGAACTTACCTCTTCTGCCCTCTAGGCAGGCGTGTAGTAAAAACAAATCCGAATCATACGAAAATTCATCAATCATAAGAATTCATACAATATCCAAGTATCAAACAAACCAAGTCTAAGCATAGTCAAATAAGAAGAAAAACTAAAAACCAAAAAGTCAACAAGTCCTCGTGGTCTGTAGGGGACAGCAACTGAAACTCTCTCCTGACAGCATCAACCTGAAAAAAATAACAACAATGGACGCGGGGTGAGTCCAACACTCAGCAGGTACAACTGATATACGAAGTAGGGAAATAACTGTTGGAGGATCGGTGGCCGGCTTGAAGGGGGGTTGGATAGACGGCACCCCCAAATCGTTGCTTCCTACGATGTTAGCGCAACGGAATACAAACAAACACAAATAGAAAGCTAAACACTAAATACAAGAATGGAAATGCAAACCGCTAACACGTTCGTTTACATGGTTCGGAGATAACTTGCTCCTACTCCACGGCGTGTCCGTAAGGTGGACGATCCCTCAATCCGTCGGTGGATTAGTCCCCGGCAAAGTCCGACTAGCTCAACCTCCTTGTGGGTGGAGAAACCTCACCACAACACTCACCAAAAACACTTGGACACAGGGGAACCTTTGAGCACTTTGGTGACTACTAATTAGGCTTTAACCAAGTCTAATTTCGTCAGGTTGACCGGCCATCCCAAGCTCCTTCTTATAGAGCTTGGGGAAATCAGCCATGCTGATTTGCCCGTTACCAGTCGACTGGTCCTTGCACCAGTCGACTGGTGCCAACCCAACGTCTCTCTCAACGGCTATCTATCAGTCGACTGGTCCCTGAACCAGTCGACTGGTCCCTGAACCAGTCGACTGGTCCCAGCCGTTTTAGGCACAGAGAGCTTCTGTGCTCACCACCAGTCGACTGGTTCCAGTACCAGTCAACTGGTACAACCCTAAACTTAGGGTTTCCCATCCCGAGTATATTTCACTCGCACTCGGACCCTCACGACTCACTTGACTCTTCTTTGTAGCCTTGACCTCTTGCCTTCAAGCCTACTTCCTTTGGCTCTCGTCCCTCGGATGCATCCAAGCCCGCGGCTCGTCCCAATGTCATCCTTCGCGTATGCCTCGAAGTCGCTTCCCTCGACCCTTGCCCTTGCTGCCTTGTCCACGGTCCCTCGGATGCTCCATCCTTCACCGGACCCGAAGTCGTCAACCTGAGTCACATGTGTCACCTGCAGTCCTGCACAACTCAAGTACACATATCAAATAACAAGGGTAAACCTAACTTAAACCCTTTGCCCAAACACCAAAACACATGGTCCCACGAACCATTGAGATTGCTCCAACAATAACACCTAGCACTAATCATGCGTACAGTCTCCTCATATAAGAAAGATAAAAATGCAACTGAAGTAAACAGGAGAGAAACTGTACTAACCAGGACCAAGGTATAAGAACAAACAGTCCGAGTGGTATAGAAATCCTGTATGCATGTCAATCATAGGTATCCAAACAATATGCAGCATATAAATGCAGCAAACACAAACACACGCAATAAATGCATCATGCATATGATGCCAATGATGCGTCTTGGTAACCCCTGACGCCAGTCAATCATCTCACATATAATAGTGAGGTCGAGTGGGTAGAGCTGTGACAACCGTGCACTCTGTCGGCACTGCTCCTGATGAGTGACCGAGTGGACAGGATGCTGTCGGAGTATACCTATCCTCCTACCCCAAATCATAAATGGGGGAGCGCAATGCTCTCAACTCCAGGTACACGATGACGGGGAGGAATCCCTACCGGCTACCACGTTGTGTCACACTACCCATGAGCGGACCAACAGAGCCAAACAAAGTCCCTGCTGCAACACACTCTGCCTGAATCGACCACTAACCCATGAGTGGTGGTGCGTGTAGATCCATGTAACTGGCGATGTGCTCAACAATAATGGAGCGAACTATCGTACAACATGCAATCATGCAAATGGTGCATGTCAACAACCACAAAATATCCTGAACTAATCCATATACATACATAAGGTGCACCATAAGTCAATGAATCAAACAACGGTACACAGATCAGATAAGGTATACAACCTAGGTCCTGAACATGGTGAAGCATGGTATGTCACTACCCCCTAAAAGCATGTATAAGCAGGTAAGGAATACATGAGATGCAAAACAAGCAATCAACCAAGCATGTAATAAGTATTGGGTAGTGACTAACCGAAACAAATGAGAAACATAATTATTGCAATTTGTTAAAATCACTAATATGTATATCAAACGACATAAAGTCAGAAGTACCCGCCTCCAATCGAAAAAGTCCAAACTGATCCAAATACGACGTCGAGATACTCGTCTCGCGTCAAAGTCCTGTGTCACGAATAGAAATATATTTTATTTAGCTACAATCATATAAATAGCTAAATAAAATCTCTTACACTAATTTAGGGCAAAACCCTAATCCATAAACCTCGAACAACTAGGGTTAGCTTCTTAAACCCTAATTCGTTCCACTATACAATTTGATTTAGGTCTAAACCTAAATCAACTTGAACTCTTCCAAATACGAACCACAAAATTTATACACCTTTCCTCACTTCTCACAACAAGGATGTTGCTGGAAATTATGGCCGGTGCTAACAACTGATGCTCCGAATAGATGGCGAACAGTATCACTAAAACTAAGTAGATAAATCAAACCCACATCAATACCACATCCGAACATTCATTAGTAGCCTCACAGCCCATGAGGTTGCTGTAAATAAAACCCAGGTGGAGTCACTGACCTGAGTAGCCGAAGATGGGCAGATCAGATCTAGAGCACCAATGAAGAACTAGGGCTAGACAGGATGAAGGAAACGGTAGCGACCAGCGATAGTGTGGAAATCGGCGGGGATCGGTTGTGAGTCCGCTGTGGACAGCAGCAACAAAAACCTCGGCAAAGAGGAAGAGATCGGCCTCGGAAAGCTAGGGCTCGGCGTGGAGAAGGAGAGTCGGCCGATTGTGAACCCAAAATAGGGCACGGAATTGGACGGCTCGGCACTGGGGCAAGGGTGTGGCAATGCTGCTCGGGTCAAAAGTTGGCGGCGACGTCGGCACACAAGGGTGACAGTGGATCGGCGGTGGCAGATTCGTCGCCGGCGCTTGGGGAAAGAGGAAGAAGAAGGTCTCGGTGGCTGGCGGCTAGGGCACAGGGAAAGGGGAGAACAGAACAGCCGACTCTCTTGTCTCAACTTAATGCACGCGGGAGGAGAAGAGGAAAACTGTCGTGGGCGCCGGTTAGGGCACAGAGAAATCGCGTCGGGCACGTGGAGGGGGAGAAGTCGACACGGGTTCAACGTCGAGGGAAGGAAACAATGGGGGAATAAGAGAAAAAGAAAAAGAGAAAGAAAATAAAAAGGAAAAGGAAATAAAACTTTTCCTCATTAAAACAGGGTGGCCTAAACAGGCTTTTCCGGACCCCATTTTTGTCCCCGTTAACTCGTCCATACGAGCTCGGAAAAATTCCCGAAAAATTTCCAAAAATTCTGAAAAATTCCCTTATTATTATTCTCTATTTTTTGGTATTTTACATTCTCCCCCACTAATAAAAATTTAGTCCCCAAATTTCGTTATCTACCATCAGCAAGTACTAACAACAGGTATATAAATGCTGAACAATAATTAACTCACATACCTCAAGTAAAAAGATGGGGATATTGAGCTCGGATAGTATCCTCGAGCTCCCAAGTAGCCTCCTCATCCGAATGATGCTGTCATCCGACTTTAACCAGCCGGATAGTCTTGTTCCACAACTGACGCTCTTTCCGGTCCAGAATCCGTACCGGAATCTCCTCATAAGTGACGTCAGGCTGAACTGAAACTGAGACATCTGTCAGCACATGCGTCGGGTCAGGTACGTATCTCCTCAGCATAGATACGTGGAATACATCGTGAACTCCTGCCAGGGACGGTGGTAGGGCTAACCGGTAAGCTACCGCTCCGATCCTCTCCAAGATCTCGAAAGGGCCAATGTACCGCGGAGCTAGCTTACCTCTGAGGCCAAATTTCTTCACCCCTTTCATGGGTGAAACTCGGAGAAATACATGGTCGCCAACAGAGAACTCTAGTGGTCTGCGTCTCCGATCAGCGTAACTCTTCTGGCGGTCCTGCGCCTCTGACATCCTCCGTCTGATAGTACGGACCAACTCTGCATCCTGCTGAGCTCTATGAGGTCCCAACATCTGAGCCTCTCCAACCTCATCCCAGAGGATGGGTGTCCGACAAGACCTACCATACAACGCCTCAAACGGTGCCATCTGGATAGCCGAATGAAAGTTGTTGTTGTAGGCAAACTCTACCAACGGTAGATGGTCCTCCCAACTGCCTCTGAAATCAATAACACATGACCTCAACAGATCCTCTAAAGTCTGAATGGTCCGCTCTGACTGTCCATTTGTCTGTGGATGGAAAGCTGTACTAGAACGGAGCTGTGTGCCCAAGGCCTGCTGCAGACTCTGCCAGAAACGAGACGTGAACCGTGGATCTCTCCGAAATGATACTCAACGGAACACCATGTAGTCTGATGATCTCTCAGCAATACAGATCTGCTAATCAATCCAGGGAATCAGTCCTCCGGATCGCTAAGAAGTGCGCGGATTTGGTTAATCGATCAACGATTACCCAAATCGCGTCATGACCTAGTTGTGTCCTCGACAACCCTACCACAAAGTCCATGGTAATGTGATCCCACTTCCACTCAGGAATAGGAATCCGCTGAAGTAATCCTGCAGGTCTCTGGTGCTCAGCCTTCACCTGTTGACAAACAAGACATCTAGCTATGAAATCCGCGATGTCTTTCTTCATGTCGTTCCACCAATAGGAACGCCTCAAGTCTCGATACATACGGGTCCCGCATGGATGGATCGTAAATCGAGAGCGGTGTGCCTCCTGGAGTAGCTCCTGTAAGACCGGATGAGACTGAGGTACGCATAACCTGCCTCGGATGTATATAATACCCTCCTCGTCGCGTGTAAACTCGGTCTGCTGCCCAGAAGCTATCTGACTGCTAATGAACTACAAATGCTGATCACCAGCCTGGGCCTCTCGGATCCTCATCCTGATCGACGACTGAGCAACCATGGTAACCAGAATACCCTGCGTTGTCGGTCCCTGCTCCTCAAGATCTAACTCGGAGAAACCCTGAATCAAGTCTGTGACCACAACTCGATGACAAGCAAAAGTCCCTCTGGACTTCCGGCTAATTGCATCAGCAACCACATTAGCTTTTCCCCGGGTGGTAGCTAATGGTACAATCATAATTCTTCAGGAATTTCATCCATCTCCTCTGTCGGAGATTAAGCTCCTTCTGAGTGAAAATATATTTGAGACTCTTATGATCAGTGAGAATCTCAAATGTAATACTGTATAAATAATGTCGCCAAAGCTTCAGAGCAAAGATGATGGCAACTAACTCCAGATCATGAACTGGGTAGTTCTTCTCATGCTCCTTCAACTGTCGAGAAGCATAGAGACTACCCTGCCGTGCTGCATCAGAACAGCGCCCAAACCCTGAAGAGATGCGTCGGTGTAGAGTACAAATTCGTCCTCTCCAGAAGGTAAAACCAAAACTGGAGCCGACACTAATCTCCGCTTCAACTCCTGAAAGCTGGTCTCACAATCCTCGGACCACATGAACTTCATGCCTTTCTTGGTAAAGCGTGTCAGTGGCATAGCAATACGTGAGAAACCCTCGACAAAACGTCGGTAATATCCGGCCAATTCCAGAAAACTGCGAATCTCCTGAACTGACTTCGGCTGCTCCCAACCGGTGACAGCCTCGATCTTCTGAGGATCAACTGAAATACCTCTGCTAGAAACCACATGTCCCAAAAAACTGACTGAGGATAACCAGAATGCACACTTGCTGAACTTCGCGTGTAGCTGATGCTGTCTAAGAGTCTCCAAGACTATACGAAGATGTTGTGCATGCTCCTCCTCGGAATGCGAGTAGACCAATATGTCATCAATGAAAACGATAACAAACTGATCCAGATACTCCAAAAAGATGCGGTTCATCAAGTCCATAAACACCGCTGGAGCATTGGTAAGCCCAAATGACATTACTAAAAACTCATAACGACCGTATCTCGTACGGAAAACTGTCTTCTGAATATCTGAGTCTCTGACCCTCAATTGATGATATCCGGATCGCAGATCAATCTTAGAATATACTGATGTACCTCTGAGCTGATCAAACAAATCCTCGATCCGTGGTAAAGGATATTTATTTCTGACGGTCACTGCATTCAGCTGTCTGTAGTCAATACATAACCTCATAGTGTCGTCCTTTTTCTTGACAAATAATATCGGAGAACCCTATGGAGAAACACTAGGGCGAATAAATCCCCTATCTAAAAGCTCTTGGAGTTGAACCTTCAGCTCGCTCAACTCTTTTGGTGTCATACGATAAGGAGCTTTCGATGCCAGTGCGGTCCCCGGAATCAGCTCAATAGTGAACTCCACTTGCCTTCTGGGAGGAAAACTTGGTAGCTCCTCTGGAAATATATCTGGGTACTCTCGGACTACCGGAACGTCGGAGAGCTGCGAACTGCTGCTGTCCTCAGTACTAATCAAAGATAACAGAAAACCCTGCCAGCCATGTGACAGCAGCTTCTGAGCCTGAATCGCCGAAATGATCGATATGTCGTCGTCTCTGATGCCAATGAAATCCCACGAGGGTTGGTGCGGAGGCTGGAATGTGACCACCCTCGTCTGGCAATCAACAGTGGCATGATATACTGACAAACAGACCATGCCAAGTATAATATCAAAATCGACAATTTCTAATACTAAAAGATCTACCGTAAGCATCAGGTTGCCAAAATCCAATGGACAACCTCTGACCTCCTGAGTGACGTCCAATGAATCACTGGACGGCAGGGAGACGGTCAATCGATACGGTCTAAAAGTGGGTAATCTACCAATAGTTAATTCTAACAAGTTTATCTGATTATAAAAGTCAGAGTTCATCATAAATTGAAAATGCACTGAATAGATTGGTATCCATTCTAAACATGTAGATGAATCAGTTATCTATCACACAGATACAGTTGCTTTAGTCATTCTAATCTCACTTACATCATAATTTGAAAATTGTATCATCGTAACTGAATTTCACATTAGTCATTGGCACCAGCTGATGCATATCTTTTAAGTGCTAGAATGGCAGTATCTGGTGGAGAAGGAAGCAAACTTCCTTTTGGTGTCCATAGGGCCAATGATAGATGAGACAGCTTGCACAAAATGCAACAAGCAAGAAGGGGATTGCTTGGCAATGAAATTAAAGATTGTACTGATACTGAATCAAAAATTTGGCTCTGACGAGTAATACTAACATCAGCATCAAGCTCTCACTTTATCAACTTTATTACCTTAATTTTTATACCACAATTCCATTCTCTATACAATAACGTGTGCAAGGTGACAACCTATAAAATGATTTGGTCTCTATTAAGTTCCTCCTATCTTTCCTTATAACCTGGTGCCTCCATCTTTAGCATTCTCACCTGTCATACTAAAGAACTTGTACCCTTATTTTCTAATTCACAACCAACTGTAATTATAAAGTATTGTTGGCTGTACAATTTATTTAATTCTTATTCCAAATCAGGTGGTATGGGCATGTCACATAATATGTTAAGATTTATATACGGGTATCATAGGTGATACTTGTCATTTTGCTTGTATAGCCTCTTAGAAGTTTGTAACTTCAATGTTCGGACAATTCTTACATTTATTCTACCTATATTCACTGAAAAGCAAGATGTCACTGATTATGTCATTGATAGTTTGGAGTACTTTGGAGTACTGAGAAAAAGATCAATACTCATTAGGATATAGTAATTATTATTCAGGTATTATAAAATTAATCATTATACCTATCTGCTGCCGGGAGATGTTCCGTCGCTGTCCAGCCCCCATTTTACCTCAAAATTCCGAACGAGAAAATCGCCGGAAATCCATACAAATCCGAAATAGATATCTAAATATCCAGAACACCAAAAGCAGGTATCATAACCCACTCTGATACCAATAAATTGGTATCAGCTAAATCTCGAAAATCCGTAACACGAAAATCAAACAAGTATCGCCAAACCTTGGCACTCTGATACCATATAAATTGGTATCAGGTTATCCCAAATATCCAAAATACGAACACAAAGATCGTAAAACTGCGCTCTGATACCACTAAATTGTCACGCCCCAGAGGAGTCCCTGTCCGAAGAAATTTCGACAGCATCTCCCCTGTACAGCGGACAATCTGAAACTTTCTACACCACCATATACCTCAGCCACATGCGGCTGGAATAATAACAATAATAAAAATACATCACACAACCATCCACGCAGTTAAATAGATAACAAACTAGAACATGGATAATATGACTCAAAAACAACCCTACTCAACTACACTCGTAAAGCTCAAAATCGATATCCTACTCCACTACACTCATAAAGCTCAAATCACAACGAACTTACCTCTTCTGCCCTCTAGGCAGGCGTATAGTAAAAACAAATCCAAATCATACGAAAATTCATCAATCATAAGAATCCATACAATATCCAAGTATCAAACAAACCAAGTCTAAACACAGTCAAATAAGAAGAAAAACTAAAAACCAAAAAGTCAACAAGTCCTCGTGGTCTGCAGGGGACCAGCAACTGGAACTCTCTCCTGACAGCATCAACCTGAAAAAAAATAACAACAATGGAGGCGGGGTGAGTCCAACACTCAGCAGGTACAATTGATATACAAAGTAGGGAAATAACACCTAGCACTAATCATGCGTACAGTCTCCTGATATAAGAAAGATAAAAATACAACTGAAGTAAACAGGAGAGAAACTGTACTAATCAGGACCTGGGTATAAGAACAAACAGTCCGAGTGGTATAGAAATCCTGTATGCATGTCAATCATAGGTATCCAAACAATATGCAGCATATAAATGCAGCAAACACAAGCACAAGCAATAAATGCATCATGCATATGATGCCAATGATGCGTCCTGGTCACCCCTGACGCTAGTCAATCATCTCACACATAATAGTGAGGTCGAGTGGGTAGGGCTGTGACAACCGTGCACTCTGTCGTCACTGCTCCTGATGAGTGACCGAGTGGACGGGATGCTGTCGGAGTACACCTATCCTCCTACCCCAAATCATAAATCGGGGAGCGCAATGCTCTCAACTCCCGGTACACGATGACGAGGAGGAATCTCTGCCGGCTACCACGTTGTGTCACACTACCCATGAGCGGACCAACGGAGCTAAACAAAGTCCCTGCTGCAACACACTCTACCTGAATCGACCACTAACCCATGAGTGGTGGTGTGTGTAGATCCATGTAACTGGCGATGTGCTCAACAATAATGGAGCGGACTATCGCACAGCATACAATCATGCAAATGGTGCATGTCAACAACCACAAAATATCCTGAACTAATCCATATACATACATAAGGTGCACCATAAGTCAATGAATCAAACAACGGTACACAGATCAGATAAGGTATACAACCTAGGTCCTGAACATGGTGAAGCATGGTATGTCACTACCCCCTATAAGCATGTATAAGCAGGTAAGGAATACATGAGATGCAAAACAAACAATCAACCAAGCATGTAATAAGTATTGGGTAGTGACTAACTGAAACAAATGAGAAACATAATTATTGCAATTTGTTAAAATCACTAATATGTATATCAAACGACATAAAGTCAGAAGTACCCGCCTCCAATCGAAAAAGTCCAAACTGATCCAAATACGACGTCGAGATACTCATCTCGCGTCAAAGTCCTGTGTCACGAATTGAAATATATTTTATTTAGCTACAATCATATAAATAGCTAAATAAAATCTCTTACACTAATTTAGGGCAAAACCCTAATCCATAAACCTCGACCAACTAGGGTTAGCTTCTTAAACCCAAATTCGTTCCACTATACAATTTGATTTAGGTCTAAACCTAAATCAACTTGAACTCTTCCAAATACGAACCTAATACCAAAACAAAATTTATACACCTTACCTCACTTCTCATAGCAAGGATGTTGCTGGAAATTATGGCCGGTGCTAACAACTGATGCTCCGAATAGATGGCGAACAGTATCACTGAAACTAAGTAGAAAAATCAAACCCACATCAAGACCACATCCAAACATTCATTCGTAGCTTCACAGCCCATGAGGTTGCTATAAATAAAACCCAGGTGGAGTCACTGACCTGAGTAGCTGGAGATGGGCAGATCAGATCTAGAGCACCAATGAAGAACTAGGGCTAGACCGGATGAAGGAAACAGTAGCGACCAGCGACAGTGTGGAAATTGGTGGGGATCGGTTGTGAGTCCGCAGTGGACAGCAGCAACAAAAACCTCGGCAAAGAGGAAGAGATCGGCCTCGGAAAGCTAGGGCTCGACGTGGAGAAGGAGAGTCGGCTGACTGTGAACCCAAAATAAGGCACGGAATTGGACGGCTCGGCACTGGGGCAAGGGTGTGGCGATGCTGCTCGGGTCAAAAGTCGGCGGCGGCGTCGGCACACAAGGGTGACAGTGGATCGGCGGTGGCAGATTCATCGTCGACGCTTGGGGAAAGAGGAAGAAGAAGGTCTTAGTGGCTGGCGGCTAGGGCACAGGGAAAGGGGAGAAGAGAACAGCCGGCTCTCTTGTCTCAACTTAATGCACGCGGGAGGAGAAGAGGAAAACTGCCGTGGGCGCCGGTTAGGGCACAGAGAAATCGCGTCGGGCGCGCGGAGGGGGAGAAGTCGGCACGGGTTCGGCGTCGAGGGAAGGAAACAGCGAGGGAATAAGAGAAAAAAGAAAAAGAAAAAGAAAAGAAAAAGGGAAAGGAAATAAAACTTTTCCTCATTAAAACAGGGTGGCCTAAACAGACTTTTCCGGACCCCATTTTTGTCCCTGTTAACTCGTCCAAACGAGCTCGGAAAAATTCCCAAAAACTTTCTAAAAATTCTGAAAAATTTCCTTATTATTATTCTCTATTTTTCAGTATTTTACATAAACTATAATAAAATAAAGAATTATTAGAAGAAAGAAAATATTATTAATGAACTCAAAATCTTAAAAATCCTAAATAGGTTTAAAATTTAAAAAAAATCATCAAAAATAGTATGTATTGGTGCAAGTTGCACTAACAATCTGGTTTTGATATATGATAAATAGATTAAAGTTAAATGAATTGTTTGTCTAACGCTTCTACTAAGTGTGCAGGAGTTGACTGCTTTGAAGGACTTAACACTGGGCTGAAATCCAGTTAGGTCCGTGGGACCCGATAGCTGGTGGGAAATACAGTTAGGTCTTAGGGGCTCGATAGCTGGTGTGAAGTATAGATAGTTTCGCGATACCCGATATCTGGCGGGAAGTTTGGTTGGGTCCGCGAGACCTGACAATCAGTCGAAATCCAGTTGGGTCAGCAGACTTGACAACTGGCGGGAAGATCTAGTGGGTCAGAAGCAAGTCGAGTGACTGCAAGTGGTAAGTAAAGGCAAGTAACTGGAGGAGAGATCCAGTGAAGACGCTTTCCCTATTGATGGAACTGTAGGTGTCGGTCCAACTTAGGTCCATTTGGGAAACTTAAGTTGAGACCTTGACTAGATCCTGCTCTCAGAGAGACAGGATCTAATTACTACTCATAATCTATTTTTTTGTGCTAACTCTATTTTGTAGGGTAAAATACATTTATTGATTTTCTGGACTAACCTTTCCTTGCAGGTCGAAAGGCAGAAGAAAAAGTGGTCTGACACCCTGAAGGAGTCCGGGCGCCCGGAGCTGGTCCGGGTGTCTGGACAAGCACTACAAGAAAAACCCTCATAGACATCGGTGGAATTAACAACAACGGTTTTAAGCAAAACCCGATGTCTTTGAGTATTTTATACCAGTTTTTCCAAAAATCGGTGTCTATGAACTCAAATTTTCGCTCATAGACATCGGTTTTTTTAGCCAATGTCTATGAGCGCCTTTTTTTCATTAATAGACATTGATTTTAACCGCGGTTTTTAAAACCCGGTGTCTATGAACCAAAATTCTGGCGGACTTTCTTAACGCGATTTCTTTTGGGCTTCTCCTCGCCCACCATAAATCAAAACCCTAATCCTCCGCATCCTCCTTTTAGGAGTTATCATTTGAAAGACGAGCAATGGATCTCTCGACAATGATGTGGATGGCGGCGGTCGTCGGCGCTGTCGTGGTCTACTGGTTCATGTGGGTGATGGGCTCGGCGAAAGTGAAAGGCAAGCGGGCAGTGAACCTTAAGATGGGATCGATCATGCGGGATAAGGTGCAGGACAAGTACAAGCAGTACTGGTCCTTCTTTCTCCGCTCAAAGGAGGGCCTAGCACCATTACTATATTAGTGAAGTGAGAGCTAGATCCCCTCGTTTCCCCGATCCGATCGCCATCCAAACTCCTAGGGTTCGACGTGCGACGGCTCCTTCTTGTTCCGGCGGCCTCTCCGGCCCTTCCTCTCCCCCTGTGTGTCTTCCATTCTTGATGCAGGACAAGGCGGCCGTGGAGGACGGCGAGAAGGAGACTTTTTCCTCTTTCCCGAAGCAGCCGCGCCACTGCTAAGTTGAGATGCCCCTTACTGATTTTGAGGAAGACTCTTTCCTCTTTCTGTGGAGGAGATCGTCCAATACCCTCTTCCGGGATACGTCGCTCCCTCTTCCATCAGCTTTAGCCCCGATGGGCACTTGATCTCCTATCTCTTCAGCCCCGATGGTACCCTCCACCGTAAAGTCTTCACCTTTGGCGTTGCCTCACAGCGGCAGGAGCTTGTGTTTTACCCGGCTGATGGAGGGCGGCCTTGATGAGAGTAATCTCTCGGATGAAGAGAAGCTGAGGCAAGAGAGGTCAAGGGAGAGGGGATTGGGAGTCACGAGGTACGAGTGGAAATCGAGGTCGACGTCCTCTTCTTGCTCCGCTCCAGGGAAGCCCACTATCGTGGTACCATTGCCAAATGGGGTCTGTGCTCTGCCCTATTTCCTGATTTAATGAGCAAGTGTTGACATTCAGCTAATAGGTCAATTGTATTTGAAGCAATTTCTGTTTTGAACATTAAAATGCTTCATCACAAGTAGCTATTATGCGTGCCTTTCTACCTGTTGATCTTAAACTTTCTTCTTTGATTATGATATATTAAGTGATCGCTATCTATTTCATCAGGTATATTTCCAGGAAATATCAGGCTCAGAGCCAGAGCTCAAGCTTACATGTTGTGCTGGCTCGCCAATTATTGACCCGCATCTGTCACCAGATGGAAGCATGCTTGCATATGTCAAGGATGATGAACTCCATGTTTTAAACCCGTCTAGTGGGGAGCCTAAACAATTAACTTTTGGAGCAACTGCAAATAGAAAGGTGGGATTCGTTTCTTGTTTAATGTGTTGCAGATTGATTATAGTTTTTGTAACTTGGAAATTCTTTGTCATGTGCTAGTGGTATGTATCCTTACTATCGTCTTTTTTGTTCTGATAACTTCCAATACTTGGGATTGTCTTCTAACTTGACATAACTGTTGGGACGAGTTACCGTCTCGTAAGCTAAATAATCGATGGAAAAGGTTACTTGGAGAATATTATAATTTTATGTTGAGTCTTCAAGTTCTCTCCTGTTTATTATGTAGCTTGGTTGTCTCATCATAAAATGTAGCAGGTCACTGGAACCTGTTGGTATACTCATGTATACCACACCGCCGCCCCAGGTTATTTGGGGAGTATCAGAGCAGCAACACAATAAGAAGGTTGAGGCGACCATAGAGGAGGTATGTGAACACATTGCACTCAGATGTGCTGGCTAGCTGTTGGAAATGAAATCTAAGCTATTTAAATCTATGTTTTAGATTGTTTTCCATACTAGCATGTTGTATCACTCTTTGCTTATTCCTTTGGTGTAGTATCAACTTGAAATATGAGAATAATCTTTAAGCTCAATTACAATTCAAGATTTAGCAGCATTTTGAAGAAGATGGTGTTTCAACATTGCTCTAAAAGGTGATATTAGTAATTCTTAATTTAACATTCTCCTCTATTGTAATATTATTTTAATGGTGATTGTCTGAGCCTTTGGCTAGGTGTTGGGTTGTGGGTCAACCGCCTGCTATCTGGAACCATCTTTTAGTACCTTATGTTTCGACATATTGTTTCTATCAGACATAATGTTAGTACCAAATAAATATTTATGTTATGCTTGTTTATTCAAGACGTGCATGCGAGTTCAGCTTGCTTTATGCTTTAAGCTTGAAAGGCTATCAGAAAAACTTTTTCTAGTATGATGTTACTTATAAGCAATTCATGTTTACAAACATTTCATGATGAAGATTACTTAAATGATTATTTATATTATATGCAGTACTGAATAAACTTGAATTGGTTTGGACCTTTTGATGTGATTAACAATTCAATTTTAATTATTGTTCCTATTTTCCTGTGTTTGTAAGAATTCTATTGTAATGCTTATTTCTATTTTTCTGCATTTGGATCCTCTGTATGAGTATGTTTTTCTTCGTAAATCAGTAGTCTTAACTCTTATCAGTTCACTTCTATTAATCTCTTGTTAATTCTTTGGTACTCTTTCATATTATCCCAATTTCTGAGAAGACAATAACAGTTTTGTTTTGTAGAAGAATAGGACACATTGCTAGCAGATTGTTCTAATACAAGTTGCATAACACCTAGTTTTTTGTAAGTCTCGTCCAAACCGCTTTGATAACAAGAAATTACTAATAGAATTTTTGTAAGTTTTAGATAGATTGTAGAGAGAACTTGAAATACTATACTTGATTACCTTACAAATTTCACTAATATTTTCTCTATATTTTGGTCATTCTCTCAGTATTCCTAATCTAAATCAGGTTGTATTTATACACTTTGCTATTACACTTTACTATCTGTATCAGGATCTTGGTCAATTATCCCATCAATTTAATGGTTATTAATATTGAGGTAAAGTGTGGTAAAGGATTCTACTTGGGTGAGGAATTGAAATGTCTTATCTGGTGGTTTTCTTTTTCAATTTTATTTGTGCAATTATGTGACAATTGTTTTTATTTGGTAATTTGTCATAGTATTTGTTCTTAAGTATGTGAAGATCAAATGTGATTTGTTACTTCTTTCATTGATATTCTAATTTTCTTTTGATGCCTTGCAGTTGGATAAATATTATTCCTTTTGCTTTGATTCTGGCCATTTTGGATCATAATGCAAGACTGGTCATTTTGAAAGGAAAAAAAAAACCAGAAAATAGAAGACCGAAAGCACTCGAATTTGTGTTGATTCATGAACTGTTAATATGATTTATTAGTTTGGCAGGTCTGTATAAAATTATTGCTAACTGCTATTTGGCTACTTTTCTGACCTATTACATATATATCTTAGATCCCTTTTTTGAATTTTCTATTTCATAGGATCTGTACAATGAGATGTATGACTTGGGTAAATTTGAGCAATACTATCATCAGATACTCAAGGAGCAGATTGGACTTCCAGTTCATAGAGGTAGAATACTTTGAACATCAACTGCCTGAATTCTGAAAAGAATCAAATAATTGTAGGTTTAACATGATTGTAAATTTAATCTATCGGAGACGAGAATGCTGATAAAATGATGTGTATTGACATAAAGCAAGAGTTGAAAAATCAAAAGAAGCATGCGAAAAGCTTAAAGAAAAAGACTGTGGCCTAAGAGTTTGAAAGAGGTAATCTGGTTCAGTAATTTTCAGTGTGAATGAATGAACCATTACAAAATAGATTAGGAAACTTTTCAGTATATTTGGTGGTTACGACTGACAATCTTAGTTGCAGATTGTAGCAACACCTGTGGATATTGTTCACTTTTTACACTTGTGGAATGAACTCTTCGGTGGGTATGGATGTCAACAGGATGAGAAGTTTGGACATTGATTATGTGGAAGTTTAATTATAATCATATCTCCTCCATGCTGCTTAGATTTATGAGGTTTAAGAATGAAGGAGGAATCTTTCATTTTATTCTTTTGAAAATTTATTATGTTAATATAAGTAGAATCTTTTTGAAGATAGTGTGAATAAATTATTTTATATATTCCAAGAAAAATCATAATAATCTACTATACACCATGCATCACTATATTTAGCTTCTTTCAAATCAGTTGTCTTATAACAGATTATTTCAAATGTGCAGATCAAAGAAGCTGAGCAAACAACTAAAAATTACCAGCAAAAGGTTACTTATTTTCAATCTCTATTTGAGTAAAATTTACAGCATCTTTAATTTCCCTTATGTAAGCAACAAACTGCTTTATATCCATATTGACTATTTTATTCTATTCAGGTAAGATAACTGGAGAATCAATTAAATGGTGAGAGGACAACCAAGAAAGATGTTGCAAAGTTCCCAAAGCCTCTAGTGGCTCCTTTAAGATGAAGGCCTCCTTTACAAAGAATCACCAATCAGTTGTCACCCTAAGGACATCAAACAAGCAGAGGTGCCCAGTAATAGATAAAGAGAATTGTCTATTAACAAATAAAACTACTGGGGAAGATTTAGTTAAATCTCTGCACAGAGCAAGAAGGATAACATTGGCACCAGTAAGAAGAATATTTGTGTACTATCTATTACCTTTTGATGTTGTAAGAAGAATAGTTATGTGTAATTTGTGGATACTGACTTGATGTGCACAATATCTATTATCTTTTTATGTTGTAAGAAGAATATTTATGTGTTGGTTATATCGACTTGGTGTGTTTAGATACATCGGTGCATTTTTATTTGTGATTTTCTTAGTGAATTAATAATATTAACTTAATTTTATGATTTGCTTGGTGATAATATTGGTTTTCCACTATTTCGGAAATCGAATTTTTGTCGTTAAACAATACTGATATTACATTGGTTTTCCACCGCTGCAAAACCGGTGTCATTAACTAATATTACATCGGTCGTATACCGCTGCCAAAATTGGAGTTATTAACATATAATATTACATCGGTTTTACACCCGATGTCGTTAAGTGATACTACACTGGTTTTGTAACGACCCGCCTTCTACTGACTAAACTGTGAGGCCGATCGCTACATTATGCTGTGCTAAATTACTATTGCGGAAATCTGGATTGATTAAAATTTTACTAAACTGATTACTGTAAAATCTGAACTTAATATTCTAGGTGTACCTAGGAGTTGTACACATGCTAGGGAAGATAATCTATGCCTCTCGGATGTCCTACTAGCTGTAATCAGGCATTTCAATCGATCCATGAATCAATTGGGCTGTCGGATCGATCCAGTGATCGATCCAGCTTGATACTGGCACGGAGAAAAACTCTAGATCGGTCGGCTGACCGATCCATAAACTATATTGCTTCTGTATGAGGCTGGATGGGTCTACCGACCAATCCAGGAGTACACTGATCGGTCGGCTTGACCGATCCAGTGGCTCACTGATCGGTCGGCTGACCGATCAATGAGCTTCTGTACTCTCTGTTCGCATCTGGATCGGCCGGCTGACCGATCCATAACAGACGCTAACTCTCTGTTCGCGACTGGATTGGTCAGCTGACCGATCCAGTGGCACAACCCAATTCTGATCGATCTGTAGATCGATCTGGGTTTCTGATTTCGAATCAGAACCCCTGATTTTAGCACTATTTCGTGCCCAACTCATACACATCAAGTCTATAGCAGCTAGAAACATTTTTAACATGTATTAGCTAACATTTTAAACATGATATCACGCATGGTTCACTAATTCATGACATGCAAATGTACTATGTGTAGAATAATAAGGTTCTAACAGTTAACTAATTTTGCTGAAAGTTCTAATGCATAAATAAAGCTGGTTAGATCCCTAAGATCTTTTATTCCAAGTTCCTTCCACACACATCTTCATCGCATTGTCCTCCAGCCTCCGCTAGTCCATTTTCCCTTTACCTTTATCTGTAGTATAAGGAAAAAGTATCTGTAAGCTTAAAGCTTAGTAAGAAACCAGTTACCTCACAAAACATGCACACGATGCAATTTATGTTTTGAAAACATGCTATTTGAAATACGTACTGAACATAGATGAGCATGACATAGCAAAGTTACTAAGCACAAATACTGAAACATAGCATGCATATCAAAATCTAAGCATGGAGCTAACTCATGGTATCAATCAGGAAGAACTAAACTGAAACTGAAACTGAACTAAACTAAGCTGATACTGAATTAAATCCTGATCACATAGGTGACTAAGAGTTTTGAAAACTATATACATAAGTAGATTAAAATAATAATCATGCTGCTGAGGGCCCTGGCAACTGTACGTGCTGTGCGCGCACCCCTAGCTAGACCCGGGATTGCAAGTTCCAAATCTAGTAGGGTTTACTAGGTTATCCCTGACTATATGTAGAAGTCAACCAAGATATCTGATCAATAATGATGCCCTGAAAATAAAATAATGAATCAATAGTTGTCTTTGCTTTATTTAGCATTTAGATCTGAGAAGATATACCTCTATAATATGTTGTCGTACCAAAGCATCTAGTCCCATGAAAGTTGTAATAAAGCTAATTAACTGGATCAATACGTCTATACGGCATTTGACTGAGCTGAATAAATGCCCACTGAATCAAAAGCTGTCCTAATCTTTTTATCGAGCATTTGGTGTGCTCTAACTCTCCTCTCTAGTAGGGAGACCACCTCTAGGCACCCGACAACGTCTAACACCTCAAACTGAAGAGGGCAAACACGTCCGGCCCATCTAGAGGTGCTCGACTAATCCCTAAAGCTGCGAGGAGGGTTAAATACACCCTAGATGTCGACAAAAATCCGAGTATAACTAATCTAAAAGCATGCATTCAAACGGAAGCTACTTATATTGCAGGTGAGGGGTTTCTTACCTCATGTTAGGATTTTCTTACGATTCTAATCACTGAATTTCCAGAGAAGACGATCCCTTCGACGATCTTCTCTCGTCTATGCGTTCCTCTCGCAGAGGGGAGCGTCCTCGTGTCGAAGTCGTCGCCGGAAAGTGCTCTCGGAGCCCTTGGGACGGAACCCTCGCTTGCTCTTGTGGTTGGCGCCGAGAGGAGGAAGAAAAGGGAGAGGGTCGGCGGAAACTAGGGTGAGGAGGAGCAAGTCACGTTCAAAGAGAAAAACCCAATAACTCTTCACCCATTAATTCCCTATTTATATTAAGTGGGTATTTCGGCCCAACTTAAACTTAAATATAAATGTTTCCCTTTCCTTTCAGCACGGCCCTGTTGGGTTCAACTGGTTACTAGAATTACCCGTAAACCATAGGTCTCGGGTTCAATTCCTGCTTAGGCCGTTTTCGTTTTCTATTTGTTTTTGCTACTTCCGCTACTCTAAAAATTCTGTAAAAATATCCTAAAATTCCAGAAAAATCATAAAATATTTCTAAAATATTTTTGAGAATTCTCGGGCGTTACAATCCCCCATACCTTATAAAAAGTTCGTCCTCGAACTTAGAATAACTCTGGGTACTTCTGTCTCCCATGTCGCCTCTTCTGACTATGCCAAATAACTTTGACTAATGGTACTTCCTTATTCCGTAATTTCTTAAGCTTAGTCTATTATCCGAATAGGTCATTGTCATAGAGGTCGTCACGGATCTGTCTGAGGGGCTCAATCACTGGTGGCATCCGGGGTATGCTTCATGATAGAGACATGAAATACATTGTGGACAGGTGACATTTCACAGGGTAGCTCTATCTCATATGCCACCTTGCCCACTCTTCTGCCGATAAGGTATGGTCTCACATACCGACTTAGCTTACCCTTCTTTTCAAAGCATTACTCCTTCATAGGAGCTACTCGAGAACATTAAATCCCTGAGAACTCTAAAGGTGCCGTATCAAGGCATAGCTTTTTGGCTGAGTCTCTATCCTCTGGCGGATCTGTCAGTATAGCTGTGGTATCTGCTACTAGATCTGTCTGAAGTTCTAGTTCTTTCTGTTCACCACTCTCATACCAGCAGATTGGAGATCTACACCTCCGCCCATAGAGAGCCTCGTAAGGTGCCATGCCGATAGTGGCCTGATAGCTGTTGTTGTATGCAAATTCTGCTAAACTCAGATATTTGCACCAACTTCCTTTGAAATCTAGGGCACATGCTCGGAGCATATCTTCGAGTACCTGATTTACTCGCTCCGTCTGACCATCTGTCTGAGGATGGAAAGCTGTGCTAAACTTTACTGTACACACTCCCAGAAGTGTGATGTGAATCTGCTATCTCTGTCGAAAATAATGGTTCGTGGGACTCCATGTAGTCTAACGATCTCCTTGAGATACAACTGAGCTAGCTGTTCCATGGAGTAGGATATCCTGATGGATAAAAAGTGGGCTGATTTAGTCAACCTGTCGACTATTACCCAGATGGTATCAAAACCGTTCGTAGTTCGGGGTAGTCCCACTATGAAATCCATAGAAATGTCTTCCCACTTCCATTCTGGGATCTGGATGGGCTGCAAAACTCCTCCTGGTCTCTGATGTTCTGCCTTGACCCTCTGACAGGTTAGGCAGGTGCTGACATATCGAGCGATGTCTCTCTTCATCCCGGGCCACCAAAAATGCTTCTTCAAGTCCTGGTACATTTTGGTGGAGCCTGGATGTATCGCATAGGGAGTCTTGTGAGCCTCATCTGAAATCTTCCTTCTGAGTTCCTCATGATCTGGAACACATAATCTGTCATCAAAATACAACACCCCGCTAGCGGACACTCTGAATTCTCCACTTTCTGTTCCTGCTAATCCTTGCTTGATTTTCTGTATTTCAGGATCCTGCTCCTGAGCTGTCTAGATGTCACCAAGCAAGGTAGACTCTAATGTCATAGTAGAGAGCTGTCCGACTATAAGTTCGAGACCGAAATCTGTGATATCTTTCTGTAGGGGCGGTGACATGGCTGCTAGAGATAATAGGGTAGCGCTGGACTTCCTGCTGAGGGCGTCTGCTACCCTATTCGCTTTTCCTGGGTGGTAGAAGATATCTATGTCGTAGTCTTTGACCAGTTCTAGTCATCTGCGCTGTCACATATTCAGATCCTTCTGAGTGAAGAAGTACTTCAGACTCTGATGATCTGTATACACTCTGCACTGAGCTCCATACAAGTAATGTCTCCAAATCTTGAGAGCGAACACCACTGCTGCAAGCTCAAGGTCATGAGTAGGATAGTTCTTCTCATAATCCTTAAGTTGTCTGGAGGCATAGGTAATCACCTTGCCATCTTGCATCAGCACTGCTCCTAGTCCCAACTTCGAGGCATCATTATATATGTCAAAGCTATCTGCGTTCTCTGGTAGAGTCAGAATAGGTGCACTAGTCAATCTCCTTTTCAGCTCGCTGAAACTGTTCTCACAGTCCTCTGTCCACTAAAATTTTCTGTTCTTTCTGGTAAGAGCTGTCAGTGGGGAGGCTATCCTGGAGAAGTCCTCTACGAATTTCCTATAGTAACCTGCTAATCCCAGAAAGCTTCTGATCTCACTGGCGTTCTTGGGTCTTTTCCAGTTGCTCACAGCTTCTATCTTACTGGGGTCTACCATGATACCATCCTTTGAGATGATGTGACCCAGGAAGGACACCTGATCTAGCCAAAATTCACATTTGGTGAACTTGGCGTACAGCTGATTCTGCTGAAGGGTCTGCAATACTGTTTTCAGGTGCTCTACGTGTTCTTCCTGAGTTCTGGAATAGATAAGGATGTCATCGATGAACACGATAACGAACCTATCTAAATATTCTCTGAATACCCTGTTCATAAGGTCCATGAAAGTAGCTGGAGCATTTGTCACGCCAAAGGGCATGACTACGAACTCGTAATGTCCGTATCTAGTCCTGAATGCTGTCTTGGGTATGTCCCCTTCTTTAACCTTCACCTGATGATAACCTGATCTGAGGTCTATTTTAGAGAACACTGCTGCTCCCTTTAGCTGATCAAACATGTCATCTATTCTGGGAAGAGGATACCTGTTCTTGATTGTGACTTGGTTCAGTGCCCGGTAGTCTATACACAGGCGCATGCTCCCGTCTTTCTTCTTCACGAACAATACAGGTGCTCCCCATGGTGAGTGACTAGGACGGATGAAGCCCTTGTCAAGCAGCTCCTGTAGTTGCTCATGAAGTTCCTTCAGTTCTGCTGGAGCCATGCGGTAAGGTGCTTTGGAGATAGGATTTGTACCGGGAATGAGCTCTATCTCAAATTCGATCTCCCTGTCTGGTGCTAGGCCTGGTAACTCTTCAGGGAAGACTGCTGGGTAGTCACATACGACTCGGACCTCTGCTAGCTGTTGGTCCTTGTCCTGACTGGTACTGACTACGTGTGCTAAGAACCTCATACATCCTGAATCCATCAACCTCTGTGCCTTCATAGCTGAGAGAAACTTCTTGGCCTTTCTCCTGGGTTCTCCGACGAATTCGAACTGTGCTTCCGCTTCAGGTTGGAATATGACTTTCTGTTTATGGCACTCGATGGAGGCACCGTATTTGATCAAGAAGTCCATCCCGAAGATGACGTCGTAGTCGGTCATATTAATCACTATCGGATCGCAAAGAGCTCTCATGCGCTATAGTGGCCGCCTGAGCTAGTGCGTGGACGCCATGATTTCTCCCGAGGGTAGCGTCGTGCTGGCTACTGAGTACCTCTGGAGGTCTGGCTAACTTCTCGAAATGCCCCGGATATGTATGAATGGGTTGCCCTAGTATCGAATAAACAGGTTGTACTTTCTTTGTAAAATACTAATCGACTGTAACAAGCGTCGAGGCATTTTGCGTCCCTCTCGGTGAGTGAGTAGATCCTCGCATTGGTCGTGGCTGGAGGGGCTTCTAATGCCCTGGCTGATATGTGGACCATCTAAAGCGGCATCGATGTAATCGGTGGCCTCCATCTTGAATCATTGTGGTGAGGAAGGCGGTCTTGTTTGGACCTTGCTTGGCCATATGCCCTTCTGTCGCATTCAAAGCATCCTCGTGTGCCCTTACGACACACTCCAGGATGGAATTTCCCACAAGTAGCACACTTTGGATAAGCGGGCCTTCTTTGGCCCTCCTTTGTGTAACTCCACGGTTTGCGCTTGTTCCGGAGTTCTCTTTCGATTAGAGCCATGGGGCTGTAGGCCTCTTTGTTTACAGTGCAGGCCTCCTTGACCTTTAGCCGAGAGGACTTGCCTGGCTTGATGCTATTCTCGTAATGCTCAGTGATTAGAGCACTGCTCACTAATTCTTCTGTGGTTTGTGGCCTATGAACGCCACCAGCCACGTTCATTGCTATTTCCGGCCTCTGCATCTTGAGCATCAACCGGATTCGTTCCCTTTCTGTGCTGACTAATTCAGGGCATAGACGAGCCAACCTGTTGAATTTCTTCACGGCTTCCTCAACTGAGAGGTTGCCCTGACGAAACTCAGTATACTCGTCGTAGTGACGGTTGATGACCTGCATGTGAAAGAACTCCTCAAAGAATTCCTTCTCGAAGTCAGCCCATGTCATCTGGTTCACTGGGCGCTTCGCTCTGATTCTCTCCCACCACATACGTGCATCTCCTGTCAGACAGAAGGAGGCACACTTCACCTTCTCATGTTCTGGCCAGTCCAAAAGCTCCATCATACTTTCCAGTGTTTCAAACCATGCATGAGCATCCCATGGTTCATTGCTGCCTGAGAAATTCTCTGGCTTGACTCTCTGCCACTGGATCAGATAGGCTTCTCTCTGTGTTCCTACTGCTGGGGCTACTGGTGCCGTAGGCTGGACTGGTGGAACCTCTAAGACCACTAGTGTCGCTAAGTTAGGCTCCGGGGTGACAGTGGGAGTGTTCTGCTGACTAACCTTTAAGGTGGTTATTTCCTGTTGCTGTTCAGCTAGCTGGGGAGGCACTGAACTGCCTGCCTCATGCTGGGGCTCAGTGGCTGGTGCCCTTCTAGCTGGGCGTCCTCGTGCCATTTCTAAAAACATGCAGGACATACATGACTAACACAAACATAATAGAGAAACTATTGTTATCTTGTTAACTACTATCATAAACAAGCATGCTTTAGTTATCTATAACAGAAAAGTAATAAACATACCAAGTGAGAGGTATTCTTACTTGGAAGCTGCAGGTACAATGCTGATGTGTGTGTAGGAAGTATGGAAACTACTCTGATACCACTCTGTAACGACCCGCCTTCTACTGACTAGGCTGTGAGGCCGATCGCTACATTATGCTGTGCTAAATTACTATTGCGGAAATCTGGATTGATTAAAATTTTACTAAACTGATTACTGTAAAATCTGAACTTAATATTCTAGGTGTACCTAGGAGTTGTACACATGCTAGGGAAGATAATCTATGCCTCTCGGATGTCCTGCTAGCTGTAATCAGGCATTTCAATCGATCCATGAATCGATTGGGCTGTCGGATCGATCCAGTGATCGATCCAGCTTGATACCGGCACGGAGAAAAACTCTGGATCGGTCGCCTGACCGATTGCTTCTGTATGCGGCTGGATCGGTCTACCGACCGATCCAGGAGTACACTGATCGGTCGGCTTGACCGATCCAGTGGCTCACTGATCGGTCGGCTGACCGATCAGTGAGCTTCTGTACTCTCTGTTCGCATCTGGATCGGCCGGCTGACCGATCCATAACAGACGCTAACTCTCTGTTCGCGACTGGATCGGTCAGCTGACCGATCCAGTGGCACAACCCAATTCTGATCGATCTGTAGATCGATCTGGGTTTCTGATTTCGAATCAGAACCCCTGATTTCAGCACTATTTCGTGCCCAACTCATACACATCAAGTCTATAACAGCTAGAAACATTTTTAACATGTATTAGCTAACATTTTAAACATGATATCACGCATGGTTCACTAATTCATGGCATGCAAATGTACTATGTGTAGAATAATAAGGTTCTAACAGTTAACTAATTTTGCTGAAAGTTCTAATGCATAAATAAAGCTGGTTAGATCCCTAAGATCTTTTATTCCAACTTCCTTCCACACACATCTTCATTGCATTGTCCTCCAGCCTCCGCTAGTCCATTTTCCCTTTACCTTTATCTGTAGTATAAGGAAAAAATATCTGTAAGCTTAAAGCTTAGTAAGAAACCAGCTACCTCACAAAACATGCACACGATGCAATTTATGTTTTGAAAACATGCTATTTGAAATACGTACTGAACATAGATGAGCATGACATAGCAAAGTTACTAAGCACAAATACTTAAACATAGCATGCATATCAAAATCTAAGCATGGAGCTAACTCATGGTATCAATCAGGAAGAACTAAACTGAAACTGAAACTGAACTAAACTAAGATGATACTGAATTAAATCCTGATCACATAGGTGACTGAGAGTTTTGAAAATTGTATACATAAGTAGATTAAAATAATAATCATGCTGCTGAGGGCCCTGGCAACTGTACGTGCTGTGCGCGCACCCCTAGCTAGACCCGGGATTGCAAGTTCCAAATCTAGTAGGGTTTACTAGGTTATCTGAACCTAGGGACGACTGTGGGAGTCCAACCCAATGGATATCTGATCCTGTACAGTGCCACTGTTGAAAATAAAATACTGAATAGCTGTACTATTTTATTTAGCCGTTTCTAGGTTATCTGAACCTAGAGCTAGGTTGTCTGAACCTAGAGGCGACTGTGGGAGCCCACCCATTGGACATCTAGTCCCATGAAAGCTGTAATAAAGCTAATTAACTGGATCAATACGTCTATACGGCATTTGACTAAGCTGAATAAATGCCCACTGAATCAAAAGCTGTCCTAATCTTTTTATCGAGCATTTGGTGTGCTCTAACTCTCCTCTCTAGTAAGGAGACCACCTCTAGGCACCCGACAACGTCTAACACCTCAAACTGAAGAGGGCAAACACGTCCGGCCCATCTAGAGGTGCTCGACTAATCCCTAAAGCTGCGAGGAGGGTTAAATACACCCTAGATGTCGACAAAAATCTGAGTATAACTAATCTAAAAGCATGCATTCAAACGGAAGCTACTTATACTGCAGGTGAGGGGTTTCTTACCTCATGTTAGGATTTTCTTACGATTCTAATCGCTGAATTTCCGGAGAAGACGATCCCTTCGACGATCTTCTCGCGTCTATGGTTCCTCTCGCAGAGGGGAGCGTCCTCGTGTCGAAGTCGTCGCCGGAAAGTGCTCTCGGAGCCCTTGGGACGGAACCCTCGCTTGCTCTTGTGGTTGGCGCCGAGAGGAGGAAGAAAAGGGAGAGGGTCGGCGGAAACTAGGGTGAGGAGGAGCAAGTCACGTTCAAAGAGAAAACCCAATAACTCTTCACCCATTAATTCCCTATTTATATTAAGTGGGTATTTCGGCCCAACTTAAACTTAAATATAAATGTTTCCCTTTCCTTTCAGCACGGCCCTGCTGGGTTCAACTGGTTATTAGAATTACCCGTAAACCATAGGTCTCGGGTTCAATTCCCGCTTAGGCTGTTTTCGTTTTCTATTTGTTTTTGCTACTTCCGCTACTCTAAAAATTCTGTAAAAATATCCTAAAATTCCAGAAAAATCATAGAATATTTCTAAAATAGTTTTGAGAATTCTCGGGGGTTACAGGTTTTAACCCGATGTCTAAAATGACAGACCTTTTACATCGCCTTCATAGACATCGATCGAAAATCTAATAGACATCGGTGGAAAATCGATGTCTATGAGGGTTTTTGTTGTAGTGAAGGCTCACCTGGGCAAGGCCGTGGGCACCCAGGCGGTTCAGGCACCCGGACCCGAATATTGCTCCACAAGTTTACATGGAGTACGTCGATTGGCCGAGCCACGTGGTCCAGGCGCCTGGAGGGGTTCCAAGCCCCCAGAATAGACTTATTTAAAGGCCTTCGACCCAGAGCTTCAGAACAACAACTACAACGACTTTCTCTTCTGCTCGGTGCTCCGAAAAAGCTCCTGCGACGTTGTGAAACTCCTCCGACAATCGACGATTAGGATTATATTCTTTTCTTTTTGTTGTCGGTAACACTATTTTATAATTCTTGTACTTGTAATTTATAATCATTTCGAACGATTAGTAGATTGCCCAACGAAAGCACTAGACGAATACGGACCTTAGAGTAGGAGTGATCGAAAGCTTCAAATCAAGTAAAAATTTGGTCATGTTTTAGCGTTCTTTCCCATCTTACATTATAGGTTTGTTTATAAAATTAGATAGGTTTAAGATTTTGTATAATTTTAAATAAAACAGCCATAAGCTAGTTTAAAATGAGCAAAATAAATTTTTGGAATCATTCAATTATATAACAGTTTTTAAAATTTCCAAGGGTAGAATTTATATAACTTTGTTTTGTATTTCGTATTTATTTATTTTTTATGAATTTTATATATTTTATAAATTTATAATTTATAAAGGGGACGGAGATAAATTTAGGAGGTTTCTTGTACTTCTCACTGCACAATCTCTTTTTGTCCCTTGATCTGATCTCCATTCCTCAACTTAGCAATGGAAGTCGAGCGCGTTCAACTGATAGCCTCCTTCTGCGCCTCCGACGCAGGCGCCATGCCGCCGGAGTTCATCCGATCCGACCACGAGCAGCCGTGCCTCACCACCTTCCTCGGCCCCGCGCCAGCGATCCCCGTCATCGACCTCGCTGCCTTCGACGGCCCCGAAATCACGCGGGTGATCGCGGAGGCGAGCCGGGAGTGGGGGATCTTCCAGGTGGTGGGCCACGGGGTGCCTGAGGAGGCGATGCGGGAACTGCAGCGAGCGGGGAGGGAATTCTTCGAGGAGCTACCGCAGGAGGAGAAGGAGAAGTACGCGCGGAAAGACTCCGGAGGCGGGGCGCCAGCGAACGGAGGACAGGAAGGGTACGGGACGAAGCTGCAGAGGGAGCTGGAGGGGAAGAAGGCGTGGGTCGATTTTTTCTTCCATTACATCGCGCCGCCGTCAAAAGTCAACCACCGGATCTGGCCCGTCCTCCCCGCCACCGACTACAGGTGCTTTATTTTATTTCACTACCCGTGAAAATTGTTTCACTACCTAAATCAGTTTAGCTTTACGTCTTTACCCTTTAAGTTTTAAAATTTTTAAATATCTAAATCATTTAAGTATTACTTTTCTAAAATAATCTTTACTTATCTGTCTTTGTCCAACCGTTAACTGCGTGTCAGTGAAGGTGATTATAAAATCATTTATGCCAAGAGGCTATAAAATAATAGTTGCTCGGCTGACGGCCGCGATTGCCATCCGAACAGTGGACATATACAATAATAAAAACAATAAGAATCGAATCACGCAGATCTATTTTTGAAATTATCAAATAATATAAAGTAATTTTAAAATTATATATCATTTTTTATTTTATCTCTATCAGTCCACTGATTTATTTTATGAATCAAATCGATTTTACTCTATGTTAAAATGTTAAAATTTTAAATAAATCAGTTGATTGATCAAATTTATATTTTAGAGTATGGATATAATCAGAAGAACTAGCCGAACACATAGGATTTAGTTTCATGTCAATCCGAGGTCCTTTGGTTCATCAGTCAAATTTTTTGAATACGAATTGATTTTTTTTCAAACATATTCGTGTTCAAAAAATTATTATTCTCAGTATATTGGGTCAAATTGAATAATCAGGAGAGGTAGACGAATACATAGGAAGTAGTTTCAAATCAATCCGAGGTCATTTAGTCTATCAGTCGATTTTTCCAAAATTGGTTAATGGACCAAATGACCTCAGATTGATATGAAACTAGCTCTTATGTGTTCGTCTACCTCTCCTGATTATATTCATGCTTTCAAATATCAATTTGTCTCAATATATTGAGAGCAATGATTTTTTGAATATGAATTAAATTTTTCAAATATTTTCATATTCATAAAATCATTATATTCAATATATTGAATTAAATTGACGTCAACTCGTGTTAAAAAAATTATTGTTCTTAATATATTGGGTCAAAATAATATTTGAGTGTATAGATATAATCATAAGAACTAGCTGAATACATAGGTGTTGGTTATTATCTCTAATTAGTGGGCTTAATTATAAGTTATGCATATGAGTACAAACTGAACTCATTAAAGTGATATAACTTAGGTTATTGGGTTTCAATTATTGGATGTAGACCTGACATGTGTAGAACCTATAGTCCCGCATTCATTATCATCTATGGGCTGATAATAAATGTCCACTATATATACGGTTGGTCCCCAAGGATTTAGGGTTTAATCTTGATAGAGCTTTTAGTTCCCCATTGACCTAAAGTTTTTCGGCGCCGTCACCCCTAAGCCCCTTGGAAGACTTTCTTTTTCTTCTTTCCGCTGCATCTTCTTCCATAAGGATTATTTCTGTACGACGCTAAAAACAAGGATGACTCTTCAATCAGGTTCCTTGTTGATCCTGTCTGAGAGCTTGTGGGATGAAGCACTGGGCGACGACGAGTGATGGCGAATAATAACTATGATGTCGATGAATGGGGAAAGGTCCGAGAAACCCACAACAGATCTTACCGATGCTTGAATACAGAACAATAGATCCGAGAAAATCAAAGCGGATCGATGAATAATACCTCGCAGAAAAGAAATTCCGGCGAGATGACTCCGTGGATCAGCCAAAACTCAACAATCCAGTAGATGACCTCGTCTCCCTACACACAATGAGACTAACCAACAAAGCGTTAGTGACCTAAGACCGGGGTGAAAATTCCTGGCTAGGCCCTCCGACACTCAAGTTAGCCTCCGGCGAGATCAAGAAGAAGCGGTATCGAAGAAGATGAAAAATTAGGGTTTGATTTGGATGCAATGCGTATGTTTGCGTACCTTGCCAGTGGAGAGGATTCCCCTTTTTATTCTACCTCATCTAACCTCCACAGTCATGAGGTGGACCTCGATTTGTTAAAGTTTGTTAAGAGATGACATAAGCTAGGACTGGAGTAATAGTTTAAGGAATCTTTTTCTTACCCCAGATATACCTTCTTTGTCGTTTAGCATACCTACGGAGACTTCTAGAAGCTATTCACCGCCAAATTGATTAAGCTATCATATAATTGTATATATTGTTATGGTTCACCTGTTACATATACCTGGTTAGTCACATAAGCTCATTCGGCATATATGAGGAATATCTTTTGTCCATACTAGTCTCGGTCGGTATTCTGTACTCGATCGATAATTTATACCCGACCAGGACTTTACTATTATAAATATGCTAGAAACCGTATAAGGTTGAAGACTTTAATGTTCAATCTATTTCTCATACTCAGCCGGTCTATTGAGCCCGGACGGTCACACCTTATCGACCGAGATTTACCAGTAGGGCGTATAAAGATGCCATGGCCCTTTAACCCTTCCTTCTATCGATCATATGCTACTATATGCCTCTGCGCTCGACCGATCTATTAAGCTCGGCCAGTCCTACCTTATAGACCGAGACTAATCGGTCAGGCGTATATAGGCCTTCAGGACAGCTTAATGCTAAGTGCTTCTACTTTCGATCGGTCTCTTTCACTCGACGGGTCTTTGCCTACCAACCTCGTATGCTCGGCCAGTCTATTGAGCGCGATCGATCCTACATCATTGACCAAGATCAACCAGTCGAGCTTATAGAGACACTATTACCCAATAGTCCTTCCTTCAGTCGGTCGTAGGCTAAGGGTCTTGTGAGACTGAATGCCTCTGTATTCTTCTGGTCTATGGAACCCGACCAGCCATTGCCCGCTGAACTTATAGGCTTGATCAATCTATTACGTTCGTCTGATCTCTGTTTGTTGTGCACAAGGTTAAGAACTTCTACGCTCGGCCGATTCTCTATGCTCGGTCGGTTATGTATGCCCAATCGAGTACCCATGCTCGAGCGGTCTTTGCTTACCAAACTCATATGCTCGACTGGTCCCTTGAGCGCGACCGACCCTACCTTACCGACCAAGATCAACCCGTTGGGTTTATAGAGACAGTATTACCCGATAGCCCTTCTTTCAATCAGCCGTATGTTAAGTATCATATAAGACTAAAACGTCTTTGTGTTCGGCCGGTCTGCTGAACTCGGCCAGCCTTTGCCTGCCGAACCTATATACTCGGGTGGTTTATTAAGTTTGACCGATCTCTGTCTACCATACGTGTAGCGACCCCCTTGTCGGGTCAAACCTTTTCCGGGCGACCTCTCATCTTGCCCTTTTCAGCCTTCCTTGTCCTTGTTATCCCCTTTCCTTCTCTTGCAAAGGGTCCACTTATCATAACCCATATCACTAGCCTCCTCTTCAAGTCTAGTCGAAGGAAGTGTAGCCAACTAACTAGACCTAAGTCTATTTCTGACCTCTTTCTACCTTCTATGGCAACTCTGCAATAACTCTTACAATGATCTTGTGACATCTTTTACAGTGCTCCCGTGACTCCTTTTTACAGTGATCTCTCCTACAGTGATCTCGTGACTCCTTTTGGCACATTAAATAGAGTTGTGCTCTTGCTTCCCTATCCATCCTCATTCTTCTTTGCTCCATTTTACTCCATAGATTTGTTGAGACTTATGACCTCAGATCCTTTTCCTCTGGAATCAATTGCTGCGAGATAAAGGGAAAACTTTGGCTGAGGCGACACAGGCTCTGGACCGGTATCATTCCCCTCATAACCGGAGGTGCTACCGTCGGCAGCCCCGTCCCATGTTCGGTCAGAAACTTTTTCGAGGGACAAAGCTTATCAGGATTTGGACCGTAAGACTAAAGAGTTAAATGATTTGAAGGCTCGCCATGCTTCAGAGGTAGCTGCGCTAACCTGGAAGGCTCATATAGACAGTCTGCTAATATCGTAGCAACGACAAGAGTTAGATTGGCTACAAGCTAAGGTGGATATTCTACAAGCTGAGTTGGATCAAATTAAGTCGGAGAGGATCCTTCAGTCACTTGTTTGTGAGGGGGAACCCCACTAACACCTGAATACCGGGCCAACTTCTCCCTTCCGCCCAAGCTGCCATTCTACTTCCTGCTCCCATTTAGGTGTGGGAATACGATCTGACGTCTATAAATGACAGTGAAATTTTGTTGGACATCAGATCTCTTTCCTCTTATCACAGTGCCGGGCAAAATATTCCCTTTCTCTTAATTGATCAGGAACCGTTCAGATGGATTTGATATACTTATGATGGCCCGAGAACTATGTTTGTAAAATCACTGTTGATAGTGTTAAGGTTTGATGTTTGAGAAGGATGTGCAATGTAATGTGTTTGGTCTCATCTAGAATGAGAAAATGGGTGATTCCTTGTATGCGATTAAATGAACAGGTCAGTCCTATCTACAAGCCCGGGTTGGCTTAAGAATTATTAATATATCTTAACTTTTTTCCACATTATAGTTTAGTATTAACCCCTTCTATTTATTACACCTAGGAAATCAGACACCTTTTTGACATCTTCTGCTAGCTGATTGACCCTTCAATGGTAAGAGAACATTAGTAGTGTGTGATATGACGGTGTTGATATGAGTATGATTTGGTCTATTGTGTCTATTATAAATGTTTACTTGCGGCTTCCTGACACGTGTTTGCTAATTTCTTTTTCCTGATGTAATAAGCCGCACATTCTTGTGGTAACGTCCTGTCGCGTCTTTTCTTTGCGACATCCATGGTTCCTCTTATGAGTGCTGTCACATCCAACGGTGCTTCTTATCACTTAATATTTTCAAAAAAAACCCTAAACCCTTCACCTCTTCGTCTTCTTCCTTTCGCCAAACTGTCTGGGTTTTTCGCATTCTCTACTGACCTCCTTTCCTTCCTTGTTTCTCCGTGTGGCTCCCTCTTCTTAAAGCTTCAGTAAGTTGATTTTCTTGCATTCTTGTACTGTTCTATGGCTGAAGAGTCCTTCTCGGCTTGGTATGTCCAAATCTGTTCCATTTTTCACAAATCTGATAGGTCCGCTCTTCGTTCTTTATATAATATCCCTAAGACCTATCGCATTATCATTCCTGATGCTAGTTCTCGCCCTCACCTTCCCCCTAAGAATTGTATTACCTTTTTCAAAGAACAACTAGTGGCGGGCTTGCGTTTCCCAATTCCCACTTTTTGGTAGAAATTAGCTAATATTTTAACATTCCCCTACAGCAATTTGCCCCCAATGCTTTTCGCTATCTTTGTGGTTTGTACATGCTCTTCCGCATTCACGACATCCCTCCAACCCCCCAAAATTTCTTCATGTTTTCATACCCCAAGAAATCAGATCTCAATGTCTTTCTATTTCAATCAAGACCTAAAATAACCTTTTTTTAGGAGAAGCCCTCTACCATTAAGGGATGGAAATCTCGTTTTTTTTTTTTGTGGAACTTCTAGAGCCTATCCCTTGGTGTTCTTCTTGGAAATCTTCTCTACCCACTCTTCCTGACATAAAGGAATTACATAAACACCCTTCTTTTGTTACTTACTCCAAGAAGCTATCAGGTTTTCGTTTATTCATTCATAAATGGATTCGCGATGATCTCCTCTATCTCTTTGGGTTAAGTCCTGTCAAGATAGAGCTTCATGGCTCACTTGGTAAGTCATTATTCATCTATCCCAATCCTTTTTTACTAACTAAGATATTTTTTATTTTGTGTAGTGGACGCTCTGTATGCGGCTGCGATCGACGATCAATTGTGCTTATCGGAGGAATTAGTCGCTGCTAAGGAGCGAGAGCTCCTCACTGCATCGGGTCAACCCTCTTCATCAGCTGTTCTTGCTGACATAGAGGGTGCCTCTGCCTCTCAAAATGTAGCTCTGGAAGGAGCTTCTGCCAATCCTCCTTCCGTCAATGAGCCTACCTCTTTGCCGGCTTCGGAGCAATCCCCCGAAGCAGCCCCTGCCAAGAAAAAACGTAGGCTAACCCTTGCTCCGTCCCCGAAGCAGAAGTCCATTTCTCATTCTGAGGACCTTCCCTCTTTGGATGATGCTCCTCCTTCTCCTGATCTCCCACTTTCAGCTCTTTATCCTGCTCTTGTGCCTTCTTCTTCTGTCATCCCAACTATTCCCAGTAGTAGGTCCTCACCTCCTTTTTTTTATGAATTTTCCCGAACAAATGATCTTACCCCCTCACAATTCACACTATATTATTTACTGCCCTCCTTCGATCCAGACTTCTTTGTCCTCCACGTCTTCTTTTATTGCCACTTTGCCCATACTCTTAGGTGGATCTTTTACCATAGCTGGAGAGGAGGTACGTCGATTGTTTGAAGGGAACGACTATTCTGAGATGACTGATAAATTCTCTTTGGAAGAATAAAGGTACTTTTATTTTCCTTTGCAATCCTATCTTCTTATGTGTCTTTCTAATATCTCTTATTTTACAACGCTGGATATATAATATGAGCATAGCTCATTTGCTGCATGCCCTAATTCAAGAAAATGCAGCGCTGAAGAAATGGGTCTCTGAGCTATCTCCTGATCAGGTGGACAAAAAACTAAGGGTTTGTCTGCTCAATTGGAAGAAACTATCCAGTTGCTCAAGACAGAGACTGAGCAATCACAACAATATAAAACGGGCATAGAAGGTCTCCAGTCCCAACTGTAATCAGCCAATGCTCATGGTACTGAATTATCCACCAAGTAAGAAGAACAAACCTCTGAAGTTGCTCGCCTATCTTCCCAATTACAGTCACTAAAAGATACACATGCTACGGAATTAGTCAATCAATTATCTTCTTTGAACCTCAAAGAGACTACTCTTAAAGTTGTTCAGGAGGAATTAGCGAACTACAAGACCAATGAAGACACCCGCTTTAAAGAGCGCAGAAAGACCTACCTCAAATCCTCTGATTTCGTCGTTCTGGTCTCCAACTTCTTCATAAACTCCATCAAATTCATGACAAAGGAAGGAGTGGAGCAGCTAAAAGAATTGAAGTTATTGGTGGTGGATCCTCCCTCTAACTTTCCTGACACAAGGAGGATAGTGAAGAATCGTCCTCCCGACTTCTTTCCACAACTGCTGTAGCTACTGTTATGTTGTAGTCCTAATGTTTGAAAAACTTTCTCTCGACTGATGAATTTTTGCTGATGGTTATTTTGAACTTGGCATGACTTAATTGATCATAATTTCTGAATACCTTTTCATCTTCTTTATGTATGCCTCTACGGGGACCGATCGAATGGTTGTGTGCTCGTACATATATAAATTAACATCCCGGTCAACCTATCTTGATTGCTTAACCTCATCATGTATGACCATATGACTTAGCCCATATGCATGTGTATGCATTTTTCTCCTTTCTAGACATTTTGTGAGGAATAAAGTATATTCCTTATATGCTTATCTAACCTTGAATAATCTCATGCGTTTGTCCATATTTTTCCTCTTAACAATAGTTATTTTGTCTATGTACGAAGGACGAGCGGAGTTGCCTGAGTCGGTTACTTCTCGCCCGCCGTACAATGACAGAGCGAGCTTGTTGGCTCGGACGACCCAATTGGGTGAGTCAGACGCCTACCTTTTCTATTAGGCCTAGGATGACCAGACGAAAATATTCAACCGATCTACCTTTTATGTCATACATCTTATGACTATGATCTTGCCGGGATTTCAAAAGATTAATCATAACTTGCCTCAGGATCCCACAACTTTTTCAATTTGAACTTTGTACTTGGGCAATGTATTTATCACGGTTATCCAGGTAAGTATATCCTTTCTTACATACCCTATATTCTACTTAGTCGCTTAATGATTTGCTGCCAGTTCACCCTTTTCCCATTCTACTGTTTACCCTTTTCGGTAATAGCATCGAGGGTTTTAGAGACAAACCAAAAGGGTTCATCCCGTCGTCTTCTTCCTTCGTTGCATTCGTTCCTTCTTTGTTCCATTAAGACTCTCCTTCCTCCCCTGATCCTTTGCTCACTATGGCCTCTTCTTCTTCTTCCCCCTCTGAGTGGTTCGTTAATTGCTCTTCCAGTGCCAGTGAGTCGGAAGTTTATGCAATGGGTTTAAATTTTGGGTTCCCTTCCTATTTAATCCTTCCTACTCCGGAGGACCACCCTCATCTCCCTCCTCCAGGGAGCATTACTGTCTTTTGGGAACAAGTGATTTCCGATTTTCAGCTTCCTCTCCATCCTTTCTTTGTCACTGTAAGTCAATATTTCAGCGTGTCCTTGAATCAGCTTATCCCTCAATCTTTTTCTATATTGTCTGGTTTTATCGATGTTTCTCAATTACTTGACTTTCCCTCTTCTTCTCGCTTGTTCCACCAATTTTTTATTTTTCGTCAAGTAGAAGATAGCCTTTTTAAGTTTCAGAGTCGTTCCAAGACTATCTTATTCAACAAAATCCCAGCACAAGCAGAATGGAGACAAAAGTTCTTCTTTTTGCGTCTGCCTTCTCCTCCTCCATACCCTATCACTTGGCAATGAACTCTTCCAGTTCTTCCAAATCCCCAAGATGATACTACCGACTTGACCTTTCATGCGTCCATGTCGAAATTGAAAGGGGCTAAATTTTACTTGCCTGCATTAATTGTTGAAGGCTTACTTTTTATCTTCGAGATAAGCCCTACAGACGCCGAATTGGAGGCTCCTTTTGGTGAATGACCTACTCCCTGCTATATTATTTGCTATCCTTAACTTGTTTTGACTAGAATCTTATGGTTTTTATCCTTTTCAGTTGGCGCTATTTTCCCAGCACTAATGTATAAGAACACAGGATTAACAAAACCAATTTTGACTAGGCTAGGGGAAAAGTTATTAGAGAATCGTCGTCTCAACCCGACCCCTTCGTCTCTCGGCTTGCTTCCCTCTCAAGAGGTACCTGATGAGGCGCCTGAATCTTCCGAGGAAGAGAGCCCCTTCACTGCTCGTCGAGAGAGTACATTTGTTCCAAAGAATAGCGTGACCCTGATCGTTATCTATGAATTGGAGAAAATTCCCATCGCTACCGCTAAGATGTCTCGTGAGAGGGGTAAGGAATTTATGTCTTATACTCGCATCCGTCCCAACATTGCTCTTAACATGATGCAACCAGGTTTATTGATTTTGCCCATTTTTCCAGTTGTTCCTGCTTCTGGGGTAACTTCGGGTGCGCCGCTATCTCCTTTGCCTTCCCAGATTTCCTCTCCTTCTCCTCCTGTAGTGAGAGCTAGAAGGACCCCTTGTAAAAGGTCCTCCAGTTCTGTCTCCCAAGATGTTGTTGTTATTAGACCAACTGTTGATTCAACGTCTTCTGTTTTACCTCCCACCATTCCCACTATTGCACCAAGACCTCCTCTTACTTCTAACATTGGTCCTTCTCCCTCTCGTCCCAGTATATTACCTTCTCCTCCCCTTCCAAGGCCACTGCCTTCTTCTTCCACAGGACCTTTAGCTCCGGTCCCTCCTTGAGTGCTTTTCAAATTGGCCCAAGGTCTTCCTTCATTGCTGAGGAACAATGTTATTCCTTCTTCTATTGGCATCCTTCAGCTAAAGGACTCCATGGCCGATTCTTAGGTACAAGGCCAGAATTCTCTAAGAGGCAAAAACATTTTTGATCAGGCTGATGCCTACAATCAACAAGCCTCCGCTGTAAGTATTTTAGATATGTTTTTCTAGTTTATGTTTGCATATACTAATTATGTTATTATATTCCTCTAGTTTTTGTCTTCAAGCTTCTACATGGGCAACTTGGCTACTGATCTAGAGAGGGAGAATAGAGAGTTGAAGAATCAATTAAGAGCCCTAAAGGCTGCCTCCCCTGCTCCGGGCAATGAGGTCACCCAACTCCAAGAGAAGGTAAGTTCTCAAGCCAATCTGATGACCTTTTGGAGAAGGATTTGCAACATCATCGCCAAATATTAGGGGTTAAAAAAGAAGAGAAAAAGACTCTAGAATTGCAAATACAGAGCCTATCCTCTCAGTTGAGTGTTGAAGTAGCCCAGAAGAATAAGGCTATTTTAGATGCTATTCTTAGATCTTCTATCCTATAACAATTTCAAACTTACGTCGCTAGATCTCCAGATTCAGCTCAAGAGTTGGCCTCCTAGAATTTTGAGTTATTATAGTTACAAGAGAGATTGAAAGCTCAAGATTTTGAAATAGACTTCCTCACTAAGGAGTCAGAGCGTCTCAAAACTGAAAAGGTCAATTTCCAAGAGAAAGCGGAACGTCTTGAGTTAGAATTACAGACATATAAGGCGGGTGAAAAGGAAAGATGGGAAAATCGTCGTCAAGAGTACCTGGCCTCTCCTGAATTTACAAATGAGTTCGCCAATCGCATGGTGGGGACCTTAACTCACTCAATTGATGGGGTTTTGACACAATTGCGAGAAGGAGGGTTCTTACCTCAAGAACCTCCTCCCCGATTCATAGACCATCAGTGACTTAACAAGGAGCTACCTAAGGACCTTGTCAGTAGTTTTAAGTAGAACTTTGGTGGACAGGTAAAACTATTTGTGTTGAATTCCTTTGAGACCATATTTGTAAAGCTTACTTACTACTCCAAGCATCCTTGTAAATGAATTTTCAGAATGAATATATGTTAATTAAATCATGAAAAGGAGAATTCGTGAAGTAGTTGGATGCATGTAGCATGTTTCTAAATTATGAATGACTAATTGAGAGTTATGGCATACCAGCTTGTCTTCGAAACTACCCTCGTTTTACTCTAGAACTTGGGGCTATTTTAATTGTAAATGTACTCTCGAGCGAATGTAAGAGAAAGGCATCGCCTTGACATTTTTCAATCAGGAATATACTCCCGAATGAATTTGCATTAATATACGAAGGCTAGAAAATTGATATATTTCGATCAGGCATATACTTTCGAGTGAATATAAGATAATACTTGGAATTTAACGTATTAATATATTCTGGTCGAGACTATACTCCTGATCCAATCTGAATTAATATGAAAAGACCAAAATATTATCATATTTCAGTCGGACACATATTCTCGAGTGAATTTAAATTGATATGGGCAGACTATAATATTGATATATCTCGGTCGAGTATGTAATCCCGAGTGGATATAAATTGACATGAGAAGGTCGGAGTATTATCGTATTTCAATCGGGAATGTACTTCCGAGTGAATCTGAATCGGTGTGGAAAAGGCTAGGATATCACCCCATTTCGATCGGGAATATCCTCACGAATGAGTTTACATTAATATGAGAAGGCAATAACATTATCATATTCAGGTCGAGCATATACTTCCCGAACGAATATAAGATAATGCTTGAAATCCGATAGATTGATATATTCTGGTTGGGTATGTTCTCCCGAGCGAATTTAGCATGATGTGAGGAAGCGCAAGTATTGATACATCTCAATCGGGCACTTACTCCTGAGCGAATTTGCATTGATGTAAGAAGGCCAGAGTATTGGTATATCTCGGTCGAGTATGTGATCCCGAGCAAATTTGCATTGATGTAAAAAGGCCAAAGTATTGGTATATCTCAGTCGGGCATGTGATCCCGAGCAAATTTGCATTGATGTAAGAAGGCTCGCAAATTATCATATTTCGGTCGGGCATGTAATCCCGAGTGAATTTACATTAATATAAGAAGGTCCGTAAATTATCATATTTCGGTCAGGCATGTAATCCCGAGTGAATTTGCATTGATATAAGAAGGCCAGCTCTAGGCTTAGGGTTTTCGCCCATCCTCCAAGAAACGTTGCTAGATTTTCCTTAAAATTTCCTGATTAATTAGCGCCGAGTGGAGGAAGCCTGCTCGAACTTTGAGGGTTGAAAGTCCCCAGTTCTCCTTAAGGAAGTTAGGTCGATCATTCCTTAATGTCCCCGATCGACTGTCGGCGAGCAGAGGAAGCATGCTCGAATAGCAATGAGCAGAGGAAGCACGCTCGAATAAACTTGAGCGGAGGAAACACGCTCAACGGTCAGAGGTTTAGAGTCTCCAGTTCCCCTCAAGGAAGCCAGCCCGATCACTCCTTAAGGTCCCCGATCAACTATCGGCGAGTGGAGGAAGCACGCTCGAATAACAGTGAGCGGAGGAGACACGCTCGACTAGACTTGAGAGGAGGAAACACGCTCAACGGTCAGAGGTTTAGAGTCCCCGGTTCCCCTCAAGGAAACCAGCCCGGTCACTCCTAAAGGTCCCCGATCGACTATTGACGAGTGGAGGAAGCACGCTCGAACAACAGTGAGCGGAGGAGGCGCGCTCGACTAAACTTGAGTGGAGAGAACACACTCAACGGTCAGAGGTTTAGAGTCTCCGGTTTCCCTTAAGGAAGCCAGCCTAGTCACTCCTTAAGGTCTCCGATCGACTATTGCCGAGCGGAGGAAACACGCTCATATAGCAATAAGCGGAGGAAGCACGCTTGAAAGAAGAATTGTTTGGTTCACTTTATCAAAGTAATGTAAAGAGTACATGCCTGCATCTTTTCATTATATCCAAAAATTAAATGGAATATATGGACAAATTATATGCGTACTTGTTAGGCTCTGTATGGTTGTAAGTGGTTCGCACTCCAAGGTCTCTCAAGATTTCTCCCTTCTGAGTCTTGGAGATAATAAGAGCCAGAAGCAAGTCTCTGTATAACTTTGTATGGTCCTCCCCATTGGGGTGCTAATTTAGTAACATCTCTCACATGTTTAACACACTTTCACATTAAATCCCCTACTTGAAAGAATCGGGGGATAACTCTTTTGTTATAGTTCTGTCTCATTCGTTGTCGATAAGATGTAAGATGAGTTGCTGCCTTGTCCCGAGCTTTTTCAATAAGATCGAGTTCCATTAGATTTCGACCATCATTATCTTCATCATAAAGCCGTCTCCGATCAAATTCTACCCCAACCTCAATGGGGACTACTGCTTCTCCCCCGTATACTAGTTGAAATGGAGTTATCCCTGTAGCTTCTCGAGGGGTGGTACTGTAAGCCCATAGCACACTGGGTAACTCATCTACCCAACTACCACCAACATGATATATCTTAGTCTTAAGTCCTCTGATGATTTCTCTATTGGTCACTTCTGCTTGTCCGTTACTCTGTGGATATACTACAGAGGTGAATGCCTATGTAATGTCATATCCAGCACACCATTCTCTAATTCTCTATCCCTGAAATTGTCTTCCATTATCAGAGACTAACTTATGGGGAATACTGAATCTGCAAATAATGTGTTGCCACAAGAATTTGATGACTGCATTCTCAGTAATTCTTGCTAACGGTTCAGCTTCCACCCACTTAGAGATGTAATCTACAGCTACCAATAGGAACCTTCTTTGAGCCATGGCTAGGGGGAATGTGCCTACTATATCTGATCCTGTCCGAACCAGGAGTCAACGGACACTGGGCACGTGGCGCTCCCTGCTGAATCCTCGAGCGCTCCGGCGAACCTGCAGCAAAACCAAGCCGGGAGGGGTGTCCCGGCGACGGTCCTCCGACGCTCAAGTCAGGCGAGGAATCAAGAATAGGTGGCCTCAAGATGAAGACTTTTTTCTTTTTTTTATTTCATACCTCCGGTGAAGAAATGGAGGCCTTATATAGACCTCTCGAAGAAGCCTGGGCGCGCCAGTCAAAGCAACCACCTGCCTTTGACCATGCCCAGGTATGGGTATGTCAGAAGGGTCATGCCCAGATATGGATCTGTCAGGAAGACGTCCTTGAGGCCATACTGCTACTGTATCAACCTTCCCATGATGTGACGGCAAGATCCTCCATCGTGTGATATTGTGTACGGCCTAATCATCAGACATACTTCTGCTGACATCCCATAACCCGAGCCGAGCGCATAGGCCGCTCGGCCACCTTTGTACCCTCGCCCCTATCCTGGCCGAACAGACCACCCGATCGGCCCTTCGGTCCCAGCCGAGCGGACTTCCGCTCGGCCCTTCGATCTTCCTGCCTTGGCGTCGGAAACCCAAGCCCATGGATGGGTTATCTCTAGCTCCGCTCGGACCATTACCCGCTTGGCCAGCCCTCCATCCGTCCTTAGGTTGGGACCCTTCAGAAGGTGGGCCCCCAATTCTTACCGTCGGATCACTTGCCTTCCCTTCAAGTCTAGTCGAAGGAGGAAGTGAGTCCGACTGACTGGACCATATGTGTCCGAGCGGGCGGTCGCCGTCTTTCTGTAGCTTATAATATCCATGGGGTCGTTCGGCCCTTCTGCTAAATTCAGCCGCTCGGCTCTTCGTTTTGGTTGTTTTGTCACTCAACATGGGTGTTTGCTTGTCTAAATCTTCTCGGAAATCGTGCAATCTTTTCCATTAAGGCGAAGCGTGCGCGGTATGGGCGCATTAATTGCGCTCGATGATAGGGTGCCACGTGTCGACCATTGTGTGGCGGCGGCGTCACTTACGATGGGACGCCCTCGTTTGAAATGGACGGCCCGATGGCGTCCTCGTTTCTCGTGACCTAGATCGGACGGCGGAGGCTGACCGGCCTCGGCCGTATAAAGCCTCCGTCCCCTTTTTTGGCCGGTCACTTGCTCGCGCTTTGCCTTCTGCTTCTTCCTCTGCTGCGACCTCCGACGATCTAGTGTCTGTTTTTAGGCGGCGATCATCTCCTCGGTGACTCTTTCCACCCGTTTCCTTCCCAGTGAGTCTTCTTCCTTCACTTACTAGGTCTTCTCTGCTCATTTCGCCCCCTTTCGTTTCCCTTCGATTTCTTGCTATTCTTTCGCCTCTCCGAGATGGCAAGCTCCTCCGAACCCGCTGTTGGCGTTCAGGGCCCTTGGTACCTGACCATGGAGAGCCGATTTTATGAGGAGGGTGCTCGGCGCCTGGTTAAGACGTATGGGATTCCCGATAACCATGAAATAGTTATAGCCGACCCGACTGACCGGCCACATGACCCGCCGATCGACACCACTTGTTTCTTTCTAGACCAATTCCAGGGCGGCCTTAGATTTCCTACCCATCCCTTTATTTTAGAGGTTTGTAATTATTTTCGCATCCCGCTCGGCCAACTTGTGCCGAATTCCTTTAGGCAGCTGAGCGGGGTGGTCGTCCTCTTCAAGCTGCACAGTATCCCCCTTGACCCCAAAATATTCCACTTCTTCTTCTACCCCAAACAATCCGAGCCGGGCACTTTTATTTTCCAAAGTAGAATAGGCTTTAAATTTTTTGATAATATGCCGACCTCCAACAAACACTGGAAGGAGTTTTTCTTCTATATCCGACTTCCCGAGCGGCCAGCATTCCGAACCAAATGGCAGACCGCTGTGCCGACTCAGCCGGAGCTCGGCAAGTTCAGAAGCAATCCAGCCTATCTTCATGCGGCGAACTGGTTGTCCGGTCAGCGATACAAGATCGACCAGTTGCTGCTCAAGGGGGTGTTGTATATTTTCGGATTGTCTCCCGTTCGGGCAAATCTCCCCTTCCGCATGAGTAAGGATTCTTTACTCTCTTAGTCTTTTTTGCCTAATTGATTTTAATTTCGTTTACTGCAGCTGAAGTCATGTGGCGCTCCAAGGCTACTGATCATCTGAAGTTGAAGGCCGTGGAGATTGAGGCCACCACAAAAAAGGAACTCGCCGAGCGGGGTCTTATCCCTAGCCGCCCGGCGGATGTAGGAGAGGGGGGGACACAGTCCGCCCTGGAAACAGAAGCTGCCCCATCCGCTTCAACGGAGGTTGAGGCGGATCCTGTTTCCTCGGCCCCCGCCGAGCTGGGCGTCCCCCAGGTCGGCGTAACTTCGCCCGATCGCACGCCATCACAGATCGGGACTCCTGTGACATCGCCTCCTGCGCAGCCCACCGGCTCTCCTCCCCGGACTCGTCGCCGCCACGTCGGTTGGGCGAAACTTCCACCATAGGGGAGTCCTCGCATCAGGCGGCCGCGACTGAAGAAGCGCCGGCCATCCGACCCTCAAGACCACCCTCCGATTCCCATCGGAGGAATATTTACTGTCCGCCGATCGGCCATCGAGCCCCATTCACGAAATAACCTTGACGGGTCCGCTCGCCAAGCTTTTTGAGGACGCGCAGATTCAAGTGGCCCTCATGACTCCCAAGCAGCTCGGCGATAACAACATGCAGCAGGCCACTCAGGTACGTTCATTTTTCTTCCTGTACCATGCTACCGTTTGACTTATGATGTTATTATTCCCCTCACAGCGTTGGGCTGAGCAAATCGCCACTAGCCATCGGCTAGCCGAGCTGGAGGAGCTCCTTGAAAAACTTCAAGTGTTGGGGGGTCCGTCGGCTGAGCGAGAAAAACAAGCCTTTGAGGCCGAACAAAAGAAGGCTGCCGACCTGGCTATGGAGGTGGCTTAGCTAGAGGGCCAAGTCAAGAAGCGCGAAGCGGATGCCAAACGCGCTACTGCCCGGAAGAAGCGAGCAGTAGCCGATCTGGACAAGATGAAAGTAGATGTCCGTGCGCTAGATCAGCGATCCAAGGATCTGGAGGCCCAGCTGAACGCCGATCGAGAGGACCGTTCGGCAGAACGCACAAAGGTTGCGATGGACTTGAAGGCCCTCCAAGATTCCTTAATCGCCTCCCGGGCAGTGCTCAAAAAATATAAAGAGGGAGAGCCGAGTCGCTTAGCAGCAGCGCGCCAGGAATACCTCCATTCGGAGAGGTTCGGCGTAAAACTCGGTGGCAGTGTCTCCTCTACTTTCGCCGAAGCGGTCAAGGTCGCCATGGCGTACTTGAAGAGGGGTGGCCACCTTGCTGAGGGAATGCATATTCCCGCCTCCGACCTGGTGGCCATGATCGATGATATCCCGGACGCCTTCTTTAATTTTGAAGACCCTGAGTGAGGCGAGTTAAGTGTTTTCTGTATTTCATCCGCTCGGCGGATGCAAAATTTTTGTACGTGTCGTTCGGCCTAATTTTTCCTTTAATGAAATGATGCCCATCTGCTTTTGTCTTCTTACTCATTATCCATAATATTCTTCTGTTTGCTTAACGTGTATGCTTAGAGTCAGTCATGCTCTTAAGCGTTCACCGTCACGCGTCCGATCGGCTTGGCCCATTGCATAAAGTCCGAGCGGGGAGGCCTACTCGCTCTGCACGTATCTTGCATGCGTGAAGTTAACAAACGCCGAGTATCGAAGGACCAACCCCCAATCGGGCCTGAATGTTTTAATATTTGTAGTTTCCGCGGTTTCTTACTCTGATATTCGTTCGTCCGCTCGGGGTATTTATAGTCGCCGGACCGACTTGATTTTTAACAACGGTGCTCGTCGGCGCGGGTGTTTATAGCCGATCGGCGCGGCTCTCGATCTTTAACGACGGTGCTCGTCGGCGCGGATGTTTATAGCCGATCGGCGCGGCTCTCGATCTTTAACGACGGTGCTCGTCGGTTTTCCGCTCGGTTTTTATAGCCGGTCGGCGCGGCTCTCGATCTTTAACGACGGTGCTCGTCGGCGCGGATGTTTATAGCCGATCGGCGCGGCTCTCGATCTTTAACGACGGTGCTCGTCGGCGCGGATGTTTATAGCCGATCGGGGCGGCTCTCGATCTTTAACGACGGTACTCGTCGGTTTTCCGCTCGGTTTTTATAGCCGGTCGGCGCGGCTCTAGATCTTTAACGACGGTGCTCGTCGGCGCGGATGTTTATAGCCGATCGGCGCGGCTCTCGATCTTTAACGACGGTGCTCGTCAGCGCAGATGTTTATAGCCGATCGGCGCAGCTCTCGATCTTTAACGACGGTGCTCGGTTTTTATAGCCGGTCGGCGCGGCTCTACGGTTTAACGTCTGGGCTAGACGCCCTCCAAGGCTAACTCCTTACCAGGTCAAGCGACCTTGGCCTTCATAACTTTTCCCGTGCTCGAACAAATTTTACGCCCATCCGACCGGCACGGGTCATTTGCTTAAGAATCTATATGCATACGCCGTTCAGCGGAGAATGCTCCATGTGTTTTCATCTTTTTGCTACCTAGCTGGGAGAACGTACTCCTGGCCGAACGACTCGGGGTCTGCTTCGTTGAGCATTTTGGCTTGGATAATATACCTCCGTCCGAATGGTACGGGGCCTTCAATTTTCGAGCGCTTGGCTTGACCCATTTACCTCCGGCCGAGCGGCTCGGGGCCTTCGTTATTTTGTTGGCGGTGCCTTATTTGTTCTTTTGATTTTTCGTTTCTGCATTTCAAGTATTCAGTCGAAAAAAGTACACAAGATGATTTACATAGGCACACCTTTCACCCTGCCCGGTAAGGCTGGAGGTGGTTCGCGCTCCACGGCCTATCTAGCTGGCGACCTTCCTCATCTTCCAAATAATACGCACCCGAGCGGAGCTTCTCGATGATTTTGAAGGGACCTGCCCACGGAGCTTCAAGCTTGCCGACGTCGCCGACCGGCTTGACTTTCTTCCGGACAAGGTCGCCGACCTGGAATGATCGGGGAATGACGCGCCGGTTATAGTTTTGCTTCATTCGTTGACGGTACGCCATCATCCGAACGGATGCCTTTGCCCTCTCCTCTTCTACCAAATCCAGCTCCATGTTTCTCCTTTCGGCGTTGTCATCATCGTAGCTCTGGATCCGGGCTGACTCAACGCCGACTTCGACCGGAATGAGCCTCACCGCCATATACCAAATGGAGCAGTGTGACTCCCCCTTCTTCGTCGCTTCGATGGCCCACAAGACGCCCACTTCGTCCGCCAACTTCCTCCCAATGATCGAGCCGAGTGCCCGAATACGGAGAATTTCCTATTGGCCACTTCACCGACCGTTGCTCGAGGATAGGCCACGGTGAAATGTTGCTCAACGCCGTAGCTCTTGCACCAATCTTCTAACATCTTCCCTGTGAACACCCGTTGTCTGACACTAGTCGGCGAGGGATGCCGAACCGACAAATGATGTGTTGCCGATGAATTTTTAACCATTTGTTCAGTGATCTGCGCGGCCTCCACCCACTTGGAGAAGTAGTCTACCGCCACTAGTAAAATTTCCTCTGCCCGACCGCCATCGGAAATGGACCGACAATATCCATTCCCATTGGTCGAACGGGCATGAAACGCTTGACGCCTTCATTTCTTCATTGGTGGGAGAAGTTGTGATATTCGGCATGAAAGCGGTGTAGATACTTAAGCGGCCTCGCTTTGTAAAGTTGGCCAAAGTATCCGCCAAGATGATCTTCGCCAATGAGCGCCCGGATGACCCCGATGATCCTTGATGTACTTCCGGAGGATGTGCTGAGTCCTCGAGCTTACACATTTCAAAGAAGCGCGAGAAAGCTTTCTTGAAGCTGATCTCCGATGAGTGTAAACCGACCGGCTCTTCTTCTAAGGAGCCGGGCTGCATATTCATCGGAGGGTGTGGTGCCCGAACGGATAAATTCTATAATAGGTGTCCTCCAGTCGCTGGGAAACGTGAGGCCTTGCATCTGATCAACATGCGCCACCAGCAGTACTTTTTCAATTGGTTGCTGAATGACAACTGGTGTTATTGAACTCGCGAGTTTGGCTAACTCGTCTGCTGCCTGGTTCTCCGTTCGGGGGATCTTCTGTATAAGAACCTCTCGGAAAGTGGCTTTGAGTTTTTCAAAGGCCTCAACGTAGAGTTTAAGCCGAACACTGTTAATTTCAAAGGTGCCAGAAAGTTGTTGAGCGGCCAACTGCGAATCCGAATAGAGAGTCACCCGACCGGCACCCACATGCCGGGCTGCCTGCAATCCGGCTATGAGGGCCTCATACTCTGCTTCGTTGTTGGTTGCTTTGTAATCCAGTTGGACGGATATGTGCATCTTCTCCTCTTGAGGTGAGAGCAGCACTATTCCAATCCCACTTCCGAGCCGAGTGGAGGACCCATCTACATATATTCTCCACATTGCTTCCTGCTCTGGCCTTTGCACTTCAGTCACAAAATCAGCCAAGGATTGCGCTTTGATCGCCGAGCGGGGTTGATATTGGATGTCAAATTCACTTAATTCTGTCGTCCACTTGATGAGCCTTCCGTACGCTTCTGGATTCAACAGTACTCTTCCGAGTGGACTGTTTGTCCGGACAATGATGGTGTGCGCCAAGAAATACGGTCGAAGGCGCCGAGCAGCTAGAACCAAAGCAAAGGCCAACTTCTCGAGCCCGGTGTAACGAGATTCAGCATCTTTTAAAATGTGGCTTAGAAAATACACCGGCTGCTCTTCACCGCTTGCCCTCACAAGTGCTGAGCCTACAGCATGCTCAGTCGATGACAAATAAATATAAAGTGACTCACCCCCGATCGGCTTGGCTAACACTGGCAGAGAATTAAGATATGTCTTCAATTCTTCGAACGCTTGGTCACATTCTTCATCCCACTGGAACTTAGTAGCCTTGCGCAGGATCTTGAAGAATGGAAGGCTCCGGTCGACGGTTTTGGAGATGAATCTGGACAAAGCAGTTATCCGACCGGTCAACCTCTGCACTTCTCTTGTATTTCTTGGGGGTGGCATGTCCTGCAGAGCTTTCACTTTGCTGGGATTTGCTTCGATTCCCTGCTCGGTCACTATGTACCCCAAGAAACGCCCTCCTTTTGCTCCGAACAGGCACTTCTGGGGATTTAGCTTGACTCCATATTTGCGCAGCGTTCGGAAGGTTTCTTCCATATCCTTGACAAGATCGGTCGCTCGGACGGATTTGATAAGAATGTCGTCCACATAGACTTCCAGATTACGCCCGATCTGCTCCTTGAACACCTTGTTCATCAAGCGTTGATAGGTGGCCCCGGCATTCTTCAATCCGAACGGCATCACATTATAGCAATATGTGCCCTTAGTAGTTTTCTATCTTGATCTTCACATGATGATATCCTTGATAGGCGTCAAGCATGCAAATTAATTCACAGCCCACCGTAGAGTCCATGGCAGAGGATAGAAGTCCTTGGGGCATGCTTTGTTTAAGTCCCGAAGTCGATGCAGACTCTCCACTTGCCGCCCGGCTTGAGACTAATACTACGTTAGCCACCACTCGGGAACTTGGCGTATGTGGCCTCGAGTTTTTCTACTTCCGCCGGATGATGGCATTACTCGCCGAAATCCCTTTTCCTCCGCTTCATCGGGTCGAGTCCCGGACATGCAATTCATGATGCGCCAGGGCTCGACGAAATTCCGGCAACTCATGTGTCGACCAGACGAAGACATCATGATTTCGTTGGAGGCATTGGATCGCCTCGCTCCTCCTCCGGATCGAGGCGATAAAAGTCATGGCCTCCGATCGGGTCGGGATCTGAACCTCCTTTTCATCATAAATTAAAGCGGGATGTTTCTGTGATGGCATTTACCTCGATTCGAGGTGCCTTCCGAGCGAGTTAGATGCTCGGACCATCTCGATATAGCATCGCCAAGCTGCTAATTGATCTCCCGCATTTCTCCCACTTTGTCTTCGACGGGAACTTCATCTTCTGGTGGAAGGTTGAGACGATCGCTCGGAATTCGCTAAGCGTCGGTCGTCCCAAAATGACGTTGTAGGACGAAGGAGAGTCGACCACCATGAAGTTTATTGTCCCGGTCCTCCCGAGCTGCTCTTCTCCCAAAGGAGGTAGCCACCGAATTTGTCCGACCGTGAAACTTGACAATAAACCCGTAGAGCGGGTCGTCATGGGCAGCAGCTCGATCAATTTGCAGCTGATCGAATGTCTTCTTGAATATGATGTTGACCGAGCTCCCTGTGTCAACAAATATGTGGTGAATAGTGTAATTTACTATTACCGCTTTAATGAGCAGAGCGTCGTCGTGGGGCACTTCAACTCCTTCTAAGTCTCCGGGCCCGAAAGTGATTTCCGGTCCACTTGCCCGCTCTTGGCTACAGCCGATGCGTGGATCTGCAGCTGCCGGACGCCCGCCTTTCTGGCTCGGTTGGAGTCTCCTCCGGTCGGCCCACCCGCTCTCTGGACGCTCGGCGATTCTCCTGTCTTGGAGATCGGTGCCGATCGGGCGTCTGCTGATGTCGCCTTTCGGTGCGGGTCCGGTCGGCTTCATGGGTCCTTTGCCTTCTGTCGATGGGGGGAGACCGTCGTTCGGCTTTCCTAGGAACGGGATTGGCCACGAAGGGAAGACTTCGACAATCCCTCATGTTGTGCGTATCCGTCTGGTGGAAGGAGCAGAACATAGGGGTCCACCTCTTCTTTGGCTTGGGCCGAGCGGCAGCCACTTCTTGTACGTGCGACCTGGCGTGCGGCCCTCGGTCCTCTAGGTGGCTGCTGAGCGGCGTGCTGTTTCCGCTCGGCATGAATAGGTGCCCGCTCGGTGGGAGTTTCCTTTTTCCGGGCGGCTTGCGCTTCTTCCACGTTTATGTATTCGTTGGCCCGATGTAGCATATGATCATAATCTCGGGGCGGCTTTCGGATGAGCGACCGGAAGAAGTCCCCATCCACAAGGCCCTGAGTGAAGGCATTCATCATCGTCTCCGATGTGGCCGTTGGGATATCCATCGCCACTTGGTTGAATCGCTGGATGTAAGCTCGAAGCGATTCTCTCGACTCTTGCTTGATGGCAAACAAGCTGACACTTGTCTTCTGATAACGCCGACTGCTAGCGAAGTGGTGGAGGAAGGCCGTTCGGAAGTCCTTGAAGCTAGTGATGGATCCGTCCGGCAGCCTCCGAAACCACCGTTGAGCCGATCCCGAGAGAGTTGTAAGGAAGACGCGACACTTTACTCCATCTGTATATTGATGGAGTGTAGCTGTGTTATCAAACTTACCCAGATGATCATCCGGGTCCGTTGTTCCGTTGTACTCGCCGATCGTCGGAGGCACGTAGTGCTTGGGTAGAGGGTCTCGTAGAATAGCCTCCGAGAATTGGCGATTGATCCGCTCGGGAGATGAGTCCGCCCGGGGAGCTTTCCCTTTTCTGTCATCCCGCCTTGGCATCTCGTCTGAAGAAGATCCCCTATCTCTTCGAGCTGGTACGGCTTCAGGGGTGCGAAACAAGGCTCGATGGAATGCGACGGTGGCTGGAGGTGCTTCCGCTCGGCCACCTGACGCAGATGTTGCTTGTTGCTCAGGCCGCTCGGCTGCTGCTTTCTGTTTTTGTTCCACAAGTTTGGCGGCCCTTATCTCGACCAGAGCTTCGAGTTCTTCCGTCGAAAGCGCCACCGTGTGTTGTCGTCCAGCTTCGTCCATTGTTTCCAGTCGGATGCAGGAGCGTTCCCACAGACGGCGCCAATTTGATCCTGTCCGAACCAGGAGTCAACGGACACTGGGCACGTGGCGCTCCCTGCTGAATCCTCGAGCGCTCCGGCGAACCTGCAGCAAAACCGAGCCGGGAGGGGTGTCCCGGCGACGGTCCTCCGACGCTCAAGTCAGGCGAGGAATCAAGAATAGGTGGCCTCAAGATGAAGACTTTTTTTCATACCTCCGGTGAAGAAATGGAGGCCTTATATAGACCTCTCGAAGAAGCCTGGGCGCGCCAGTCAAAGCAACCACCTGCCTTTGACCATGCCCAGGTATGGGTATGTCAGAAGGGCCATGCCCAGATATGGATCTGTCAGGAAGACGTCCTTGAGGCCATACTGCTACTGTATCAACCTTCCCATGATGTGATGGCAAGATCCTCCATCGTGTGATATTGTGTACGGCCTAATCATCAGACATACTTCTGCTGATATCCCATAACCCGAGCCGAGCGCATAGGCCGCTCGGCCACCTTTGTACCCTCACCCCTATCCTGGCCGAACGGATCACCCAATCGGCCCTTCGGTCCCAACCGAGCGGACTTCCGCTCGGCCCTTCGATCTTCCTGCCTTGGCGTCGGAAACCCAAGCCCATGGATGGGTTATCTCTAGCTCCGCTCGGACCATTACCCGCTTGGCCAGCCCTCCATCCGTCCTTAGGTTGGGACCCTTCAGAAGGTGGGCCCCCAATTCTTACCGCCGGATCAATATCCATACCCCATTGATCAAAAGGGAAAGAAACGATGAAAGTCTTTAACAACTGAGTGGGATGATGTGAGATATTTTGATGTTTTTGACAAGACATACATGTTCTTACAAGTTAAGCTGCATCTTCCTGTAGAGCAGGCCAAAAATACCCAGCCAATAATATCTTATGTGCTAAAGATCTTCCCCCAATATGACTACCACATGAACCTTGATGAACCTCTTGTAAAATATATTGCATATCTTCTGGTCCAACGCATTTGAGTAAGGGACTAGAAAAAGCCCTTTTGTAAAGTTGATCCCATATCAAAGTATATCGGGTGGCTTTCTTCTTAAAGACTCTAGCTTGTTCGACATCAGCTGGTAAGACACCTTATTGCAAAAATGATATGATCGGCGCTCTCCAGTCGCCCTGTATTTCTGTGTTAGCTTGCCTCTCAATACAAGACACCAATACTGTTTGCTCCACTGGTTGGTCTAGGTTCCAAGGTACTATCACTAACACACGCTTTGCTAGTTCATCCGCCACTTGATTCTCTGATCGGGTGATTTTCTGTATATTTACCTCTTGGAATGTAGCTTTCAATTTATCAAAAGCTTCTGCATTTAACATAAGTCGATCACTGCAAATCTTGAATTTGCCTGACAATTGTTATGCTGCCAGTTGAGAATCAGAATAAATCTATACCGGAGTAACTCCCACATGCTGAGCTGCTTGTAAGCCAGCTATCAATGCTTCATATTCTGCTTCATTATTGGCGGCTCTATAACTTAGCCGGACAGAAAGTTGAACCTGATCCTCCCTAGGAGATATAAGAAGAATGTCAATATCACTACCTTATCTGGTAGAAGATCCATCTACATAAATTTTCCAAGTCCCTTCTTCTTCGGGACCTTGCACTTCTATTATAAAATCTACCAGAGCTTGTGCTTAAATTGTCAAACGAGGCTGATATTGTATATCGTATTCACTAAGCTCGGTCGTCCACTTGATCAATCGCCCTGATGCTTCTGGATTAAGGAGCACTCGACCGAGAGTGCTATTAGTTAACACTATGATTGCGTGTGATAAGAAGTAAGGGTGCAATCTTCTAGATGTCAAGACCAAAGCATAAGCTAATTTCTCGAGTGTAGTATATCTACACTCAATTCCTTTCAATAGATGACTTAAAAAACACACAGGTTGTTGTTCCTTACCCTCCTGCCTCACCAGTACTGAGCCTACAGCATGTTCATTTGCTGAAAGATAAACTCATAAGGTTTCTCCTACTACAGGCTTATCTAACACAGGTAGGGTTGGCAAGTAATCTTTTAATTCTCGAAATTCGTTGTCACATTCTTCATCCCACTGAAATTTATTGGCCTTCCAAAGTATCTTGAAGAAATGAAAACTTTGATCGGCTGATCGAGAGATGAAGCGGATAACACAGTGATTCGCCCGATTAATCTTTGAGCTTCTTTCATATTGCGCGGGGCTCCATATCCTGGATTGCTCGGACTTTGTTGGGATTTGCTTCTATCCCTCGCTCGGTCACCATATAGCCCAGGAATTTTCCACTTCTGGCTCCAAACAAGCACTTGTCAGGATTGAGCTTGAGTCCATATTGTCTTAAGGTCCGGCATGTTTCCTCTATGTCTCTGCACAAATCAATAGCCTGAAGAGATTTAATCAAGATGTCATCCACATATACTTCCATATTTCTTCCTATCTGTTTCCGAAAGACTTTGTTCATAAGCCTCTGATAGGTTGCTCCTGCATTCTTTAGTCCAAAAGGCATAACTTTATAACAATAGGTACCTTCAGCCGTAATAAAACTAACATTTTCCTGATCATCCTTAGCAAGAGGTACTTGATGATAATCCTGGTAGGCATCTAGCATACAAATGTACTCGCATCCAGCAGTAGAATCTACCACTTGGTCAATGCACGACAGAGGATAATAATCCTTTGGGCAAGCTTTGTTGAGGTCCCAGAAATCAATACACACTCTCCACTTATTTCCTGGTTTAGGTACCAGGACGACGTTGGCTAACCAGCTAGGAAATTTTACCTCCCGAATATATCCCACCTCCAGTAGCTTATCCACTTCTTCCTTGATGATCTGGTTTTGGTCGGCCCAAAGTCTCTTTTCTTTTGCTTGGCAGGTCTAGCATCAGGATAAACATGTAATGAATGTTCCATTGCTAGAGGAGAAATACCTGTGACCTCCTTGGGAGTCCATGCGAACACATCGCTATTCTAGCTCAAACACTGTATTAACTCAGTCTTAAGCGGAAGGTCTAGGTCGGCCGCCACATAAGTTACAGCTTCTCGTCGACCGACCTATATTTGTACTTCCTCCTTTTCTTCGTATATCAAACTGGGCGGCTTCTCCTGGATAGCATTAACTTCTATCCTCTAAGTTTTGTGAGCGACATTGGCTTTCGTTCGGATGATTTCCACATAGCATTTCCGTGCGGGTAATTAATCTCCACGGACTTCTCCCACTTGGTCGTCAACGGGGAACGTCACCTTCTAGCAGAAAGTAGAAACGACCGCCCGAAACTCATTCAAGGTCGGTCGACCCAGTATATGTTATATACAGAAGGCACATCCACCACCATGAAGTAGAATCTCCTGGTTCTCATTAGGGGCTCCTCCCCTAAAGAAATGGCTAGCTTTATCTGACCGAGCGGTTGAACTTTATTGTCCGTAAAATCATAAAGAGGAGTTACCATGGGTTGAAGCTCACTCGGCTCTATCTACAACTGGTCAATAGCTTTTTTGAAAATAATATTGACAGAGCTACCAATATCAATGAAAGTGCGAGAAATATTATAATTAGCTATGACAACTTTTATTATCATGGCGTCATCATGGGGTACTTCTACTCCCTCCAGATCTTTAGGACCAAAACTGATCTCTCGTCCCGCTGCCTTTTCTGTTTTACATCCAACTGCATGGATCTGCAGTCGCCGAGCGTGTGCCTTTCTCGCCCAATTAGAGTCACCATCAGTAGGCCCGTCTGTTATCATGTTAATATTTCCTCGGGCGGCATTGCTCCGGTTTTCTTCCTATTGAGCGATCGCGATCTCGAGCTATGCTGGTTTATACATCCGGGATGGCCCGCCCGGTAATTGTAATGCTCCCTGTTGTGTCTCAGTCGCTTGATATTCCCGCTTAGGCAGACTATTCTACCTTTGGTAGGGTTGTCGGTTGGGAGATCGCCGGCGATAACGATTGCTATTTGTCCTCTGGTTCAAGGCAAAGCAATCTTCAATATAGTGAGTACCCGACATATGATAGGTGCACCATCTCCGAGGAACTTCTTGTGGCATCTCCACATGCAGGAATACTTGCGGTCTTCGCTCAGGTTGACGGTGTGGTAGGGGAGCTCCGCGAGGCCCCCTTGGCGGATGAACAGGAGCTACAGCTCCCTTGTGGGCTGTGGTTGAGACCGGCACTACATTCTCCTTCTTGTGAGCTACTTGGGCTTCTTCGACATTAATGAATTCAGTAGCTCACTCAATCAATAAATCAAAATTGGTTGGGGGATTACGCACTAAGTCCTTGAAAAAATTGTTATCATTGAGGCCTTGAGAGAAAACACTCACCAAGATCTCTGTAGTAGCATTAGGAACATCAATAGCTACCTGATTAAATCTGTTAATATATGCTCTGATGCTTTCCTTATGCCCTTGTTTGATAAGGAAAAGACTCCATGGGGTCTTATGATATCTTCGGTTGCTAGACAAATGATGCAGAAATACTTTGCAGAAGTCCTTAAAACACCGAATAGAGCCTTCTGGTAATCGTTTAAACCATCTTTGGGCTGCTCCACCAAGGGTGGTAAGGAACATTCGACATTTAACTCCATCAAAAAATTGCTGTAGCAGAGCGGCGTTCTCAAATTTAGCAAGATGGTCCTCTGGGTCTATAGTTCCAGAATATTCTCTGACATTCAAATTCTGATAGCGTTTTGGTAATGGATCATCAAGAACCCTCCAAGAGAATGGAGTAACAATCCTCTCAGGAGAACTATCACTGGTTACCATCTTTCCCCTGCGCTTTTCCTTCATTGGTGCCTCATCCGAAGATTCTTACAGCACCGGCTTTCATCCTCCTTGCTCCACAGGGGTGCGAAAGAATGCCCGAGGATGTCTAGTAGGGGAAACAGGAGCAGGGGTTATATAAGCCATATCATCTTCTTCCATACCTCTATTTTTACGGTGATCTGTAGTCGAGATCGCCGAATTTATTGCTACCGGTAAGGTACCTCCAGTGTTGGCCTGCTGCTGCTGTTGCTGTTGCTGTTGTAATACTTTTTGAACCCTGGAGTTGATGAGCAACTCCAAGTCTTCTTGAGTCAGAGTAATAGTATTAGACTTTCCAGTGTCCTCCATCACATAGTCTCAGATTCAGATAAGATTTCCCACAGACGACGCCAAATTTGATCCTGTCTGAGAGCTTGCGGGATGAAACACTGGGCGACGACGAGTGATGGCGAATAATAACTCTAATGTCGATGAACGGGGAAAGGTCCGAGAAACCCATAGCGGATCTTACCGATGCTTGAATACAAAACAATAGATCCAAGAAAACCAAAGTGGATCTATGAATAATACCTCGCATAAAAGGAATTCCGGCGAGATGACTCCGTGGATCAGCCAAAACTCAACAATCCAGTAGATGACCTCGTCTCCCTGCACACAATGAGACTAACCAACAAAGCGTTAGTGACCTAAGACCGGGGTGGGAATCCCTGGCTAGGCCCTCCGACACTCAAGTTAGTCTCCGGCGAGATGAAGAAGAAGCAGTATCGAAGAAGATGAAAAATTAGGGTTTGATTTGGATGCAATGCGTATGTTTGCGTACCTTGCCAGTGGAGAGGATTCTCCTTTTTATTCCACCTCATCTAACTTCCACAGTCATGAGGTGGACCCCGGTTTATTAAAGTTTGTTAAGAGATCACGTAAGCCAGGACTGCAATAATAGTTTAAGGAAACTTTTTCTTACCCCAAATGCACTTTCTTTGTCGTTTAGCATACCTGCAGAGACTTCTAGAAGTTATTCGCCGCCAAATTGATTAAGTTGTCATATGATTATATATATTGTTATGGTTCACCTGTTACATATACCTGGTTAGTTACATAAGCTCATTCTGCATATATGGGGAATATCTTCTGTCCGTATTAGTCTAGGTTGAAGACTTTAATGTTCAATCTATTTCTCATACTCGGCCGGTCTATTGAGCTCGGACGGTCACACCTTGTCGACCGAGATTAACCAATCGGGTGTATAAAGACGTCATTGCACTTTAACCCTTCCTTCGATCGACCATATGCTACTATATGCCTCTGCGCTCGACCGGTCGATTAAGCTCGGTCGGTCCTACCTTATCGACCGAGACTAATCGGTCAGGCGTATATAGGCCTTCAGGACAGCTTAATGCTAAGTGCTTCTACTTTCGATCGGTCTCTTTCACTCGACCGGTCGTTGCCTACCAACCTCATATACTCGGCTGGTCTATTGAGTGCAACTGATCCTACATCATTGACCAAGATCAACTAGTCGGGCTTATAGAGACACTATTACCCGATAGTCCTTCCTTTAGTCGACTGTAGGCTAAGGGTCTTGTGAGACTAAATGCCTCTGTATTCGGCCGATCTATGTAACCCGGCCAGCCATTGCCCGCTGAACTTATAGGCTTGATCGTTCTATTACGTTTGTCTGATCTTTGTCTATTGTGAGCAAGGTTAAGAACTTCTACGCTCGGCCGATTCTCTATGCTCGATTGGTTATGTATGCCCGATCGAGTACCCGTGCTCGAGCGGTCTTTGCTTACCAAACTCATATGCTCGGCCGGTCCCTTGAGCGCGACCGACCCTACCTTACCGACCAAGATCAACCCGTTGGGTTTATAGAGACAATATTACCCGATAGCCCTTCTTTCAATCAGCCGTATGTTAAGTATCATATAAGACTAAAACGTCTCTGTGTTCAGCTGGTCTACTGAACCCGGCCAGCCTTTGCCTGCCGAACCAATATGCTCGAGCAGTTTATCAAGTTCGATCGGTCTTTGTCTGCCATACGTGTAGCGACCCCCTTGTCAGGTCAAACCTTTTCCAGGCAACCCCTCATCTTGCCCTTTTCAGCCTTCCTTGTCCTTGTTATCCCCTTTCCTTCTCCTGCAAAGGGTCCACTTATCATAACCCATATCACTTGTCATATTTGTTTATGTACTTATTTTTCTTATGTCATGTTCTCGATAAAACTAGATCTTTTTTCTTATTCCATATATGTGAATTCTTTATATTTAGAATCAATGCAGTTGAGGTTTTTACAAGAACTATCAATAAGAATAAGTTTTATGTTAATCTGAGGTCGTTTGGTCCATTAGCAAAATTTTTTAAACACGAATTAAATTTTTCAACATATTCATTTTCAAAAAATCATTGCTCTCAATATATTGGGTCAAATTGATATTTTGATAGCATGGATATAATCAAGAGAGATAGACGAACATATAGAAATTTGTTTCATGTCAATCCAAGGTTGTTTGATCCATCAGTCGATTTTGGACAAAATCGGTTGATGGGCCAAACGACCTCAGATTGATATGAAACTAGTTCTTAAATGTTCGACTAGTTCTCCTGATTATATTTATATCCTCAAACGTCAATTTAACTCAATATATTGAGAGTAATGATTTTTTTAATATGAATTGAATTTTTCAAATATTTTTATGTTTAAAAAATTACCACTCTCAATATATTGAGTCAAATTAATGTTTGAGTATATGGATATAATTAGGAGAGGTAAATAAATATATAATAAGTAGTTTTATAGTTATCCGAGGTCATTTGGTCCATCAACCGATTTTATTTAAAATTGATTTTGACTAAAGTAGACTAATTAAAAAAAATCAGTCGACTGATTTACTTAAAATTTTAACATTTTTACATATAGTAAAATCGATTCGACTGATAAAAAAATCAGTCGATCAGAGTAAAATGGAAAATGTGTATGAGATTTGATAATTTTGAAATTATCCTATATAATTTGATAATTTTAAAAATTTACCTACGGGGTTAATAAAAAGTTGAAAAAAAAAACATATATATATATAATTATATTTTAAGAAATTGAGAAAGTGTGATTTATAGATATTTACAATACTTAATTGCATGTTCATTTCCCATGTGAATGAAGGCCAAGGAACTTAGTGCCTAGCCCCATAAGATTCTTCAAAAGATTACTATCCAAAACACCCTGACAAAACTTAAATATCAGAGATCACTTGTGTTTTTATCTGTTTTTCAGGAAAATAACTGAGGAATATGCCAAATATGTTGTGAATCTGGTCGATAGAATGCTAACAGAATTGTCGAAAGGGTTAGAGCTGGAGGATCAAGCTCTCAAGGAGGCTGTAGGAGGAGACTCCCTAAACCTTAATCTCAAGATCAACTACTATCCGCCGTGTCCTCGGCCCGACGTAGCTCTCGGAGTGGTGGCACACACCGACATGTCTGCCATGACAATACTCGTCCCCAACGATGTCCCCGGCTTGCAAATCCTCAAGGACGACCTCTGGATCAACGTCGACTATGTCCCTAATGCCATTATCGTCCACATCGGCGACCAAATTGAGGTAATTAGCACAAACAAACTCGCACCATAAGCTTTTGTACTGACAGTAGCTATATATAGTGCGAAACTGAAATAGTCACACTAATGTACGTGATCATTTGTAGATTTTGAGTAATGGGATTTATAAGAGCGTGTTGCACAGAAGTACAGTGAACAAAGATAAGGTGAGAATGTCATGGCCGGTGTTTTGCTCTCCTCCCGGAGACTCAGTGATTGGTCCTCTGCAACAAGTCGTCAACGAAGACAACCCTCCCAAGTACAAAGCGAAGATGTTTAAAGACTACGCTTATTGCAAGATCAACAAGCTCCCGCAGTAGACTATTTACTTAAACTATGGAATGGCAATGCCAATGGCGATTGCATAATTAAGAATATTATCTATGGCAATAAATATTCTGGAAGTGTTTGTGTCGACTTCGGCTTTAGCCTTAAAATGAATGGCATGCAATAATAATGGAAATAATTAGTTATTGTTTATGTAAATTCTTGACCTTCAATTTTTTTTGAATTTTATGAGGAAAATTTTTAAAGGATGATAGAATCTATATTCATTTTTTTTCTCAATATAAATTAATTTTAAAGTTGCTGACATATAGTAAAAATATAACACATAATATGGTCACAAAAAATAATTGTTCCTCACAATCATTTTAAGATTATATGAAAAAAGATAAATCATGGAGTCAATTTATAACTGGCCGTTAAACTATTAGAAGATAGGAGGAGATATTTTTTCTTTGAAGGCATGCACCAATCAGAAATTAACCCTTTTCCCATTGTAAAATATAACACATACTAGTTATAGCATGAACTTAAATCTATCTCAAAATCATATTAGTACTTGGGACTTTGATCTTACATTATAATTCATCTATTACAAATACAATAATACTAGTGATACGGTGTATGAAAGTAGGGCTCGATAAGGTCAAACAGTCAAAAGTCAAGGAGTCGTGGCAGTCAGAAGTCAAGGGGGCGTGGCAGTCAGAAGTTAAGGGGGTGTGACAGTCAAAAGTCAAAGGGATGTGACAGCTAACGGTTAGGATGAGAAAGAAGGAGTTAGATCGCCTGACGTCATCAGCCGCATAATTCTCTGTCAGGTACAGATAGATCAGGGTCCCAGATCTGAGATATAAGGTGCAGCCGAGGGTAATGCTTGACCTGCCCCGATTGGTAGGGTTTTCTTAGCTCGGTCCGCATAGTTAGGCCTGGTACTTTCAGTAATACAACTCCCGGTCGGCTCTTTAGCGATCCAAACAGGAAAGATGGGGCCCTCACCACAGCTCGTCCTTCTCATCAAGACTCGATCCAGGTGTTATACCCGAACGATCATCTCGATCTGCCCATAGTCAATCTTGGGTGGGACAGACAGTACTAGGTGACAATGATGACAGACAATCATAACCTTCTGTCAGGGAATAACTACCATACGTCAAGGAGTATTTCAATAGTTTGTTATCAGCTGCGAATGGAACCTTCTTTCAACAAATGAGAGGGTACCATGTGCCCTCCATCACCCCACAAGTTCTGACACCCGACATTCTCTGACATCGATCAGGCTCCAGAGATACGCAGTGTCATATAGAAAGGGAGGTCCTCTCCCTTGAGCAGGTACGCTCACTCGCACACTCGCACTCATCTTCTACATTTCTTTTTCCTTCGTACACTGTTCTTCTGGGGGGAAATACCTAACTTGAGCGTTAGAGGGTCTCGCCGGGGATTTTTTTTCCTAATTTTGGATCTCTAACGTTCCATGTGCCTGTCTGAATGTGCGCAGAGCCTAAGTACCGGCAATTAGGTCATCGCCTTCCTTCAGTTCCACGTGGGGGTCTGTTTTCCAGTGCACATACGCCAGGTGTATCCGAGTCACCTCTCCTTCAACATGGACGACATCTCAGCCAGTTTTCATCTAACTCAGATTTCGGACAGAATCAACTAGTAATACCTTTTATTATTGTCTACCACCAATTATATAGAAAATAATAAGATTATAAATAAAATATTAATTTTATTAATACGTATCGAATTATATTTGTAGAAATTTCCTTTATAATCTAATTGTCTCTATAACACTAGAATCAATTATATGATAAAATGTTATTCATGTTTTTGTTGGGATAATGCTTTAGTGAGTGAATTAGCAATGCTATTGTGTTGAGAGATTATTGGTGCAATCATTCTCAAATTAAGGTTAGTCAGTTTTACTAAACTCAAGTGGGTTCGAGTTTTAGTTCCAATGTTTGAATAATATATGGTACAATATGTGAGACGGGAGTCAAATAGGTCATGGAGAATTGGATACTTGATTGAAAAGTCCTAACTGAAGGATAGACAAGGTAAAGTTCTAACTTGAGGGTGGGGTAAAGGAAAGTTTAAGTGGATCAAGGAGGACCTCATGTTGGCAAAGAAAGTCCAAGTGAGTTAAAGAGGACCACATGTTGGCAAAGAAAAGTCCAAATGGGTCAAAGAGAACTGCACGTTTGCAAAGGAAAGTCCTAACTATAGTTAGGTAAAGAAAAATCTAAGTAGGTCAAGGAGGACCACACGTTGGCAAATGCAAATCCTAACTATTATTAGGTAAGAGGAAAATCTAAATACGTCAAGGAGGACCACACTTGGTGATCAGAAGTTCAACAGGAGGTTAGCACAAGAGAAAATCCAAGTAGGTCAAAAAGTTGATCGGACACTTGGTGAATAAGTCCAAACAGGTCACAGTTGACCGAATGTTGGGCAAGAAAACACTAGACTTGGGTTAAGCAAGTCAAAGTTGGGCTATCGATTGGCCCAAAGCCAGTCGATCAAGTGATCATGGAAGTTGTTTGTCATGAGAAAGGAGAAGGCTGAATTGATTGGGCAATCAATTAAGTCTTCTCTAATCGATTGGAGGAAATCATCACGAGAGCATAGAGAGGTGCTAAATCGATTGGCAAAATGATTCAGCTCTCTCCAATTGATTGGTCAATCGATTGGGTTAGAGTTTCACGAAGCACAATGTTGTGCTGAATCGATTGGGAAAGTGCCCATTTGATTAGGAGAAAATCATGAGTAAACAATGAGCTTCTGAATTGATCAGGTGATCAACTAAAGCTGCGTAATCAATTAGGTAATCGATTGGGAGAAGCAGAAAAGAGTCATTGTAAGATTTGAGTAGACAAATCTGACATGACAATCGATTGAAAGTAAGACTAATCAATTGAGAATCCTAGATCACGAGATAAAAGGTGTTTTTCACAGGAGATTCAACAACTTCTTCTCCGCCAATCTTTGAGTTCTTGGAAGACAAGTGTTGCTGCATTTTCCAACCGATCAAGAGGAAATCCAAAGCAACAAGAGATCAAGCTAGCAAGGTTTTTGTTTGTATTGTGTATTTACTTCTTGCTTTCATTGTATTCTTGTTGTGAGATTGTACAAGGTTTCTCTGCCTTCGGATTATTTTCTTGTAAGAGTAGATTTCATAGTAGATGAGATCACGAGGAGAGTAGACCCTTGAATTAATCACCTCAAGGATGTGGATACCAAGTAAAATCAACGAGTGATGTGCGTAGATTATATACACTTTTATGCATACTTTGACACACATTAACATACTTTATTTGTGCTTGATCTATGCATTTCTACACCTCTTATCATATTTTCAGCATAATTATTCTTCTTTGCCAGAGATCTGCTATTTGTGTGTTTTTATGTTGATAGGAGCCACTTTTGGGGCGAAAACGACGCTCATAGACAATTAGGAGAACAAACGAAGACAAATGGCTTGGCTATGTTCAGTTCACACATCCGTGACACTTATCAGAGGTGGAGAAGGCTCTGGTCATATGATTCCACATGGCCGTGCCAATTAGCAGAGAAGGAAAAGACTCCGGCCGTGTGAATCTACACGACCGTATGACCTTCTAGAGGAGGAGTAAATTGTGGCCATATGAATCCATACGACCATGCAGATCATCCAGAGACTAAGCAAAATACGGTCGTGTGAATCCACACTACCGTGCCACCTGACCAGAGGTCAAGCAAACCGTGATCGTGTGGATGCCACACAGCTATGGCACGGGTCGTGTTAGGCCTGTGCCCAACACTATTTAAGGGGATCTCTAGATCCCCCCTTTCCAAGGGGAGGAAGATTCTCCCTTTGGGAGATCCATCTTGGTGCTGATCTACATTTTTCCTGATCTCCGTTCGATGATCTGAGACCATATTTATCAACTCATCGACTTTGGAAGCAAAGGATTGGATCCGAAGATCACTTAACGCAATCGGATAAGCATTCTTCTGCCTTCCTCTTCCAGTTGGGTTTGGATGCTACCAATTCTTATGTCTTTGGATTCTTCCCTTCGTGCCTTGGAGTAGATTTATAGTTCTAGGATTAAGGGAGTAATGGGTAGCAGTCCTTATGGCTAGTGCGGTTGAGGTCCTGGAAGTAAATGCAAACTCTCTATTTATTGTTGGGTTTAGCTACTAGGACCACATTAGAGAGCCAAGATGGGAATTGTACCTCTCTAATGTGACCTGCTTTCCTGAGCTGATCTACCTCAGCTCGGATGATTTTATTTTGCTCAGCTGAGAAATTCCTCTTCTTCTGCTTGACCGGTCAAAAATCAGGTAGAAGGTGTAACCTGTGTTCAACCACCTCGAGCTTGACCCTAGGCAGCTCCTCAGGGGACCAAGCGAAAACATCCCTGTTACGAGTCAAGCATTGGACCAGGTCCGTCTTGACTTCGATATATAGGTCGTTGGATATGAGGGTGACACTCTCCGACCATTCAGGATAGAGCTGTACCTCCTCCTAGGGGATGGGTTCCTCTGCTATAGGCAAAGGCTACTCTTGAATGACGTGGATCCTACCATCATGGGTTCGTTTAGCCTTGCGAGACTCCACCTTCACCATGTCAACGTAACACCTGTGAGAGACCAGTTGCTCACCCCTAACTTCTTCGACCTGGTCTCCCACAGGAAATTTGATCTTCTAATGAAAAGTAGAGACCGCCTCCCGGAACTCATGTAGTGTCGGTCTCCCCAAGATGGCGTTGTATGAGGACGGTGAATCCACCACTATGAAGGAGCTCCTCCTCGTCCTCACCAAGGGCTCCCTACCCAAAGATATGGCTAGCTTGATTTGGCCCATAGGTCGTACTTCATTACTGGTGAAACCATACAATGAAGTAGCCTCGGTCTGGAGTTCGCTAGCATCAATTTGCATGCTCTCAAATGAGCTCTTGAACAGCACGTTGACAGAGCTCCTAGTATCCATGAAAACAATGTCCACGCGACTATTGGCAATAACGACCTTTATTATCAGGGCATCATCATGTGGAAGCTCCAGCCCCTCCAAATCTTGTGGCCCAAAGCTGATGATGGGCCCTGTAGCTTGCTCCTTGCTGCATCCTGTTGGTGTAGGAAGCATCCGATAGTCGAACCTGTGTTTTGATTATGTCAAAGGGTCCAAAGTTAAGTTGTTTTGTTATCTAACAAGTTAACTGAGATTGCAGGAAAGTCCTAAGTGTACTTAGGCAAAAGTCCTAGCTGCCATTAGGCAGGTGGAAAACACTAGGGGGAGGTAACCCTAGGTCCTAAGGGGTGGTAACCCTAGGAGGGAAGCCTTAACGGGTCGAGGGCTTTGGGCAAAAGTTCTAGAGTCAAGGATTCTAGGTGGAAAGTCCTGGTGTCGCGAACCAGGTGAAAGATTGGCCGGGTCATGGAGCAAACGTCCAACGGAAAGTCCTGGAGCCTCGGGCCCTGAGCAAAAGTTCAGATGGTCTGGAGGATCAACTGACAATAGGTAAACTCTCCTGAGTGAAGTAGGTGATGATGCGTTCCCCGGTGAGGGAAGATTAGGCGTCGGTTCGACCTAGGGTTTTCGATCGGGAATTCGAAGTCAGAACTGGATAGTCCAATGACTGTCAAATTCTATGTCTTATTATGTTCTAACTTTGTTCTGCAGGGTATGTTGTACTAACGTATTTTGCAGGAAATGAATTGGAGTGTGTGCCTCAAGAGACTGGTTGAAGACCTCCGCCCTCATGGAGCTTAAGGGTGCCCTGGACGCTAAGCAGAGGGCACCCTCATGGAGCTTGAGGGTGCCTTGGATGCTGAGCAGAGGGCGCCCTCATGGAGCTTGAGGGCGCCCTGGATGCAGGCGGAGGGTGCCCTCTATGCAGTTGGAGGCGCCCTCAGGAGGATAAGGCGCGAAGAAGTCAAGGCTTATTGACGATGCATTTTTGGCAGGGTTGAGGGAACCCTTCGTGGTGTTGGAGGCACCCTCCAGGAGCTTTATAAGCAGGTCTCGAGCAGCAGCAAGGAACAACAATGAAAACACGATCCATCTTCCGTGCACTGCTCAAAGAACCACCCGATCAAGCTGTAGCAAGACACCGACAACGTATAGCTTCGAATTTCCTATTCTAAAAGTTGTTGGTATATTTTCTTACTGTACTTAATTGTTGTACTATAAAATTGTACTCTTGCGAACTTATAGTGATTGCCCAAAGTAAACACTCAACGAGCGTGGGCCTTGGAGTAGGAGTCGCCCCAGGCTCCGAACCATGTAAAAAATCCTTGGTGTTTGTATTTTGTATTATTTACTTTTCCGCTGCACTTAATCTTAGTTTTCTAAAATAAACGTGAAAGTCACGAGCGCTATTCACCCCTCCCCCCACCCCCTCTAGTGCTTTCGATCCAATAATTGGTATCAGAGCAGTGTCGTTTCGAACTTGTGCAACCACCATTCATGCAATATTTTCATGGTAGTTTTTAATTTTTCTAAGTCAATCAGAATCGATATAATTGACGCATTATGATTAGTTTTTTTGCAATCAAAATTTTTGCTCGAAGTTGGTGGAACACCACTTGAGTTAGCGTGTTTATTTTTCTTAATCTCCCACTACTAATCCAAGACTAAGTCTTGGAACAAGTTTTTTTTGTTTTTCCTGTGTGCAAGATCTCATTTTCTATAATGGCCCATCAAGAAGGCTATAGCACAGCCCGCCCTTCGCTCTTCACCGGTGAGGACTTCGACTACTGGAAGGGCCGAATGGAGTCATACCTCCAAACTTATTTCGAAATGTGGATGATCATCAAGACTGAGATTGCTCTTTCACTTGACGGCTTGGGAAAACCTGTACCATGCAAAAACTGGGATGCAAACATAATCAATAAAGTCAAGGCCAATGCCAAAGCAATCTGCATCCTCCAATGCGGCCTTACAAAGGGGGAGCTGAATCGAGTCGGCCCATTCTCAAGCGCGAAAGAGCTGTGGGAAATACTGATCGAACTACACGAGGGCACATCTAACACAAAAGTAAGTAAGCGCAACCTACTTTTTAAAAAATTATATAACATTAAAATGCAGGATGGAGAGACAACAAGCCAGCGCACGTGAATTCAAGACCTCCTGAACAGACTCCACGCGATCGGACAGAAAGTAAAGAACCGCGACATCATAAGGTCATACGCACTTAATGCCTTTCCGAGGAACACCTTGTGGGCATCCATGGTTGATTCTTACAAAATTTCTAAGGATTTGTCTTTAATTAAACTAGATGAGTTATTTTCCGAATTCAAATTACATGAACAGACTAATGCACGTCCAGCCGAGAAAGGCATTACGTTGATTACAGATACAAGCAAGACAAAGGAAGCGAGGAAAAAGTATCAGATTAAACCCAAGTCTAAAGACGAATCAGACTCAAAAGACGACAATAAGATTACTGCCGAACTAGTAAAACTCGTACGAAAAATGTGCAAAAAGAAGAAGGCAACTCAATCAAATTCAAAGGTCAAGACTACAGTTACCTGCTACAACTGTAACCAAAAGGGGCACTACAAGCCGGATTATCCAAACCAGAATCAACGAAGAAAGAAGGTGTTGAAGGCAACATGGTCCAAGTCATTAGACGAATCCAAAGCCAATGAACAAGAACAAGCAAGCTTCCTCGCTCTACCAGTACAAGCGCTTGTTACAGAAACCGAGTCCGATTCAAAAACCAAGAGCGAATAAGAAATCGAGTCCGAGCAAAGCCATGGATCCATTTCCGAAGGGCCTAACCCGACTATAAGCTCTCTAATTTTTGGCACTAATGAAGATAATTTAGAAAATTTAGTTTCTTACTTATTAAAAAAATTGGCTAAATCTAATGTCCGGGTCAAGTCACTCCAAAAGGAGGTAATAGTCCTTAAGGAAGCGACTGACTCGAGTCCTTTGACTGAGCCAGTTCAAATTGGAAGTTTAACTTGAGTCCAACAACTTGAGGAAGAAAATTCTAATTTGAAAACTCAAGTTAAAGAACCTAAGGACACATTGGAACGATTCACGTTGGGTTCCAAAAATCTTAATCTGATTCTTGGAAAACAAAGAGCCGTTTACAATAGATCTGGACTTGGATTTAAGCGTAAACATAAATTCAAATCGTATTTGTCAATTATAAATAGATCAAATAGAAACATAGTCCAAGCATGGGTCCCCAAGTCAAACTTGGTTAATCAAGTTAGACTTTGACTATATTGGGTCCCCAAGGATCAAATCCACTGCCTTAATAGACCCTATCGAGGCTATGATTCTGGGGGAGCCAATAAAAAGACCATTAATATAAAATAGAATTGTCAGATGATTGCTTTTACTGCTTTTATTATATATGCATAGACTAGGATAGTTAAGGACATAGGCGTGATTTACACTTGACTAGTTAGACCTAGGAGTTACTATAAGGAAATTAAATATCTAATTTCTTTAAAAGGTTTTGTCTAGAAGTGGTGGATGATCCTATAACCAAGAAAGCCTAGTACCTCGCCACAGCCTGGAAGTCAATCATTGAAATAAATATTTAATTGACTAACTGTAAAACCTGAGCCTAACTCAAATGGAAATCAACCCTTAGATGATAATAAAAATTGATGATTAACCATCTCACAAAACTACAAAGGTTCCCTGATTGAAAATCTAGAAAAGGGTGAGATGAACCTAAGCTTAAAGTAGTTCCAAATTAATCCAATTAAATTAACTTAATTAATTTCAAAATTTTCAAAATGTTAATCTTAATTTCAAAAAGTTAATCTTAATTTCAAAATGTTTAAATCATAATTAAATTATATTTTTTTAATTAATTTCAAAAATCATAATTAATTTAAAAAAGTTAATTATTATTAAATTTCAAATCATAATTAATTTCAAAAAGTTAATTATTATTAAGTTTCAAATCATAATTAATTTCAAAAAAGTTAATTATTATTAAGTTTCAAATTATAATTAATTTCAAAAGACTAATTTATTTTTAAAGTAAATTATAATTATTTTTTAATTTCAAAATTTAAAATCATTATTTACAAAATTATAATTTTTAAATCATAATCAAATTTCAAATTATTATATATTGTTAAAATCTTAATGATAGTTCATTTTCAAATTATATTTAATTTTTGGAAATCTTAATGATAATTAATTTTCAAATTATATTTAGTCGTTCAAAATCTCAATATTGCTAAAATTGAAATAAAGTTAACTCCGTCTCTCACACACTCATAAGCTGAACATGCTTGATAACCTAGAATGGGTGAGACAGAAAATTAGGAAAATAAATAATAACTTTTATGTTTACATGCTTGGACTCTAGAACTCTAAAAATTTGTTTTGGCATTAATTAAGGGGGAGTGCAAAAAAATTTAAAACATTAATTTTTATCTTTATCTTCTTAAAACATTATTTTTCAAAGTTAAACTTTTCAAAAAAGCTCAAAATATTTCTAAAAAGGAAGTTCAATTTTTTTTGAAAAATAAATTATTTTTGAAACTAAGTATTTGATAAAATATTTTAAGTTTTTTTAAAAATCATTTACTTAGCTAATTATTTTTTTTTTAAAGAAAATATTTTTAAAAAGCTGAAGCTTTTTATCACAATATTCCTAAAAGTAAAGTATTTTTTCAAAATCCTTTTAAGCTGAGTGCTTTGAACTAAGCCTTTTTCAAAAACCTCGTATTAAATGTCACGCCCAGAGGAGTCCCTGTCCGAAGAAATTTCGGCAACATCTCCCCTGTACGGCGGACAATCTGAAACTTCTACATAACACATATACCTCAGCCACAGGCGGCTGGAATTATAACAATAAATAAAAACAATCACCACGCAGTTTATATAGATATTCAGCCTCTGGTTGTCACAACCACGCAGTTAATAATAGTAATCACAAACAATAGTACTCGGACTCGAATTCCACCCTACTCAACTACACTCGTAAAGCTCAAATCCGACGAACTCACCTCTTCTGTCGTCCAGGCAGGCATGTAGTAGAACAAAATCCAAATCATACCAAAAGTCCATCAAACGGAAGGATTTCATACAATATCCATATGTAAAATCCAAAACAAGACTAAAACAAAGTCTGATAGAGAAAAGCTAAAATAAAATAACAACTCAAAAACCAGCAGATGGACTAGCACTACGTGCTGTGGGGACCAGCGACTGGAACTGCTCCGGACAGCCTCAACCTGAAAATATATCAACAATGGAGGCGGGGTGAGTCCAACACTCAGCAGGTACAACTGATATGCATAATAAAACAAATAACAGACAACACTAATCATGCGTACAGTCTCCTGAATACGAGAAGGATAAATGCAACTGAAACGAAATCAGGAGATAACTGTACTAACCGGGATCAAAGTACAAAGGTAACAGGGTCGTCAGACCGGGGAAGTCATAATCCTGTATGCATGTCAATCATATGCATCCATATAAATGCAGCAAGTAAATGCAGCAATCATAAACAATAAATGCAATAAATGCATATGGTGACCGTGCACTCTGACATCACTGCTCCTGATGAGCGACCGAGTGGACGGGATGCTGTCGGAGTACTCCTGTCCTCTGACCCCAAATCATAAATGGGGGAGCTCAATGCTCTCAACTCCCGGTACACAATGACGGGGAGGAAATCTCTGCCGGCTACCACGCTGAGTCATCTGACCAACGGAGCCAAACAAAGTCCACCATCTGCTGGCTACCACGCTGCTACACTAAATGCCAACGGAGCCAAACAGAGCAGAACTGATTGCCGGCTACCACGCTGAGTCACCTGACCAACGGAGCCAAACAGCAGAACCGCCACACACCTGTCTGATATACCACTATCCCATGGGTGGTGGTGGTGTGTGCAGTACATGTAACTGGCGATGGGCTCAACCATAGTGGAGCCGACAATCGCACAGCATGCAATCATGATGCATGACACTAAGCATGGCAATCTCATGAATAACATAGTAATGACCATATAAATAATACAAAGTGTGTACCACTGGAAGATGTATCAGATAGAAGGTACACAAATCAGATAGGGCATCAAATAAACCCTAGATCCAGAAGATAACATAGCATGTGGTTGGGTCACTACCTAAAGCATATATGATCAGGTAAACAATATGCAGTGCAGAATAAATAAACAAGCAATCATGTAACTATCATGTAGTGACCAACCGAAACAAAATGATTGCACAATCACTGCTATATGTTAAACATATTATTATGCATATCAAAGACATAAGTCAAAGTACCCGCCTCCAATAAAGTGGTCCAATCCGGTAATCAAGATACTCGTCGAGATACCGTCCTGAATCAAAGTCCTGTGTCGAACATATAGATATATTTTATTTAGCTACAATTCAAATGAATTTAAATAGCTTAATAAAATCCACGAAACTAATATCAGGGAAAACCCTAATTAACATAACCAATTGCCTACCCAAAATTAATTCTAACCATTGACTAAGGTTAATGGTCTTAACCCTAATCGTTCCATTAGATTCATTTAAAACCAACTCAATTTACAACAAGGACCCGCTCTCAATGTATCATCCTATAACCAAATTAGGTATGTATCAATTCATACATAAAACACATTTTCACCTCAAATCACAGCTGGAGAAGATTCGCTATTGCAGCAAAGTAGACGAAGTTGCTGCCAATAATCCTATCCGGAGCGAGGTGGAACCGTTGCCTAGCAAGTCAGCCCTTTCAAATCAGCACCTAGACAAATCAAACGTCTAATTCACAGAGTGTACATGCTAACCATGCAAGACCAAATCAAGGCTCACCTTGGGGGGTCTGATCACCTTACTCACTGTCTGCAAATTCACAGCAACCCGAGGCTGAGATCCAGCACTGGAAGGGCAGTGGTCGGCGGTCGGGCGGCGCCGGGTGGCTAGGGCAGGGAGATTAGGGCTTCGGCGTGAGAGAAGAAGGGAAGAGGGCGCGGGCCGTTTTCGGGGAGGAGAAACAGAGAAACTGGCGAAAAATAAAGGAAAAAGGAAAATTAAATAAAGGAAAAGAATTAAGAAAAATTTAACTTTTCCTTATTTAAATGGGGTAATCTAAACAGGCTTTTCTAGGCCCCGTTTTTATCCTCGTTAACTCGTCCGTATGAGTTCCGAAAAATTCCCGAAAATTTCCAAAAATTCCGCAAAATTCCCTTATTAATATTCGTCTATTTTCCGGTATTTTACATTAAAACTAAATTTTTATCAATTTCTTTTGAAAGCTAAGTACTTGACAAAGCTAAAATTTAGCTAATTTATTTTTGGAAAAATCTAAGTGTTTTCAAAGCACTTCTAAAATTAACTAAATGTGTTTCAAAGCACTTATTTTCAAAGCTAAAAAGCTAAGTATTCTCAAAATATTTCTAATTTAGCTAAAGTGTTTTTCAAAATAGGCATTTTCAAAACTAAATTTAGCTAAGTGTTTTTCAAAGAAATTATTTTCAAAGCTAAGCTTAGCTAAGTTTTTTTTTTTTTGCTACCCTTCATGGGAAGCCTAAAAGTTAAACGGAGTATATTTTTACATATTAAACAAACTTTCTCTCTACTTAATATTATTTTTTGATTTATGTCAAAGGGGGAGAGAAAAGTCAAAGTTAAGAATTTAAACAAATTTAAAACATAATTTTTGTGAACGGAGGAGCATAAGGGGTTTTTTTTTTTCCAAATTATAGTGTTTATGATCCTTTATGTTGAAACCCCAAGGTGTTTTGATGTGATCAAACAAGCTAAGTTGGGTCCTGCGTTTGTTTAACCCTTGTGTCTAAGTGTGCAGGAGCTTAGGAACACAGGAAGTCGAGTGGAAGACGCGGCTAGCGAGAAGGACGGCACGGGAGAGAGCTGATGGGCTCGGTGCGTCCGAGGGACGAGGTGACCGTGGAAGAGTACACCGGTGGACGAGAAGAACGTGCGCGGCATTCGAGGGATGAGAAACCGGGAAGGAAGGTTGCTCGAGGAGAAGGCCGGAACATGGGTTCGGGTGAGCCCTATTCCGGATGGCCGAGATCACCCAAGCTAGTGGAGCCGGAATAGAAGACCCGGACCGAGACGAGCTGAACCGAAGCGGAGCGACCGGACGGAAAAAGTCAACCAGAGTTGATTTTTGGGGTCCGGGGCGCCCGGACCGAAGTTTTTGACCAAATCGAGTCAAACTCGATCTGAACATTGGGGGATAAAGTTTTATCCCCACCAGGGCGCCCGGAACCCCTTCGGGGCGCCCCGACCAGTGCTATAAATATAGCACTGGTTTGCACATATCATTTACCTCACTTGTAATCAATTCTTTCTGTGCTTTCAGTTGTGTTCTTTTCATTTGTGCTGTCAACGTTGTAAAGAGGCTTCTCCGCCCAGAGGAGATCATAGTGCGCTTACTTTCCTTGGATTAGCAATCCTCTGATTGCAAACCAAGTAAATCTCTGGTGTATGATTTCTTTACTTAGTCTCTACTTTTTATTACAAGTGTTTATGATATAGTTGAAATCCGAGAAATGTTCGAGTTTTATTTTGTAGGGCAATTCACCCCTCCCCTCTTGTCGGCCTCCAAAGGGACCAACACTTTATCTATTGTTATGTTTTACTTAACTTTGAACCGTGTTGCCATAATCAAAAAGGGGGAGATTGTTGGTGCGGGAAGCATCCAACAGTCAAACCTGTGTTTTGATTATGTCAAAGGGTCGAAAGTTAAGTTGTTTTGTTAACTAACAAGTTAAATGAGATTGTAGGAAAGTCCTAAGTGTACTTAGGCAAAAGTCCTAGCTGCAGTTAGGCAGGTGAAAAACCCTAGGAGGAGGTAACCCTAGGTCCTAGGGGGTGATAACTCTAGGCGGGAAGTCTTAGCGGGTCGAGGGCTTCGGGAAAAAGTCCTAGAGTCGAGGACTCTAAGTGGAAAGTGTTGGTCCCCGTGGGTGTTTTGATGTGATCAACCAAGTTGGTTAGGTCCTGCTATGTTTGATCCCTGTGTTTGAGTGTGCAGGAGCTTAGGAGTACAGGAAGTCGAGCGGAAGACGCAGCTAGCGAGAAGGACGACACGGGAAAGGAGCCGACGGGCTCGGTGCGTCCGAAGGACGAGAGAGCTGTGGAAAAGTACTCCGGTGGGCGAGAAGAGCGTGTGCGGCGTTCGAGGGATGTTAAACCGGGAAGGAAGACTGCTCGAGGAGAAGGCCGGGAATTGGGTTCGGGTGAGCCCTATTCCGGTTGGCCGCAATCACTCAAAAGAACGGAGCATATGAAGCCAACGCAAAAGAGCTGGAAAAAGAAGCTGTGCTGGATAAATAGCTCAAGGCGCCTTCAACCTGCCTTGAAGGCGCCTTCAGCTTGAAGGCGCCCTCAAGGCTGATGAAGGCGCCTTAAGCCTGGTCGAACAGACCGTTTGCACAGCGGATAAAGTTTTATCCGCTAACTGAGCTGGAGGCGCCTTAAACCTTGTTGAAGGCGCCTTGGACCCTCGGGATAGGATTTCCAGGACTTATATAAAGGCTCCTGGAGTTAGGAAATAATCAACAACTCAAGCAATCAATTGTGTAGCCATTCCTAGCAATAGTTTTAAACTTCCAAAGTGTAAAAGGCTTCTCCACCTTCAGTAAAGGAGATTCTTTTTAGTGCGCTTCTCATTGCCCTGGATTAACAACCTCCTTGGTTGTAACCAGGTTAAATCCCTGTTTCTTTTCTGTTTTACTTTACTTTCCTGTTTTATTTGTATAGTTGCTATTTATTGAGTTGAAATCCGAGGAGGGTATATTTTATTTTTGTTTTCAGCAATTCACCCCCCTCTTGTCGGCCTCCGCTGCACCTACAGGTGGTATCAGAGCCAGACCATCTCAGAAGGACTAACCGCCGACTGAAGCACAATGATCAAGACGATGGCCGGAGTAAATATCCATCCTCCAAAGTTTGACGGAGATTTCGCCACATGGAAGCGCAAAATGGAGGTATTTTTTAAAACTAAATTTGACATTCTTTTAATAATAAAATATGGCTATGCAGTTCCGAAAGATAAGGAGGAAAACACCTGGACGAAAAAGGAACAAGCAGATTTCGTCGCCAACGGGAAGGCTGAGTTCCACCTACTCAGCGTTTTGCCGCCTCAGGAGGTAAATCGGATCGGAAGCTACAACTCCACGAAAGATCTCTGGGAAAAATTCTTGGAGCTTCACGAAGGTACCTCCGAAGCAAAGCTAGCGAGGCGCGACATCCTCCGGACCTAGTTGGCAAACCTCCGGATGAACCAAGGCAAGAAGGTAGCACAACTCCAAGCGAGGATAAAAGAGCTGATAACTCAACTCAACAACCTTAGAGAAGAAGTAACGAACCAGGACTCGATCCGGTATGCGCTCAACACTTTTCCGAGAACTTCCGATTGGGCCTTCTTAGTAGATGCGTACTACATCTCTAAGGACTTCGAGGTAAGTACTTTAGAACAATTGTTTTCTACTTTTGAACTTCACGAATCTCGAGTTGCAGAGCCCAATGGAGTGGAGAAGACCAGTCAGAACATTGCCTTAAAGGCAAAAATAAACGGTTCTGACTCAGAAGCCTCGGTCGACGAATCTGAAGCGGCATTACTGATAAAACGCTTCAATAAATTTTTTAATACTAATAAGTTTAGATCGCAGAGGCATCAATGAAAGAAAAGAATAATTCGTTGCTACAACTGCAACGAAGAAGGGCATATCAAGGAGGACTGCCCAAAATTGAAGAGCAAACAGAAGGATAAGGAAAGGAGCAAAAATCCAGCTCAACCCAAACACAACCTAAAGGCCACGTGGGATGATTCGTCGTCCTCTGAATCAGAAGTCGAAGAATTCTCGGGGATAGCACTGATGGTCAACCATCAGCTAGAAGAAACGTCTAGCTCAGAGATGAGCATCGATGAAGGGGGAGGAACCTCAGAAGAAGAGAGCAGCAGTGAAGGGAGAGCGTCACCAGATCAGGTAAGTAAGGTATGCAATCTAACTCCGACTCAGTCTTTTAAATTTATCAAATCTCTGTCCAAAGAATTAGATCAATTAGAATAAGAAAATAGTGAATTGAAATTGATCCTTGTAAAAGCATGTCCAGTAGAAATGTATGATAATTTAAAGTTAGAAAATGGAAATTAAAAGTTGAAATTGAGAAATTGAAATATCATGATGCATGCTTAAATAAATTTCCTAAATCAAAATTAAGAATTTATGGAAAATTAAATTAGTACATTAGAAAACACCAGGGTCAACTTAGAAAAGTTCCCAAAAATCATGTACCCCCTAAGTTTTTGACCAACCCTGTAGGAAGGAACCTTTATTGGGTTCCAAAATCTTTGTTAGTTTAAATTTCACTTTTAGTTAAAAGCTTGCAGTGAGAAAATTAAACATTGAAATTTTTTATGGAAACTTTGTCTAAGGAAGTGGTTGTTGCTCCAATAACCAAGAAGGCCTAGTGCCTCGCCATGACCTGGAAGCTAAAATATTGAAAGAAAATATTTAATTAACTTTCTGAAAAAGTATTAAACAAGAATTAAATAATGCTTTGAAAGTTTTTCAAACATTTTTGAAAAATTCAAAAAAAAATCGATTTTGACTTAGAAATTATTGTGAAAAAGTCATAGATTTTTTTCTTTCTTTAAATCTCAGATATTTTTACTAAGAATTATTTTTAAATTAATTTTTCCTTGGAAAATTTTTGGAAAATAAAAAAAAAATTGACTTAGAAATTTTTTTTTTCAAAAACCTCATTCTTACTTAGAAATTTTTTTTGAAAAATTCAATTTTCTGAGATATCATTTTTATTAAATAGAAATTTTATCTAAAGTTAAAAATTTTCTAAAATATTTTTTGAGTTATCACCCCGTTATTGCTGTGATCAAAGGGGGAGAGAAAGGTTACAAGTTAAGGGGGAGTTAGAAAGTTTAAAATTTTAATATTTTTCTAAAATGTGTTGTAATTTTATTTATTGCAAACTAATGCTTAATATGTGAGTTTAGTAATTTTCTTTTAAAATTATTTTTTTGTCTATTTTTACCCTAACTTGAACTTGGGTTGATGCACATCAAAAAGGGAGAGATTGTTGGTCCCCATGGGTGTTTTGATGTGATCAACCAAGTTGGTTAGGTCCTGCTGTGTTTGATCCCTGTGTCTGAGTGTGCAGGAGCTTAGGAGCACAAGAAGTCGAGCGGAAGACGCAGCTAGCGAGAAGGACGACACGGGAAAGGAGCCGACAGGCTCGGTGCGTCCGAAGGACGAGAGAGCTGCGGAAGAGTACTCCGGTGGGCGTGAAGAGAGTGTGCGGCGTTCGAGGGACGTTAAGCCGGGACGGAAGGCTGCTCGAGGAGAAGGCCGGGAATTGGATTCGGGTGAGCCCTATTTCGGTTGGCCGCAATCACCCAAAAGAACGGAGCATAGGAAGCCAACGCAAAAGAGCTGGAAAAAGAAGCTGTGCTGGATAAACAGCTCAAGGCGCCTTCAACCTGCCTTGAAGGCGCCTTCAGCTTGAAGGCGCCCTCAAGGCTAATGAAGGCGCCTTAAGCCTGGTCGAACAGACCGTTTGCGCAGCGGATAAAGTTTTATACGCTGACCGAGCTGGAGGCGCCTTAAACCATATTGAAGGCACCTTGGACCCTCGAGATAGGATTTCCATGACCTATATAAAGGCTCCTGGAGCTAGGAAATAATCAACAACTCAAAAAATCAATTGTGTAGTCATTCCTAGCAATAGTTCTAAGCTTCCAAAGTGTAAAAGGCTTCTCCGCCTTCAGTAAAGGAGATTCTTTTTAGTGCGCTTCTCATTGCCCTAGATTAACAACCTCCTTGGTTGTAACCAGGTTAAATCCCTGTTTCTTTTCTATTTTACTTTACTTTCCTATTTTATTTATATAGTTGTTATTTATTGAGTTGAAATCCGAGGAGGGTATATTTTATTTTTGTTTTCAGCAATTCACCCTCTCTTGCCGGCCTCCGTTGCACCTACAGAAAGTCCTGGTGTCGCGAACTAGGTGAAAGACTGGGCGGGTCGTGGAGCGAACATCCAGCGGAAAGTCCTGGAGTCTCAGGCGCTGAGAAAAAGTCAAGTTGGTCTAGAGGATCAACTGGAAGCAGGTAAACTCTCCTGAGTGGAGTAGGTGAGGGTGCGTTCCCCGATGAGGAAACAGTAGGTGTCGGTTCGACCTAGTGTTTCCGATCAGGAATTCGAAGTCAGAACCGGATAGTCCGATGACTATCAAATTCTATGTCTTATTATGTTCTAACTTTGTTCTGCAGGGGTATGTTGTACTAACGTATTTTGCAGGAAATGAATTGGAGTGTGTGCCTCAAGAGATTTGTTGAACACCTCCGCGCAGCAGGGCAGAGGGCACCCTCATGGAGCTTGAGGGTGCCCTGGACGCTGAGCAGAGGGCGCCCTCATGGAGCTTGAGCAGAGGGCGCCCTCATAGAGCTTGAGGGCACCCTGGACGCAGTTCGAGGGCACCCTCCATGCAGTTGGAGGCGCCCTCAGGAGGATAAGCCGCGAAGAAGTCAAGGCTTATCGACGCTGCATTTTTGGCGGGGTTGAGGGTGCCCTCTATGGTGTTGGAGGTGCCCTCCATGAGCTTTATAAGCAGGTCTCGAGCAGCAGCAAGGAACAACAACGAAAACACGATCCATCTTTCGTGCACTGCTCAAAGAACCACCCGATCAAGCTATAGCAAGACACCGACAACGTAAAGCTTCGAATTTCCTATTCTAAAAGTTATTGGTATATTTTCTTACTATACTTAATTGTTGTACTCTAAAATTATACTCTTGCAAACTTATAGCGATTTCCTAAAGTAAACGCTCAACAAGTGTGGGCCTTGGAGTAGGAGTCGCCCCAAGCTCCGAACCAAGTAAAAAATCCTTGGTGTTTGCGTTTTGTATTGTTTACTTTTCCGTTGAATTTACTCTTAGTTTTCCGAAACAAATGTGAAAGCCATGAGCGCTATTCACCCCCCCCCCCCTCTAGCGATTTCGATCCAACACATCCTATCGCATGTATTTCCAAGTGTCACTCATGAGACTTCCGAGCCCTAGCGAAGTCTCCATCTGTGGCCCCCCCTGAGATCATACCGATCTCGCGAATGGTTGTGTTTTCCCTATTCTCCTCTTCTCGGGCTTCCCCAGGCTCCTGGTTGTGGCCAGGCTCCTGGTTGTGGCCAGGCTACTGATTTCCTTGTCCAGCATTGTCGGGTTGGGGTCTGCCAGGTCGGGAGATGGTCTATTCCGAGACAAAAACTGGAATGGGGGAACCCGCAACCTCTGTTATTGGAGAAGGAGTCACCCGAGCCGGGGTCTTCGCCTTGGCCTTGGAGGATAGAGGGAGCCTCGAGGGAGACGATTGAACTGATGGGATGATCTTCTTCCTTTTACATTGGAGGCACAGGCGTTTCTCTAGAGGAGGAGAGGGAGCCCTCTCCTCCACAGTATCTTCGGTTCCAAGGGCCTCTGGGTTCTCGGATGGTTGAGAGGAAGCCTCCGCTGAGGCGCTGGTTTACGGAGCATGCGAAACCTCGTGTCTCTCTAAAATATCGTTGCCCCATTTCTGTAGAATATCACTGGGCAGCCGGGAAGAATCAACGGTGTAGGCGTGAAACATGGCTGCTTCTGCAAAACTAATAGAAAACACCTTAGTTAGTGAAAACCAAGAAGTGCGGGTATTGGATCTTACTGAAAGGAGCGCCCAAAGGCGTCTTGATGGGGTTGAGGCCAAAAGTATGTAACATGCTCTCTCACAGGAGAAAAGGGAGCAGCAGTTGCACCTCCTCCAGCTTTTCGGATGTTGTATGACAGGAGGGTTGATGTTGGTGGTTGCGTAGTTCAAAGGGAGTGGAAAGATTATAGCGCCACTCAGCTGGCCAAGATGCTGGCTTAGGTAGTTGGACATAAAAGAAATCTAGATTTCCAACCTTTGTTGGAAGAAGGCATTCCGTCAAAATATTTGTGACCAACCCTAAACTACACCATTAAAACACCCAGCTCCGAGTGCCTGAGGGTGTAAAAATGGTGCAAAAGCTGTAGGGTCAGGGGTATTTGATACAGGCGACACAGGATCACAAGTCTACACATGGCTCGGAAGGAGTTAGGGGTGAATTGGGACAACGACACACCAAAATACCTGCTCAAAGAAGAGAAGAACGAATGGATGGGAAAGTGAAGATCGCCAACGAGTTGGTCCTTAAAAAAGGTTACAAAACTAGATGGAGGGGAGGAAGGATGATCATCCAGCCCCGGAGAACGAAGCTTGTAGGCCTCAGAAAGTTCCAGACTTGATCGAATTACCCTAATATCACTATTATCCATATCGGAGCAAAAATACGTATACCAGGGCACCTCCCTCGCACCAGCCATTGCAAGATCGAAAGGGATAGGAAAGGAAGAAGAAAGAGTACTTACGAAAGACAAAGGAAATGCACAAGGCAGGAGGCGAGCAAGCAAAGCAAGAAAAAGAAGGAAACCTGAAGGAAGCTGAAGCGATAATAAACAACGGCGGACAACCTTTAGGGTTTTTAAACAAAAATCCTTAGGAAGCATCAAAAAGTGAGCCGAACAACTGAAACGGTGTGTCACACATCAGCCATCATATCAAGAAGCGGAAACTATTTGGGGTTACGTGCAAAAAGCGTGTGTCGCATATTATGGCGAGTTAAGTTAGTGGGGCACGTGTCATCTCCCGAGGAAAGGGCATTTATGATGGAAGTGACAAGGAAATCATGGAAGGGGATATGCGAAAAGGAGTGCCTTACCTTGTGAAGACCAGACCTCGGAGATTGAAAATTCCATGCGGTTGCCTCAGGAAATGAAGAAGAAGGTGGCGGGAAGGGGCGCTTCAAATTCGGTGCCTTCACGCCTCCTTGAGATCAGGGTAAGAGTTAAATTTGGCCAAAGCCTTATCCATTGCACCTTATGATTGCAGGTGCATTAAGCTAAGTCCTCAAGCGCGATCCCTTCAAGTCATAGAGGTTATTCACCTGGATCACGGACTGGTCCGGTCTCCAGGTCCACCCCTGGTTAGACCTCCAGATGCACTCCCGGTCAGGTCTCCAGATCTCTTCCTAGTCAAACCTCCAGATCCACTCCCGGTCAGGTCTCCAGATCTCTTCCTGGTCAAACCTCCATATCCACTCCTCGATCATGTCTCCAGATCTCCAGATCTCTTCCTGGTCAGACCTCCATATCTACTCTTGGTCAGGTCTCCAGATCTCTTCCTAGTCATACCTCTAAATCCACTCCCGGTCAGGTCTCCAGATCTCTTCCTGGTCAGACCTCCAGATCTACTCTTGGTCGGGTCTCCAGATCTCTTCTTGGTCAAACCTCCAGATCTCACTCCCGGTCAGGTCTCCAAATCTCTTCCTGGTTAGACCTCCAGATCCACTCCCGGTCTAGTCTCCCGGTCCACCCCTGGTCAGACCTCCAGATCCACTCCTGGTCAGAAATTCGGATCCATTCTCGGTCGGGATTCCAGACTCTCACCCCAGCGCGAGTTATAAGGCTTCAAACTCTCATCCTCTCAACACCACACTACCTATTGGTTGCTACTCAGAATATCGTACTGGTTCCCCTGTACAAAAATTTTGTACAAGTCCCGAACCTTTCCTAACAACCTATTGTGTTCTTTAAAAATTAAACTTGGAACCGCAAACAGAACTTAACATTATTGATTCCAAGTTCAACTTATCTGTTCTTAGAGGTTTAGACTTGGATTGCAAATGATGCTTAACATTATTAATCCAAATCCACTCATGTTACAAAGTTGATTAAATATTTATGTCAAAGATCGGCTTCCAGGTTAAACATGGCGAGGCACTAGGCCTTCTTGGGTATGGGATCATCCACCACTTCCTAGACAAAGTCTTTCAACCAAATTCAATATTTAATCTCCTTATAGTAACCCTAGGTTTAACCACTAAGAACAATCGAATCACAAGATCAAAAAACAAAAGAAACACAAAATTGAAACATAAATTTGATTGCCTAAAATCGATAGCCTCTTGTGTTTGGTATTTCAAAATCCATACAAAGAAACCTAGTATGATGCGGAATAAGACAACTAGTCATACCTTTCATTGTAGCTAAAGACCTCTTGATCTTCTGTTGTATTCCTCACCTCCTCTTAGACGTCATGTGGGCGATGATCTACAAAGATGAATTCCACCGGGACCACTTCTTCTTCTCCAAGACTCTTGAGCCATCAAGGGATGCCAAAATAGGAAATTTCCTTCTTCTTCTTCTCCTTCAAGCAACCGACCACCAAGCGCTTCTCCTCTTCTTCTTCTTCCTCTCCAAGCAACCGGCCACAAGGATATAGCAACCCTTGATGTCGCCGGTCCTAAGGAAGCAAAAGAGGTGACATGATGAAGGTGGTGTCACCGGCCACAAGAAAGAAGAAAGGAAAGGAGCATAGCCGGCCACCAAGGAAATAGAGAGAGAATAAGAATAGGTTGTCTATCCATGAGGCACCCTCTCTCCCTCTTTTATAATCCTTGGTCTTGGTAAAAAATGGAAAGTTTAATTAAAACTTCCTTTTAATCTTCTTATGGCCGATCACATCATGGTATACTAAAAAGGAAAAAAATTTACAACAAAAATTAAAGCTTCCTTTTAAACCATGATGTTTACAAAAGGGAAAGTTTTAAACATAATTAAAACTTCTTTATTTGTTACCTCCCTCTAAAAGAGGAAATTTTAATAATAATTAAAATATCTCTTTTTAAATTTCCTATTGTACATGGTAATAAAGGAAAGTTTTAAAAATTAATCTCTCTCTTTTAAAACATGTAGACAACTACAAAAAAGAAAAGATTAATTAAAACTTCTCTTTTTAAATCATGGTTACATAAAAGGAAAGTTTTATCAAAAATTAAAATCTTTCTTTTAAACATTAAAGACAACTACAAATAAGGAAAGATTTTAAAATCTCTCTTTAATCTTTTGTAGATAGCTATAAAAGAAAAGATTTTAAAATCTAAAACTCTCTTTTTAAAACCATGAGGATGACTATAAAAGGAAATTTTAAAAATAAAATTTTTCTTTTAAATCCCTTTCATGAATGGCTATAAAAGGAAAATTTTAACAAAAATTAAAATCTCCTTTAATCCTATGTGGTCGGCCCCATGCTTGGACACTAAGCATGATTTGGCCGGCCACTACTTGGGCTCCAAGCCTATACTTGGTCGGCCCCCTTACTCCAAGTAAGGTTGTGTCTGGCCCATTACTTGGATAAGAAGTGGACTTAGTGGATAAAAGGTTTTATAGAGGCTACAACAGGGATCGAGAGAAGAAATTGGTTTTGATCTCCCGATGAGCTTGAGCTTCCTGTGTTCACCCCGAACGCCCAACTCAAGTTCATCAATAATAATTCATACCACTAAAGAGTTATTATTGAATTATCGCACCAATCCTAAATTACATTATGGGCTCCTTATTATGAGTGCATTAATCTCCTTGTGTTTAAGATATTGAATGTCCATTAATTAAAAGAGTTACTGACAACTTACTTAATTAATATCTAGCTCCAAGAGTAGTACCACTCAACTTCATTGTCATGCCAGACTAGGTCCACCTGCAGGGTTTATATGACAATCCTTATGAGCTCCTCAAGGGGACATCATCAACCTAGATTACTAGGACACAGTTTCATTCTATAATCAACAACACACCATATAAATAATATCATTTCTCAATTTATCGGACCTATTGATTTAAAGAGCTAAATGACACCCTTTGAAAAATTAAAGAAATAAATATTAAATATACGTGCTTGTTATTATATCATGATTAAGAGCATGCACTTTCATAATAACAGAGGTTTTGTTCTCTTATATAGTCAGTATAAAAAGAAACTACTTCAAATGGTCCTGCTCAATACACTCATAGTGTACTAGTGTAATTTTATAGTCTAGATAAACTAATACCAAATTATACTACAACCACTCCAATGGTTTATCCATTCCATCTTGGTTGTGAGCTACTATTTATAATTTATAAGGATCTGATAACATGATCTTCTGTGTGTCTCCTCACACCATGTTATCTATAATATAAATTAAATGGATAACTACACATAGCATAAATGTAGACATTTGACCAATGTGATTCTTATTTCTAAATAAATGTTTATACAAAAAGCTAGACTTTTAGTATACATTCCAACAACTACCACGCTTTATGACTCACAGGTCAGCCTTTTGCACTCTTAAGTCCCAGGCATGTTATTAGCCAACAAAGAAGGGCCAAAAGAAAAGGGGGGAAATGAATAGAAACTAGATCCCAACCAGATTTGCATTTATTTAATAGAGTACAGGGAACACCTATCAAGCTCTTATTTCACAACTGGGATATCTAAATTAATCAGAAGTCCATGTTAGCGTCAGTAGCCGACCGACACCTCGAACAAAAGTATTCTGTGTTATCTACTTGCCCTGAGTTAGATCGTGCTTGAGCTAGCTCAGCCTTGGTGAATTGAATAATACGACGCTGCTGAGCAATAGTTTCATCTTTGATCCGGTTCTCTTCTTGAAGAAGGGCTAGAGAGGTAGCATGGTTCTCTTTTAGATAGATTAGGAATTGAGCCTGGCACTCCAGATCTGCATAAGCGTTCTGCTTTAACACTACTTCTGCTCGGATCCAAGATTTGGCGACTAACTAGAGTTCCTCCATATCTCGGCGGAGAGAAGACTGAAGATCTCTGTTTTACGTCATCTCAACTAAAGTTGTATCCTTGTAGGCAAGTAGCTGAGTCATATGGGCTAGTTGCATGCGCAAAGATGACACCTCATCAAAATTAGGGGGGGATTCCATGGTCAGAAGAAGTCAGCAAGAAAATTACAATGATGTGGGGGAACTCAGTCTTTTTAAAGAGGGAGGTGGGAAGAGATAGCTTTATGGCGTTTATGGGGCTCTTCTCTCAAGGTTGATTGGATAATTAATCAGGTTGCCTAGCCGAGGAGCTGGGAAAAGATACAGCATTTAAGAACAGAATGGTGGAACAAGTAAACTGGAGCATGAGTCTTGTCAGTCGGACTTGAGCTTCCTTCGACTAGACTTGGGGGAGGCTTGTGATACGGTGCATGATGACGGGGTCTAATAGGGCGTGACAGTCCGAAGCCAAGGGGACATGGCAGTCAGAAGTCAAGGGGGCATGGTAGTCAGAAGTCAAGGGGACGTGACAGTCAGAAGTCAAGGGGGCATGACAGTCAGAAGTCAAGAGAGTGTGGCAGTCCACAAGCATGGAAATAAGAAGTAAAATCGAGTGACGACGCTAGCCACCTAATTCCGGGTCGAGTTCTCACAGATCGAAACTCCTAGTCGGGGGCACCTGAATGGGTAGTCAGGGGAATGCCTGGCCGGAATCTGACTAGTTAGGTTTTCGCAACATGATTGTACTAGAGCCAAGTGCACTCAGCCAGCTAACTCATGGGCAGTCCACTCCCGGTCGGCCCTTAGATGATCTATCCAGAGCTCCTGACCCCCACAATTGGGGCCAGATGATACGCCCGACTAATCATCCCGAGTTGCTCTATTCATACTCGGTCAAAATAGGAGGCGCTACAGGATAACAAGGTCAAGGAATCATAACCGCCTATCAGAGAATAACTGCCAAGTATCAGGAAATATTCCAACGGTCTGCCATCACCTGTGAATGGAACCTTCCTTCAGGCTATAAGAGGATGCTAATGTTGGAGCAATCCCAATGGTCCGTGCGACCATGTGTTTTGGTGTTTGGGCAAAGGGTTTAAGTTAGGTTCACCCTTGTATTTGATATGTGTATTTGAGTTGTGCAGGTTTACAGGATACACATGTGACTCAAGTTGATGGCTTCGGATCCGGTGAATGATAGAGCATCCGAGGGACCGTGGACAAAGCAGCGAGGACAAGGGCCGAGGGAAGAGACTTCGAGGCATACGTGAAGGATGGCATTGGGACGAGCCGCGGGCTTGAATGCATCCGAGAGACGAGAGCCCAAGGAAGTAGACTTGAAGGCAAGAGGTCAAGGCTGTAAAGAAGCATCAAGTGAGTCATAAGGGTGAGGGTATGAGTGCACGAGAGATTGTACTCGGAGTAAAATCCTAGTTTTAGGGTTTTACTGTAGCGTTACTGTAGCAGTATTGTAGCAGTCGACTGCATATTTTAGCAGTCGACTGGAGCAGTCGACCGTCGACCGGTGCAGTCGACCGTCGACCGGTGCAGTCGACCGTCGACCACGCAGTCGACTAGGTGCGAACATAATGGTTCTGTTCATTCAGTCAATGTGGATCAGTCGACTGCATGTTTTAGCAGTCGACTGCAAGTTTTAGCAGTCGACTGGTATCGAGCCTTTGGGATGTAACGATCGAATTTCCACAAAGAGCAGTCGACTGTATGTTTTGGCAGTCGACTAGTATGGGGGGTTTTCAACCCGCAGCCTATATAACCAAAGCTTGGGAGCTTGGTTATAATTGATGAAATAGAGGTGGTTAATCTCTATTAGTAGTCTACCTGTGCCCTAGCTTGTAAAGAGTCCTTGGTGAGAGTTGTGGTGAGGTTTCTCCACCCACAAGGAGCTACGTGAGCTAGCCGAAGGTCTTTTGGGGAGTAATCCATAGACGGATAGGGATCGTCCATCTCAAGGACACGCCGTGGAGTAGGAGCTTTATCTCCGAACCACGTAAATGATCGTGTAGCTTGGTTTGCATTCTTTCTTGTCTTTAGCTTAATTTCCTTTAGCTTGTTTGTTTTGTATATTCCGCTGTGCGTACTAACAAGTGTAGTAAGATCAATCGATTTGGAGGTGCCGTCTATCCAACCCCCCTTCAAGCCGGCCGACCGATCCCTTACACGTGGTATCAGAGCGAGGCCGCTCTCTGTCGGACTAACCGCCGAGGAAGCAAAGATGACCGGCTTGATAGAACCGCCAAAGTTTGAAGGCGGTGGCTTATGGGACTGCACATATTGGATGATGTAGATGGAGGTCTTATTCAACACGGATCGGGACACCATGATGGTGCTCCAAGAGCCGTTCGAAGTTCTGAAGGACAAGAAGGGAAAGAGACTCCAACCGCGTCATTGGACGGAGGAGCAAACCTCACAGTCAAAGGCAAATTCAAAGGTAATATCGATTTTAATTGATATTTTACCTAATGACATGATGAGTCGTGTAGGTGAATATGAGAATGCCCATGATTTGTGGAGCAAGATAAAGAAGGTTCCATGGGAAGAACCTTTGTCTACACAAGAGGAGGAAAAATCTGAAGAAACGGATGAAGAAGCTCAAGTAGAGAAGGATCAATCGGATGTGGAGACCAATTCAACATCAAAAGAAGAAGAGGAAGTGAATTTGGTCACATTTGAGGAAAAGGATGAAGAAAGGCCATGCACAAGTGTGGATGAGGAAGATATAGCATCTACATCCTCAAAGGTTGAAGAAGAATCCAAGACAAGTGAAGAAGAAAAAGAAGAAATCTTGGAAGAAGTCAACCTAGTGAGCACCTCCACCGAAGTAAAGTCAAAAGATCACATTGTGTGCTTCGGATGCAATGAAAGGGGACACTACCAAAGTAGATGTCCAATGGGTAAGAAGGTAACTCCTAAACTCACTCAAATTATTTTAGATACTAATTTGGGTTGTAGGAATGATGGTGCCAAGAAGAAGAAGGAGAAGAAGCACATTAAATGCTTCACTTGTGGTGAAATAGGGCACTACCACACCAAATTCCCAAGGAAGAGAGAGCTCAAAAAGTTGGGGCATTTAAGGATGTGGGAAAAGAAGTGGAGGAAGAATGGAGGCTCATGTCAAGGGGGAGCTCCAAAGGTAAAGGGTAAGGTAAACCCTAATTTAAATTTGAAGTCAAATTTAAATTCCTCCATGCATGCTAAAAATAATTCTTATTATTTACCCATGCAAAATTTTGGTTTCAAATATCATGATAGGAATAGGGTAATTGTAGATCATAACCCTAAGATGTCTATTCATGATAAATCTAGAAATGGTAGACCTAAGGAAACCCAAGGCATTAATCCCAAGAAGGGGAGACACATGCCTAGAAAGGGTAGGTCTAGGAATGTCCATGGTGGACATGTTGATTCTAGGGTTAGGAACCTAGAAAGGAAAAATCAAGCTTTGAAGGCAAAGCTTGATAAGTTGGAGAAAACCCTAGAAATAAAGATTCAATGTTGGATCTAAGGGTTTAGGTATGGTGTTGGGTAGTCAAAGACCCAACAATGATAGATCGGGTTTGGGATACCGATCTAGTGTCTCCAAGGCTAAGGGAAAGTCTTATGCTAGGGTTGCATATGACTATAGTAAGGAGAAACCAATAAATGGAAAGGAAAAGTCATTTAAAGGTATGGAGAAACTAACCAAGGACAAGGTGTCCAAGGTTAAAAAGGTTAAATTTGTAGGTCAAGTGTCACCGGAGGTGCACCGATGTGACCTAGCCACTGTGGATAAGTCACCTAGGGAGGTGACTAAGGTTAAGAGCTCTAGGGGGAGCTCAAAGAGTCAATTTGATACCCATGACCAATGGATCTCAAGGGGGTTTTACTTGGGAGTCTAGACAAGCAATGGAATGTACCAAGTGGTTTGGAGACGGACTTGAGTCTCAAACCTAGGGTTTTGGCACAATTGGTTTATGTTTCATGCAAGAAATATGATAATTGGGGTCATATAGCATGAAAATTGATTTTGGATGTATAGATGTCATATAAACCAATGTCAGGGATGCATTGTCGGTTAGTATGGGCAAATACATCAAGAGGAAGCCAAAACTAGAACTTTAGGTCAAGGTTTAATTAAACTCTTTAGCTAGTTTTGTATTTTGTATCAATCTTGGGATTTGTGATAAATATATTTTTGTATATATTTTTCCCAAGTAGACATTGATATAATAGACCTCTCCACAAAATTTGAGAATTTTTGGAGATCTGTGGAATTTCTGGCACATTTCTGAAGTTGGCCAGAAAATGTTGATTTTTTCATGAATAGTGTACCAGTCGACTGGTACAGTTACCAGTCGACTGGTAACAGTATTTTTTAGCACATAATGTCTTTGTAAGCTCGTTTTCATGAGGACAGTCGACTGGTACTTCTTTCAGTCGACTAATACCAGTCTGAAAGTGTTTTCAGCACTGGATTTTGACCGAGTCAGCTCGTATAGATGTATGGGATCCATGGGGGATAAATACATGAGTTTAGGGTCAATTGGATGATAAGTTTTCAACAATTAGGATATTGTTTGAAAGCTTTTTGGATGTTAGGCAAAGGGGGAGAAGTAAGGTTTAGTTGGGAAAACCTTAGTGCCTTTGCGTAGGGGGAGCCTTGGGATAGGCTCTTAAAAATCCCTGTGGGAAAATTCTTAGCTCAATGGGGAGCATAGGTGTAGGGGGAGTCTTGGGATAGGTTCCAATGCATGATGCATTGTTTCGGCGTTGTAAGTCCAAGTGTGTAGCCTTGGCATCGTAAGTCCATTCGGCGTTGTAAGTCCAAGTGTGTAGCCTTGGCATCGTAAGTTCATTCGGCGGTGTAAGTCCAAGTGTGTAGTCTTGGCAACGTAAGTCCATTTGTTTTAGCATATTTATTTGCTATTGTTTTCCCTAACTTAAACGTATTACCAAAACATCAAAAAGGGGGAGATTGTTGGAGCAATCCCAATGGTCCGTGCGACCATGTGTTTTGGTATTTGGGCAAAGGGTTTAAGTTAGGTTCACCCTTGTATTTGATATGTGTATTTGAGTTGTGCAGGTTTACAGGATATGCATGTGACTCAGGTTGATGGCTTCGGGTCCGGTGAAGGATGGAGCATCCTAGGGACCGTGGACAAGGCGGCGAGGACAAGGGCCGAGGGAAGCGATTTCGAGACATACGCGAAGGATGACATTGGGACGAGCCGCGGGCTTGAATGCATCCGAGGGACGAGAGCCAAAGGAAGTAGGCTTAAAGGAAAGAGGTCAAGGCTGCAAAGAAGCATCAAGTGAGCAATAAGGGTGAGGGTACGAGTGCACGAGAGATTGTACTCGGAGTAAAATCCTAGTTTTAGGGTTTTACAGTAGTGTTACTGTAGCAGTACTATAGCGCTATTGTAACAGCCGACTGCATGTTTTAGCAGTCAGCTGGTGCAATCGACCGAGCAGTCGACTGGGTGTGAATAGAATGGTTCTGTTCATTCGGTCAGTGTGGATCAGTCGACTGCATGTTTTAGCTGTCAACTGCACCAGTCGACTGCAAGTTTTAGCAGTCGACTGGTATCGAGCTGTTGGGATGTAACGGTCGAATTTCCACAGAGAGCAGTCGACTGCATGTTTTGGCAAATGACTAGTAGGCGGGGTTTTCAACCCGCGGCCTATATAACCAAAGTTTGGGAGCTTGGTTATAATTGACGAAATAGAGGTAGAGCCGTCAATTTGGGTTGGGCCCGTTGGGTTGGCCCGTCTCGCCAAACAATTTAAGCGGGTTGGTTTGGAATTTTATCAACCCAAGTCCACCGTGGGCCGACCCGCCTAGGCCCACGACCCGCGCGGGTCAGCCCGCTCAGGCTTGGGTTGGCCCGCGGGTTGAAAAACACATGTAAACTAAGTTTTATGCCAATTTATTATCTTTCTTTGTTATAATTTTGAAATAAAAATAGTACTTTTCATCCAACATAAGTACTCGTTTGTGTTCATTTATATTTAAAATACATGTTTATGTATACATTTAATTGTAGAAAACTTTTTGGAAGTAAAATGTTGAAGATATGAAATATTTTTTAATTTTTTTAAAAATTTTTGATAGGCCCGCGGGTTGGCCCGCAAAACCCGCAACCCGTCTTAGAATGGGTAAGGTTGGAAATTTTCCAACCCGCCAAGTTGGCGGGTTGGCCTGCCCCGCCCCGTCAAATGGTTAACCCGTCATGGGCCGACCCGCCCCGCCATGGATTAGCCCGTCTGACAGCTCTAAATAGAGGTGGTTAATCTCTATTAGTAGTCTACCTATGCCCTAGCTTGTAAAGAGTCCTTGGTGAGAGTTGTGGTGAGGTTTCTCCACCCACAAGGAGCTACGTGAGCTAGCTGGAGGTCTTCCGGGGAGTAATCCACCGACGGATAGGGATCGTCCACCTCAAGGACACACCGTGGAGTAGGAGCTTTATCTCCGAACCACGTAAATGATCGTATAGCTTGGTTTGCATTCTTTCTTGTCTTTAGCTTAATTTCCTTTAGCTTGTTTGTTTTGTATATTCCACTGCGCGTACTAACAAGTGTAGGAAGATCAATCGATTTGGGGGCGCCGTCTATCCAACCCCCCTTCAAGTCGGCCGACCGATCCCCTACAGCTATGTGTCCTCCATCACCCGACAAGTCCTGACACTCGACATTCTCTGACATCAGTCAGGCTCCAAAAGGTACACACTGTCATATAAAAAGGAAGGACCTCACCCTTTCACAGGTACACTCTCTCATACATTCGCACTTGTCTTCTACTTTCTTTCCGCTTCATACACTGTTCTTCTAGGGAAAAGGTACCTGACTTGAGCATCGGAGGGCCTGCTCTGAGGATTTTTTCCCTGGATTCTGGCCTCTAATGCCCGTGTGCTCGTCTGAGTGTGCGCAGAGCTCAGGTACCATCGGTTTAAGCATCATCACCCGTCAGCACCACGTGGGAGTCCCTTTTCAGAAGAATATACGAGAAAGGTGTCCCTGAGTTAGATCGCGCCTGAGCTAACTCAGCCTTGGTGAATTGAATAATACAACGCTGCTGAGTAATAGTTTCATCTTTGAGCCGGTTCTCTTCTTGAAGAAGGGCTATGGAGGCAGCATGGTTCTCTTTTAGATAGATCAGAAATTGAGCCTGGCTCTCCAAATCCGCATAAGCTTTCTGCTTTAACGCTACTTCCGCTCAAATCCGAGATTTAGTGGCTAACCAGAGTTCCTCCATATCTTGGCAGAGAGAAGACTGAAGATCTCTGCATCATCTCGGCTAAATTTGTATCCTTGTAGGCAAATAGATAAGTTATATGGGCTAGTTGCTTGCGTAAAGATGACACCTCATCAGGATTAGGGGGGATTCCATAGTCAAAAGAAGTTAACAAGAAAATTACAATGATGCGGGGGAACTCAGTCTTTTTAAAGAGGGAGGCGAGAAGAGGCAGCTTTAAGGCGTTTATGGGGGTCTTCTCTCAAGGTTGATTGGGTAATTAATTAGGTTGTCTAGCCAAGGAGTTGGGAAAATATGCAGCATTTAAGAACAGAATGGTGCAACAAGTAAACTGGAGCATGAGTCTAGTCAGTCAGACTTGAGCCTCCTTCGACTAGACTTGGGTGGGAGACTTGTGATACGGTGCGTGATGGCGGGGTCTAATGAAGAATGACAGTCAAAAGTCAAGGGGCATGACAGTCAGAAGTCAAGGGGTTGTGGTAGTCAGAAGTCAATGGGGCATGACAGTCAGAAATCAAGGGGATGTGGTAGTTAGAAGTTAAGGGGACATGACAGTCAGAAGTCAAGAGGATGTGGCCGTCAACAGGCATGGAAATAGGAAGTAAAATCGGGTGACGACGCCAGCCACCTAATTCCCGATCGAGTTCTCACAGATCGGAACTCTAGGTCGAGGACACCTGAGTGGGCAGTCGGGGGAATGCTTGGCTGGAATCTGGCTAGTCAGGTTTTCGCAATGATGTGTGTAGATATTATGATCGTTTATGCATGTTTTAACGTACATTCATTTGCTTTATTTGTATATATTCTTCGCACGATCATCTCTCCTATTGTTTATTTAGTATTAATTACTCTTTTGTCGGAGATCTGCTCTTTATTTGGTTTTGTGTTGACAGGGATAACTTTTGGAGCGAAAACGGCGATTGTCGACGCATCAGAGCAAAAGCAGAAACCCACTTGACATCGGTCGTGCAACCCTACACAGTCGTATGGCCATTCCCGAGAGAGAGCAGCACATGGTCATGCGACCTTACATGATCGTGCCTCACGACCAGAATCGAAGGAAGACATGGCTGTGCGGATCTCGCAAGGTCGTGGCACGGGTCGTGCGGCGCCTGTGCCCTAGCCTATAAAAGGGCTCTTAACCCTTCCCCTTGGAGGGGGGAGAGCCGAAAAAGAGAGATACACCTTGGTGTCGTTCCACACCATCCAGGACCTCTGTTCGATGATCCGAGATCACCTCCATCACCGCATCAACTCCAGAAGCAAAGGATTGGATCCAAAGATCACTCGACATCATTGAATAAGCATCTCTATTCCCTCTCTCTTCTTGTCTAGGGATTGAATATTTAATTATACTATGTCTTTGGGTTTTCCCCCTACGTCTATGGAGTAGATTCTTTGTTCTAGGATTAGGGAGTAGTTGTGGATAGGTTATGATGTAAGATTTATGCTTATGCTTTCACTCATTGAATGATTTTGCTTGTATTATTTCAATTTAATATGCATGAGACTTGTTTGTCATGTCGTATTAATTGATTATGTTGAGATTGCTAATTTCGTAAAGAGAGGATCTTAGATTATATACCCGAGGGGCCCTAGTGACAGGGGTAACTTGTTCACGGACATCTGGGATACTCCCTCAAAAGGAGAGGTAATTTATCCATAAGGATGTAAGAAACCAAACCAAACCTCTATCTCTATCCTTAATGATACCGATCTGGTTTGCATTCTTGTGATCTACGGAGGTGCCCTAATGATAGGGGTTAACCGTAACAAGATTTCACAGGGATCTTCTCTGTTTAGTGCTTAAGGGTAGTAGCTATAACTTCCGACGAGTACATGTTGATTGACAATGAGGAAAGGATAGAACATGATACATTAGTTATCACCACAACGAAACCAAACTCCTAGAGCTCTTCCTAAACCAAGTAAAACTCTCTCTCACCAGTTCTCACATCTACTTCCCAAGTTCTTTTCTTCTCAAAAAATAGTTCAGTTACAACCATCGGTAGTTTAGCTAATTCTACGTGAACAATCGCTAGTGCTTATTGTTGGGGATCGGACTACCGGCTTGAAGGGGGGTTGGATAGACGGCGCCCCCAAATACTCGCTTTATACACTATTGTTAGTATGCGCAGCGGAAATCTAATACTAACTACAAATATGAATACAAAGAAAGCTTAAGACAAGAATAAGAAATGCAAACCAAGCTAACACGTTGTTTAACGTGGTTCGGAGATTAGGGCTCCTACTCCACGGCTGTCCGTAAGGTGGACGATCCCGATCCTTCGGTGGATTACTCCCCGGAAAACTTCCGGCTAGCTCAAACCTCCTTGTGGGTGGAGAAACCTCACCACAACCCTCACAAGAGCTCCTTTGACGCTAGGGCACAAGTAGACTACTAATAGAGATTAACCACCTCTATTTCGTCAACTCAAACCAAGCCCCCAAGCTTTGGTTTTATAGGCCACGGGTTGGAAAACCCCGCCTACCAGTCGATTGCTAAAACATGCAGTCGACTGCCCTTTGTGGAAATTCGACCGTTACATCCCAACGGCTCGATTCCACACATTCTGTTCGCTGCTAGTCGACTGCCCCAGTCGACTGCTAAAACATGCAGTCGACTGCTACAGTACTGCTACAGTAGCGCTACAGTACTGCTACAGTACTGCTACAGTACTGCTACAGTAAAACCCTAAAAACTAGGATTTTACTCCGAGTACAATCTCTCGTGCACTCGTACCCTCACCCTTATGACTCACTTGATTCTTCCTTTGCAGCTTTGACCTTTTGCCTTCAAGCCTACTTCCTTTGGCTCTCGTCCCTCGGATGCATTCAAGCCCGCGGCTCGTCCCCAATGCCATCCTTCGCGTATGCCTCGAAGTCGCTTCCCTTGGCTCTTGTCCTCGCTGTCTTGTCCACGGTCCCTCGGATGCTCCATCCTTCACCGGACCCGAAGCCATCAACCTGAGTCACATGTGTATCCTGCAAACCTGCACAACTCAAATACACATATCAAATACAAGGGTGAACCTAACTTAAACCCTTTGCCCAAACACCAAAACACATGGTCCCGTGGACCATCGGGATTGCTCCAACACTTATAACCAGTCCTCGTGAGATCGATAATCTTTTATTACTGACGATGTATCCGTGCACTTGCGGAAGTGTAACAAGTTTTTGCCGCCGTTGCCGGGAACTGCGCCTATAACATTAGTGATAATCATATTGGATTAGACTAGACCTTGTTTTCTTTATTTCACTATACTTTCTGTATTTTTATTAATATATATATATATATATAAACACTTTCTTTTATTCTGCACTTGGATTATTCAATATCTTTTTTTTTTTTTGCATGTGAAGAGCTAATCTTTCAGGAAAACTTCTGTCGTTCGATCCAGAAATTGATAGAACTTTCTTGAGGAGAAGAAACTTGCAAAAACTCCAAGAAGAACAAGAAACTTCAGAAATGGCTGACAAGCTTTTGAATGACTACGCAGCACCTTATGCACGAGGGCTTCGGTCGAGCATCACCCGCCCACCAATTAAAGCAAACAATTTTGAAATCAAGCCTGCAGTGATCCACATGGTTCAGCAAAATCAATTTAGAGGAGGACCGCATGATGATCCTAATCATCACTTGGAGCTTTTCTATGAGATTTGTAGTATTATGAAAGTGAACGAGGTCCCTCCAGAAACAGTAAGGTTACTTCTTTTTAGATTTTTCCTGAAAGATAGAGCTAAGCAGTGGCTTAATTCTTTACCAGCAAACAACATTACATCTTGGGGGCAATGTGAGCAAAAAATTTTGGACAAATTTTACCCGCCAAGTAAAACTGCACACATGAAGAATTTAATTGCAAGCTTCAAACAGGCAGACTCAGAATCGTTATTCGAAGCATGGGACAAATTCAAGAGTATGCTAAGACAGTGCCCCCATCATGGCCTCGAGAAGTGGTTAGTGCTACACACATTCTACAATGGAATCAATTATCACACGAAGCTGTCCCTTGATTCTGCAGCAAGAGGGGTGTTGATGAACAAGAGTCTTGATGAAGCTGAAGACATAATAGAGAATGTGGCCCAGAACCATCATCAATGGGCAACCGAAAGATCTGGAGGTTCTTTTTTTGAGAATCCAATAAAAGCATCAGGAAAATTTGACGTAGATGCAGTCATGCTCATGCCCGCAAGGCTGGATGCTCTGACCAAGAAGCTTGAGACCATGGGGAATAACACAACCAATGCAATAGTGTGTGTGTGTGTGTGTGAAACTTGTGGAAGTTCGGATCATGCTCAAGATACTTGCCCCCTAGGGCAAATACAAGCACAAATACATCAACTTGAACAATGTGATGCGATAGTCGATTATAACCAAAGGCAAAACAATCCCTACTCCAACACATACAACCCTGGGTGGAGGAACCACCCAAATTTTTCTTGCTGGGGAAATCAAGATCAAGAACCAGCAAAGCCAAGCTACCAACCTAGGCAACAAAACCACCAATCTGGACTACTGACTTATCAACAACAACAACCTTCACAACTGTCCAGAATTGAAAAGATGATTGAAGAAGCTCTCTTGGATCAAAAAGTGATGAAGAATAAAATCAAGCAATTGAATCAAAGAATGGAGAATTCTGAAAAGCATCAAAAGATGCAAGATAGTCAAATCGCTCAAATAGCCCAGTCCTTTTCAAGAGCACCGGGAGCATTTCCGAGAAAGCCCGACATAAACTCAGTGGAACATTGTAACCGCATTAAGCTGAGGAGCAGATGGACTTTAGGAGATCCCCAAATGGGTGCTCAGAAAGGAATTGATTCAGAAGAAGAGTTCTCTCCTCTCATGCCTAATTTAGTCCAGAACAAGGATAGGGAAGAGATTACCAAGAAGGTTGAAGGGACTCTTCCACTTTCTCCACAAAGTCAGACGATTCCTTTCCCTCAAAAGCTAATAACATCCCAAAAAGATAAAGAGTTCCACCGATTCCTTAAGAAGATTAAAGAAATCAACATTGAAGTACATCTAATAGACGCACTGCACCAAATGCCGAAGTTCGCCAAATTTTTAAAAGGTATTCTTTCTAACAGAAGACAGAAGGGCGACTTCGAGACTGTAGCATTGATGGAGAAGTGCAGTGCTCTTCTCACGGCAGAAACTCCCCCGAAGCTCTAGGATCCAGGAAGTTTTTCTATACCATGTAAGATTGGCTCTGAGCTGATACACAAGGCTTTCTGCGACTTGGGAGAAAGTGTCAGCCTACTTCCATACGCGTTATGCAAGAAATTAGGACTCCAGAACATCAAACTTACTACTATAGAACTACAATTGGCTGACCATTTATGTAGATACCCAATGGGTATAGTGGAGGGTGTGTCAGTAGAGATAGGTGGATGCATCATTTTCGCAGATTTTGTTGTCCTGGATATGGAGGAGGATCTCAAGATCCCAATCATATTAGGGAGACCATTCCTTGCCACCGCTGGAGCCCTTATCGATGTGAAACATCACAAGTTATCCCTGGAGATCAGTAAAGAAAGGTTAGAATTTGATTTATCTGATTCTCCTAATTGCATCTCTTCTTTTCAGGGAAATGCCAACAAGTCGAATATACAAAAAGCTGAGGAATGCAGTTTCCATGGGAGGCCGCCGGACATGATGCATGATTCGGCAAAACTTAAGAGGTCATCCCCAACAAGCAATAAAAAGTATATTTGTCCTACACGACTGAAACTGAAGGCACAAACTGGAGCATTAACCCTAGGAGGAGAGTCGTGCTTCCATGGGTTTAGTCCACATTAACTGATACGGGGTCGAGCTAAAGACCTAAAACAAGCGTTTCTTGGGAGGCAACCCAAGGGTTTTGTTTTAATTCGTTATCCACCTATCGTTCTATTTTAGTTCAATCTAGTATTTTTATTCTTGGATCTTTGTTTTCAGGATGTGCATTAGCCTCCACGAGTTGGCCGTGATCGTTTCATGGGTGTGGCAGCGTCGGAGGGGTCAAAAAGGGAGAGAGCGAGACACTACGCGCGTAAGGGAGTCGACAATGTGAATGTACACGGCCATACGAAGCTGGCAGAGGAGGAAATGACATAGGCCATGTGAACCCACACGGTCGTGTGGCCTTTGCAGAGAAGGAACAATACACGACTGTGCGGATCTAGCACGACCGTGTAAAGCTACTTGAGGAGAAGAGTGCACGGGCCGTGTCGGTTGACACGGCCGTGAGATCTCGGACGATAGGAGGAAAGATTCATGCTTATGCTTTCACTCATTGAATGATTACGCTTGTCTTGTTTCAATTTGATATGCATAAGACTTGTTTGTCATGTCGTATTAATTGATTGTGTTGGGATTGCTAATTTCGTAAAGAGAGGATCTTAGATCGTATACCTGAGGGGCCCTAGTGACAGGGGTAACCCGTTCACGGATATCTAGAATACTCCCTCGAAAGGCAAGGTAATTCCTCCACAAGGAAGTAAGAAACCAAACTAACCCCCTATCTCTATCCTTAATGATACCGATTAGGTTTGCATTCTTGTGATCTACCGAGGTGCCCTAGTGACAGGGGTTAACCGTAACAGGATTTCACAGGGACCTTCTCTGTTTAGTGCTTAAGGGTAGTAGCTATAACTTCTGACGAGTACATGTTGATTGACAATGAGGAAAGGATAAAACATGATACATTAGTTATGACCACAACGAAACCGAACTCCTAGAGCTCTTCCCAAACCAAGTGAAACTCTCTCTCTCTCTCTCTCTCTCTCGCCAGTTCTCACATCTACTTCCCAAGTTCTTTTCTTCTAAAAAAATAGTTCACTTACAACCATTGGTAGTTTAGCTAATTCTACATGAACAATCGCTAGTGCTTATAATCAATCCTCATGGGATCGATAATCTTTTATTACTGACGACGTATCCGTGCACTTGCAGAAGCGTAACACGCAACATGATTGTACTGGAGCCAAGTGCACTCAGCCAACTAACTCCTGGGCGGTCCACTCCCGGTCGGCCCTTAGATGATCTATCCACAGCTCCTGACCCCCATAGTTGGGGCCAGATGATACGCCCGATTGATCATTCAAAGCTGCTTTATTCATACTCGATCAAAATAGGAGGCGCTACAGGACAACAAGGTTATCATAACCGTCTGTCAGAGAATAACTGCCAAGTGTCAGGGAATATTCCAACGGTCTGCCATCACCTGTGAATGGAACCTTCCTTTATGCTATAAGAGGATGCCACGTGTCCTCCATCACCGGACAAGTTCTGACACTCGACATTCTCTAGCATCAGTCAGGCTCCAGAAGGTACGCACTGTCATATAAAAAGGAAGGACCTCACCCTTTCGCAGGTACGCTCTCTCGTACATTCGCACTTGTCTTCTACTTTCTTTCCATTTTGTACACTGTTCTTCTGAAGAAAAGGTACTTGACTTGAGCGTGGGAGGGCTTGCTCTGGGGACTTTTTCCCAAGTTTCTGGCCTCTAATGCCTGTGTGCTTGTCTGAGTGTGCGCAGAGCTCAGATACCATCGGCTCAAGCATCAGCACCACGTGGGAGTCCCTTTTCGGAAGAATATACGAGAAAAGTGTCTCAATCGCCCCCCCAACCCCCGACCGTCAACGCCCGCACCAGCTCACCAGGCCTTCATCTGACTCAGATTCCGGACAAGATCAATTATTAATCCAAAAAACTTCTTTTACATCAATCCAAATAATTATTTATATAGACTTAAAATCCTAAATTATAATAAAATAAAGAAATCTTAAAAGAACGAACTCAAAATCTTAAAAATCCTAAATAGGCTAAAATTTGAAAATAAAAATCATCAAAAATAGTATATGTTCGTACATGTTGTACTAACAATCAAGTTTTAATGTATGACAAATAGGTTAAAGTTAGATGGGTTATTTGTCTAACGCTTTTATCAAGTGTGTAAGAGTTGACTGGTCTGAAGGACCTAATACTAGGCTGAAATCTAGTTAGGTCCGCGAGACCCGATAGCTGGTGGGAAATTCAGTTAAGTCTGCGGGGCCCGATAGCTGGTGAGAAGTCCAGATAGCTCCGCGGGGCCCAATATCTGGCGGGAAGTCCGGTTGGGTCCGCGGGACCTGACAATCGGTCGAATTTCGGTTGGGTCCGCGAGACCTGACAATCGGTTGAATTCCGGTTGGGTCTGTGTACCTGACAACTAGAGGGAAGACCTAGTGGGTCAGAGGTAAGTCGAGTAACTGCAAGTGGTAAGTAAAGGTAAGCAATTGTAGGAGAGATCCAGTGAAGACGCTTTCCCTATTGATGGAACTATAGGCATTGGTCCAACTTAGGTCCATTTGGGAAAACTTAAGCTAAGACCTTGACTAGATCCTGCTCTCAAGGAGACAAAATCTAATTACTACTCATAATCTATTATGTTGTGCTAACTCTGTTTTACAGGATAAAATACATTTATTGATTGTCTGGACTAACCTTTTCTTGTAGGTGGAAAGACGGAAGAAAAGGGGTCTGGGCGCTTGGACCAGTCTCGCCTGGGCAGGGTCGTGGGCACCCAGGCAGTCTAAGCGCCCGGACCTAAAAATTGCTCCAGAAGCTGACATGGAGTGCATCGATTGGCCGAGCCACGTGGTCCAGGCGCTCAGAGAGGTTCCAAGCGCCCAGAATGGACTTATTTAAAGGCCTTCGACCCGAAACTTCAGAACAACAACTGCAACGACTTCCTCTTCTGCTCGGTGCTCCGAAATAGCTCCTACAACGCTGTGAAGCTCCTCCAACAATCGACGATCAAGATTCTTTTCTTTTCATTGTCGGTAACACTGTTTTATAGTTCTTGTACTTGTAATTTATAACTATTTCGAACTATTAGTGGATTGACTAACGAAAACACTCGATGAGTGCAGACCTTAGAGTAGGAGTCGTCGAAGGCTCCGAACCAAGTAAACACTTGGTCGTGTTAGCATTGTTTCTTATTCTTCCACTGCATATTTATTTTAAATCAAATTTTTAACGATCGATATTCACTCCTCCCTCCTCTAGCGTTCTTTCTAATCTTACATTATATGTTTGTTTATAAAATTAGATAGGTTTAAGTTTTGTATAATTTTAAATAAAACAGCCATAAGCTAGTTTAAAATGAGCAAAATAAATTTTTGAAATCGTTCAATTATATAACAGTTTTTAAAATTTCCAAGGGTAGAATTTATATAACTTTGTTTTGTATTTCGTATTTATTTAATTTTTATGAATTTTTAATATTTTATAAATTTATAATTTATAAAGGGCACGGAGATAATTTTAGGAGGTTTCTTATATTTCCCACTTCACAATCTCTTTTTGTCCCTTCATCTCCATTCCTCAACTTTGCAATATTCTACAATGGAAGTCGAGCGCGTTCAACTGATAGCCTCCTTCTGCGCCTCCGACGCAGGCGCCATTCCGCCGGAGTTCATCCGATCCGACCACGAGCAACCGTGCCTCACCACCTTCCTCGGCCCCGCGCCGGCGATCCCCGTCATCGACCTCGCTGCCTTCGACGGCCCCGAGATCACGCGGGCGATCGCGGAGGCGAGCCGGGAGTGGGGGATCTTCCAGGTGGTGGGCCACGGGGTGCCTGAGGAGGCGATGCGGGAACTGCAGCGAGCGGGGAGGGAATTCTTCGAGGAGCTACCGCAGGAGGAGAAGGAGAAGTACGCGCGGAAAGACGCCGGAGGCGGGGCGCCAGCGAACGGAGGACAGGAAGGGTACGGGACGAAGCTGCAGAGGGAGCTGGAGGGGAAGAAGGCGTGGGTCGATTTTTTCTTCCATTACATCGCGCCGCCGTCGAAAGTCAACCACCGGATCTGGCCCGTCCTCCCCGCCACCGACTACAGGTGTTTATTTTATTTCACTACCCGTGAAAATTTTGTTTCACTAACTAAAATTTTCTTCGCTTCTCAAAATACCCTCGTAATTTTAAATTATTAGAATACTTCCAATTAACGTATAAGAAAATTTTCCGCAACTTTCAAATTTACCCTCTTCACTGAAATATCCTTGAGCATTTTAAAAATCATCAAAATCATTTAAGTATTTTTAGGGGTGTAACTTTACGTCTTTACCCGTTTAAGTTTTAAATTTTTTAAATATCCAAATCATTTAAGTATTACTGTTCTAAAATAATCTTCGCTTATCTGTCTTTGTCCAACCGGTAACTGCGTGTCAGTGAAAGTGATTAAAAAATCATTTATGGCTAAGAGGCTATAAAATAATAGTTGCTCGGTTGACGGCAGCGATTGCCGTTCGAACAGGGGACATATGAAGATAAACAATAATAAAAATAATAAGAATCGAATCACGTAGATCTGTTTTTGAAATTATCAAATTAGATAGAGTAATTTTAAAATCATATACCATTTCTTATTCTATTCCTATCAATTGAATGAAATATTTTATGAATCAAATCAATTTTACTTGCATCAAAATACTAAAAATTTAAACAAATCAGTTGATTTATTTATTTATTTTAATCAAAGTCGATTATAAATAAAATCGGTTGATGGATCAAGCAATCTCAGTTGACATGAAACAAGTTTTTATGTGTTCGATTATTTGTCTTAATTATATTCATATCCTGAAACGTCAATTTGACTAAATATATTAAGAATAATTTTTTAACATAAATGTATTTGAAAATTTTAATTCGTATTTAAAAAATCATTACTCTCAATAGATTAAGTTAAATTGGTATTCGAGAGCAATGATATAATCAGAAGAGTTGTAGGAATATATAGGAATTAGTTTCATGTCAATCCGAGATCGTTTGATTCATAAATTTGACTTAATATATTAAGAGCAATAATTTTTTGAACATAAATTTTTTAAAAAAAATTAATTCATATTTTAAAACATATTACTCTCAATACATTAGATCAAATTCATATTTTAGGGCATGGATATAATTAGAAAAACTAGTTTAACACATAGGATCTAGTTTCATATCAATTCGAGGTCCTTTGATCCATCAGTCAGATTTTTTTAACACGAATTAATTTTTTTCAAACATATTCGTATTAAAAAAATTATTACTCTAAATATATTGGATCAAATTGATCTTTGAGAGTATGTATATAATTAGGAGAGGTAAACGAACACATAGAAACTAGATTCATACCAATCCGAGGTCGTTTGGTCTATCAGTCGGGTTTCCCAAAATCGGTTGATGGCCCAAATGACCTTAGATTGACATGAAACTAGTTCTTATGTGTTCGTCTATCTCTCCTGATTATATTCATGCTTTCAAATATCAATTTGTCTCAATATATTGAGAGCAATGATTTTTTGAACATTAATTAAATTTTCAAATATTTGCATGTTTAAAAAACCATTATATTCAACATATTGAATTAAATCGACGTCAACTCGTGTTAAAAAAATTATTGTTCTTAATATATTGGGTCAAATTAATATTTGAGGGTATAGATATAATCATAAGAACTAGTTGAATACATAGGTGTTGGTTATTGTCTCTAATTGATGGGCTTAATTATAAGTTGTGCATATGAGTATAAACTGAACTCATTAAAGTGATCTAACTTAGGTTATTGGATATAGATCTGGTATGTGTAGAACCTATAGTCCCGTATTTATTATTAACTATGAGCTGATAATAGATAACTACTATATATAGGGTTGGTCCCAAGGTTTTAGGGTTTAATCTTGACAGAGCTTTTGGTTCCCCATTGACCTAAAGATTTTCGGCGCTGTCACCCCTAAGCCCCTTGGAATACCTTCCTTTTCTTTCCGCTGCATCTTCTTCCACAGGGATTATTTCTGGACGACGCTAAAGACAAGGATGACTCTTCAATCAAGTTCCTTGTCATATTTGTTTATGAACTTATTTTTCTTATGTCATGTTCTCGATGAAACTAGATCTTTTTATTCTTGTATTTCATATATGTGAATTATTTATATTTTAGAATCCATGCAATTGAGGTTTTTACAAGAACTATCAATAAGAATAAGTTTTATGTTAATCCAAGGTCGATTGGTCCATTAGCAGAATTTCTTGAACACGAATTAAATTTTTCAAATATATTCGTGTTCAAAAAATCATTGCTCTTAATATATTGGGTCAAATTGGTATTTTGATAGCATGGATATAATCAGGAGAGGTAGACGAACACATAGAAATTAGTTTCATGTCAATCCAAGGTTGTTTGGTCCATCAATCAGTTTTGTACAAAATTGGTTGATGGACCAAACGACCTCGGATTGATATAAAACTAGTTCGTATGTGTTCGGCTAATTCTCTTGATTATGTTCATACCCTCAAACGTCAATTTAACTCAATATATTGAGAGAAATGCTTTTTTGAATATGAATTAAAATTTTCAAATATTTTTATATTTAAAAAATTATTACTCTCAATATATTGAGTCAAATTATTGTTTGAGTGTATGAATATAATCAGGAGAGGTAAATGAATATATAGGAACTAGTTTTATAGTAATCCGAGATCATTTGGTTCATCAATGGATTTTATCTAAAATTGACTTTGACTAAAGTCGACTAATTAAAAAAATCAGTTGACTGATTTATTTAAAATTTCAACATTTTGACACATAGTAAATCGATTCGACTGATAAAAAAATTAGTCGATAAGAGTAAAATGAAAAATGGGTGTGATTTGATAATTTTGAAACTACCCTATATAATTTGATAATTTCAAAATCTTACTTACGTGGTTACATAAAAAGCTGAAAAAATATTATATATATATATATATATATATATATATATATATATATATATATATATATATATATATATATATATATATATATATATAAAAGAAATTGAGAATGTATGATTTATAGATATTTACGATACTTAATTGCATGTTCATTTCCCATGTGAATGAAGGCCAAGGAACTTAATTAATGCCTAGCCTCATAAGATTCTTCAAAAGATTACGATCGAAAACACCCTGACAAAGCTTAAATATCAGATATCACTTGTGTTTTTATCTGTTTTTCAGGAAAATAACTGAGGAATATGCCAAATATGTTGTGAATCTGGTCGATAGAATGCTAACAGAATTGTCGAAAGGGTTAGAGCTGGAGGATCAAGCTCTCAAGGAGGCTGTAGGAGGAGACTCCCTAAACCTTAATCTCAAGATCAACTACTATCCGCCGTGTCCTCGGCCCGACGTAGCTCTCGGAGTGGTGGCACACACCGACATGTCTGCCATGACAATTCTCGTCCCCAACGATGTCCCCGGCTTGCAAATCCTCAAGGACGACCTCTGGATCAACGTCGACTATGTCCCTAATGCCATTATCGTCCACATCGGCGACCAAATTGAGGTAATTAGCACAAACAAACTCGCACCATAAGCTTTTGTACTGACAGTAGCTATATATAGTGCGAAACTGAAATAGTCACACTACTGTACGTGATCATTTGTAGATTTTGAGTAATGGGATTTATAAGAGCGTGTTGCACAGAAGTACAGTGAGCAAAGATAAGGTGAGAATGTCATGGCCGGTGTTTTGCTCTCCTCCCGGAGACTCAGTGATTGGTCCTCTGCAACAAGTCGTCAACGAAGACAACCCTCCCAAGTACAAAGCGAAGATGTTTAAAGACTACGCTTATTGCAAGATCAACAAGCTCCCGCAGTAGACTCTTTAGCCTTAAACTATGGAATGGCAATTGCATAATTAAGAATATTATCTATGGCAATAAATATTCTGGAAGTGTTTGTGTCGACTGCGGCTTTAGCCTTAAAATGAATGGCATGCAATAATAATGCAAATAATTAGTTATTGTTTATGTATATTCTTTTCCTTCAATTTTTTTGAATTTTAAGACGAAATTTTTTAAAGGATGATAGAATCTATATTCATTTTTTTTCTCAATATAAATTAATTTAAAGTTGTTGACATATAGTAAAATATAACACATAATATGGTCACAAAAAATAATTATTCCTCACAATCGTCTTAAAATTATATAAAAAGAAATAAATCATGAAGTAAATTATAACCAACAGTCAAACAACTAGAAGATAGGAGGAGATATTTTTTCTCTGAAGATATGTACCAATCAGAAATTAATCCTTTTCCCATTGTAAAATATAACACATACTAGTTATAATATGAACTTAAATCTATCTCAAAATCATATTAGTACTTGGGACTTTCATCTATTACAAATATAACAATACTAGTGATACAGTATATAAAGATAGGGTCCGATAAGGTCAGACAGCCAAAAGTCAAGGGGACGTGACTGTCAGAAGTCAAGGGGACATGACAGTCAAAAGTCAAGGGGACGTGACAGTCAGAAGACAAGGGAATATGACAGTCAGAAGTCAAAGAGATGTGACAACTAACAGTTAGGATGGGAAAGAAGGAGTTAGACTGTCTGACGTCATCAGTCGCATAATTCCCAGTCGGGTACAGATAGATCAGGGTCTTAGATCTGAGATATAAGATGCAGCCGGAGGTAATGCTTGACCTGCCCCGACTGGTAGGGTTTTCTCAGCTCGGTCCGCATAGCTAGGCCTAGTACTTTCTTTAATACAACTCCCGATCAACTTTTTAGCGATCCAAACAGGAAAGATGGGGCTCTCACCACAGCTCATCTTTCTCATCAAGACTCGAGCCAAGCGTTATACCCTAACGATCATCCTGAGTTGCCCATAGTCAAACCCAAGCGGGGCAGACAGTACTAGGAGACAATGATGATAGATAATTGTAACCTTCTGTTAGGGAATAAATGTCATATATCAGGGAATATTTCAATGATTTGTTATCAGCTGCGAATAGAAACTTCTTTCAACCAATGAGAGGGCACCACGTGCCTTCCATCACCCCACAGGTCCTGACATCCGACATTCTCTGACATCAATCAGGCTCCAGAGGAACGCAGTGTCATATAAAAAGGGAGGTCCTCTCCCTTGAGCAGGTATGCTCAGTCGCATACTCACACTGGTCTTCTACATTGCTTTTTTTCCTTCGTACACTATTCTTTTGGGGCCAGGGACTTTTTCCCTGGTTTCGGGCCTCTGACGTTCTGTGTGCTTGTTTGAGTGTGCGCAGAGCCTAAGTACCACCAGCTAGGTCATCGCCGTGCTTCAGTTCCACGTGGGGGTCTATTTTCTGGTGCACATACGCCAGGTGTATTTGAGTCGCCTCTCCTTCAACATCAATGACATCTCAACCGGCTTTCGTCTGACTCAGATTCCGAACATGATCAACTAGTAATACCTTTTATTATTGTCTACCACCAATTATATAGAAAATAATAAGATTATAAATAAAAGATTAATTTTATTAATACGTATCGAATTGTATTCGTAGAAATTTCCTTTATAATCTAATTGTCTCTATAACACTAGAATCAATTGTTGGGACCCTTATGTCCGCTAGAGGGGGGATGAATAGCGTTTCGTCGCGCTTGTCGGTTGCTTCGTCTTGATAATGTGCAGCGGAAATAAATACAAGACACACACAATGCTAACACTACGGATTTACTTGGTATCCACCTCAAGAAGAGGTGACTAATCCAAGGATCCACACGACACGCTCACTCCACTAATGAAAACCTCCTTCTCGGTCAGAGGCAGAGGCGGAGAAGCCTCGTACAGTACTCACAAACAAACACAAACACGAACACAAGAAGAGGAAACAAAAATACAATGTAATACACTCTTCTTCTTGTTTACTTGTGCTTGTCGTCGCCTTTTGAACCTTGGAGAAACTCCCCAAGTGCCTTCAAGAACTGGTGTGAGTATATCAGAGGAGCTCATGAAGAATCGCTGAAGAACGGCGCAAAAGATCGCAAGAGATCTGCGAAGAAAATGCTCCGCCCAGGCTATATACAGTGCTCCCAATCGATTGATATCAACCCCAATCGATTGCCACGTCACATCCGCACAATCCTAGCCATCCATCACTTGCATCCTGTGCGACGGTCGAATCTCAATCGATCGACCGATCGATTGGGAACATCTGGATCGATCAGTGGATTGATCCAAAAGTATTCTGTGCTTCTCGCGATCGCGTGAGAACACCCCTGCCCGATCGATCGACCGATCGATTGGCAACTCCCAATCGATCGCCCGATCGATTGGGAAGGGCTCTGTGCTCACGAAATATGGTCCCAATCGATCGACCAATCGATTGGGGCATTCCTTCCTTCGCAGCACACTCCAATCGATCCACTGATCGATTGGACCCTAGTTCAATCGATCGCCCGATCAATTGAACACCCTGGACTTGACTCAAACTCAAGTCCAGCTCCCCAAACCCAACTCTCAGTCAACCGTGACTTGTTGGGTTTGAACACCTAGCATTTGGCTACGCCCGACCAACCTCGAACTAGCCTTCTAGCCTCCTCCATCAACCTTGTGTCCCTCGGATATCTCCCCATCCTTCACGCCTTGCCTTCTGGAGCTTCCATCGGCCTCATCCTAGTTGTCGGGTTCTTCTTGCCAAATCACCCTAGGACTTGCCAGTTGCCTGGCTCCTTACCAGGACTTTCCCTTTGCCTAGCTATACTAGGACTTTCCAATTGTCTGATCTCACTTCTGGCTCCTTCTTGGCTTTAGGTTTGTATCCCAAACCTCTATAGCCATTGGATGGCTCTTGTCTAGCTCTTCCTACGTTATGCTCACTTTGCCCCTTAAGCAAGTTTTCCATTCTTGCTAAGGTTCTCTCTAAGTTATCAAGTCTTGACCTTAAGACTTGGTTTTCCCTTACTAAATCCATAGATTTGGATTTTTGTTGATTCCTATGAGCATTGCTACCCTTAGGCTTATATCTAAAGTCCTTAGAGTTATTACCTAAGTAGTTATCTACCTTCCTAATCTTAGGTATGATAGATCTAGCATAAGGAGGTATATATTTGTCCTTAGGTTTATCATGCATTCTATTTTCATGATAAATAGCATTATAATGATTTAAATTTGAACTAGCATGTTTTTTATCATTTCTAAGAGAATTTGCATTAATAAAATTTACCTTGGATTTGCTCTTACAAACTCCCCCTAGATTTGTGCTTCCTCTAATCACCTTGGTTGGCTTCTTCTCTTTAGGACATTGACTTCGGTAATGTCCTCTCTGATTGCAAGAGAAGTACACAATGTGCTCATTGCTTCTCTTTATTGTGGGGTTGGTCTCCTTGAGCTTTTCTTTGCCCTTTGTTGCTACTTGGCTCTTCTTGTTGGCCAATTTAGGGTATTTGCTCTTGTAGTGCCCATGCTCCCTACACTCAAAGCAAATGATATGATTTTTATCTTTAATAATTGAAATCTTTATACCTTTGCTTGTAGGGTTGATGCTTGATCCTCCATTTGATTTTTCTTGCGATGTAGAGATGACATCATCTTCTATTTCTTCCTCTTCACTTGAGGATGTGGACTCTTCCACTTCTTCATCTCTTGAGGATGTGGAAGATCTCTCCTCTTCCACCTCTTCCTTCTCTTCCTTTTCTCCTCGAATGTTGACCTCTCGTCAACATCGGATTGCATCTTTTCTTCCTCCTCTTCTTCGGATGTTGACCTCGTGTCAACATCGGATTAGTCCTTCTCTTCTTGGACCAATGAGCCCTTCTCCTTGGGCTCTTCCACTCCTTGGACTTGTGTAGGGTCTTCATGATAGGCAATGATCCTTTTCCAAAGATTACTTGCATTTGTGGTTTCACCTACACTCAACAAAATATTATAAGGTAATATATTATGTAAAATTCTCGTTACCTCCTTGTCTGCCTCCGATTGCTCTCGTTGCTCTTCGGTCCAATGCCGAGGTCGGAGGCGTTTACCCTTCTTGTCCATAGGAGCTTCAAATGGGTCACTCAAGACAACCCATTGGTTCCAATCCATTTGGAACCATGTCTCCAGCCGATTCCTCCAAAAGGTGAAGTCTTCCTTGTCATATGGAGGAGGAATCCGGATGTCCCATCTAAGTGGACCTCCCAAGTCCATCTTCTTCTTCCTCTAGCTTGCTCTCTTGGTGGTTAGTCCGTAGAAGAGCGACCTCGCTCTGATACCAATTATTGGGACCTTTATGTCCGATAGAGGGGGGTGAATAGAGTTTCGTCGCGCTTGTCGATTGCTTCGTCTTGATAATGTGCAGCGGAAATAAACACAAGACACACACAACGCTAATACTACAGATTTACTTGGTATCCATCTCAAGAAGAGGTGACTAATCCAATGATCCACATGACACGCTCACTCCACTAATGAAAACCTCCTTCTCCGATCACAGCCGGAGGCGGAGAAGCCTCGTACAGTACTCACACACAAACATAAACACGAACGCAAGAAGAGGAAACAAAAATACAATGTAATACACTCTTTTTCTTGTTTACTTGTGCTTGTCGTCGTCTCTTGAACCTTGGAGAAACTCCCCAAGTGCCTTCAAGAACTAGCGTGAGTAGATCATAGAAGCTCGTGAAGAATCGCTGAAGAACGGCACAAAAGATCGCAAGAGATCTACGAAGAAAACGCTCCGCCCAGGCTATATATATACAGTGCTCTCAATCGATTGATATCAACCTCAATCGATTGTCATGTCACATCCACACAATCCTAGTCGTCCATCACCTGCAACCTGTGCAACGGTCGAATCCCAATCGATTGATCGATCGATTGGGAACATCTGGATCGATCGGTGGATCGATCCAAAAGTATTTTGTGCTTCTCGCGATCGCGCGAGAACACCCCTGCCCAATCGATCGACCGATCGATTGGAAGCTCCCAATTGATCGCCCGATCGATTGGGAAGAGCTCTGTGCTCACGAAATATGGTCTCAATCAATCGACCAATCGATTGGGTCATTCCTTCTTTCGCAGCACACTCCAATTGATCCACTGATCGATTGGACCCTAGTTCAATCGATCGCCCGATCGATTGAACACCCTCGACTTGACTCAAACTCAAGTCCAGCTCCCCAAACCCAACTCTCAGTCAACCGTGACCTATTGGGTTTGAACACCTAGCATTTGGCTACTCCTGACCAACCTCGAACTAGCTTTCTAGCCTCCTCCATCAGCCTTGTGTCCCTCGGATATCTCCCCATCCTTCACGCCTTACCTTTTGGAGTTTCCATCGGCCTCATCCTAGTTGTCGGGTTCTCCTAGCCAAATCACCCTAGGACTTGCTTTGCCAAGATCCCACTTGGACTTTCCAATTGCCTGGCTCCTCACCAGGACTTTCCCTTTGCCAAGATCACACTTGGACTTTCTAATTGCCTGGCTCCTCACCAGGACTTTCCTTTTTCCAAGATCACACTTGGACTTTCCAATTGCCTGATCTCACTTATCAGGACTTTCACCACCAAGTCTGGTCAACACTGACCTACTTGGATTTTCATCTCATCAACCTGGTCAATCCCTTGACCATCTTCACAATCGGGCGATTGCTCCAGCAATCTCCATATATTGTCAAACGGACGATTGCCCTAGCAATCTCCATATATTGTCAACTGGATGATTGCCCTAGCAATCTCCATATATTGTCAAACATCAAAACTCAAACCCTGACTCAAGCTTGACTCAACTCAAGCTTAGTCAAACTGGTCAAACTTAACCTAAGGAAATTGCCCCAACATCAATTATATAAAAAAAATATTATTCATGTTTTTGTTGGGACAATGCTTTATTGAGTGAATTAGATTCTGGACAGGATTAACTAGTAATACCTTTTATTATTGTCTACCACCAATTATATAGAAAATAATAAGATTATAAATAAAAGATTAATTTTATTAATTCGTATTGAATTGTATTGGTAGAAATTTCCTTTATAATCTAATTGTCTCTATAACACTAGAATCAATTATATAAAAAAAATGTTATTCATGTTTTTGTTGGGACAATGCTTTATTGAGTGAATTAGCAATGCTATTGTGTTGAGAGATTATTGGTGTAATCATTCTCAGGTTAAAGTTGGTCAGTTTTACTAAGCTCGAGTGGATTCAAGTTTTAGTTTCGATGTTTGAATAATATATGGTACAATATGTGAGACGGGGGTCAAGTAGGTCATAGAGAACTGGATACTTGATTGAAAAACCCTAACTGGAGGATAGACAAGGTAAAGTTCTAACTTGCGTGTGAGGTAAAAGAAAGTTCAAGTGGATCAAGGAGGACCTCACGTTGGCAAAGAAAAGTCCAAGTGGGTCAAAGATACCGCATGTTCCCAAAGGAAAGTCCAAATGAGTCAAGGAGGAGTGCACGTTAGCAAAGGAAAGTCCTAACTATGGTTAGGCAAAGAAAAATCCAAGTAGGTCAAGGAGGACCACACGTTGGTAAATGGAAGTCCTAACTACTATTAGGTAAGATAAAAATATAAGTAGGTCAAGGAAGACCACACTTGGTGATCGGAAGTTCAACAGGAGGTTGGCACAAGAGAAAGTCCAAGTGGATCAAAAGGTTGACCGGACACTTGGTGAAGAAGTCCCAACAGGTCATTGTTGACCGAATGCTGGGCAAGGGAACACTATACTTGGGTTAAGCAAGTTACAGTTGGGCAATCGATTGGCCCAAAGCCAGTCGATCAGGTGATCATGGAAGTTGTTTGTCATGAGAAAGGAGAAGGCTGAATTGATTAGGGCAATCAATTAAGTCTTCTCCAATCGATTGGAGGAAATCATCGTGAGAGCATAGAGAGGTGCTTAATCGATTGGCTAATTGATTCAGCTTTCTCTAATCGATTGGTCAATCGATTGGGTTAGAGTTTCACAAAGCACAATGTTGTGCTGAATCAATTGGGAAAGTGTCATTTGATTAGGAGAAAATCATAAGTGAATAGTGAGCTTATGAATTGATCAGGTGATCAATTAAAGATGCGTAATCAATTAGCTAATCAATTGGGAGAAGCAGAAAAGAGTCATTGCAAGGTTTGAATAGACGAATCTGACGTGACAATCGATTGAAAGTAAGGCCAATCAATTGAGAATTCTAGATCGCGAGATAAAAGGTGTTTTTCACAGGAGATTCAACGACTTCTTCTCCTCCAATCTTTGAGTTCTTGGATGACAAGTGTTGCTGCATTTTCCAGCCGATCAAGAGGAAATCCAAAGCAACAAGAGATTAAGCAAGCAAGGTTTTTGTTTGTATTGTGTATTTACTTCTTGCTTTCATTGTATTCTTGTTGTGAGATTGTACAAGGTTTCTCTGCCTCTGGATTGTTTTCTAGTAAGAGTAGATTTTATAGTAGATGAGATCATAAGGAGAGTAAACCCTTGAATTAATCACCTCAAGGATGTGGATACCAAGTAAAATCAACGAGTGATTGCGTAGATTATATACACTTTTATGCATACTTTGAGGCACATTCATATACTTTATTTGCGCTTGATCTATGCATTTCTACACTTCTTATCATATTTTTAACATAATTACTCTTCTTTGCTAGAGATATGCTATTTGTGTTTTTTTCTATTGATAGGAGTCACTTTTGGGGCGAAAACAACGCTCATAGACGATTCGGAGAACAAACGAAGACAAATGGCTTGGCTATGTGAAGTTCACACAGCCGTGCCACTTATCAGAGGTGGAGAAGGCTCTGGTCATATGATTCCACATGGCCGTGCTAACCAGTAGAGAAGGAGAAGACTCCGGTCGTGTGGATCTACACGGCCGTATGACCTTCCAGAGGAGTAGACTGTGGCCATATGAATCCATACGGTCGTGTAGATCATCCAGAGACTAAGCAAAATACAGTCTTGTCAATCCATACTACCGTGCCACCTGACCAGAGGTCAAGCAGAGCGTGACCGTGTGGATGCCACATGGTCATGGCACGGGTCTTGTCAGGCCTGTTCCCAACACTATTTAAGGGGATCTCTAGATCCCCCCTTTCTAAGGGGAGGAAGATTCTCCCTTTGGGAGATCCATCTTGGTGCCGATCTACATTTTTCCCGATCTCCATTCGATGATCTAAGGCCATATTCATCAACTCATCGATTGCAGAAGCAAAGGATTGGATATGAAGATCACTCAATGCAATCGGATAAGCATTCTTCTCCCTTCCTCTTCTAGTTGGGTTTGGATGCTACCAATTCTTATGTCTTTGGATTCTTCTCTTCGTGCCATGGAGTAGATTTATTGTTCTAGGATTAAGGGAGTAATTGTGATGTGGATTGATGTAAGAACTCATAGATATGCCAATTTTCTATCTATATGACATTATCATACCTTGTATTTATTTGATCTTATGTGAGTGTGTTGTGCTTGAACTTAATTCTCATATTCGATTGAATGTTTGTGTGGAATTGTTGATCCTGTAGAGGGAATACTCTAGATTGTATGACCGATGGGCCCTAGTGATAGGAGTAACCTGTTTCCGAACGTCTAGGGCATTACCTTGAAAGGGGAAATTGTTGGTGCGGTTTGCACTAACGGTCTAACTCGTGTTTTGATGAATGGCAAGTAAGTTAAGTTAGGTTTTATTATGATCTAACCACTTGATTAAGTATGCAGGAAATCTTGCTAGGTCAACGGGCTGACCGGATAGCTGGTACAAAATCCAACTTGGTCAATGGCCCGACCGGATAGCTAGTACGAAATCCAGCTAGGTCGACGGGCTGACCGGATAGCTGGTACGAAATTCAGCTAGGTCAACAGGTTGACCGGATAGTTGGTACGAAGTCCAGCTAGGTCAACGGGTCGACCGGATAGCTGACACGAAGTCCAAATAGGTTGGCTGACCGGAGGTCTGGCAAACTTGTAAGTTAAGGTAAGTCACTGGAGGTGAGTGACCAAGTGAGGGTGCGCCCCGGTTAAAGGGATAGTAGGCGTCGGTCCAGTTTAGGTCCATTTGGAATCCTTAAGCTGAGACCTTGACTAGTTCCTGGTCCTGGAAAGACAAGAACTAATTACTACTCTATATTATTAAATTGTCCTAATACTTATTGTGCAGGGTATTTTTGGACTAACATTATTTTGTAGGGCAAAAAGAAGAAAATTTCCTTCGGATGAACAATGTTCGAAGGCGCCTTCAAGCAGTGAAGGCGCCTTCGTACTGTTCATAGAAGACGCCTTCCACAGAATAAACTTTTGGTGTCGCAGCAGATAAGTGTCGGGCTGGTCGGGATCAAACTTGCCTTATTGGAGGCGCCTTCCATGGCTATGGAAGGCGCCTTCCATGCCTTTTATAAGGCTGTCTCGAGAAAGCATTGGAGAATAATTGATATACGAGCTACTACGCGTTCTTTTGAGATTCCAACTGCTCCGAGCTCCTACTACAACACTACTGCAAAGCTACTGCACCCGACGACTGCTTCAAGAACTTTTGATCACGACTGACAGATCGACATTGACACGAGTGCTTCCACATCGATCTTTAAGTGTCAGTAATTTGTTTTTTAATTAATTACTGCAAAAGGACAAGTGTAGTGTGTTGTACTTGTTCAACTTTCATTGTACTCAATTTCCTCTTCCGGAGGTATCGGAAGAGGTTTTTAGTGGATTACCCATCGATAGGTCCACGGAACCTCGGTCTTAGAGTAGAAGTCGCCGAAATCTCCGAACTAAGTAAAACCGTCCGTGTTTTTCTTGTGATCTTTATTTTCATTTTCTTTTTCCGTTGCTTATACTTTGATTTCAAAACCGAAAAGATGAGTTTTTAAAAAAACCACGTGATTCACCTCCCCCTCTCACGTGTGATCGATCCAGCAAGTAGTATCAGAGCGAGTACCGCTCTAAATTGGTGCAACCACCAATCAGACAAGGGGTTCCTTTTTCTTGAAAGAAAATTAGATATTGTTTTTGCATAAAAATTATTCTTACGTTTTTCATTTTTTTCCTCCAAAATTAAAAAAAAATTATTTTTTTCACTATAAGTTAGAATCGATGAAATAACCATTTTGACAAAATTTATCATAATATTTTTTTTATTATTTTTGAAATTGGTGAAACACCCTCATTTCCTTATCTTCCACATTACTTACCCCAAGACAAAGTCTTGGAAATTGCTTCTTGTCAATATTTTTTTTTGCAAGTATACCAATGTCTCTTCAAGAAGGACGGAGCATCCATGAACCACCACCATACGAGATATATGAGAAGAACGAATTTCATCTATGGAGGATGCAAATGGAAAGCTTTATCCTGATGAACGCCTTCGATGGTGGCATGGTGTTGAAACGACCTACCCAGAACTCGATAGCAAACCAAAAGGTAATAAAATTGATTTCAGATTTATTACCTAACAAAGTTACCTGCAGGATAGAAAAGGTCAAAGATGCCCACGAGTTTTGAACCCACCTAACCAAGCTTCATGAGGAGCCGTTAAAACTGGAAGAAAAAGACAGAAATAAATCCAGGCTCGAGTCAAATCCAACGAAGAAGCCTGCAATATTAGGGGTCATGCTTGAGGTTAGTAATATTTGTTAGGGTCGATTTGTAGTTAGAGGGGGGGGGGGTGAATAGCTCATTCCACTTCGTTTGCTTACTTCGTGATGATGATATGCAGCGGAAAGAACTCGAACAAGACTCACAACGTTAACACGTAAATTTACTTGGTATCCACCTCAAGAAGAGGTGACTAATCCAAGGATCTACACACAACGCACACTCCACTAATAAAAACACTCATTTTTGGTAACTACCAAAGGTGGAGAAGCCTTGTATAATCTCTCAATACAACAAGAAGAAAAGAAGAAGCAAATACAAAGAAAATCTTACAAGATTTTACACAAATAAAACCCTAGCTAGCTTCTTCTTCTTGTGTGAAACACCTCTTGACCTTGGAAGTGTAGCAACACTTTGCTTCAAGAAGCTTCAAGAACTGGCGTAAACCTGTGAGAAATGATCGCAAGAAGTGGAGAGTCAAGAGCTATCGAATCGCTGCGAGGAAGAAGGCTTTTGTGCACTTTCCTTCGCAACAGTCATATCCTAATCGATTGACCATTCGATTGGGGAGGCTTGAATCGATCGGCTAATCGATTCAGAGCGTCTCTGTGCTCTGCTAGAAACTGCTTGAATCGATCGACTGATCGATTTAGGCTTTCTCACGATCGCACAAGAAAATCAGCTCCCAATCGATCGATCAATCGATTGGCAGTGCCCAATCGATCAGTCGATCGATTGGGTTGCTCTTTGTGCTCGCGACGAAGGCTCCCAATCGATTGGGTTGCTGTTTGTCGCAGCACTATTCCCAATCAATCAGCTGATCGATTGAGCTTAGTCCAATTTGATCACTTGATCAATTTGATCAACCATAGCTTGCTTGAGTCAAGTCTAGGGCTCCCAAACCCAACATCCGGTCAACCATGATCTGTTGGGACTCCTCATGCCTAGCATTCGGTCAACCTTGACCTACTGGGACTTCTTCACCAAGTGTCCGATCAATCTTTTGACCCACTTGGACTTTTCTTCTCATGCCAAGTGTCTAGTCAACCTTGACCCACTTGGACTTATCGTCTCGTGTCAAGTGTCTGGTCAATCTTTTGACCCACTTGGACTTTTCTCCTCGTGCTAAGTATCCGGTCACTCTTCTGACCTACTTGGACTTTCCAACACCAGGTGTCCGGTCAACCTTGACCCACTTGGATTTCCACGTGCCTAACTTCACTCACCATGACTTTCCATCTGTCTATCTTCACTCACTAGGTCTTTCACCTAGCTTCACTGACCAAGATTTTGCATCTGCCTAACTTCACTCACTAGGACTTTCCATCTGCCTGGCTTCACTCACCAGGACTTTCCTACTACCTGGCTTCACTCATCGAGATTTTCGCCTGACTTCACTCACTAGGATTTTCCCACTACCCGGCTTCACTCATCGGGACTTTCACCTGCCTAGCTTCACTCACTAGGTCTTTCACTTGGCTTCACTCACTAGGATTTTCCAACTGCCTAGCTTCACTCACTAGGTCTTTTACCTGCCTAATCTCCAGTTACGACTTTCCCAGTCAAGTATCCGGTCAAACCTTTGACCTACTTGACTCTTCTTCACATCTAACTAATCAAACCTTGACCAGAGGGGAATTGCACCAACAATCACCCTAAATGGATTATTGCTCCTGCAATCTCCATATATTGTCAAACATCGAAACCCAAATATCAAGACTCAAGATTGAGCTAACTCAAGCTTAGTCAACCTGGTCAACTTGACCTAGGGGATATTGCACCAATAATATTTACCGAAATATCCATATCAGTAATGATTTAAATAATCTGCTTGATAATCTAGATTTGCATATCGAGCTAGATATAAAAAATTCTAAAACAAATCTAGATTTTGATCAAGTCAATCAAAACCTTGATAAAATCGACATCAATCTTGATTTGATCACAGAAAGCATTGACCAAGTCAATTTAAATAAATTAATTAATTTTGAAAATTCAAATAATTCCAAAATTAATAAAAATGTAACTTTAAATAATTATGAAATTTTAACTAAACCAAACTTAACGAAACAAGATAAATCTCAATTAACTGATTTAAATCTTATCCTTAATAATTTAATTGATAATAATACTTTAAGCAATTTCAGTCTTTAACATAAACTTAAAACCTAAAAATGATGAGTCAATATAAATCTAGATAAGATTAATATATTTCCTAATAAAGTATTTTGTAATCTAGATCTAGAAATTTCTACCCAAAATAACAATTTAAATATTAAAGATAAGATTTTAAAAACTAAAGATAAAATCTCAAATACAACCAAGTTAATTAGATTGAGATTAAAAAGTAATAAAAATGTAAATAATTCTTTAAACAAAGATAACTTAATCAATTTAAAAATTTTAAAATTTAAAATTTAAAATTAATAAAACATTAAATAATAAAGATAATCTTTCAAAGAAAGATAATTTAACAAACCTAATTAATTCAAAATTAAAAACTTGAACTTAGATTACAATTAATTAAATCTTTATTAAATAAAATAAAATTTTAATAATTTAGAGGGAGGCACTAAACTAGTTGGCACCTTCAAAACAATAACTTACTTGGAGGGTAATTAGGATTAGTTTAAAAAGGGATAAAAGTTTAACTTGACCAACGATACTGGTGAAGTTTTAGATGATAGTAAGTTAGGAAAACTCTGTTTATGCATGTTTAGAAAGGTATAACTTCGACCTAGTACATTTGGCTTAGTGGAACTAACTGAAGCTATCCCTTACGGATCCTAAGTAGTTAGACCGAGGTTTTGTACTAAGCTCAGTGAATATGACCATTTGGAAAATCTTGAAAGCATGGTTACTCTAATGATGTCCAGGTGACTCACCATAGTCTAGAAGTTTATCCAAAGAATGCTTATTTGTTGATCCCAAAGCTAAACTTGAATCTAACATAAAGTTAAACCCAATCCTGAAATTGAACTTAATTCATCTCACAAAATCATAGGATTCACTGATTGAAAATATAGATCGGGTGAGATGAGTAAGGAAAAATATTAAAATATTAAAATAAAATAAAATAATAAAAAAATTAAATTATTTTAAAATTTGGTTTAAAAAAAAATCTTTTAAAAAAATATTTTAAGAACTAATTTTTTTTTGTTAAAAAAACTTTCAAAAATTATTTAAAAAATCTTTTAAAAATTATTTTAAAAAATCTTTTAAAATTATTTAAAGATCATTTTAAAAATTATTTTAAAATTATTTTAAAATCATTTTAAAAATTATTTTAAAATCATTTTAAAAATAAAGAAAAAAAACTTAGATACATAATTTAAAACTTAAACCTTATTTAACAAATAATTAAATTAATTAAAATTTAATTAACTTAAACTTTAAACTGAATTAAATAGTTAATTAAAATTTAATTGAATTAAACACTCAAAATATTAATCTAAACTTAACTTTACTTTAATTAAAATATTAACTTTAATCTAATTCACTTTAAATTTGACTTTACATTAAAAAGTTAATTAAAACTTAACCTTAATTTAACTTAATCAACTTTAATTTCAATGTTAATCAAAATTTTAACAATACTTTAATTAAATTATAATTTATTAAAGATTGACTCAAGTTGAGTCTTAATTACTTAACTCTGTTTAATAATTCTAATAAATTTAACTCAGACTTATAACTTAGTTAAACCTAACTCAACTTTAATCAATAATATGTTTAAGTTAAACTTAATTAACACTTAAAATTAAAAATAATATTTTCACTAATCAATTAACACTACAACAAAAATAGCTCTTCGCAACGCGCAAATTCGCTTTCCGCAGCGCGTATTGCGTGCTACACAATTAAAAGCTATTAAAAGTCCTAAATTATTGACAGCGTGCTTTGCGCGCTACGGATAATATTATCCGCGGCGTACTTTGCGCGCCGCGGATAATACTTTCCGCGACGTGCTTTGCGCTACGGATAACATTATCCGTAGCGCACAAAGCACGCTACAAATAATAGTTTCCGCGGCGTGCTTTGCGCGCTGCGGATAATATTATCCATAGCGCGCAAAGCATGCCGCGGAAAGCATTTCTATGCGCTAAGGATAATAATCTGCAGCTTATAAATATATGCTATTGATAGTCTTAACTATATTAAAAAAAATATTAATTTGATGAAAATAATAAACCAAAATTTTATAACAAATTTAGTGCAAATAAATCCACAAAATTAACAAAAGTCATAGTTTTTCATTATACCAAAAAAATTTAAAGATCTTAAACAAGATACAAAATCTCTATCAAACTAGTTATTATATAACAACAATTAAACTTACAATTCACACAAATTAGTATATTATGTATCAATCACATAATACTATAAATTTCGATAACCATGCAACTGTGCTTCTTATTGCATCATCAAGAAACTGCATTTCATCATTTGGTCAAATTAGGTCCACCATTTCCACCAAAACTTTATCAACCCAAACTTTCCAACATGATCCACCAAGAATAACGTGATGCACTTTTGTGTTTGGATCTATGGATACAATTCGACCTTCTGCAACAACTAATTCATCAGCAGACCAATGAAGCAGCTTACATTTAGTATTAGCACAAATATCTCCACGACTCACATTTCTCAAATTTGACTATAAGTAAACAATACAAAGTTATGAATTCAATCATATATATTTTTGTAACAATTTTGTGATTCAGAAATACATAATTTTATGATAATCACCTGAAAAACATGACCAAAATCATCACTTTTTTTTGCACCAATATTGATATCGCTATTGCTACCAAATTTATTCCCAATACTGCTACAAATGCCACCACTAGCAATCTAATTTTATAACCAAATCGTGTCAAAGCTAATACAACATTAGAAATTTGATCCATTAAGAATTTGAGCATTTCTTAATGCAAATTAAGCCTTCAACAAGATAGCTCATACCATTCATGGTTTAGTCAAAAGCCAAGGATACCCAATTCTTTTGAAGAATATTTTATCATAAACAACATAATCAATCCATCTAGTAACGTTGTCTTCATTAACCATTACAAGCATCTCTATGCTTACTTCTAGGACAACCTGCACATAATAAAGCAACACAAAATGTCATCAAAATCTTGTAGCAGGAAACATGATTTACACTAGTCGGTAACGAATAGTGGATACAAATTGAAGATGACTACATAGAAAACATAAATCCTTAATTATGATTATATAAAGCATCAAGATTTTGCAAATACAAACTTCATTCTCCTATTAGGAGACCGACTCCGTGTACCATTACTCCAAATATCTCTCATGCATCTATGTTTTTATGTTCCATGCATCAAAAGAAATGAAATGTTTTACAATCAATATTAGTAGAAACAGAATATATGCATATGATAGAATACTTCATGAAGCAAATCATTATAATAAGAACCACATCATAAGATGCATCTGCCTGTGATGCATCAAATAGGTTCAACTCTTCATGTGAAAAGTCATCATCAGATAAACATATCACAACAAAAGATAATGAAAGATGAAACTATCAAATGCTCCACATATTTTATGTCAAGTACAAACTTGAATATTATATAACGACTACCAAAAAAATTCTAACGCAAAATATTAAGAAAATATTCTTACAGACAAAAAACAAACTTTCATTAGATTTAATGTGGCATCAATAATTAGACAATGTAAAAAATATTAAAAAAATGTGAATGACATTCAAATTAATGTAACACCATTTTCATGAATCCATTTAGAATATCTTGGAACAATCATTGCACCTGGTCAAAGTGCCCTTGGAATATCAAGGCAAAAGGTGGAGTATATAATGAAGCAAGATTGGTACAATTTTATGTTGACATAGCATTCTCGCTTGATTCCCAAATAGCAGAATGTCTTGATATGCCGAAGGGAACATCTGAACTTGGTCAAGAGTCGAGATCTGTGGTGTTTTGTATTAAATAAAATTCAATGGCAATAAAGGAACCATCAAATAATTGAACTTTGAAATGTATTAGTACGCAACAATAGATAGAATTATGCAAATTAAGTTAATAGAAGTATAGAAATTATGAAAATGTTAAGGCAATTAAGAATATTTTCCTCATTGAAGAAATATAAATTTCAAAGAAAAATAGTCATCGCAAACTATATCCAATAAAAACACACTCTAATTTTCATAGGTTTAGTCGAAGACCACCTAGTAATTCCATTAATCCCTTAAGTTAAGAAATATGACTCCACCCCACCACTTTCATTGCTGGCATAGAAGAGTTATATAGCTTCATCAAGATTCTAACCTATAGCCTATAAAATACATCTGCAATTAAGGACTTCCTATTACAGCACGAGTAAGTGACAATCTCCATTTGGGGAGTACATAGATCTATCAGGATTTCAAGATTTAGATGCTAGCGGTAGATAAATTTATAGATCTAACAAAATTCTTAGGGCCTAAATAAGAGGTATGGTGGAAGCAAATCCCCATACTAATTACTCCAAAGCACCTCTTTTGTCCAAAGTCAAACGAGAGGTGAAGGCTACACTTATTGGAAAAATGTTCATCAAACAAAACAAGATATCTAACTTTACTATCACTAACCACACACACACACACAAATCTAAAATCAATAAAGGAAGGAATAGGTCACCGTAGTTGAGATGATCCTTTATGGCGATGATAGCACCTTCTGCCTCTAATCGATGGAATCAGGCAGATCATCCCCTTCTCTCAGCCGGTACTAATTGCTGATGTTCTGAGAGGTGGATCTGAAGTCCGTGAGGAACCTGACAAGTACTCCTCGTTGGTGAGGTCAGCGAACTAGTTCATCGTGAGGCAGTAGGTGTGCTCCCCGTGGTCGGCCATCGAATTGTGCTCTTCGACAATCCGGAGGTTCTCCTTGAAGACCTTGAGTTGATATTCGTCTAGATATTGGTCATTTTCGGCAGGGCGATGCTTGGCCCTCCACTCTAGGTAGAGCATTCTCACTTCCTCGTCGATACAGACAGGGACGACCCTATCTTGCTTGGAGAGGGTGAGGACGACCTGACAGGGAACAGAGGAGATGACAACAAGGGCGGAGGACGAGAAGAGAATGAGGAGGACAATGACGAAGGTGAAACCATGAGCTAAAAAGAGGGAAGAGAGAGGGTTCACGAGGGGCGGCGAGGGTTTCGGCAATAGAGAAGGGTTTTCGATGGGGTGAGATGCTACAGGGAATGATTCGGGGCGGGCGAGATAAAAAAAATATGTCTAAGATTTTTAATAGTGTATTTCGGTGCACCATTAAAATTTTAATTTTTAAAATTATATAATATTTTTAACAGTGTATTTTATATGCAGTTAAAATTTTAATTTTTTAAATTTATAATATTTTTAACAGCACGTTAAAAGTGTACTGTTAATATTAATTTTAATAGCATATAATTTTTTGCACGCTGTTATTTGTATAAGCATAATACTATCTACAACGTACTTAATTGGGTGTACTGTAAAAAGTATTATTAACAGCGTGCCCTAAAAGTGTGTCGTTAATGACGTACTGCGGAAAGTCCCTTAGACAATTAATTAATACGAAATTTAAGTTATTTTAATCAAATAAGTATTGTGTTAGTAACAAATTATTTATTATTGAGTTAGTAATAAATTTCTTATCTTAATCCAAGAATAATTGGTTAATGATGAAGCTTATCTTAATAAATCCCTTAGACACTTAGGTAAAAATTCTTCTACTTAACAAAGATAATCAGGAGGAGTTAGCTTAAGGGGGAGGAAGGGTTAAAATGTTTTCCAAATAGTTTAAAAGCAAACAAGCAATTTTGAAAAATCTTTAGTCTTTGAAAACCCTCATAAATATTTTGAAAATACTTCTTGAAAACATTATTAAACTATTAGTTTGGATCTAACACTAAGAGGCTTAGACATTTAAGACCAATTTTAAATAAATATTAGTTTTGCCGTAATCTCAAATTTAGGGGGAGGTAGTATTTTGAGTAAGTTAAACAAATCTAAACCTTAGTAACCTTAGTATCAAATTAAGGGGGAATATCAATTTAAGAGGGACAATTGCTTGAAAAACTCATGTTTAATACTTAAAATATATTTTACTTTAAAAATCACTTTAGAAAATCTATTTGAAAAATACTTAAAAACTTAGCTTTATTCAAATGCTATTTCAAAAATCATGTTTTTCAAGTTTATGAAAAATACTAGCAAAGTGTTTTGAAAAATATTAGCAAAAATCTTTATGAAAAGTATTTTGAAAACCATCTTCACTTTGCTTGAAAATCCTATTATACTTTTCAAGTATCTATTTTTGAAATAATCTTAGATTCAGGGGGAGGATTAATAAGTCAATAAATTTTGAAAATATTTCTTTTATTCAACAATCTATTTTTGAAAAAGATTATCACATGTTTTGAAAAACTATTTTGAAAACTGATTCAATTTTTCCAAACTACTTTAACACAATTTTAAATATTGTAGCACTTAGTATTTTGACTTTTGTTTTGGCAAACCTTAACTTTAAATCTTTTAAAGTTTCTTTTGAAGAACTTAGCATTTTAAAAAAAAAAATTTGGAAAATTTTAAAGTTTCTAAAGTTAATAGGTTTTAAAGTATTTTTAACTTTATTAACTTTGTGAAAATGTTACTTTGTTTTGAAAGATGTCTTTACAAATTTTTTTAATCTGTTTTCCAAATTATCTTGAAAACACTTTGAAAAAGTTGTTTTAAAACCAACTTTTCATTTTTGAGATTTTTTTTTTCATTGTAGAATGCTAAGTGATTTCAACACTATCTAAAGTCTTGAACATATTTTAACATATGTTATAAAATATTCTTTTAAAAAGCTTTTATAGTTATAACATTTTTTTCCTCCCTCAAGTAAATCCTGAGAATTATTTTATTTCCTTAACACATTTTTTTGCTTGAATATCTAGTTATATTTTTTGATGAATGTTAAAGGGGAGGTTTAAGGGGTTAAGTTGAAACAAATGGAAATCCGAATAACTAACTTAAACCATATCATGTGCCTATTTATGATTGTATTTTTTCCCCTAACTTAACTCAGGTTGTCATTGCATAAAAAAAAAGAGAGATTATTGATGTGATTTGTACTAACGGTCTAACTCGGATTTTGATGAATGACAAGTAAGTTAAGTTAAATTTTGTTGTAATCTAACCACTTGATTAAGTGTGCAAGAAATCCAACTAGGTCAACGGGCCGACCGGATAGCTGATACGAAATCTAGCTAGATCAACAGGTCGACCGGATAGGTGGTACTAAATCCAGCTAGGTTGACGGGCCGACCGGATAGCTGATATGAAATCCAGCTAGGTCGACGGACCGACCGGATTGCTGGTACGAAATCCAACTAGGTCGACGTACCGATCGGATAGCTGGTACGAAGTCCAGCTAGGTCAACGGGCTGACTGGATGTCTGACAAATTGGTAAGTTAAGGTAAGTTATTGGAGGAGAGTGATCAAGTGAGGACGCGTTTCGATTAAAGGGACAGTAGGCGCCGGTCCAGTTTAGGTCTATTTGGGATCCTTAAGCTGAGACCTTGACTAGTTTCTATTCCTGGAAGGACAGGAACTAATACTACTCTATATTATTAAATTATCCTAATACTTATTTTGCAGGGTATTTTTGAACTAACATTGTTTTGCAGGGCAAAAAGAAGAAAATTGCCTTCGGATAAACAGTGTTCGAAATCGCCTTCAAGCAGTGAAGGTACCTTCGTCATGTTCATAGAAGGCGCCTTCCACAGGATAAACTTTTGGCGTCGCAGCGGATAAGTGTCGGGCTAGTCAGGATCAAACTTGCCTCATTGGAGGCGCCTTCCATGGTTATGCAAGACGCCTTCCATGGTTATGCAAGACGCCTTCCATGCCTTTTATAAGGTTGTCTTGAGAAGACATTGGAGAACAACTGATATACGAGCTACTACGCATTCTTTTGACTCCGAACTCTTGCTACAACACTGCTACAAAGCTACTGTGCCCGACGACTGCTCCGAGGACTTTCGATGGTGGACGGTAGACCGTCATCGACACAAGTGCTTCCACATCGATCTTTAAGTGTCGGTAATTTTTTTTGTAATTAATTACTGCAAAAGGACAAGTGTAGTGTGTTGCACTTGTTCAACTTTCATTGTACTCGATTTCCTCTTTCGGAGGTATCGAAAGAGATTTTTAGTGGATTACCCATCGATAGATCCGCGTGACCTGGGTCTTGGAGTAGAAGTCGTCGAAGGCTCCGAACCAAGTAAAACCGCCCATGTTTTTCTTGTGTTCTTTATTTTCATTTTCTTTTTCCGTTGCTTATACTTTGATTTCAAAATCGAAAAGACATGCGATCGATCCAACAGAAACAATTCCCAATAAGGAAGTAGGAAATTGTACGTAATTGTTATCTCTATGGGTATTAAGTATAAGTGTGTTCTTGTGATTTATGACCAAGGGACCCTAGTGGCAAGGGTGATCAGTTACTGGACTTTATAGGGATCATTTCTATTTAATAGCATGGGATATTGATCTAAATAGCATTCTGACTTGACAATTGCAGGGAAGAGCCGGTAACGAATCTAGCTTCCTACAAGTGCATGGGAATTGAGGATGGGTAATTGGTGAACCATGATACATTGATAAACATCACAATAAAATTGAACCCCTAGAACATCTTCCAAATCAAGTCTTCCTCTCTCTTTTCTTTTCTCAATCTAATTTCTATTTACTTAGCACATAACTTTCAACCTGAAGCTGTTGGGTTCTGATACCACTTGATGACCTAGATAGGCCGGTAAGAGGGGGGGGGGGTGAATTGCCTGTTAAGAAATAAAACAAAATCATTCCCGATCTTTTAACTCAGATTAGTAATGCAGTTAAAAATAGAATAAATGAACAACTTAAAAAAAACGGCCAAAAGAATTACTTGGTTACAACCTAGGTGGTTGTTAATCCAAGACAAGTAAACACACTAAAAGTCTTCTTCTTTGAAGGTATAGAAGTCTCTTACACTTGTTGGAAGCTCAGAAAGTAGCTAGAAAATGAATACAGGAGTTATTGTCTATTTTCTAAGTCCAAGGGTTTTTTTTATAGTCTCTGGAAAATCTTATCCGACACTTGAAGGTGCCTTCAAGAGGCTTTGAAGGTGCCTCCAGCGTGGAGAAATTATCCACGCGAAGATAGAACTCTATCTTCGCTAATGGCTGAATTTTATCTGGACGAAGGCGCCTTCAATGGGTTGAAGGCGCCTTCCATGGTGGGTTGAAGGCGCCTTCAACCTTGTTGAATGCGCCTTCCCACTAAAAGGCGCGAAGGCACCTTTAACTTCATTGAGGGCGCCTCCAGTAGCTCCGCAACTCCCTTTTGGTTCTTTTGCTGCTCCGATCGCCTGGGTGATTTCGTCCATCCGAAATAGGGCTCACCCGAATCCAATTTTCAACCTTTTCCTCGAGCAAACTTCCTCCCCGGCTTTTCGTCCCTTGGACCACCACGCGCGTCCTTCTCGTCTGCTGGTGTACTCTTCCGCAGCACCTCCTCTCTCGGATGCACCGAGCCTGTCGACTCTCTTTCCATGCCATTTTTCTCGCTAGCTGCATCTTCCGCTCGACTTCTTGTGTTCTAAGTTCCTACACACTTAGACATCAGGGTTAAAAACTAACAGGACCTAAGTTGACTTGGTTTATCACATCAAAACTAACTTGGAGTACCAACAAATTATTGCTATACACTTTCCAACAGATCAAGAAGCAATCCAAAACAAATAAGAGATCAAACAAGAAAGATTTTTGTTTGTATTGTGTATTTATTTCTTGCTTTCATTATATTCTTGTTGTGATATTTTACGAGACTTCTTTGTCTCTTAATTGTTTTTGAGAATGAATAAATTTTATAGTGGATAAGATCACGAAGAGAGCTAGTCATCTTAAATAGATAAATATCAAATAAAATCAATAAATTAACGATTACTTTAAATTTCCACAGTAATACAAAAAATTGTAGATAAAGCATCTACGTATTCAGAGCTAATCATCATTCTCTAATTTCGGAAGTGTCCTAACATAGTGCTAGTACGTATTTTCTCAATTATAGAGACCTCATAAATTCCTTGATTTAATGACATATTTGAATATGAGACAGTGATTCGTTGACATTCGTCAATGACTTTAATATTGACAAAAAAGCATAATGATTAAAATTAATTAATTTGTCAAGTCACTTAATTGCTTTCATACGAGTCAAAATATAACAACTAGTAGTGATAACACTCGCAATGCTTCAGTGGTTAATTTATAAAATATTATCATTATAAGATTTAACTTTAAATCTCAATTAAATTAAAATAAATATCTTCTTTATATATTAGTTATTATTTTAAAAATTAATAATTATAATTTATCTTTTCCATCAGGATGAAATTGATAATCTATCTCAAAATCATTATGATCTAGGACACTTAATAATATTACCTCTTACTTTAACATTAGCTTTCATTATAATTCATCTATCACTAAGGCAATATAATGATACCTATTATTTACCAATTATATAGAAAATAATAAAATTATATATAAAAGATTAATTTTACTTAATAATCTAATTGTATTAGTAGCAATTTCCTTTATAATCTCATTGTCTCTTACCTGTTATTAACAATATCTTGTGACATCAAAATTAATTATTCGATGTATCTCACACCTGTTATTCATGTCTTTTTATTGTAACGACCTCGGTCCTTTAGTCTCTTGGACGATCCTTATGGCGGTCCAACTGGTGGCCCTTATGTCATCGGCCCATTTGACGATCTCTCATGTTGTCGGTCCATTTGACGATCTCTCATATCGTTAACCGACAACCCTTGATCGTGTCGTTATTCACTAGATCTTCTCACTTTTGATCAATGAATTTTTTATGAATCCTGTTAATCAAATGAAATATATTATTTTTATTGATTATCAAATTAATCGGAAAGTATACATGACGGGACCAGGATAATATCTTTTGATTGAGCCCTATTTAATTTTTTTTTTATAAATATATTATAATTTGAAATTGAACGGTAAATCTATGAGTTATAATTTAAATATTCTATTATAATATTATAGTCTGGGACCCAGGATAATAATGTTCTCTGAGCAAACAGTAGACTTGAGAATATTTGTATTATTTTGTCGGAGAAGTAGTTGGCCTGGGCGTCCTTTTTTTAAAGTTTTTTTCCCAAATATAAATGATATAATATGACAATAAAATACACAAAATGACGCGATACAATTTAAAAGTCTCATCAAAGGCCAATAAAAATTAGACGGAAGTATTTGCAAGCCGTACGGCTATTTGGGTTTAACCGAAGCGGAAGAGGCCATGTTCACCCGGAGCCCAACTCGGTCGAATCGAACTAGATAAACCCACGAAACCGGCTTCTGTAATCCCAATGGCTGCCATGGGGTTCTCACCGTTCGACTACGCGTCTCTCTCCGTTCGAGCGCAGCGGCCGGCGGTGACCTCTAAGCGTCCTGCAGCAGCTAGGGCATCGTCCTCCCTCAATACGGCGCCCACTTCTGCTCCCCTCCCTTCTCTCAAGAAGAAGGTCCTTGTCCCTATTGGGATGGGCACGGAGGAGATGGAAGCCGTCATCTTGGTGGACGTCCTCCGCCGGGCTGGTGCTGAAGTTTTCATGGCTTCTGTAGAGACGGAATTGATGGTGGAGGCCTCCTCGGGGACCAATCTGGTGGCAGACGTTTGCATTGATGAGTGCGCTGATGAGGTGTTCGATCTCGTCGCACTGCCGGTTAGTGTGGTTTCAGTCGCAAGTTTTCATTTTTCAAACTTACCGCTCAATATACTTGCTGAATAATATATAATTTGATTTTTCTAATAAGTGGTTTTTATATAAAGGTCATTCAATGTTAATCTGCTTGTGGATGATATCTGAATGCTAGACGTATAACCAAGTTAACTTCACTAAGTCTTCAGCTATTTTTGTAGCTGCAACTTGTCAAAGAATGTAATAATAAATAATGGTTGTATTGTGGATTTCAATTTCCCACAAGTGATCGGACCTTGATTATCACTAAATCATCTAGAAGCTTATCACTATGATTTATTGTTTCTGTTATGATTATCTGAAATGTGGGATGGATGAGTAGCACAAATAAATCTCCTGTAAAAGCTAGGCAACATATCTAATTGTGGCAACATATTGTTTGGTACCATATAACTTTTGCAGAGTTCATCTTAGATTTAATCTAATTGTTGATCCATTTTTAGTCTTCTTTTCTCACAAACAATGCATTTTATATGCTTGTAAATTACACTAACCTGGAGTACCACCACAACAAGTTCTTAGGGAGGAATGCCAGGCTCAGTCCGCTTAAGAGATTGTGAAGTTCTTCGTAGGATAACAGTGAGACAGGCAGAGGAGAAAAGGTTATATGGTGCCATTTGTGCTGCTCCTGCTGTTGCTTTGATGCACTGGGGTCTTCATAAGAGAAAGCAGGTGACTTTTAATTAACTTTTGCCTCGTAAAATAAAATAATACTATTCTAATTATTTATTGATTTGCATTGCGAGATCACTTGTCATCCAGCTTTTATGGATAAGCTTCCTGCCTTTCGGGCTGTGAAATCCAACATCCAAGTCTCTGGAGAGCTCATTACAAGTCGTGGTCCTGGCACATCCTTTGAATTTGCCCTATCATTTGTTGAACAGCTCTTTGGTCATGATGTGGCTCTAGGTCTTGGAGGTAGGCTGGTAAGGCATCTGTCATTGCCTGTCATTCTCTCTTTAAGCCAACTACATTCAATTTGTACTTAAAACAATCTTCCTCTTCCTCGTCAGGGCCAAATGTGGGTCGCTTTCAAGTAGTCATACAAACCAGAAAGGACCTTTACTAGTTCTAGCAAAATGGATTCAAATACTTTGGTTAATTGATAGATAGTACACATTCAACGATGTTGTGCAAGGAGATTTATAGTTAATGGCTGTGACATACACCTAAACCTATGAAATTGAAGGCTACTTGGCATAAATAAAATCTCTTTCCTGAATTTGGGTTACTGTTAATATTTATTTATTTATTTATTTATTTATATTTTGGAATTATGTGGTTTCTATCTTCTTTTTTTTTTTTTTTTTTTTTTGCTTTAGGCACTTATTTCCCAAGTGGATAAACATCATTACTAGTGGATAGTGTCTGCTGGTGATTCTGTTGATCATAAATTTCTCCCAGGAATTTAATGAAGCAATGAACTTATGATGTATAAACTCTTCGCTGTTCAAATCTTTAATGCTTTAAAATGAACATATATATTAAGCATGTGTTCTATATCATGTTTATGCTTTACCCTTGTATGTGCAGTTGCTTCCAACTCATTGTTGCCAAGAACGAAAGAAAGAATTCAATAATGTTGACTGGTCCCTTGAGCATACTCCAAATGTAAGAAGCTGCAGGGCACTCTCTAATCTATATACTATTACTTTTTACCCTTTTTTACATCATTGTTATTTATCTCTTGGTGACACATACTTTTTTTTTAAAAAAAATCTTTACATAAGGTGGATCCGCCACCTCAGCGGCCCCCCTAGAGCCGGCCCTATGGGTATGGAAGGAGATAAATTCATATACACGGGCGGGAGGTGCATGGTGGGATGAATTTCAGGTCGTGAGTTCTTGCGAGATTCGATCCCTGGCTGTTACACCAAAAATGCCATGCACCCACCGTTTGCACTATGCCCCGGGTGCTTTTTTAAATCTTTACATGGATTGATGGCAAGAGGATATATTTATCTCCTCAATTTGAGTTCTTCTGGATGTGATATTGTTGACCAAAACATGAGCTGTCAGATCTTGTTTTGGGTTTCTTTCATTATTTTTTTTCCTGCACCTATTGCTGCTTTGATTTGTGATCTTTCTTCTCCTGACACTACTATACATAATGGATTTTTTTTTTTGTGTAGCTATGTTTCCTTTTGAAACATTCATGTCATCTTTGATTTTGTCCCTATACCTATCATACTGTGATGTTCCCAAGGTCGAAGCACCATTGTATCTCTTTGTACATTTTACATGTTCATTTAATGCACAACATTTGTCAAATATTAACTTCCTAAAATTTTAGCAGCAACCTAAGACCATCCTACAAAGGAAGGAAACAATTAGGAAGTAAAACCTAGAGGAAAAACACATAGAAAAAGAATTGTAAAATATATTTCATCCAACTATTTCCTTGAGAGCGAGGGAAACTTAAATTTTGAAATTTTATTTATCAAAAAGATAATAAAAAACATTAATGGGAGAAAATTGGAAATAAACATTTTGAATTTTTTTAAATTCATATTTGAGTTTTACTACATGTGAAAATGTGTTTTTCATCCAAATTGGACAAAAATAATATAGAGAAAATTAGGGAAAGGTTCCCCCTTTCTCCACCGCTTTCTGCTAAAGGAAACTGAAGATTGAGAAAATTTTCTCTCACCATATCCTTTTTCTAGTTTCTTTTCCTCATAGAAAACACACCCTAAAAGGAATTTAAGAGGTTCATGTGTGAGATGGAATGAGAATTACAAGACTTGCTTACTTGTATGATTGATTTTTATTTTTTACTTGTTGCAATTTTTTTTAGAAAGAGGAAAAAAACTGCAATAGGAAACAAGGGATTATTTCAATCAGCTAACATTTTTGTGAAAGAATGTTAACTATTACTTTCCAATTCTGCACACAGACCTCAGTAGCATAAAACATACATGCTCAGCACATTTATGTGCTGATTTATTAGAAGCATGGCTTTTAACTAAATTCTATCCCAAGCAAAAGCAATAAATTAGTGACTTTTCATAGTATTCAGTAGATTCATCTACTATGGTGCTGTTGTGAGTGATTTGCAATCCATATTTCGGAAAATTATACAAACAATTGTAAGATACTCTCGCATGCTGCTTCCATGTTTGTCCGGTGAATTCCATTGAGCTAGCTGAGTCCAATGTGTTAAATGAGTATAATTTTGTAATTACGAATACTGGTGGAGTTCATATACATTTTTTTCTGCTTGGATATTATGCTACATTTGATTAGAGATCATTTTTTATCTATCCCAAAGCCAAAAGCTTAATCCATTAGCTATGCTTCTATTTTTTGATTGCCTAACTATGGCCAAGGAGAAACAATGGCAATGGATTATTTGTTTCCCCATTTTGAATAGTTTTTATCCATTTCTATGGAGTTGAGAGAATATATACGGTATAGTCTTCCTTCTGTTTGCTTCCGCATGAATTTGTCATGTCCTTGGCTGTAAATTTGAGTAATTGAGTCTAGTCTATTCAGAGAGAATATTTTGTTGATGCTGAACAAACATGGGACTCGATACATAGTGAGTTTTTCTTAGATTAAGCATCATAACTTGAGCTATTGGTATACCTTTCACTGAATCAATCTTAAGTTAAGATGAGTGTCATGGCATCATAACTTAAACATATCACGTGAGTATACTAGCAATCATCAGAAATTCTCACTGTTTCTTATGTGTTTAGATGCTATCACTTAATGCCAACGTAGGTAAATGTGTTATCTGATGCCATCAGTCATCAATGTGAGTATCCTTTCATGTCTATGGAATTATTTATTTTTTGTTATAATGTAGGTTCTTATTCCAATTGCTAACGGCTCAGAAGAAATGGAGGTTGTAATGCTGGTGGATATCTTGAGGCGAGCAAAGGTGAATGTTACAGTTGCCTCAGTTGAAAAATCCAAACGGATAATTGGTTCTCAAAACATAAAACTAATGGCGGACTCATCAATTACGGATTCTTCGAAGCCAATATATGATCTTATCATTCTTCCTGTACGTCCAAGTTTACTACTATCTTCTCTTTGCCTTAAACATTTTGTTTAGATTATTATGAACTGCTTTTTGTCTTAATCATGATCACATCAACCTACTCCTTACCACTGGTTTTAGACTTCATGTTCTACCTGAATAATTCTGATGGGCTATTATAGCTAAAATGTTTACAAGATAAGCGAAGGGTAGAAGCTTTATGTTGTCTTTGGCGATAAAGATATTGAACTTGAAAGTGCAATGTATATACTCTGTACACAGAGCTATCAAGAGGAATAGAATATTTTTGCAAATGCTTTGCTTACAGTTTCTAGTAAGACAGTTGGATAACATTTATGGTTCGAAAATTTGTATAATGAGAATAGTGCTTCTATGCTTGTTAGGAAACTTGCAGTTTATTGTTCAAGCTCTGTGACAACAGTTATTCGATGTTGTAGTTTAGGTTTGAGCACATCCTTTTTGGGTACTGAAATGTCTCTTGTTGGATTCTTTATAAGCTAATCCTTTTCCCTTTATTTTAAGGGAGGAACTGCTGGAGTTGAGCGATTTCAGAAGTCTAGAATCCTGAAGAAATTACTCCAGGAACAAATGAAAGCAGGAAGAATATATGGTGGCATCTGCTCATCTCCAATAATACTACATAACCAAGGCTTGCTGAAGGTGATCGTCTGATTGCAATACTAAGATCTTCCAAGTCTCTAATGCAACCGAGTTAACTTGGTATTTTCTTTACAGGATAAACTTGCTACAGCTCATCCTGCTGCCATTGCGAAGTTAACTGGCAATGTCGCTGAAAATAGCGGAGTGGTAATAGATGGGAAGGTCATTACTGGAAAAGGTCTTTGTACCGTAATCGATTTTTCTTTGGCCATTATAACCAAGTTATTTGGAAATGGACGGGCAAGAAGCGTAGCTGAAGGGATTGTGTTCAAGTACTCAGGGTCCTGAGAGCCAAAACCTTCCTAAATACTTGCAGATGTTGATAAGAAGATTACATAAGCATAGAACAAGGACACAAATCGAGATGCATTTGGATATCAAAGCACATGATGGTGTATGAGTCAGTTTGGAGCTGTGTACCATCATGACCAGATGATTCGTTCACTGACTGCAACTGTTTGGTGCTTCCCTGAGTCAATTCACGGTTCATTCCTACAATCGATCGTTGTTCTTCATGTTTGATAATGACCAGATTGAACTTGCACAACAGATTAGACTGGAAATCTATTCTGTAGAGGTTTGATCATGTTGTGCTCTTGTAGTCTTGTTGCATCTATGGCTTGAGAACTTGTGCGAGGAGCTGTGACTGGTCAATTTTAGCACACCTTTTTTTTTTTTTTTGTGATTAATGATTAGTAATTTTAATTTGTGTTTTCTCCTCCTTTGGAATAAAGTTAACATGTTAATGAGAAATTGTATTTTCTTATATTGGTAATTTCTTAATTTATATGCTCATTGATGAATATATAATTAGTTGAATTTTATATTGTATCATTCAGTTTAATAAAAAAATTATATATGATAAACATAAAGTCAATTACATATTTTAAAATATAATTTTATTAACTGAACTCTTTAGAGAATTATATTTTATGATATAAATGTTATTAATGTTGTTTGAAGCAAATTATTTCTAGACAACATATGAAGGATGAAGGATGAAACTAGAATGTAAACCCTAGGTAAGAAAAACATTACGAAGATAATTTCAAAGATGAAGGATGAAACTTTAGACACTTGAAAGTGATTGAAAACAAACTTGGTATTAACAACTCTTGAAAAAAGTTTGCTCGAGCAAGTTAGGTTAACCTACTAAACATCCTTAGTCGGCCAAACCAACAATTTTGACAATTAAAACTTGAGGTTTGAACATACCTAGCCTCTTGCTTGGTTCGAAAAAGAATTTAATCATCCAAGCTTCATTGCTAGGTTGGTCCATCACCATGTAGTCTTTGTTTTGTCTTCTCGTAATTTATTTATCTATATTTTATCATGGGGCTAATGATATTAGATCATTTAAGATGAATGATATTATCTTTTACTCCCATAGATTGGTCCACCACGACTCAATAACAATATATCTCATCTAGTTGATGTTACAACCTTGTAAATCACCCTAAACCTATCAGACCTTAGCCAAGTCCCTCTAAGGTTCCATACATCATAGAAAAAGTTACCTAAATACAAACTCTATCAGAAAACTAGATTAAATCTATTACAATCATTTTGCTAAAAAAAAAACTCAAAAATACAAAATGTAACGATAAGTTTAATATATATATATATATATATATTTTTTTTTTTGTTTGAGTCCCAAGACTCAATAGATGAATCAAGTTAATCAATTAACTTTGATAAAATAAATTTATACATGTAAACAACACTTCATCAAGTTAACTTTTATGAGTGATACAATGATGAAGATGGACCCTCCAAGAAGGGGTCTGACTGAGGTGATGGTTAAAATCAAGAAAAAGCTAAAGATATTAGCTATTTTAATGATACATCCAAGCTGTCCGTAGGGGCCGACCAACGGGAGTACCCACCCAGGCATCCCGCACGGACAAATCTCCTATCTCGACTTAGCCGAGCGGTCAATCAGCCATCCTTCCCAACGAGTAGATAAGGTTTCGCTCGACCTACTGCCCATCCGATCGAATCCAGGAGCCGATCGAACATATGACTTCATGATAAAATGATGGGTCGAGTGAAGAATGATCAACTAACCGCATCCCATAAGGTCAAACTGGTGATCCACCATCTGAGTGGCTGCCAGTTGGCTCAACGTGGGCCCCATACCGTACTCTTGTAGAAGTTTGTGCCATCGATAATAGAGAATATCTTGCAAGCAAATGATACTTTAGGTGCTTCTAGCTTATCATATCATTGAGATTTGCGTGCTCAAGGAAATATGTCAGAGATACTTTTTGACTTATTTTTTTGTTAGGAAAGTTTTGGAAAATATGTATATACTTTGGGATGTGTGTATAGGCATTACAGTAACACTATAAAAGGGGGTCTCCATCTACAGACGGAGGTATGCAATGCTCCATTATTTCACAGAATACTGACTTGAGCATCGAAGGACCCAGCACTACCACTTCTTGTGTTTCAAGACAGCACCGAGTCTTCATCCAGTCAATCGCAGAGTCACGTTCTCGGCTAACCATTTTCTAACTTTCGGACAAGATCACTGAGTATAATGTAATAGTAAAAAAAATACTATGAGGATAAATAAGAACAGAGTTCAAATTACAATGGGAACAGTTTGGGAGATCAATTTTTTTAGTAGGTATAAAGTATATTTTAGAGTAAAAACTATCTATCTTAATATTTAGATTATATATAAAAAAATGACCTTTCAAATATTCTGGTGGGATGAACCAACATTAATTATCTTAATTCGTCCTTAAATTGTGTTATGAGGAGCAGACATCCTCTGGTCCATATTTAGTGGATCAAGCCCGATCCAATAACCCCCACCTGCGCGATATGAGATTCTATTATTGGTAGTAAAAAATAAAAATTGATATAACAAATGGACATTTTATTATTGGTGACAGGTGAGACATGCCAAACGGGAAGAGCATCATTTACTCTCAAATTAACTGCTTGTCATAAATAACGTTCCACCCCAACAAAAATCTCACATTGTCATTGATCCACCGCGACGGAGAAGGCAGGTAGAAGAGCAATCGGAGATTGAGGAAGAAACGGCGATGTCGACCTCGCTCAAGTCCGCGGCTCTTCTAGAGCAGATGAAGGTCCATCTCGCCACCGACGCTGGAAAGCAGATCTCCAGCAAGATAAGCCTCGTCTACCAGCTCAACATCGCCCCAAAGGTCCTTCTTTTCCATTCTGGTTCCCATTTTCCCCAAACCCTAAAAAAAATTCTATTCCTTTCTCCTTCGCTCTGCAGAAGATTGGAGTGGATGAGGAGATCTACGTTGTCGATCTCAAGCAAGGAACGGTCACCGAAGGTCTCTCCTTTCCCTATTTCCCATCGATTTCGTCGTTGATGTATCATTCTAAAATTTGTTGCTGTTTTTTTTTCCAATCTCCCTTTTTAACAACGAGTTAGGCCCGTATGATGGGAAGCCAGATGCTACCTTTTCCTTTACGGATAACGATTTCCTGTCAATTGCGACAGGGAAGATGAACCCGCAGATTGCATTCATCAGGTAATGCTCCGCCTTAAATTTATGTAAAGAAAAAGTTTTGGGGGGTTTGATTACGGATTTTTTTTTTCTCTCTTGAATTATTACAGAGGAGCGATGAAGATTAAGGGAAGTATAAGTGCAGCTCAAAAGTTCACACCTGATATCTTCCCCAAACCATCAAAACTTTAAACCGAAAGCCTGGTGATGCTCCCTTTAGTGCAAACTAGTGTATGCTCATCGTTCTGCCTGTTCTAGTCTTTATAAAATAAAAGATAAAGGAAATCAAAATCAGCTAAAGGTTTGAGTTGCATCATTTCACTGAACAAATCATACTCTTGTTATTTGTAGACATTGTTTTCCTAAATGAAATAATTATTGTGTTGAGGTAAGCTTATTCCTAGTTATTTATTTGTTTGTTCAGAAATTACTTCGCCAGTCTTTACCAGCTTCCAAGGCCTATTTCTACCTCTATTGAGTTTCTTGGATTGTAAATGTCGTATGATATGATATTGTTGTTTACATCGCACATTTGCTGCAGAACTTACCATTGAAAGCCATCCAACATCAGCCATTTTACCAAATCACACCCTTTGTATTTGATCTTTTGATCAAATAGCACACTATTTATTTTATACCAAATTACATCCCCATCATAAATTTTCCCATATTGTGCCCTTGATTTTCAAGCTCTCCCAGAATGAAAATGAAAACCGATTTACAAATTAGTTTGTCAATCAACTAATACTTGGATTTTGGAGGTAACTTAAACACCAAGGATAATATCTGAAAATTTTATTGCCATTCAAAAACCACAATAGTGGAGCATGATTTGATCAAAGCCAAACACAACGGGTATCTCGTTTGGTATAATGCCCTTCTACATTTGTTTTTTTTTTCCCATAGTTTTTACATACCTTTACTTGAGATTAGTTCTCAAGCTAAAAGACTTTTGCTTCTGCTATTTATTATTGTTGGAGGAATGGTAAATATATTTGCATTTCTCATTGTATTTGACTTTTATTTTAATAAAAAGAAATGCAGGTCAATTCCATTTTCAGTTTTTTCCAAGCAAGCTGGTATTCTGTGTTTTTTTTCTCTCATCCATTGCCAGATTTAAAAACTCAGCACCTAACCAAATCACACGAACACTATATGTTGTAGTTGTGAAACTCATCTTCATTTTTAGGATATATTATGAATCTTTCATGTCAGTTTCCAACATCTTTCCCTTGATTTTGTTTCAGTTGGTATAAGAGAAAAAGTTTCAATTTGTTATTCTTCACCTATGCATGAATGACTGATGCTGTTTAAATTTTAAAGTTGAAAACTTATTACCTATTGAAGAAATAGGGCAGTGAGCAGAGTTAGATTTATTAATTCTAATCTCGTATCTTATAAATAAAGTTGACTTTGTTTTGTTATGTATCCTTGAGAAAATATGTATGGCACTATATTAGAAATTTTTTGGGTGTTTTTTTTGTTATTTTATTTTATTTTTTCCATAAGCATTTAGTTTTCTAGAAGTCTAGATCCTGCGGCATTTGCTTCTATCATTCTTAGCCCCGTGTCTAGTTCTCAATTTAGGTTGAGAAAGAGGGGAAAATATGAACATCTTAAAAATCAATTGGATTGTCTCGTAAGTTGAAATGGCTATTCATACAAATCCATAAGCACAGATTGATACTACCATAATGAATCCACCTCTAAAGTTGCAATGTAATCAATTTTGTTTCGTCTCATTATGTGAGCATTCTTTTGAAAGTTTAAGTCAAATACAATAGCATATGAAGGCCAAAGCCAACTTAACATAAGATGCTAAGATTAGGCAAAAGGGTACCCTTTATCATTAAAATTATTGCAAAATATATTTTTAATTTTTTATGAAAAGGGCACCCAAATAAAATCTTATTTTCATGTTTCTTTTTCCTTATAAAATCCTCAGTGAACCAAATTTCTTGAGGGATAAAAACAATTTCTCTAGTTTAATTCATTTTTCCTTGGAGTACCTCTGTTCCTAGAGCCTCAATTCAATTGAACTCTCCATTTTTGCTTGTTCTTGAAGGTACCACTCACATACCATTGATCTTGCTTGGTCATCAGGTAGAAATCGTCTCATACTTCCTTCTTTAGTCTATTGCGAGAAAGAAACCCCTGATTAAACACTTCCACTCCATCGACCTCATCATTGCTGGCTTGTTCATCAAGGTTTTGAGAAGTTTCTCCTCCCACATTGTCGAACTTTCCTAATTGTCCAATGTTGATGACCATGTTAAATTGCTTAACAAATTCAAACTATTCCAAACTGCTTAGTTTTTTTTTTCTTTTCAGAGAACTGTTTGGTTTTATGGAATCAGTTCAATGGGGTTGGTTATTAAGGAGAAAAACATGTTTTAAGGTTGGATTCGAAAGCCATTTTGATGAAAAAAAATAGTGCCCCTTTAATTAAAAAAGAAATAGTATTTGATGAGTCAAACACATATGAGAGTTATACAAAATACTTACTCATTTTTTGTTTCCTTGTTTGTTTTTATTTCCAACATTGTACTTGAAAATTCATCAACTTCATCATCATTCCCAGCAAAACATGATCCTTTCTTTTTCTATAACCCTAACAATCCTCCCATATTCCATGACAAACGTCTACCTACAAATATAAGGCGCAAAACATGGATAAATAGGAAACCATGACGAAATTCTATCAGCTCCTACTCTCCCAAACACTTCAACATTGCTTAATGAAAGAGAGCTTATTGTGTCGGACACTAATCTTCTCGGTACACCAATGCAATTTGCCATCTTATTAGCTTTTTTTGGCTTGTGAACCAAAAGAACCCAAAACACTGAAAAAAGAGACGGCGGAGCAATTTGATGATATGAACAAAAAACACGTTAACAAAGCAGCACTTCTCGAGTCTGTAAAAGAGTGCATCTATTTACCATTTTAGTTCTTTCACTTAATTCTTAGGAAATTCATCTGCTACATTTCCAATTCTCTGATGACATATTTTACATTATTATGACTTATTTTAGGGATTCCAGACCAACAAAAAGCTTCTCTAATCATGTGCATTCCTACTTTATTCCCAACCATCCAAAAGTTCAAAGTGGCCTTCTATGTTTCTACTCACAAACTCACAAATGCTATACCGTTTCAAAAGATTACAGTCATTCAGTAACAACATAATATCATGTCAACCGACAAAATTCAAAAAGTATTCGATCATTTAATCCATGTGGCAGTGGTTCCTCTCCCTTTTTCAAAAAAAATATATTAGGAGACTTCATTTGACGATCGTGCAACATTCCACAGAACATATCAACGAGTAACTACTACTCAAACAAGAAAAAATTACTGCATGTTCATGAAGGAAGAACGTCTCTCTTGTAGTAGAGTCGCATGAATACAAGAATAATAATTATCTAACACAATAAACGACAAATCTGTGAGCTTTTAGCTCGATTGATATGCAAAATCATGATCCTGAGAATTGCCTTTTTATCTTCATGCATATTGACATGCAAAAACAAGCTCATGATTGTTCGAATTCTTATATTCATGCTTGTTGGCATAAATATTAATTTTGGAGTTTGATAAAGGAGAAGCCATACAGTGGAAAATGGTAACACGAACAGCAACTTGCAGGGGAAAAAGTGATTTACCTCATTGAAGTACAGAATCAGAAGCGTTTGTGTGTTTCAAGGTTGCATAGAGTTCACTCAGATCTGGATACCTGTCTTTATAGACGAGGATGTACTTCTCTACAAATTGGTCTCAGAAACCCGCATGTATGTTGCCACTTTGTAATCACTTTCACAGTGTCCCCTAGATTTCAAGGCAAAGAGGGGGAGTGAAGAGAGGGGGAGGGAAGAAACCAGAGAAACCAGAAACTTAGATTCAAGCTGAATTTTACAGAGAAAATACCTCAGGTAAAGCTCAAGTGGATGCTTGATGCCTGGCAAGAGGAGTGATTTCCTTCTTATATAGCAAACGCCGGGTGCGCATGGGGCCCCATCGGCACGTTTGATATAGCTAAGAGGAATCACTTCTTTACATAAAGGACTCCCTTTTGTCCGGGAATTTTTAAAGCACTCCATTACTTAAAGCACTTTATTACTTTCTTTACATAAAGGACTCCCTTTTGTCAAGGAGTCTTTAAAGCACTCCACTACTTAACATAAAGACACTATTAGTCACGAGAAAGTCACTTTATCAGGGTCCATCATGCTTGCTGCTTTTATACTTTAAAATTCTTCATTCGTGAAATGCAATCCTGGAGAAGATATGCTGACTAGGAAAGTTGATTATCACACTGTTCTACTGCAGGATACTAGTCATTCCACCAATTATCATGTCCCATACTCCTGTTACATTCTTGTCGTTTTAGTGAATGGATAAGTCTGAGTTGGTGGACTGCATTAATGGCTCGCGTTGCTGTTTGCTGTTCCAGCTGATGTAACTCTTCTGTGATTTGATGGAATTCGTCAAGAGAGATGGGCCGACCGTGACGCTTGTTAATTGTCTGTTGGTATTGTCTAGCGAAGTCGAGAGGGTCCAAAGGGTCTTGCTCAACATCTCCTGGGCCTTCGAATTGGGATGCTCCTGGAGTTCTTTAATTGTTGGTGCTACCATGGCTAGCTTGTCGAGGTCCTGTTCCGGTCATTCTGTAAAAATTAACACAGTTATTAGTCGAGACAAGGAGTCTGCTACCTGATTACTTTTTCCATCAATGTGCTCAAATTGAACGATTGGTCTGGCTCCTATTATATAATCAGTAAATGCTAACCACCTGACCCGAGATGGTTTATGGTTAGAAGTTTTGCCAAAGAAACTTATTATGGCCTGGCAATCTGTTCTGATGAGAAGCTCCTGTTTGTCAAGGAAGTAAATCTTCAAAGCTTCCATTGTATTCATTATTGCATAAATTTCTGCATGGTGGATTTTGGAGGATTAAATTTTCCACTGGAATACGCACAATTTTTTTCTGAAGCTATAGGGTCGAATTTTTGTTTTTTCCATTTGCATATTCCTCCCCAACCATCCATACATCCATCTACTTCCAAGATTATGTAGCATTCTGGAGGAGGGATCTCCAAGTCTGGGAGCTGTTTTACCTTTTCCTTTACCTTGTGTATTAAATCCCAATCTTGCTGGTTTAGTCTCTTCTCCCCGTTAGGTGATGTTTTGGCATAAAGAGGACTAAGAAGCTTTCCAAGATTTGGAATATAATTTCAGGCATAATTTAATAAACCAAGCCACGATCTCATACCTTTGGTTGTTTTGAGATCATTGTCATTAAAATCAACAATTTTTGAGATAACATGCGACTGAAGTTTAATCTTGCAATTATCAATGATTGCCTCAAGAAATTCAATTTCTTTTACTACTATTTTCATCTTTGTTGGGCTTAAGATCAGCCCATTTAATTGGCAAATATGAAGCATTTGCCTTTTATGCTATTCGTGGGTTCTTTCGTCTGGAGAAAATACCAGTATATCATCAATATAAACTGCTATAAATTCTTCTGTCCCTTTACAGCATAGATCAATTTTTCTCTGAAATACTGCAGGTGCATTTTTTAACCCAAATGACATTACAAGCTAGTCATATAATCCGTCAAGCACCCAGAAGGCTGTCCATTCTACTGAATCAGGATGCATGGCTACCTGGTGAAAACTGCTCTTTAGATCAAATTTAGAAAATATACAGCTGTTACTGACCTTTTTTAGAATAGTATTGATGCCAGGTAGACTATATTGATCTTTATGGGTGATATCATTAAGGCGCTTGTAATTGAACACCAGCCTTTCTTTACCCTTCTTCTCTTTGCCGGTAACTAGGTCAACTGTGGTTCCTGAGTTTACTATTATAGCAGTAGTTCTGTGTCTACTCTTACTTGGTCGAATAATCCCCAAGTCTAGTAGGGCCTTTACATGCTTGGAAAATGCCTCATTTTGTGATGGAATTAGATGTTTTAATGGCCTGTCTTCAATTATGAACTCCAGATTTTTGATATCCAGTTGGCATGTAATCTTATTTTTCTACCAATGCTGTAATGGATTTTCCCCAATAATGCCTTGCCTTTTAAGCTCCTGTAATAGAGGACCAAATTTTTGCTCAAATGTAGGACATATTGTAACGACCTGACCCTCTTGGCCCATTTGGTGGCCCATTTGGCGACCCTCGGGTCGTCGACCGTCGGCCCTTATGTCGTCGGCCCATTTGGCGACCTCTCATGTAAGGACCCACGAGCAAAAATTAAGAAATTTATTTACGAAAATGTCTAAGATCACACAGGTGCTAACCAAGAGATAAGTTTATAATTTTTTTTTAATAAATTTTAGAAATTGTTCAGAAATTTAAAATGAATTTGTATGATATATTTTAAGAGGATATAACTATTAAGATGAATGAACCTATTCTAATACCCAATTAAGTTAGGAGTTTATTGGTCTAATTAACCTAAGTTGAATATTAGTAATCTAGGTATAAAACCCTATTTCTGTCGATTCACTCCACTGTACACGGAAACGCCGTCTCTTTCACTCTGCCCAGCTTCGCCACTTTGACCAAGTTCTTCCCGGCGACTTGAGTTCCAGCCAAGCATCATCCGATGCCGACGATCTCATGGCGGATGTTGTGACCGGACGCAGAGGTCTCCATCCACCACACCTGGTGCGGGAGTGGGCGAGCGTTTTCGATAGTGGCAAGAGGCGGAGAAAGGCAAGTACACTTCCTTATGAAGCGGTGAGATCTGTGAGGTATAAGATAGCACCTAGGAGATGTTGGAATGACTTTATGAGCTCCGATTGTCCGATTTACGGAGGTCCTTGACCGATTTAGGGAGGTCCTTGTCCGATTTAGGGATCTTGTGATGTTCACGATCAGTTTTGTGGGTTCTTGATTCTTCGTTTGAGTTCTCTGCGAATTTCCTGCAACGAATGATTTGAGCTAGAGTTCATGATTTCTGTTCTTCGAAGGATAATGAGGTTGTCTATTCTTGTGAATTCCCTTCGATTGCTTCTTCTCCGATAGTGTTTTGATTCGATGTGAGGTTTCCTCGAAGTTCTTGCCAGTTTGTGCTTGGTTCTGGATTTTCGCAGGGCATTCTGTGATTGAAGGTGCTCGTTGTCAGTGAATTGATTTATTCATGATTCATGCAGTAGTTGCTTGGCTGTGAAAATGTTTGAACTTCGATTTCCTCGCTGCTGTTGATGTTGTGAGCTCTTTGCCGGACACCTGTTCGTTTAAATGCTTGTTTGGGATGTTAATTGTTGAATGAGTTGTATATTTTGGGATTTATGGGGATTTGGTTTCAAAATTTGGAGCAGATTTAATGGGTTATACTGTATTTGATCCATGTTTCCTGGAGGTAGTAACGTATTAGGTAGAATCGTGAGTTAGCACTGGTTTTCAATACTGTTTTCTGATTCTATGGTTCTTATTGTGTTTTTCCTTAGAGGTTTCCTGTTCTTCGGGAATTCTAGATTAGCAGGATGATGTTTTGATTAAATGTTGACCCTGTTTCTTTGGTTTAGTTGCAATTTGATGGTGAATGGGGTTCCGTTCTGATTCGTGAATATGCTCCTGTATTTCATTGTTGCTCTGTTGATATGTCGGCCAAATTTTTGATAGGATGGGATTGTTCTGCTCTCTAAGTAACCATGGACTCTGTTCAGTTCCAAGTCGAGGTTTGTTCGGGTTTTTCTTTGTCGTAGGGTTGTGAATTGTCGTGTACTTCTTTTTAGGATAGTTCCGAGTTTTTTTTTTTGGTACATATCTAGAATAAGTTATGTTAAAGGAAGATGTTCTTATCTAACTCTTTAAAATGAAGTTGCTTTGTTCTTCGGTGGGATTCGTATCTGCTAGTTTTGATTTCTGAGTTTATAGTACAACTTCATTTGGTGAGTTTATTTGATGAGTTTATCTGTAGAGTTTCAATGTGATTATGGTATTATGTGAATGGTTTTTATTCGATGGGAGTTAAATTTTGATGTGGTTTGTATTTAGTTCAGTTGTTGTATGATTGGTATCTATTGTATTTCTTTACCATGATACAAGTTTTCAGTAGTTTTCTTTTGCATGACTATCTGATTAGAAGATGAATATTCATGGTTTATTGCTCTCTTTTGAGGATGCATGACTACATTATTTACTTCAATATGGAAATGATTACAGTATGAATGGAATAAAAAAAAAACATGATCAAATGATACAGAATAATGAGAAAAGATTATGTTTCCTTTACTTATGTAGCGAATAGGATGAGTATGAGCATATGTGGTAGCAGTACGGGATGGGTGACCCGGGATGAGCTCCGGGGAGGGCCCATCCAAACTTGACTGATATGGTTAGCTTCGGCTATAGGACTGGATGCATGTTCTCTACGAGGTACCTCTAGGTTCATGGGACTGTTGACTGGCTCTAAATGTGGTTACCGGATATGTGACATATTCACCCTATTAGCTACATAGGATCACTATTGCATATTATATCTCTTATTTCGTATTTGGGTTGTGTTATGGTTTCTTAAAAAGGCTTCTAGTTGCTATTTTGACTACTTTACGGATATCCTCATATTCATATTGGTCTGTACTTGCTGGGTCGTAGACTCACCCCATTTATATTACAGGTGAGGATGACTTTCAGGATATGCCGGAAGGCCAACAGATGGAGTAGACGAGGAGGCGGGATGGACGCATGGTACTGTCCGTTGTTCAGGAGTGCGGAGCCTATTGGATTCACTGCAAGAGTTATTTTCATTTCATTGTCATTCGGGTGGGGAATGTTTGAGGAGTTTATGTTCATACCGATAAACATATGTTGATACGGGCATGTTCATGGGATTATGATAATTTCTTTGTTGGTACTGCATTACGATCATTCAAATAGTAGTTGATGAGAGAGATTAGTAAAAAAAAAAAAAACTGGGGTTGTTTCAGTTGGTATCAGAGCACACTCCTAAGGGACAACATGCGCAAGCCATCTCGTCAAGGACTCAACTACTCCTGCCTTCGAGTTTGTAAGATTTATTCTTGCACATACCTGTATTATTGTTGTGGTTATGTGATTAGTAATCCTGCAGTATGAGATAATTCATTAGCAGAAATAGGTAGAGATGATCTAGTTAGCCTCATGTTCTGCATTTGGGATAGTTTAATAGAATCAGAGTTGGTGATGCGTACATAAATGCTCTCTCTTCGTGTACTTAGGTAATTCAGATTGATTATGCAAGGTTTGAAATTCCAGTTAGATCATTTCTACATGACAGTATATGAGCAATGCCTGATTTTTTTTTTTGTATGTGTTATTTGACTTGTTCACAGCTCTTTCGTACACACTAGATCCATGACTTTCCTTTCCTTGACTGCATGTCAAACGTTGTTATAAAACTGAAAATGTTTGTCCAAAACTATTCTTGCTGAATTAGGACTTGGGAGGAAATATGTTGTTTTATATTGTGCTATAATGACTGGAACAGAGCATTCTGTTTAAGGATGAGACTTGAGTACAAAGAAAAGAGGAAAATTTTGGTCGTATTTTGTGTTAAGTTTATGTAGAGCCTTATTTTCCATAGTTATCTGTAATGGCCATCATCTAATATATTTACTTTGGAGGAGTTCAAGTTCCAGCTACTGGAATCCTCATTCCAATAGGCTAGATGATAGAGTAAATTAATCTTATGCTCCCTAAAGTGTGGAACTAACTTTGTAGCAGTAATTAATTAATTCCCAAACTTCAATAGACTGTCATCACCAAGGGTTGATTCCTAGACTGTGGGACTACAATAGTATTAACAATGGAAAATAGGTTTGTCACCCAACTTCAATAGATTTGCATAACTAAACATGGATGCCTGGGCATTATGGAAAGCCCAAGAGGTAATATGAAACTAATGGCAGCATCAACTTGTATTGGTCAATGATAGACACAAGAATATTATGTTAATTGAAAACATTGAAAGACAAAACACGTGACAGCCAGTGAACTAGGGACAAACATTTTATTGGAAGCATCTTGTTCGTTATTAATTGTTATTGTGGGTAGTTTAATATCAACCATCAATTTCTTGCTCATTTATTGTATTGGCACGGGTGGTGATACATGCTAAATTAGTAAATTTACTTGATGTGTATACTCAGGTTGTAATTCACTAATTTCTATGAACATGCAGTCCTAGGATTTGACATAATTCAGGAGTAGAGATTAGGAAAATTTGTGAATTGGCTACTCTCATTTTATGCTTTTGTTTATTTGATGATTGAATTCTATTTTTATGAAAACTGCCACTTGATAACTTAGGATTTGCCTTCTTTAGGTTCAGTTGTGAAATGTTTCCTGCATGGTATATTGAAGTATGTCTCTTGAATTGCCTCATATGATACTCCCAACATGTTACATTATAGTTTTGTGGTGGAAATTACAATTTATTACTATGTGGAGGTTCTGCTCCGGATTATTAATAAGTTAAGTTCCTGTATGTTACATTGGAGCTTTATTTTCTCTACATGACCATATTAGATGCTATCTAAACACAACTCTAGTTAGTCTTGCTCAGATGGACTTGAAGTAATGTAAGGACAGGCTCCATATTCCCCAAACCGACTATGTTTTGCTACTCATTAAATTGATCTCATTTGAACATAACTAGATTGGTTTGGCAAATTTCCCCCACAATGATGGTCAACATTTGAATATTATTTTTGGGGAAGTTTATCGAATAACTATTGAACCAGAAAATAAAGTTGTGGTTTTTACACCTATGGTTATTGATTAGTTAAAGGCCAAAACAAATAATGCACTTACAGAACAGGAAATATATATATTGCGTTAGTCTTTGAAAGACTTAATTGGGTGTCTTTGCTAAAACCTACATCAACTGTTCTCCCCATCTGCAACGATATATTAAAATGAGATGTAATGGAATTTTCCTTCATTTTATTTTTTTTTGGTTGCTAGATGCTACTTGGTTGCATTAACATGTTAAGATAACAATTCATGAATTGTTAAAGGTTTAGCAGATGCCAAATTTGGATGGATAACATGGCATATGATGTTTGGAATTTATAATCTTGATCGAGTCATTACAAGACCATAGCTATTTTGATGTCTAGTTATTTGGGTGTGGTTGATCAAATAGATCTAGTGAGAGGCTGGTGAAGATTAATCTAGTAACTTAGTAAGGATGACCAAGTGTTAGTACAAGCAAATCAGGATTGGTCGGATATTCAGGAAAGAAAAGCCCAGATAGATTAAAAAAAAATATATACAATGTACTCGTCAGTAGATAAAATTGAGAGATATAAAGGTCGTATTTTGTGCCCTTAGGGAAGACCTTACGACAGAGGCACATACCATTCGGTACTCAGGGCATCCTAGTCCACGAGTGTCTTATCTGTCAATTAGCGAGGGCTAAACATGATAAGGCAGCCGAACTCTTAGAACCCTCACAAATCCGATACTGAAATATGAAAATATGGCTATGGATTTCATGATAGGGTTACCAATTGCACCAAGGGAATCTAATGAGATATGGGTTACTGTGAAACGACTAACTAAGTTAGTTCATTTCTTACCGATAAGGACAACGTTTGCAATGACATGCCGAGTTGTATGTTCGAGGAGAAGGGGAAACTTGGACCATGGTATATCGGACCTATTGAGATTTTGGACCGAATTGATACTCGAATTTATAGAGCTACTCTACCACCAAACTAAATAGGGGTTCATAATGTGCTTCACGACTCCATGTTTTAGAGGTATATTTCTAATTCCTCACATGCGATTCATTATAAGCCAATACAATCGACGCTAAATCTGTCATACAAGGAAATGCTAAATTAAATTCTTGATCGTCAAGTCTAAAAGTTGAGGGATAGGGAGATCAAAGTGGTGAAGATCTTATGGGGGAATCAGCTTATGGAAGAAGTTACTCGGGGGACTAAATTAGATATGTGCAATCGCTAGCTAAATTATTTGGTAAGTCAAATTTCGAGGACGAAATTTTTATAAGGGGGGAGAATTGTAAGGACCCACGAGCAAAAATTAAGAAATTTATTTACGAAAATGTCTAAGATCACACAGGTGCTAACCAAGAGATAAGTTTATAATTTTTTTTTAATAAATTTTAGAAATTGTTCAGAAATTTAAAATGAATTTGTATGATATATTTTAAGAGGATATAACTATTAAGATGAATGAACCTATTCTAATACCCAATTAAGTTAGGAGTTTATTGGTCTAATTAACCTAAGTTGAATATTAGTAATCTAGGTATAAAACCCTATTTCTGTCGATTCACTCCACTGTACACGGAAACGCCGTCTCTTTCACTCTGCCCAGCTTCGCCACTTTGACCAAGTTCTTCCCGGCGACTTGAGTTCCAGCCAAGCATCATCCGATGCCGACGATCTCATGGCGGATGTTGTGACCGGACGCAGAGGTCTCCATCCACCACACCTGGTGCGGGAGTGGGCGAGCGTTTTCGATAGTGGCAAGAGGCGGAGAAAGGCAAGTACACTTCCTTATGAAGCGGTGAGATCTGTGAGGTATAAGATAGCACCTAGGAGATGTTGGAATGACTTTATGAGCTCCGATTGTCCGATTTAGGGAGGTCCTTGACCGATTTAGGGAGGTCCTTGTCCGATTTAGGGATCTTGTGATGTTCACGATCAGTTTTGTGGGTTCTTGATTCTTCGTTTGAGTTCTCTGCGAATTTCCTGCAACGAATGATTTGAGCTAGAGTTCATGATTTCTGTTCTTCGAAGGATAATGAGGTTGTCTATTCTTGTGAATTCCCTTCGATTGCTTCTTCTCCGATAGTGTTTTGATTCGATGTGAGGTTTCCTCGAAGTTCTTGCCAGTTTGTGCTTGGTTCTGGATTTTCGCAGGGCATTCTGTGATTGAAGGTGCTCGTTGTCAGTGAATTGATTTATTCATGATTCATGCAGTAGTTGCTTGGCTGTGAAAATGTTTGAACTTCGATTTCCTCGCTGCTGTTGATGTTGTGAGCTCTTTGCCGGACACCTGTTCGTTTAAATGCTTGTTTGGGATGTTAATTGTTGAATGAGTTGTATATTTTGGGATTTATGGGGATTTGGTTTCAAAATTTGGAGCAGATTTAATGGGTTATACTGTATTTGATTCATGTTTCCTGGAGGTAGTAACGTATTAGGTAGAATCGTGAGTTAGCACTGGTTTTCAATACTGTTTTCTGATTCTATGGTTCTTATTATGTTTTCCTTAGAGGTTTCCTGTTCTTCGAAAATTCTAGATTAGCAGGATGATGTTTTGATTAAATGTTGACCCTGTTTCTTTGGTTTAGTTGCAATTTGATGGTGAATGGGGTTTCGTTATAATTCGTGAATATGCTCCTGTATTTTGTTGTTACTCTGTTGATATGCCGGCCAAATTTTTGATAGGATGGGATTATTCTGCTCTCTAAGTAACCATGGAATCTGTTCGGTTCCAAGTCGAGGTTTGTTCAGGTTTTTCTTTGCCGTAGGGTTGTGAATTGTCGTGTACTTCTTTTTAGGATAGTTCCGAGTTTTTTTGGTACAGATCTAGAATAAGTTATGTTAAAGGAAGATGTTCTTATCTAACTCTTTAAAATGAAGTTGCTTTGTTCTTCGGTGGGATTCGTATCTGCTAGTTTTGATTTCTGAGTTTATAGTACAACTTCATTTGGTGAGTTTATTTGATGAGTTTATCTGTAGAGTTTCAATGTGATTATGGTATTATGTGAATGGTTTTTATTCGATGGGAGTTAAATTTTGATGTGGTTTGTATTTAGTTCAGTTGTTGTATGATTGGTGTCTATTGTATTTCTTTACCATGATACAAGTTTTCAGTAGTTTTCTTTTGCATGACTATCTGATTAGAAGATGAATATTCATGGTTTATTGCTCTCTTTTGAGGATGCATGACTACATTATTTACTTCAATATGGAAATGATTACAGTATGAATGGAATAAAAAAAAAACATGATCAAATGATACAGAATAATGAGAAAAGATTATGTTTCCTTTACTTATGTAGCGAATAGGATGAGTATGAGCATATGTGGTAGCAGTACGGGATGGGTGACCCGGGATGAGCTCCGGGGAGGGCCCATCCAAACTTGACTGATATGGTTAGCTTCGGCTATAGGACTGGATGCATGTTCTCTACGAGGTACCTCTAGGTTCATGGGACTGTTGACTGGCTCTAAATGTGGTTACCGGATATGTGACATATTCACCCTATTAGCTACATAGGATCACTATTGCATATTATATCTCTTATTTCGTATTTGGGTTGTGTTATGGTTTCTTAAAAAGGCTTCTAGTTGCTATTTTGACTACTTTACGGATATCCTCATATTCATATTGGTCTGTACTTGCTGGGTCGTAGACTCACCCCATTTATATTACAGGTGAGGATGACTTTCAGGATATGCCGGAAGGCCAACAGATGGAGTAGACGAGGAGGCGGGATGGACGCATGGTACTGTCCGTTGTTCAGGAGTGCGGAGCCTATTGGATTCACTGCAAGAGTTATTTTCATTTCATTGTCATTCGGGTGGGGAATGTTTGAGGAGTTTATGTTCATACCGATAAACATATGTTGATACGGGCATGTTCATGGGATTATGATAATTTCTTTGTTGGCACTGCATTACGATCATTCAAATAGTAGTTGATGAGAGAGATTAGTAAAAAAAAAAAAAACTGGGGTTGTTTCATCTCATGTTGTCGACCGACGACCCTTGGCCGTGCCGTTACTCACTAGGACTTTCCACCCCTGGCCTTCCCCCAGATTGAACTCTAGACCTCAGGGCTTAAGTATTAGAATCCTGGCAACCAAGTGAGATGATCTCATTGGTTACCGTGATTCATAAACTCTAATACTCAGAGGTCTAGAGGGAGGCAAAAACCAAAAGATCACAGTTACCAGGATTCATAAACTCTAATACTTAAGCCTGGAGGTCTAGAGTTCGAATCCGGGGGGAGGCAAAAATCCACTAGCCAGGGGTGGAAAGTCCTAGTGAGTAACGGTACGCCCAAGGGTCGTCGGTCGACGACATGAGAGGTCGCCAAATGGGCCGACGACACCTTTTTATTGTAACGACCCGACTCTCTTGGCCCATTTGGTGGCCCATTTGGCGACCCTCGGGTCGTCGACCGTCGGCCCTTATGTCGTCGGCCCATTTGGCGACCTCTCATGTCGTCGACCGACGACCCTCACTAGGACTTTCCACCCCTGGCCAGTGGATTTTTGCCTCCCCCAGGATTCGAACTCTAGACCTCCAGGCTTAAGTATTAGAGTTTATGAATCCTGGTAACCAAGTGAGATCAACGACAACCTAAAAGAGCAGACCTCGGTCTACCAAGGCCAAGACCTCGGAATTGGACACCTGGATTTGTTTAACGACAACCTCGGAAGTCGGGTACTAGCCTCTTCTTAAAAGTAAAATACTTATAATTTTAATTACTTCTTCTTTAAATGCCTTGACATTTTAATAGACACTTTGTGTGCCAAAAATCCCTAAAGTCTTGACTTTGGGATCTACTTAAGGCCTCGGCCTTTTCTTTCTTTTCTTTATCTTTCTTATACTTTTCTTTATCTTTCTTATGCATCTATGAATGAAACTAACTATGTAACACATAATCATGCATAGAATACAAAAGAAATCTGCACATACAATACTTATCAAAAATCTGCACGAATGCTTATCAGAAATCTGCATACTAGCTTGATAAAAATCTGCATAATAGCTTAACAGAAATCTGCATACTAGCTTAACAAAATCTGCACTTGCTTAATAGAAATTCTGCAAAGCAACTTAACAAAAGAAACATATTCTGGCTAGTAAAGATTTTCATCGTCTCTTAGACTTCCTTTCCATAATATGACTAATACACAGCTTATCTGGAATTCACTCAATAAAGATATTATAATTCGTAATCCATTTAAAATTCCAGAATCAGCCAAGCACAGATGTTATCCATATACTTGAATGGAAGTAGCATATCTAAACCTCAAGCTCAGATTCAACATAAGCAATTTATCTAAACCTCATGCTCAGATTTAATGTAAGCAAATTATCTAAACCTCATGCTCAGATTCAATGTAAGCAAATTATCTAAACCTCAAACCAAGATTTGCAAGGCTACAATCAATTAAAGCTTGCTGGAAACTAAAACAATACCCATATAAAACTTATTCACAGCTAAACTTTTATAAGATAACCGTAATCTTTTAACCATGCTTCAATAGAGTTGCAAAGGAAACAACAAAATCTTGGGGCTATTCTAAAAATCCCTAACAATCAAAGCTTTACAAAACAAAATTGTTCTGAAATAGATTTCATGGCGACACACTTTAACAGAACTACAAAGGAGTAATCAGATCTTCCTTAAGCTTGCTACAATGGGACTACATAGAAACAATCGAATTCCTCCTTAAGTATGCTACAACAGGACACTAAGGAGCAATCAGACCTTCTTTAAGCATGCTATAACAGAACTACAAAGGAGCAATCAAATCTTCTTAAGCTTGCTACATCAGAACTAACTCAACCCACTCCTAACTATTGAAACTAACTCGAATCAACAATCCAGTGGAAGCCATGCAAGGAACATAATTCAGATTCAAAACTTCTCAAATCTATTCTATAGAAATCAACACCGCTATACCAAAGCAAGGCCGCAACAGAACCTACAACATAGCTGTTCTTCATGAAACCAAAGCAAGGCAATGCAAGGTGGACTTCGAATATAAGGGAATACGGTAACATTTTATAAAAATTTGACTACAATAAATACATTACCATCTGTGCATGCAGCCATTGAAGAACTGGGAATGGATGAAGATGAATATATACAAATCAAAGAAATGATTCATTTCTCAGCAGGAAGGATATGTCCTACATTTGAGCAAAAATTTGGTCCTCTATTACAGGAGCTTAAAAGGCAAGGCATTATTGGGGAAAATCCATTACAGCATTGGTAGAAAAATAAGATTACATGCCAACTGGATATCAAAAATCCGGAGTTCATAATTGAAGAAAGGCCATTAAAACATCTAATTCCATCACAAAAGGAGGCATTTTCCAAGCATGTAAAGGCCCTACTAGACTTGGGGATTATTCGACCAAGTAAGAGTAGACACAGAACTACTGCTATAATAGTAAACTCAGGAACCACAGTTGACCTAGTTACCGGCAAAGAGAAGAAGGGTAAAGAAAGGCTGGTGTTCAATTACAAGCGCCTTAATGATATCACCCATAAAGATCAATATAGTCTACCTGACATCAATACTATTCTAAAAAAGGTCAGTAACAGCTGTATATTTTCTAAATTTGATCTAAAGAGCAGTTTTCACCAGGTAGCCATGCATCCTGATTCAGTAGAATGGACAGCCTTCTGGGTGCTTGACGGATTATATGACTAGCTTGTAATGTCATTTGGGTTAAAAAATGCACCTGCAGTATTTCAGAGAAAAATGGATCTATGCTTTAAAGGGACAGAAGAATTTATAGCAGTTTATATTGATGATATACTGGTATTTTCTCCAGACGAAAGAACCCACGAATAGCATAAAAGGCAAATGCTTCATATTTGCCAATTAAATGGGCTGATCTTAAGCCCAACAAAGATGAAAATAGTAGTAAAAGAAATTGAATTCCTTGGGGCAATCATTGGTAATTACAAGATTAAACTTCAGCCGCATGTTATCTCAAAAATTGTTGATTTTAATGACAATGATCTCAAAACAACCAAAGGTATGAGATCGTGGCTTGATTTATTAAATTATGCCCGAAATTATATTCCAAATCTTGGAAAGCTTCTTAGTCCTCTTTATGCTAAAACATCACCTAACGGGGAGAAGAGACTAAACCAGAAAGATTGGGATTTAATACACCAGGTACAAGAAAAGGTAAAACATCTCCCAGACTTGGAGATCCCTCCTCCAGAATGCTACATAATCTTGGAAGTAGATGGATGTATGGATGGTTGGGGAGGAATATGCAAATGGAAAAAACAGAAATTCGACCCTATATCTTCAGAAAAAATTTGTGCGTATTCCAGTGGAAAATTTAATCCTCCAAAATCCACCATTGATGCAGAAATTTATGCAGTAATGAATACAATTGAAGCTTTGAAGATTTACTTCCTTGACAAACAGGAGCTTCTCATCAGAACAGATTGCCAGGCCATAATAAGTTTCTTTGGCAAAACTTCTAACCATAAACCATCTCGGGTCAGGTGGTTAGCATTTACTGATTATATAACGGGAGTCGGACCAATCGTTCAATTTGAGCACATTGATGGAAAAAATAATCAGGTAGCAGACTCCTTGTCTCGACTAATAACTGTGTTAATTTTTACAAAATTGCCGGAACAGGACCTTGACAAGCTAGCCATAGTAGCACCAGCAATCAAAGAACTCTAGGAGCATCCCAATTCGAAGGCCCAGGAGATATTGAGCAAGACCCTTTGGACCCTCTCGACTTCGCTAGACAATACCAACAGACAATTAACAAGCGTCACGGTCGACCCATCTCTCTTGACGAATTCCATCAAATCATAGAAGAGCTACATAAGCTAGAACAGCAAACTGCAACGTAAGCCATTAATGCAGTCCACCAACTCAGACTTATCCATTCACTAAAACGACAAGAATGCAACAGGAGTAGGGGACATGATAATTGGTGGAATGACTGGTATCCTGCAGTAGAATAGTGTGATAATCAACTTTCCCAGTCAGCATATCTTCTCTAGGATTGCATTTCACGAATGAAGAATTTTAAAGTATAAAAGCAGCAAGCATGATGAACCCTGATAAAGTGACTTTCTCGTGACTAATAGTGTCTTTATGTTAAGTAGTGGAGTGCTTTAAAGATTCCCTGACAAAAGGGAGTCCTTTATGTACAGAAAGTAGTAAAGTGATTTAAGTAGTGGAGTGCTTTAAAGATTCCCTGACAAAAGGGAGTCCTTTATGTAAATAAGTGATTCCTCTTAGTTATATCAAACGTGTCGATGGAGCCCCATGCGCACCCGACATTTGCTATATAAGAAGGAAATCACTCCTCTTGCAAGGCATCAAGCATCCACTTGAGTCTTACCTGATGTATTTTCTCTGTAAAATTCAGCTTGAATCTAAGTTTCTGGTTTCTTCCCTCCCCCTCTCTTCACTCCCCCTCTTTGGTCTGCCAATATCCGATGTCTCGGAATCAACCTTCTCTCAAAGTTCATTTGCAATGGTACTGGACGTGTAGCGATGTAAGAAGAAGCAAATCCAGCCTCATTTATCAAGAACTCCATGCTTCTCTGTAAAGTTTTCAAAGACCTTACTGGCAGATTAGGAGACTTTTGGAATGCTGTAACACAATCGCCCTCCGACCACTCAATGCTCCGGAACATCTCCATTAGCATCTTGAATTTCTTTGGGTGGACCACGAAGAGTGCAATGGAACATCCCCGATGTCTATGGCACTCCCAAGTACTCCACTCGACTGATCAACGACTTCAAGGTATTAGCTTTCTGCGTTATGAACATTGCGTGAAAGCGCAAAATAAATGTGAGCTTTTGGCCGTCCATAGCACATTCCCGAAGCAACTCAAGGTTGGGCTGGATCTTCTTCTTGATGCTGTAACCAAGAAACCAATGGTCACTCTTGAACAACTTCACCAGCGCATCCTTGGACCCGAGAAGGTCTTGCCAAAAGAAAACATTTCGGGGAGTATTGTAGGAGCTTTTTAACTGATGTGTCATCGAAGCCATAACTTTCGAGGAAAGCTAGGACGGAGTCAGGCTGCTGCCGGGATTGGATGCCCTTGAGAAGCTTCGAGGCCTTCTTGGCGTTCTACTGGTCGAAGCGACATGAGTCGACGAGGTACTGGGCCATGGACATGTGCTTCCCTGTGGTGGATGCGGCGGTGGCGGCGGTGGCCGAGGCCGAGTAAGGCAAGACGGTAAAGAGGAGGGCAACATCGTGGGGGTGAGGAGAACGAGTGGCATGAACGATTTTGCAGATGAGGAAGAAGTAAAGTTGCCTCTTCATCGATCTCTCCTCCTCTCTTTCGAAGATTTGATTTGATCTTCTTCTGAAAACCTAGCGGCAGCCGGTAGGAGATCACATATTCACTGCTTTGCGGAAAATTTTCTCATTTTGTCATGTATCCTCAAAATTTGACAAATTTATAACTGAATTCACCGGATAAAGAAAATTAATGAAAATTACATTTGACCTCTCAAAGTTTACATATATTTTCAAATTGGCAAAGACACTAGCTAGCGGCTGCCACGAGCGATTCGTTAGTTGTTTATAGGGCTATAAACGAGCCGAGTCGAGCTTTGGGGTGTTCAAGTTTGTTTGATAAGGTAACCGAGCCGAGCCAAGCTTAAAATGAACCAAGCTTTTGAGATGAGTGTTCAAGTTTGACTTGATTTATTTTTTATGAGCTTGAGCTTCTTTGAAGCTTGGCTTAAGCTTGGTTCGAGCTTGGTTCATTTAGATGTTATCGAGCTCTCAATTCAAGCTTGGCTTGAGCTTGGTTTGAGCTTGGCTTGAACTTGGTTTGAGCTTGGTTCATTTAGATGTTATCAAGCTCTCAATTCAAGGTTGTTTGATTGTTTGAACTTTTAGTTATTTCATTGGTTATTGAGCTTGATAATTTAAACTTATTTGTTTATTTTATTTTATTATTTATTACATATTGAAAAGAGTTTTATTAATGAATATTATTTACGAACATTGTTCACGAATATTGTTCACAAACGTTGTTCACGAACGCTGTTCACGAACACTGTTCACAAACGTTAACAAGCTGAACGCATAGGTGTTCAAGCTTATTTGTTTAGTTTAACGAGTCGTTCAAGCTTGTTTGTTTAATTAATCTCGTATATTAAATGAACAGAAACAAGTTCTTACTAAGCCGAACACCAAGGTTGTTCACGAACGCTTGGTTCATTTACAACCCTAGCTGTCTACAACCACTCGGTTGGACATAGCTAGGTTGTGATTGGTTTGGAATTCGAAATTGTTAATTGTTCTAAAATTCACAATTTGCAATCAAAGTTCACATTAGCTCGATCAAGAATTTTGCGAGAGATGGAAACTCCGTACCTCCTACTTTTAGGTAAATATTAAAATTGCACAAAAGTGGTCCCTAAGTGGATTTCGAATTCCTTTGCAAATTATTTGTTAAGATAGATAAATGGAGAAAGTTATCTCGACTCTTATATAATTTTTTTTTTATCCATGCACATGTAGATTTGAAATGTATGATATACAATACTATAAATATTTACCGTGAACTTCCGAAGCGATCTCCTGAAGACGAAGAATAATCTTCATGCTTGTCTTCGGCGAGAATATCACAGTGAACCTTCTCGACGCAGCTACAAACCAAATTCCTTTGCCTTTGAGGATGTTCTTCGACTCAACAACTCACCTTGCACTTGGATGAACCCCTGGCCTTACTCTTCAAAAGGCTTATATAGAAGAGGCCATCAGAAGAGTGGGGAGGTAACGTGTGCAACAACTGCGCATGTCCACTCTCATGGCAACGCGTGCAACCACTGCACACGTTGCCCACTTCCTACATCTCCCACTCGTACAAGTCAAGCCACAAAAACTAAATAAAAATTAAGCCACAAAGACCAAATAAGAATCAGGTCACAAAGACCATATTAAAACATTTAATCTATACTTAAAGAAAAATGTTTACAGCAATCATACTGAGCAATTAATGATAAGAAGGTTGTTACACCTTACATAGCCGCTCTCTGAGGGATTAATGCTAATAAAGTTGTTACACTTTACTTAGCTGCTCTCTTGGTGGCACACAATCGCTCTCCAAAAGACATCAATGCTTTGCTATTATCCAGATTAAATCATTTATATCAATATGGGCATTTCTAAATAACGACTATTACGTCAAGTGCATGTTTCATATCTCCAATTAATACAATTATTCACAATCACATTTTATATACTCAACAAAAAAATATAATTGGTCAATCAGTGAATAAACGTCAAAGATGTAAATCTATCTTGGTTTTCTTTTTTTAGTTAGAATATATTTATTCTAATTAATCGTTTTCCTAGTTATGCTTCATATAGACCGAATTATCCATAGTCAATAGGTTACATGTTAAAGTAGCAAATATTGATTAGAGCTTCAAGTAGAAAGCTAAGTAGTTATTTAGGGTAAAACTGAGATTAACTTATAATCTCAAGGGTCTCACATAATAGAGAAACAGGGATTCATTCTCCTACTACCTTTATTTTCGCTATAGTACATGTGGTATGAATCATACACTATGATGTTTTTCTCTCTTTACCATAAAAAGTACATGTATTTTGTAATTTCAATATCATATAAATTTTTTATCTAAACATTTCTAATGTCTAATCCTAAATTCAATTCATGAATTCAAATCTAGCCACCAACATATTCAGTAAATGATGGGCGAATTTATGCTGATCATTATCAATAAATAAATAATTTCATATTCACACAACTATCAAGACAATCCTAATTTATGGATATGTTTATATTCACCGTTACATAAGTTGTCCCATAAGTCTTTATTTATACTTCACAAATAGAAATGATTATCCATATAAGTAAACTAATCTCAACTTACTAATATGCTCATCGAGACTTTATCCAAAATTAAAAGACCCTGCACTTCTGTTGTTTATTATTGTTGGTGGAATACTAATTGTATTTGTATTTCTCATTCTATTTGACTTTTATTTTAATAAAAAAATAATGCGGGTCAATTTCATTTTCAGTTTTTCCAAACAAGCTAGTGATTTGTATTTTTTTTTCCTTCGCATCTATTGCCGATTCAAAAATCTCAGCACCTAACTAAATCACTTGAACCCTATATGTTGTAGTTGTGAAACTCATCTTCATTTTTAGGATATATTATGAATCTTTCATGGCAGTTTCCAACATCTTATCCTTCATTTTGTTTTAGACAGTATCAAAGAAAATGTTTCAGTTTGTTATTCTTCACCTTTGCATGAATGACTAAAGTTGTTTAAATTTTTAAGTTGAAAAATTGCTACCTAGAGAAGAAATAGGATACTGAACAGAATTAAGGACTTGTTAATTCTAATATGGTATCTTATAGATAAAATTGACTTTGTTTTGTCCTCTAATCCTTGAGGAAATATGTATGGCACTATTAGAGTTTTGTGTGTGTGTGTTTTTGTTATTTTGTTTATTTTCCCCATAAACATTTAGTTTTCTAATAGTCTAGATTCTGTGGTGTTTGCTTTATCACTCTTAGCCCTGACTACTTCTCAATTTAGGTTGCGAAACTGTGGGAAAAATATAAACATCTTAAAAATCAGCTGGATTGTTTGGTTCAATAGATTCGCTCATTATGTTCTGTTCCATTCATTATATTGCAATGAAATCAATTCTGTGTTGTCCCATTACATTCTGTTCAATTCATAATTACATAAAAAGAGTCGAAATAGTAGTTGCAGCATGTCTAGTATAAAGTGCCTTCTTTTGCTTACAATGAAAATTTCAAGGCAATTACAGTAACATATGAAGGGCTAAGCCAACTTAACATGGTTATCGATACATAATATGATGATATATAAAGTTCAACCGTAATGATGTATTCTTAGTAAGTGGTGAAACAAGATTAGGCATAAGGGTACCCTTTATTATTAAAATCATTGCAAAATACAATTTTATTTTATTTTTTCATGAAAAGGGCACCCAAATAAAATCTTATATTCATTTCCTTTTTCCCTATAAAATCCTCATTGAACCAAATGATAAAAATAATTTCTCTAGTTTAGTTTATTTTACCTCTGGTGCTAGTGCCTCTACTCAATTGAGCTCTCCATTCTTAATTGTTCTTGAAGGCACTTCTCACATACCATTGATCTTGCTTGTTCATCGGTTGTCTATTGCGAGAAACCCCCTGATCAAACCCTTTCACTCGATCGACTTCATCATTTGAAATAGTTCCTTATTTTTTGTTTCCTCTGTTCTTTTTATTTCCAAAACTTTATAAAGTGATCGTTTTATTTATTTATTTTTGAATAAATTAATGCATCTTTTATAACAATTAATACAAACGTGAGGATTATTGTGAAGGATGAAAAATTCATCAACTTCATCATCATTTTTTGTTTCTTAATACTAATGAAACTTTATTGAACATAGTAAAATTATTGCACTAAAATTCATTGTTTTTTGTTAAATTATCTATTTTTATTTATATTTCCTTAGATGATATTTCATCACTTGAAAATTCATCAACTTCATCATCATTCCCAGCAAAACATGACCCATTCTTTTTCTTTAACCCTAACAATTCTCCCATACAAAGGTCTACAAATATAAGGCACAAAACATGGAGAAATAGGAAACCATGACAAAGTTCTATCACTTCCTACTCTCCCAAACACTTCAACATTGTTTAATGAACAACACTAATCTTCTCGGTACACCAATGCAATTTGCCATTCTAACACCTTGTTCGACTTGTGAACCAAAATAATCCAAAACACTGAAAAAAGTGATCCTGGAGCAATTTGATTATATGAATAGAATACATGTTAACACAGCATCACCTCTTGAGTCTGTTAAAGAGTGCATCTATTTACCTTTTTAATTCCTTCACTTAATTCCTAAGAAATTCATTTGCTACATTTCTGATTCTTTGAAGGTATTAGGATTGTAAATGAACCGAATATTCATAAATAAATTTAGTATTCGGCTCGGTAAGAATTTGTTTACACTCGTTCAATACACATAAGATCAGTTAAATACACAAGCTTAAACAACTCATTAAACTAAACGAACAAATTTAACACATATGTGTTCAACTTGTTAATATTTATGAACAACGTTTGTAAACAATGTTGTTGAACCATGTTCATAAATAAAACCCTCATCAACAACTAAATAAACAAAAAAAAAACTTTCAAAATGAACAAATAAGTTTGTATTATTAAGCTCCATAACCAACCAAACAAGCTTAAAATGTAAAAATTCTAGGCAATCAAATAAGTTTGAATTGAAAACTAGATAACTTCTAAATGAACCAAGTTCAAGCCAAGCTTGAACCAAATTCAAGCCAAACTTAAATCAAGCTCATGAATAAGAATTATCTAACATATTAAGCCACAAATCTGCGAGCTTTTAGCTCGATTGATATGCAAAATCAAGATCATGATCCTGCGAATGGTTCTTATCTACATGCATATTGACATGCAAAACAAGATCATGATTGCTCAAATTCTTATATTCATGCTTGTTGGCATAAATGTTATCTTTAGAGTTTGACAAAGGAGAAGCCATACAGTGAAAAATGGTAACATGAACCATAACTTGCAGGGGAAAAACTGATTTACCTCATTGAAGTCCCGAATCAGAAGCCATTGTGTGTTTTAAGCTTGCATAGAGTTCACTCAGCTCTGGATACCTGTCCTTATAGATGATAATGTACTTCTCTATGAATTTGGCCTCGGAACCACCATGTATGTTGTCACTTTGTAATCCCTTTCACAGTGCCCCCTAAACCTCAAGGTTGCTAAGATCCGATGTCTGGGAATCAACCTTCTCTCCAAGCTCAGTGTCAATAGTACTAGACGTGTACCGATGTAAGAAAAAGCATATCCAGCTTCGTTTATCAAGAACTCCATTTTTCTCTGCAAATGCTTCAAAGACCTTCCCGGCAGATTAGGACACTTTTGGATAGCTGCAACAAAATCGCCCTGCGACCACCCAAAGTTCCGGAACATATCCATTAGCATCTTGAATTTCTTTGGGTAGACCATGAAAAGTGCACACAGAGTGCAATGGAACATCCCCGATGTCTGTGGCACTCCCAAGTCCTCCACGTGACTGATCAACGACTTCAAGGTATCAGCTTTCTGCAATATGAACATTGGGTGAAAGCGCAAGCTTTTGGCCGTCCACGCCACATTCCCGAAGCATCTCAAGGTTGGGTTGGATCCTCTTCTTGATGTTGTACCCAAGAACCCAATTGTTACTCTTGAACACCTTCACCAGCGCATCCTTGGATCCGAGAAGGCCTTGCCAAAATTTGATCCTAGGCACAGTGCGTTCGTGTTTGATTTTGCTGGTGTCAGGGATTCGGTTGGACGAGGTAGACGATGTAGGATGGGGAGAAACCCAGATCTTCAAAAGCTCGGAACTTTGGGGCAAGTGTCTTCTCTACGTCCAACAGAAGACATTTGGGGGAGTAATGTAGGATTTTTTTACTGATGCGTCATCGAAGCCGTAACTTTTGAGGAAAGCAAGGACGGAGTCGGGTTGCTGCCGGGGATTGAATGCCCTTGAGAAGCTTCGAGCCCTCGGTGGCCTTCTCCTGGTCGAAGCCACATGAATCGACGAGGTATTGGGTCATGAACATGTGCTTCCCAGTGGTGGATGCTGCGGAGGCGGCAGTGGCGGAGGCCGAGTAAGGTAAGACGGCAAAGAGGATGGCAGCGTCGTGGGAGAGAGGAAAACGAGTGGAAGACACGGCTTTGCAGAAGAGGGAGAAGTAAAGTAGCTTCTTCATCGATCTCTACTTTGAAGATTCCGATTTAATGTTCTCCCGACACCCTAGTGGCAATGGCTTGAGATCACGTATTTACTTTGTCCCCAGGGCGTAGCACAGATGGGGAGTGCATGGTTCTGTGGCTGAAAGGTCCAGGGGTCGATCCCCGGGGTGTCACTGCCTGGGGTTAACGTCTCTGCCATATACTTTCCACCGGTGTACCTGCATTTACCTCCCTCCATATCCGTGGGACCGACTCTAGGGGGGCCGCTGATGTGACGGTTCCACATTTTTTGAGATCACGTATTTACTGCTTTTGAGAATATTTTCTGATTTTGTCATTTATCATCAGAATTTGATAATTTATATTTTACCCTCTAATTAAATTCGTCGGTAAAGAAAGTTAGTGAAAATTATATTTCACCTCTCAAAGTTTCCATATATTTTAAAAAAATAATTATAATTTTTTTTTATAATTGGGTTCTTGGGTACCTCACTTATCGTATTGTTCTCGTAGTCGGGCACTTCCTCTTCATCATTGCTTTCTTCTAACCTATTCTCCTTCATCGATGCTCATTTCAAACGAGCTTTTATTATTTTCTTGATGATCTGCCATCAATGCTAGTCTAGGGTATTCTTCTAGCTCGGACTAGATGAGTACTTGCCCCATGTTGCTTTTAGGTTTTTGTGCTTGAATTTGCTTGATCCTTTATCCTTTCCTTTGCTTTTCTGTTTCGGGTAATTATCTTTGAAATGCCCTTCTTCTTAGCAGTTGTAGCACCAAATCTTCATTTTACTCCGAGAAGGTTTTGTTGTTTGTCTCTTGTCAAAATGGTTAGATTTTAAAATTTTTGAAAACTTTCTTACCAAAAAAGCTTCTTCATCTTTGTCGAGAGAAGCTTCGGAGTCTAATCCATCCCTTTTTGCTTTTAGGGCAATGTTCTAACTCGGCTCCTTTCTTAGTCCTGCACATCTAGATTCATGAAGTTCTAATGTAGAAAATAAGGTTTCTAACGTATTACCTCTAGATCCTTAAAGATGTAGTATGAGTGGATTATCGATTTTTAATCTAAGGTCCTCGGAAAAGCATTAAGAGCATACATTAGGGAGTCTTTGTTCATTACCATTTCTTCGAGATTTGTGAGTCCGGTAATTAGCTCATTCAGTTTGGTGTGCAGTTGAGCGGCTGACTCTCCTTTTAGCCAGAGGTTTATCAGCTGATTTCTGAGCAAGTCATGTCTCGCTAGCTTAGCCTCCGAGGTCCCTTTGTGAAGCTTCAGGAATTTCTCCCATAGCCTTTTTGTGGAGTCGTAGGCGCCAATCAGTTGACTTCTTGCAGTGGTAATACGGCTAGTAGATGTAATTATGCTTTTCCATTGGCCGTGAAGTCAACCTGCTCCTTTTTGTTATAGAGATGTTTTTCTTTTTCATCACTGTACTAATCTCTGGGTGCTACAAAAGTATATTTGATAGTTAATAAAATTTCAAAATTAGTCTTAAAATATACCTCCATTTTTGTTCCATGTAGCGAAATCTCTCTTGAACTTTGGCGGGTGAATGCTCACTAAGGCAATCTTCGTGTTGCTTCAGTTGGTGGTTAGTCCTTATAAAGTGCACCTCGCTCTGATACTAATTGTTAGATCTTCGTTGACCGTCAAAAAGGAGTTGAATTGCTTGCAATAGAAAGTTGCACCTTTCTCGATTTTTGGATTTTAGTTAACACACACTTGTAAATTACAATAAAAAAAATGCATAAAATGAAATACAAGACTACCGATTTACTTGGTTCACATCCAGGGAGTTGCTAATCCAAAGCAGAAGTAAGCACTAGCAAGAATCTCCTTCTTTGACAAGGTCGAAGGTGGAGAAGCCTCATACAACGATTTACATCTCAAAAAATAGTGAAACAGACTTGGAAATTGAATACAAGTGTTATTTTTTAGCTAGAGGACATCCCCTCTTTTTATAGTGCTCAAAACACTTTTTATCGTTGGCTGACGTGGCACTAGAGGAACCTCAGTTGAGCTCGAGGCGCCTCCAGCTCAGCAAAATTGATCCGATCAGTGTTGATCTGTCCAATGGCTCTGGACGCATGGTGGTGCCTTAGTCCATCTAAGGCGCCTCCTATGAGTAGCCGTTACTATGACTGAGTTTTGCGCGGAGAAGCCTCAGTTCAATCGAGGTGCCTCTCCACCTTTTTAGATAAGGTGCCTCCAGTTCGCAGAGGCGCCTCCGCGCCTCTCTACGGAAGAGGCAATCTAGACTCACCGAGGCGCCTCCAGTCAATCGTGGCACCTCGGGTCTTCAAGGTTGAACCCTTCATTCCAAGGTTCCGGACTTTCTCCTCAAACAGACTTTCTCCCTGGCTTGCTCCTCAAATTTGATGACAACCACCATGACTAAGGGGACATTCGTAAGAGACCATATCCTCAAAATGATGACTCTTTTGAATGAGATGGAAGTCCTTGGAGCATAAATCGATGGGGAAACCCAGGTCGATATCATTCTCCAAACGCTGCCTAAAAGTTTTGAGCAGTTTTGCCTAAACTACAACGTGAACAAAAGGGTTTATTCGTTGGCGGAACTTCTGACAGAACTTCAAGCAGCAGAAGAGTTATTTCGTTAAAGTTCTCAAATTCACATTGCTGAAAATGTTTCTGCATCTAAGCCGAAAGGTAGAAAGAAGAAAAAGAAACAAGTTGGTTCAGCAAAGAAAATGAATCGATCTCTAGGGACTGGGTCGCATGTAGGTGTGAAGAAACCGAAGGGCAAGTGCTTCACATGCAAGCAGTTTGGACATTGGAAAGTGGACTGTCCTCGCAGAAAGGAGAACAATAAAGGTATATCTTATTCTCTAGTGGTTGAAACATGTTTAGTGGTGTTATCCACCGGTACCTGGTGTGTAGATACGGGAGCCACTGATCATGTCTGTAATTTATTACATGAGTTCCAGGAAACTCGATGACTACATGAAGGGGAGATTACCGTTTACATGGGAAATGATATAAAAGTAGCGGCTGTTGCAGTGAGAGATGTTTATTTATTTTTTGATAGAAATAAAACATTGATTTTGAGAAATTGTCTTTACGTACCATGTTTTAGAAAGAACTTGATTTCAATTTCTAAACTATTTATGGATGGATATTCTGTTTCTTTTGATGATAAAGTAGTTGTCAAGAAACATAGGGTAGTTATCTGTTTTGGTACGTTGGTTGGTAATTTGTATACTCTAAATCTAATAACTCTCACGATACAACAAATGGAAATTAATAACACATCTTCTAATTCTAATAAGAGAAAGCAACCTTCGGAAATAAACCAAACATATTTTTGGCATCTAAGGCTTGGTCATATTAACTTGAGTAGGATTCAAAGGCTAATAGCCGATGAACCTTTGGGTTCATTGGTGGTGGAAAAATTTTCCAACCTGCGAATCTTGTTTGGAAGGAAAAATGACCAAGAGACCGTTTAAGACCAAGGGGTATAGAGCCAAAGATGTGTTAGAATTGGTTCATTCTGATTTGTGTGGACCTATGACTATCCAGGCAAGAGGTGGTTTCGAATATTTTATCTCTTTTATTGACGACTATTCGAGATACGGGTACATTTACTTGATGCGCCGCAAGTCTGAGTGCTTTGATAAGTTCAAAGAATACAAGGCTGATGTGGAGAAACGTCATGGTAAAGGTATCAAGACACTATGGTCTGATCGTGGTGGCGAGTACCTCTTAGGAGAGTTTAGGAGTTACTTATCAGAGGTCGGGATTCAATCCCAACTGTCTGCACCTGGTACACCCCAACAAAATGATGTGGCAGAACAAAGGAATATGACTCTTATGGAAATGGTTAGATCAATGATGAGTTATTTAGAATTACCAAATTCGTTTTGGGGATATGATCTGGAAACGACAGTGTACATTCTGAACTTGGTACCTTCTAAGTCAGTAACCTAGTCTGAAACATATTCGGATTTGGGGTAGTCCATCATATGTGCTGAAGGAAGATGCTGATAAGTTGGAATCACGTACAGAAGTTCGCTTGTTTGTGGGTTATCCTAAAGGAATAAAAGGTGGTTTATTTTATAGTCCTAAAGATCAGAAGGTCATTGTTAGCACCAATGCCTGATTTTTAGAAGAGAACTATGTAATGAATTACAAGCCCATGAGTAAAATTGTTCTTGAGGAAATAAGAGAAGACACATCTACTTTAGTACCAATGGTACAAGATGAGATACCACAAGAAACTACAACACGTGTCACAAATGATGCACAATTATAAGTAGTGTCTCATCGTAGTAGGAGGGTTGTTAGGTAACCTGATAGATTCATGTTTTTGGGAGAATCTTCGAACTTGATCCCTGGTGAACATGAACCTGATCCCTGGACATATGATGAAGCACTCCAAGATAAAGATGCAGCATCTTGGCAAAGTGCAATGAACTCTGAAATAGAATCTATGTACTCTAATCGGGTCTGGGAACTTGTAGAACCACCAAATGGTGTAAAAGCCATTGGATGTAAATGGGTCTACAAAAGAAAAAGAGAGACAGACGGGAAGGTGGAAACCTTCAAAGTAAGGCTTGTTGCAAAAGGATATACTCAGAAAGAGGAAATCGATTATGAGGAAACATTTTCGCCGGTAGCCATGCTTAAGTCTATCTGGATTCTTTTATCTATTGCCGCTCATATGGATTATGAGATTTGGCAAATGGTTGTCAAGACAACTTTCCTTAATGGAAGTCTTGAAGAAAAAATATCCATATGAAGCAACAAGAGGGATTCATTACGAAGGGCAAAGAGCATCTTGTATGTAAGCTCAATCGGTCTATCTATGGACTGAAGCAAGCTTCGAAATCTTGGAACATCCAGTTTAATGAAGTGATCCAGTCTTATGGATTCATTCAGTGTCCGGATGAGTCTTGTGTATGAGTCTTGTGTATACAAGAAGAGTGACGGAAACGTGGTGGTATTTCTTGTACTAAACGTAGATGACATTTTGCTCATTGACAACAATGTCAAAGTATTGTCAGACGTAAGGGTAAGGTTGTCCAAGCAGTTTGATATGAAGGATTTGGGAGAATGTGGACATATTCTTGGGATCAAAGAAATAAGGGATCGTAAGAAAAGAATGTTGTGCTCATCCCAAGCTTCATACATCGATACTATTCTAGCTCATTTTAGCATGCAAAACTCTAAGAAAGATTTTCTACCTTTTCGGCATGGAGTACCTTTATCTAAAGAGATGTCTCCTAAAATATCAAAGGAAATAGAGGATATAAAGGCAGTTCCTTATGCTTTGGTTGTAGGAAGCCTAATGTATGTGATGCTATGTACGAGACCAGATATCTGTTTTGCCGTGGGCATGGTTAGCAGATATCAAAGTAACCCAGGACAAGGACATTGGACTGTCGTAAAGCATATATTGAAGTACCTGAAAAAAACTAGAGATTATATGCTAGTTTACCAGGCAGATGATTTGCTCTCTGTGGGTTACACAAATTCAGACTTCCAATCAGTAGGGACAATAGTAAGTCGAGCTCAGAGTATGTGTTTACTTTGGGAGGTGGAGTCATAGAATGGAGGAGTGTTAAGCAGAAATGTGTTTCGGACTCCAGCATGAAAGCTGAGTATGTGGCAGCCTCTGAGGCAGTCAAAGAACCTGTATGACTCAGAAACTTCTTGATGGATTTAGATGTGATTCCTGGTTTGCCCAAAATTATCACAATTTATTGTGATAATAGTGGTGCAGTAGCAAACTCGAAGGAACCATGAGCTCATAAGACAAGTAAACACATTGAGCGCAAGTACCACCTGATACAAGACATCGTAAAGCAAGGAGAAGTTGTTTGTCACCAAGATTACATCAGAAGATAACCTGGCATATCCTTTCACTAAGGCCCTTCCGACGAGAGCTTTTGATGGGCATATTGAGGGGATGAGGATCAGATGTATGGCAGCATATATGGCTGCATAGTCTTTAGTAAAAGTGGGAGATTGTTAGAATGTATACTAAAAGCCTAGCTTTTTGTATAAATATTTATTTTGACATAAGAATCACATTGGTCATGCATTTAGTTAAATGCAGTTGTCCATTTAATTTATATTGTAGATAACATGGTGTGTGGTGTCACACAGAAGATCATGTTATTGTTGGATCGTAAGCGTTCGATAAGGGGGGGGGTGAATATTGATTAAAAATTATCGAAGGAGTACGCAACAGAAAAGTAAATGCAAAAGGATAAAGCAATGCTAACACGAGTCATTTTTTACTTGGTTCGGAGCCTTTGTCGACTCTTACTCCAAGGCCCGCACGCAAGGGTGCTTTCGATGAGCAATCCACTAACAATTCGAATATTTGATTACAAACTAAATTACAGGAATGCTAATAGAAAAGCAATACCGACAAAAGGAAGAAAACAAAAGAACAGCGCGTGGTCGGAGTAGTTTCGCAGCATCGCAGGAGCACAGGAGAGTAGATTATCAGTTGTGTTGGAGCTTCAGCCTTGACCCTTCTTATATAGGAGGTTCCGGGTGCCTGGAACCTTCAGGGCGCCCTGAACATGAAGTAGCCGAGCCAACCAGGGCGCTCCACGTGGCGAGGTGGCGCTGAGGATAAGTTTTCACCTCCGGGCGCTCGGATCCATCCCGGGCGCCCGGACCCCAGTTTTCCAGCAGCTTCCTTCCTACAAGAAAACATTAGTCCGGAAGTAAATATATAATACATATATCTTGCAAAATAAAGTGTTAGCACAATTCAAGTTTAACAAGTAGAGTATTAATTAGATTTTGTCTTTCCGAGACCGGAATCTAGTTAAGATCTCAACTTAGAGTTCCGAAATGGTTCAAAGTCGGATTGGCGCCTAAGTTCCCTTCCCGGGAACGCGCCCTCACAGTCACTCCCCTCCAGTGACTTACCTTCACTTACTTGCCAGACGTCCGGCCAGCCCTTCGACCCGTCTGGGCTTTATGCCAGCTATCCAGTCAGCCCGTCGACCTAGCTGGACTTCGTGTCAAACGTCTGGTCAGCCCGTTGACCAGTTTGGACTTCGTGCCAGCTATCCGGTAGGTCCATCGATCTAGCTGGACTTCGTGCCAAACATCAAGTCAGCCCGTCGACCTATCTGGACTTCTCCTGCATACTCGATCAGAGTGTTAGATAACAACGAAACTAACTTAACCTATTTTGTCATTCATCAAAACTTGAGTTAGACCGTTAGTGCTAACCGCACCAACAGTTATCAGTTCCTTATAAATTATAAATAGAAGCTCACAACCAAGATGGATTGAGACAAACTATTGGAATGATTGTAGTGTAATTTGGTATTACTTTATCTTAACTATAAAATTACACTAGTACACTATGTGTATATAGAGCAGGACCATTTGAGGTTGTTTCTTTTATACTGACTGCATAAAAGAATAGAACATCTGTTATTATGGATGTGCGTACTCTTAATTCCAATATAATAACAAGCACATGTACTTAGTATTTATTTCTTTAATTTATCAAAGGGTGAGATTTATTCGTTAAATCAATAGGCTCGATAAGTTGGGAAATAATATTATTTATATGGTGTGTTGTTGATTATAGAAGGAAACTGTGTCCTATTTATTAGAATGATGATGTCCCCTTGAGGAGCTCATAAGGATTGTCATGTAAACCCTGCAAGTGGACTTAGTTCCAATATGACAATGAAGTTGGCTGGTACTACTCTTGGAGCTAGATGTTAATTAAATGAGTTGTCAATAACTCATTTAATTAATGAACATTCGAAATCTTAAACACAGGGAGATTAACGCACTCATGATAAGAAGGAGCCCATAGTCTAATATGGGATTGGTGTGGTAATTCAATAATAACTCTTTAGTGGTATGAGTTATTATTGATGAACTTGAGTTGGGTGTTCGAGTCGAACACAGGAAGCTCAAGCTCATTAGGAGGTCAAAACCAATTCCTCCTCTAGGTCCCTGTTGTAGCCTCTATGTATAAAGTCTCACATCCACCCAAGTCATCCTTATAGCCGACTATGTCCTTGCTTGGTGCCCAAGCAAGGGGCCGACCAAGATGAGTTTAAAAGTGGGGTTTTAATTTTTTAAATCTTTCTTTTTGTAGCCATCTACAATGTTTTAAAAGAGAGATTTTAAATTTTAAAAACTTTCCTTTTTTGAAGACATCCACATGGTTTTAAAAGAGAGTTTTAATTTAAAAAAATCTTTCCTTTTGAAGTCATCTACAATGATTTAAAAGAGAGATTTTATTTTTGTTAAAACTTTCTTTTTTTTGTAATCATGATTTAAAAGAGAGGTTTTAATTTTTAAAATCTTTCCTTTTTGTAGCTATCTACAATGTTTAAAAGAGGGGTTTTTAATTTTAAAATTTTCCTTTTATAGTCATCCACAATAGGAAATTTAAAAGAGAGATTTTAATTGTTGTTAAAATCTTTCCTTTTTAGTCATTACCAAGGATTATAAAGAGGATAGATGGTGCCTTAGAGAAAATAATCATCTACACAATTTCTATTTCTCTTCTATTCTCCTTGTGGTCGGCCCCCTTATATTCTTATTCTCTCCTTGCTTTCTCACCTAAGGCCGGCGACATCAAGAAGCTTCAACCATCTTATAGCCGGCGGGTTGCAAGGAAGAAAGAAGAACAAGAGGTGGTGTTCCTAGCTTTGATCCCTTGGTGGCCGAAAGTCTTGGAAGAAAGAAGGATTTGGGTGATTTTTGCGTCTTGGTAGATTGTCGCCCACACGGTATACAAGAGGAGGAGAGGAATACAGTAGAAGATCAAAATATCTTTAAGCTACAAAGAAAGATATAACTAGTTAATTGTTTCCGCTGTGTACTAGTTTATTTTTCCTTTGTATGGATCCTGAAATACCAACACAAGAGGCTAGCAATCTTGTACTTTGATTGAGGTCTCTGTAGTTTAACCTAGAGTTTACTGTAAGGAGTTTAAATATTCAATTTCTTTAAAAGGCTTTGACTAGGAAGTGGTGGATGATCCCATACCCAAGAAGGTCGAGTGCCTCACCAACGACCTGGAAGCCAATCATTGAAATAGATATTTAATCAACTTCTGTAATATGGTTTAACTTCTAATGAACACATGGGTTGAACTTGGATTAATAATGTGAAGTTTCATTTGCAATCCAAGTTTAACTTCTGAAAAACACATGGGTTGCTAGAAAAAGTTCTGTGCTTATACAAATTTTTGTACAGGGGAAACAGAACGAAATTCCGAGTAGCGCCAACAATCCTCATTGTCGCTAGGTGATTGATGACTAAGTTAGCATCCCCGCCAACTCACCGGTAGTTCGTTCATTGGCGTTCTTAGGCAAGATCAAATTGGCATTGTCTGTGGAAACATTGAGTTAAGATTTGAACTGGGGCATTAGGATGGATGGCACCAGAAGACTCAATGTCATCGCTATGATAAGGATTTTGACAAAATTGGTAGCTGCAATGGTGTAAGTAGTATTGCAAGAGCAGCCTCAGCAACCCTTTCTGTCGGGAAACAATTTGCCAACTGAATCATCACTTCGATCAGTTGAAGTGACGTTGGCACCTCACAAGAAGATGTCCTAACCCATGGAAACACCGCAGAACATGTTTCTCGCACTGATTGCCACATGAGTCATGAGAGAATCTTCCGTAGAATCCATGAAAGAAACCCCCTCTGAGATCCTTTGAAAGGGAAAGCCTCCATATATGGAGCGGAGAAAGTACCTTGGGGCCCTCCATTTTCAAAGAGCATCCTCCTAGATGAGTTACCAAGACACTTTTAGTCATTACAAATCAAATAATATAATGGTACAATCGATCCTGAATATCATATATACAAATTTGAAAAACGCTTCCTTATTATGTCTATATACAGATGACGTCAAGTGTTAAGTCTTCTTAACAACGCTATCTGGCTCAGTGCAGAGGTGGTTTAGCAATCTTCTCGCCTCTTCTAATCGAACTTTCGAGGAGTTTAAGACAGGTATTCATGCAATACTTTTCCATCAATCGAAGATATAAAAAAACCCACAGCATTCATGCAATACTTTTCCACCAATCGAAGATATCAAAAAACCCCACATGATTTGTTTGCTCTCAAGAAAAAGCCTAAAGAACCTTGAAGTAGTATCTACAATGATTTAATCTGGTGGTCATGGATGGCCCCCTGGTTTCCCCCAAAGTGTAGGTTAGCACTTTCTTATAGGGTTTAATCGATGGAGATTTCTTTAGATCCTTGGTGAAGAAGCCCTCGACTAACTTTGATGGGTTACAAGCCTGAACACATAAGTATGTTCAAGTCGAGGAAGCCCAAAATGTAAAGAGAAAGGAGTTAGAGAAAGGAAGTAACTCTCATCTTCACTCATCTAGATCATAGAACCCCTCCTCCACCTTTGCAAAGTCGTGAGTTCACAAATCGGAGGGGGGGGGGGGGGGGGGGGGGGTGCTACAAACAATGGAAGTAGCTCTGACTCTTGCTCCTGAATCTGATCGAGGGTCCCTCGAGGTGACTCGATATTATGTCTACGATCAATCAAGCACTCACTCCACTTGAAATTGTTAGCAATATGCGATGGAATTGAAACAAGTAGCTGATCAATGGAATGCCAATCGGAGTTGGCCCAATAAAAGAAAATCTCCTGAACCTTACAAGTCGCGTCGCCATCACGATACTGATACTGATTGCCCCACAATCTCATTCTCCTTCCCAAGGTTCCTCTCGATATCGTCGAGAGGTAGAAGAGAAAGAAAAAAATACGAGCAAGACCAAGATCGATACTTGAGGGACTGTGAACATGATCGCAGGTGGCCCCATAGATGAGAACTCCACTCAAGCTCGAAAGGCTCATGGTAGAAGGATGGAGAGTTACACAGTCAACACCAGTCGAGGAAGAGGAAAAGGTCCTTTTATAAACTTCAGACCCGAGGATTTGGCAGTAATTGAGGCCCTCCATGATGATACTTTAGTGGTCAAGGCTTTCATTGCCAATTATCGGGTAAAGAGAGTGTTTATTGATACTGGTAGTTCTGTCAACATCGTTTCAAAATAGCTTTCGATCAGATGCAGCTAGATGGGGAGAAATTTCATCTTATACATACTCCCTGTACGGTTTCACAGGGTACGAAGTACAAACAATTAACCAAATTAACCTCTCTTTTTCGTTCGGGGAGGAACTATTATTGCGGACTTGACAAATGTCCTTTATTATCATAAACACCATCTATGCCTACAATGTCATACTAGGGAGGCTGACACTAAGTATGTTCTAAGTGATAGTCTCCATTTTTCATCAGAAAATCAAATTCTTAGTGGAAAGTAATGTCGGGGAGGTAAAAGACGACTAATTGATGGTGTGGAAATACTACGTTGATATAATCCGGATAGACTCGCATAAAAGCCCGTCGAACTCAAGATGCTGCAATTTAAGTCATCCAGGAGGCACTAATATCCCAACCAGAAGAGAATCATGAAAGTATACAAGTTCATCCCGTGGCTCCGTCCCCTTTCTTGGGAGAGGGGTTTCCCCTCTTGGGGAAACCCTAGAACAACCATTGTCATCCATCTCAACGACCCGTCCACCTCCGGAGTGCAAGACTTCATCTGAGAAGACTAGTAACCCATTGATAAACATTCTGTTCTCTCTACCTTGTGTATTGAATTGTAGAGTGTTATTTTCTTTCTCTTGGTTATAATTCCTTTGCTATGGAGTAGATCCTCCAAATTCTAAGCTGTAGGGAGTAATTGTGATGTGATATTGATGTGTGAACTATGTATTTAGTCATTTCCTTATTCTATGATATGTTGATAACTTGTTCCATTGTATTCTGCCTTGTTTGTATTCGATTAAATGTGTGTGTGGTGAATATATTTGGATATAAAGGATTGGTCAGTATGTAGAGAAGGTGCTTTGGATTGTATAATCAGGGGACCCTTACTGACAAGGGATATCCCTTTAATCAGACTTTCTATAATATTGCCTTGAAATGAGAATCAATTCTTTACAAGGAATTAGCTAATTATAGTTTAATGAGTTTCCTAAATTTAATGTTGAGAAGTGACTCGTGTAATCTAAACTGTATGATCGAGGACCCTCATGTGATAGAGGTATTCCTTTAATTGGACTTTCTATGTTTCCTCTTTGCTTAATAGCATTGAAATTCAATTGGGTAAACACTCTGGTGTAACCTTCACGGATCTATATCGATAATTTAGTTAGAATCCTTACAAAAGTGTAAGTATGGAGATAAGGAGATGAACAATACATAGGGACATTATCTAGCATCATAGTAAAATTCTAGAATCACCCTCAAAGCCAACTTCTCTATTGCTCTCTCTCTCTCTCTCTCTCTCAAACTTTTCTCTTAACGCACCCACTCTCTCGTGCACACTTGTGCTCTCACAACGTTCGATCGTCTAGATAATTTATTTTGTGAACTCAACTAGAACTTAATCAACAGTCCTTGTGAATGATATTTTTATTACTTGACGACTTAACCGTACACTTATGGTTTTGACAACAAGTTTTTGGCGAACATATTGTTGAAACCGCAAGTGCACGGTTAAGTCATCAAGTAATAAAAATATTGATGTACAAGAACTGTTGATTAAATACTAGCTAAGTTCTCAAAACAAGTTATCTAGACGACTGAAGGGTGTGAGAATGCAAGTGTGCACGAGAGAGAGAGAGAGAGTTGAGAGAAAGGTTTGAGAGAGAGAATGAGCAACAGGTGGCCCATCAGTCCAGCGTTCTTAGGTGAACCGTCTATCAAAAAAAATTCATTCTTTAATTCGCCAAAACTAGGACTCGATTTTTAGATGCTTAAGAAACTGAAAAGACATCATACCTTTACACCATTGCCCAGGGCTATGAGATTATATTATTATTATTATTATTATTATTATTATTATTATTATTATGATAATCTAGGTATCCAGCTCTTCGAACCTCATTCCAGAGGTGATAAAACTAGGATTACCAAAATTATTATTGTTATTCCTAGTTATTTATTCGTTTGTTCAGAAATTACTTCCCCAGTCTTTACCAGCTTCCGAGACCTATTTCTACCTCTATTGAGTTTCTCGGATTGTAAATGTTATATTATTGATTACATTGCACATTTGCTGCAGAACTTACCATTGGAAGTCATACAACATCGGCCATTTTACCAAATCACACCCTTTGTATTTGATCTTTTGATCAAATCGCACAGTATTTATTTTATACAGAATTACATCCCCGTCATAAATTTTCCCATATTGTGTCCTTGATTTTCAAGTCCTCCCAGAATGAAAATGTAAACCGATTTACAAATTAGTTTGCCAATCAATTAACACTTGGATTTTGGAGGTAACTTAAACACCAAGGATAATATCTGAAAATTTTATTGCCAATCAAAAACTAATAGTGGAGCATGATTTGATCAAAGTCAAACACAACGGGTATCTCGTTTGGTAGAATGCCCTTCTACATTAGTTTTTTTTTTTTTGCATAGTTTTAACAGACCTTTACTTGAGATTAGTTCTCAAGCTATAAGACTTTTGCTTCTGCTATTTATTATTGTTGGAGGAATGATAAATATATTTGCATTTCTCATTGTATTTGACTTTTATTTTAATAAAAAGAATGCAGGTCAATTCCATTTTCAATTTCTTCCAAGCATGCTTGTGATTTGTATTTTTTTTTCCCTTCACATCTATTGCAGATGCAAAAATCTCAGCACCTAACTAAATACTTGAACCCTATATGTTGTAGTTGTGAAACTCATCTTCATTTTTAGGATATATTATGAATCTTCCATGTCAGTTTCCAACATCTTATCCTCATTTTGTTTCAGTCAGTATAAAAGGAAAATTTTCAGTGTGTTATCCTTCACCTTTGCATGAATGACTGAACCTGATTAAATTTTAAAGTTGAAAAATTGTTACCTAGAGAAGAAATAGGATACTGAACAGAATTAAGGGCTTGTTAATGAGATGGTACGCTGGCTCCGATGATAGAAGAACAATGAGTTTCTTGAGTTTTGAAGGAACTCCTCAACAATCCTGAGCACAATCAGACGAGCCAACAGAGCTTTAGTGACCTAAGATCGGGGTAGGAATCCCTAGCTAGGCCCTCCGACGCTCAAGTCAGTGTCCTCTCTTCAAAGTGGAAGAAGAACAGTAGCCAAAGTGCAAGAAAGTAGGACTTCAGATGCAAATGTTTGCGTACCTTGTCATCGGAGAGGATTTTCCTTTTTATACTACCTCACATAACTTTCGTGATGGTGAGGTGGTCCTCAATTTGTTAGATTTTATTAGGTGATAGAAGAAAATACAACTCGAGTGTTTCATGGTAGTGCCGAGGAATCTTTTTTCTATCCACAGATGTACCTCTTTTGTCGTTTATGCTCCGCACCATTACTGAAGTTGTTGAAGGAGCATGATGTTATAACTGACTTATAAATGGGAAAACAATTAGTTTTCATAGGAGATTTCAAGGAAATATTCCCCGACAAATATGGTAAGCTGTCAAACTGTTGTCTGCTGTTTTCATGCTGAATGCATCTCAGCCGCTCCACCAGGCCAGCCGCACTACTAATTATTATATTAATCTCCTCAACCATACATTAAATGTTGCAAGAACTTGTTCAAAAACTAATATACTATACTTATTATGTCATAAGTTCACTTGAGAAGACATATAATAAAGCTTGTATGTTAGATCTATATTTTAGGGGTACTATACCTCCTAGTAATTTAAACTCGTCCGACCTTTAACAGGCCAGGCATATACATAGAACCTTATGTTTGTTCAACCTTTATCCGACCGAACGCATATTGAGAACTCTATAGAAGGTCAAGTATCTCTAGGTCCGTCCGGGCTTTACCCGGCCGAGTGTTCACAGAGAAGCTTATGTTCGTTCAGTCTTTACCCAGCTGAACACACATCGAGAACTATATATATAAGGTTAAGTATATCTGGGCCCGTCTGGGCTTTACTCGGCGGGGTATTCATAGAGAACTTTATGTTCGTTTAGCATTTACCCTACTGAACGCGTATCGAGAACTATATATATAATGTTAAGTATCCATGGGTCCTTCCAGGCTTTGCCTGGCCAGGTGTTCACAGAGAACCTTAGTTCGTTCAGCCTTTACTCGATCGAACGTGTATCGAGAACTATATATATATGGTTAAGTATCCCTGGGTCCGTCTAGGCTTTGCCCGGCAGAGTGTTCACAGAGAACCTTATATTCATTCAGCCTTTACCCGACCGAACGCGTATCAAGAACTATATATATAAGGTTAAGTATTCCTGGGTCTGTCTAGGATTTGCCCGGCCGGGTGTTCACAGAGAACCTTATGTTCGTTCAGCCTTTACCCGGCCGAACGCGTATCGAGAACTATATATAAAAGGTTAAGTATCTTTAGGTCTGTCCGGACTTTGCCCGACCGGGTGTTCACAAAGAACCTTATGTTCATTCAGCCTTTACTTGACCGAACATGTATCGAGAACTATATATATATGGTTAAGTATCTCTAGGTCTGTCCGTGCTTTCCCGGACCGGGTGTTCACAAAGAATCTTATGTTCGTTCAGTCTTTACCTGACTGAACGCGTATCGAGAACTATATATATGGTTAAGTATCTCTGGGTCCGTCCTAGCTTTGCCCGGTCGGGTGTTCACAGAGGACCTTATGTTTGTTCAGTTTTTACCCGGCCGAACGCGTATTGAGAATTCTATAGAAGGTCAAGTATCTTTGGGTCCATCCGGGCTTTGCCCGGCCGGGTGTTCACAAAGGACCTTATGTTCGTTCAGCTTTTTCCCGACCGAACGTGTATCAAGAACTATATATATAAGGTTAAGAGCTTTACATAAGGCTTAGATACATAGAGCCTGAACGACCTTTTGTCCGACCGAATTCTTCTAAGTCTGACCGACCATTAACTGATTAAGCGTCTAATTTCTCATTTTCATCATAAAGCCTTAGAATTCTTATATCATACCATGCTTGCAATCGGTTGACCATATACAAGCGTTCTATTTTGGAAATATGGGAACGAGATTTAAGGATTCCAAGGCCAGATGATCAACAGAACCAAATAACGAATACCATTCTATGTCGACTTTGACCACCATCTCATCTTGATTCGACCTCCCCGTCATCTCCTAAACCCACTAGTCATAACTCATATCACTAGCCTCCCCTTCAAGTCTCGTCGAAGGAGATGCAGGCGATTGACTAGACCTAAGTCTTATTTTCTTCCGCTTGCCTTCTTACTAAGGTTATTCCACCATTCATGCTTAGATTCGTGTTTTTATACTCAGTGACTTTTCCTAAAACCATTTATTGATAACTAGATATTTTATAAAGAAGAAGTATTAAAGACGGGTAAAAAAAATACTTAGGACGCAAAAAGGTGTCACTCGTCATGTTTCTCATAAATGTCTATTTTTGGGTAAACGCCATATGGCATCACCACTCATTTTCTGCAATCTTTTTTGACATTCTCCGCTTCATGAATCGCGATGGTGTACTTTGCCTCTCGAATCAACAACACCTTCTTACATGTAAATCAACGCTCCTCCTCCTTCTTGCTGTTTTAATCGAACGACTGCCCTTGAATTGTACTAGATAAAAACCCTAAACAACTATCATTCTTAACACTTTGCCCTTCATCTTGCCTGATCTCCTCCTCCGACGATTTCTTTTCTTTGCAACCCTCTGCATTTCCTTGCTCCTTCACACTTCTCTTTACTATTTCTTCTTTTCAGGATTCCAGTAAGCAACCCATCTAGTCCTTATTCTTGCATTCTCTCATGGCAGAAGAATTGTTTACCCCCTGGTACACTCATACTTGCTCGAATTTTAACAACTCTGATAGAGCCGCCCTCCTCCTTCGGTACGAAATCGCTAAAGATTATCGTATCGTTATTCCTAAGCCCAACGCTTATCCTCATTGCCCTCCTACTAATCACGTTACCTTCTTTAAAGACCAATTAATAATCTGTCTTCGCTTTCCTATTCCCCCCTTCATGTCGGAGTTCAGCGAATACTTCGGCATTCCCCTACAATAGTTTGCCCCTAATGATTTTCGTTACATGTGCGGGCTATACATGCTATTTCATCTTTTTGACATTCCCTTTACCCCCAGTAATCTTTTTCTATTTGCTTACCATAAGAAATTAGAACCTAGGGTGTTTCTTTTTCAATTCCGTCCAAATATGGTCTTCTTCGAAGAAATGTCTTCTTCCAATAAAAGTTAGAAATCTCACTTCTTCTTCATGAGACTGCCCGAGCCTATCCCTTGGTTTACCAAACGGCAATCATCTTTTCCCCCTCTTTCTGATCTGAGCAGGCTCAAATGGGATCCTACTTTTCTTACTTATTCTAATAAATTGATTGGTCATCGTTTTTTCATTCACAAATGACTGCGTAAAGATCTCCTACATTCGTTTGGCTTAAGCCCTATTCAACAGAGGTTACGGAGTTCCTTAAGTAAGTTATGACTCCTTAGCCATTATCTTATTACTAATTAAAGCATTTTTTTATTTTGTACAGTGGATGTTGTTTTTGAGGTTCTAGTCGACAAGGCGATTTTCTGGAGGACGAAGAATTTCTTGCTAAAGAGCCAGAACTTTTAGCTGAGCAGGACTTGCCACAAAGTGTTCCATCTGGCGAAGCTTCTGGCATTCCCCTCTAGTGCGATAGCTACTTTTGGGGGAACTACCTACTGATTTACCACCCTTACCCGAGAATATTCTCTTAGAGGAGGGGGTATCTATTAAGAAGAAACGAAAAAGGTGAAAACTTATCTTGACCCCCTCTCCCAAGAGAAAAACACCTTCCACGTAAGAAGATCCTGCCCAAGAGGACACGGGAGGACAATCTCTTCACCCACTTTGTTCGCCCTTTATCCGGCCATTTCCATTCCACAACCTGCTCAAATTTAGGTGACTATTTCTATACCAGGCGACACCTTTGACCCCAATTTCCTTATGTCTTTCCAGGGAGAATGTCCCTTGCCTACACATGACTCACCCTTTTACATTTTCTCCTTACCCTCTTTTCAAGCTTCATTATCATTGACATTCACTCCTTCCCAAACTCTCCCCATATTATTAGGAGGTCAGTTAATGAATACTTGGAAAGAGGCAAGAAAACAACTCGGAGAGCTTACTCCCATAGAATAATCAGACAGATTTTTATATGAACAAACTAAGGTAACATAATTTTTAATTAACCATTTATCTTCCATTTTTGTTACTACTAACATCTATTTTTCAGCACTGGGCGATGAGTATAAGCGTAGATCAATAATTACATGATTTAAGTCAGGCAAACGAGTCATTAAAACAGCAAATTCCGGAGGCATCTTCTACCCATACTTTTGAGCGAATACAAGAATTGTCTACTCAACTCCAAGAGGCTCAGAAATTAGTAAAAATCGAACTTGATAAAGCAACTCAACGGCAAACAACCATAGATAGTCTGGAATCTCAACTTCAATCAGAGACTCGTCTCCGATTAGACTTGAAAAATAAAGTAAGATGAGCAGATTGTAGAGAGTCCACAATTATCCACTCAGTTGCATACACTAAAAGTTATGCATGTTTCTGAGTTATCCATCAAAGTTTCTGAGCTAGCAGCTAAAGACACCAAACAAGATTATCTACGTTCTAGCTTGGCAAAAATCGCGACTATGCTATCCACCAAAGAGACTGGGCTGACAAACACTAGGGCGGAATTGGAAACCTACAAGGAGGGAGAAGATGAACGATTTGAAAAAGGAAGGAGCTGCTTCTTAAATCTCCTGAATATAATAATTGTATCACCATATCCATCACTAAAGCCTTCAAGCATAGAGCTGAAGGGGCCATAGAACAGTTAAAAGAAGAAGGCTACTTAACATCCCAACCCCCTGCTTATTTCTTTGATCATAGGAGATTACTAAAAAATTGCTCCTCCGATCTTTTTCCCAAAACGATGTAGTTTGTTATGTATCTATGTTCTGACTATGCTTTTTAAATGACATTTTAACTATCTGAATATTGATATTCCTATATTAGCTGATAATTTATGTTTTTATAAATGAGCTAGTATATAGGCGAGAGAGTAAGACTTAATCAATTTTTGCTTAGATTCTATTTATCCTATCACTCATTCAACCCTCGGTAACTAGCCGGGTTTACCCCCGCTCGAGTTTACTTTCACCCGGGATTAGACACTTAAGCATATGCCCGGTCTTTATTAGATAGCTAAGTTCATCTTTGTCTCGGCTCGTTCTCATTCAAGCGTAAACATATTTAATTCTTATGACAAGTCGAACTACAACTTATGTTGCATACCCAAATAGAAACTTCACGACTTCCTTTATTCTAATTCTAACTTGACCTTGAATTTTACGCCCATTCTCAGTACTCACGCCGATGCTTCGAGATGATGGCCTATTTCCTCAATTACTGATGTAGGTCTCTCATTGGTGACACGTGTGAGCCTGATGTCATAAGTGCACCCATTTTTCTATGTCCACCGCCTCATCCAATCATCAAACGATTCTTAGTTAATCCCGCCTTTTATACTGCTAGGATCCAACGGTCTCCCTCAATTAACCTTTTTGAAGAATTCTTATAAACATTCGGCCAAAACCCTAAGACTTTGTCATTTCACCTCCAACTCTCTGTTCTTCTCCTCTTTGACCTTAGTGATCCTTTTTCTCAAAGATGTCAAAGCATAACGTGTGGTATGCTTAGTGTTCTTCCAGTTTCACCCTCCACAAGGCTTACGACCTCCTTCTAAACTATGGTCTTCCTTCATATATAGTCATTCCTACCTCAGAAGAACGTCCTCACCGTCCTCCACTAGAAAGCATTACGGTCTTCAAGGAAAAAGTCCTATCGAGTCTCTGGTTTCCTCTACATCATTTCTTTGTTGATGTTAGTCGATATTTCGACCTTCCCCTACACCAACTTATTCTCCAATCCCTCAACATCTTAAGTAGTGTTGTTATTATTTTTCGCTTACTCAATGTCCCCTTGTCCTTTCATCTATTCCACTATTTTTTTTGTCCAGTCAAATAGAGAATGGTCTGTTCAAATTCCAGGCGCGTCTTAAGGTGATTTTATTCAATAGAGTTCCACAACAGGGGCAAGGAAGAGATAAATATTTCTTCATAAACCTTCCCTTTCCACCACCTTATCCTGTAACTTGGCAACATAGTCTTCCTCCTATCCCCACCTTGGCCAATATCCCAGCAGATCCCACCTTCCGTGCCTTTATGGAAAAACTTAAAGGTGCCAAGTTCAATGCCCGCATTGACCATAGAAGGCTTATTATTTGCTTTTGGACTACGCCGGTCGACTTAGAACTGAGTGCTTCCTTTGGTGAGTTTATTCTCCTTATAAGTAATTTGTCATTTCTTGATCGTTTATTATATAAGTTTTTAACCCTTGTTTTCATAACTGAGGTGATTAGGGGTGTCAATGAGTCAAGCCGCTCATGAGCTATTCGAAACTCGATTCGATAAAAGCTCGTTTGAGCTCGTTTAATGAGGCTCGTTAAGATAAACAAACCAAGCTCAAGTTTCACAATATTCAACTCGTTAGCTCGTGAACATGTTCGTTAAGCTCATAAATCAATTTTTAAATAAAAAAATAATAGTTTTGATATTGAATTTATAGATTTTACACTGTACTTATGAAAAACATAGATAAATATATTAAATTTATTTATTAGAATAAAATTATAAATTTTAACAAGAATATTATAATTTTTTTAAAATATCTAATTTAGTTTTTAATGAATATTTAAATTTATAATTTATATTTATTAAGCTTGTTTAGGCTCAATAAAAGATCGAATAAGCTCGTGAGCCATGAATATATTCGTTAAATAAAGCTCGAGCTCAACTCGATTATAAACGAGCCAAACTCAAACATCCAAGAGTTCGACTCGGCTCGATTACACCCCTAGAGGTGATTCTCCTAGTTTTTTTTTGTATAGAAATAGTCAATTAACGAGAGCAGTTCTGACTAAGCTAAGAGAAGATTTACTGAAGGAACGCCAACTTAATAAAACTTCTTCATCTATTGGTCTACTTCCATCAGCTGAGCTAACACGAGAGCCCTCCTCCAGCTCCTCAAAACAAGATACTTCTTTCATCGTCAGACGCAAAAAGCCTCGAACAAAGGCTTCGGGTCCAAATTTACCTGTAGTACCCATCATCGAGCAAGTTCCCCATTACTTTGGCCGAGTTTCTTATGATCGAGGTAAAGAGTCTGGGTTTCCAAAACATAGTCGTTCTTATTTTTCACTTGCTATGATAAGGCCAGAGCTCCTTATTCCTATGTCTCATGCGATTCCCCCAGTTATTACTCCTACCAAGACAACATCAGATACCACAACTACTTCGCCAACTCTTTTAAACACCTTAGTCCCTCCTCCAACGAATCCCCGCACGAGGCGGATCCCTTGTAGGAAATCCATCGGCCGGGTGTCTAAAAGACTAGTATCCGAGCAAAGTCTTGAGTTAGCTGGGCAAACGTCATCCGCCCAACCATCTCTTGCTCCATCACAACCGCCTAAGCTTTCCCTTGCTCCTCCTTTAGGGCCTACAGCCTCAACTAGCTCTTCATGTCTCTTTAAGCAATCCCATGGATTACCATCTCAACAAGGACTAGATCCTACCTCCCTTCCACCCTATGGGATACTTAAGCTGAAAGGTCCATTGGCTGAATCATGGGTACAAGCAGAGAAAGAAATGCAAAGGAATATAATTTCCGAGCGTGCTGATGAACACAATTGTAACACTACTACAGTAAGTTTTTGATTAAATTTTCTTAGTTCATTGTTGTGAAGTATAATTCTATTATTGCTTTATCTAGTTCTATGCTTCAAGCCTACATGTGGCCCAACTAGCTATAGACCTAGAAAGGGCTAACAAAGCTTTGAAATATCGAGTGAAAGAGTTGCAGGTTGCCCCTACTATTTTTCCAGTGATAAAATGGTCTAATTACAAGGAAAAATAGTCACAAACTGAGCTTATCACTAGCATGGAGAAAACTCTGCAAAACTATTGGCGATTGCTACAGTCGCAAGAGATAGACAAGAAGAATTTAGAGCTTCAGCTACAAAGTAGTGAGTCCAAGCTTCGAGTGGAGAGGACCCTAAAAGAGAAAGCCCACTCAGATTTAGCTCTCAAGACTACCTACTAGAACTAAAATCTTCACATACCTCCAGATCTCCTGAGCTAAGCCAAGAGTTAGTCTCTAAGGATTTTTTGTTATTGACTAATCAGGAGAAGTTGAGAGCCCAAGATGCACAAATAGCCTCATTACTATCTGAGCTAAACTAGATCAAAACCGAACGGATTACTCTCCAAGCCGAGCGAGACGTTGCTCGATCTGAACTACAGTCCTATAAGGCGAGGGAAGACGAGTGAGGTGAAGCTAAACGAAGAACTTATCTCGACTCTCTTGCATTTGGCGAAACATTTGACACCCGTATTGCGAAGACTCTTAGCTATGCAGCTGAATGAGTCATTCAGCAATTACGGGAGGGTGGTTATGTATTTGTCGAACCCCCTTTGAATTTCATAGATTGTCGCCGGCTTAATAGAGAGCTTCCAAAAGATATCTTAAGTAAATTTGATTAAATATGTATCAATGTGCTCCATTCTTGTGCTATCTTATAGCTTGTGTTATCTTATAGAAATGGCATGTCCAAAAAACATTCAAGGCAATGTTAAATGGTACCTGTTTCTTTACGTGACTTACTGCCGCTCCAGAGTCATCAGTACCTTCATGGGGACAATGAGCTCCTTGATATGTTCATGTTGCGTGCCCCCAACAAATTCTCCTTAATTGATGCCGAGCAAAATGACTTGTTCGAACACACATGAGTAAGCTTCTTGATGAACCTTTGGACGAACTAATATGTTGGGTGAGAATATAATACTGAGCGAAATGACTCGTCCGAATATATATATGAGTGAACTTCTTGATGAACTTCCAGACAAAATAATAAGCTGGGCGAGAATATAACACCGAGCGAAATAACCCATCCGAATATATATATATGAGTGAGCTTCTTGATGAACTTCCGGACGAAATAATAGGATGGGGGAGAATATAACGCCGAGCGAAATAACTCATCCGAATATATATATGAGTGAGCTTCTTGATGAACTTCGGACGAAATAATAAGCTGGTCGAGAATATAACGCCGAGCGAAATAACCCGTCCGAACATATATATGAGTGAGCTTCTTGATGAACTTCCGGACGAAATAATAAACTGGGCGAGAATATAAGGCCGAGCGAAATAACCCGTCCGAACATATATATAAGTGAGCTTCTTAATGAACTTCCGGAAAAAATAATAAACTGGATAAAAATATAACGCCGAGAGAAATAACTCGTCCGAATATATATATGCAATTTTTATAATGAATTCTCAAATTGGATAATACGCAGAGCGAACCACTACACCAAGCGAACGCTGAGCGAAATAAACAAGCCATATATATATAAAGAATCTCCATAATGAATTCTTGGACTAAATAATAAGCCGGTCAAATATGTGATGCCGAGCAAAATAAACAAACTGGATATTTGTAAACATTTAATGATGAATTCCCTGATTGAATAATAAACTGATCGACTCTATAATACCGAGCAAAAGAAACAGACCGGATTTTGTAAACATTTAATGATGAATTCCCGGACTAAATAATACACCGATCGGCTCAATGATACTGAGCGAAATAAACAGACCAAATATTGGTATCTTTGATGAGATCTAGAATGAATATGGTTTAAAGTCGTATTTCGACTATATGAAGTTTAAAGCCGAGTTCGCTATATAGAGTTTAAAGTCTCCCATCGTTTGTTTAAAGCGACCGATCGACTATGAGGTTTAAAGTTTCTGGTCGTCTATTTAACACAACTGATCGATTGTAGGGTTTAATGTCTCTGGTCATCTATTTATTGCGACTGATCGACTATGAGATTTAAAGTCTTCGGTCATCTGTTATCGTGACCGATCAACTGACAGGTTTAAAGTCTTCGGCCATCTATTTATCGCGACCGATTGACTATTAGGTTTAAAGTCCCCGGTCGTCTGTTTATCGCGATCGATCGACTGTCAGGTTTAAAGTCTTTGGCAATCTATTTATCGTAACCGATCGACTGCCAGTTTAAAGTCCCCAGCCGTCTATTTAGCGCGATCGATCGACTGTCAGACTTAAAATCTCCGGCCGTCTATTTAGCGCGACCGATCGACTGAGATAATTTCACTTACACTTTTCATTAAATATATTGAGCAAAATACAAAAGTTAGTTACAGGCATACTTGCCAAGATCTATAAGGTTGTAGATGATTAGCACTCCAAGGTCTATCTAATCTCAAGCCTTCAGCATCTTCTAAATAGTAAGAACCAGATATGAACTTTTGTACCACCCTATAGGGTCCTCTCCATTGTGGCTTCAGCTTATTAACATCTCCAACTGACTTGATGCATTTCCAGACTAGATTACCCACCAGAAAGAATCTAGGAAAAAGCATTTTGTTATAATTTTACCTCATTCTTTAACGATATGATATAACCCAAGCTGCTGCCTTGTCCCATATTTCTTCTATCAAGTCGAGCTTCATAAGATGTCGATCAACATTATCTTTGTCATATAAGCACCTCCGATCGTATTCCACTCCAATTTCGATCGGGTTATGACCTCACCACCATAAACTAGCTGAAAAGGAGTTATACCTGTCGATTCTCGGAGAGTTGTGCGATATGCCATAACACACTAGGTAATTCGTCCACCCAACTTCCTCTAGCAAGATCTAATTTAATTTTGAGCCCTCTGATAATTTTTCGGTTTGTTACCTCTGCTTGTCCATTACTCTACGGATAAGCCATAGAGGTGAAAGCTTGGGTAATACCAGATCTCAAACACCATTCTTGAATTTTTCTGTCTTGGAATTGCCTTCCATTATCAAAAACAAGCTTATGTGGGATGTCAAATCTATAAATAATATGTTGCCATAAGAATTTGATAACTGCTTGTTTAGTAATTCTGGCCAATGATTTAGCTTCCACTAATTTTGAAAAATAATACACAGCTACCAATAAAAACCTCTTTTGAGCAGGTGTCATAGGAAATTGTCTCACTATATCCATATGATATTGATCAAAAGGACAAGATACAATGGAGGTCTTCAGTAATTCAGTGGGATGATGAGAATGTTTTGATGCTTCTGACAAGAAAAATATATTTTCACGAGTTAATCAACATCAGCTTGCAAAGTGGGCCAAAAATATCCCGCGAATAATATTTTCCTGGCAAGAGACCGACCTCTTATATGATTACCACAAGAGCCTTGATTCACTTCTTGTAGAATATACTGTATATCGTTTGACCCAATGCATTTAAGTAAAGGACAAGAGAAAGCCCTTTTATAAAGCTAGTCCCAAACCGTAGTGAACCGGCCAGCCCTCTTCTTGAATGCCCATGCTTGCTCTCCATCAATTGGTAGAGTACCTCATTGTAAGAATAAGATAATTGATGCCCTCCAATCGCTTTGTAATTCTAAATCAGCCTACCTCTCAATACAAACTACTAATAACGACTGCTCCATAAGCTTATCCAAATTCCAAAGAATTATGATAAAAGTCAATTTAGCTAACTCATTTGCTGCCTAATTATCTGAATAGGGAATTTTATGTATACTAACTTCTTAAAATTCTGCCTTTAACTTATCAAATGCCTCTGCATAACTTAAGTCGTTCATTGTTGATCTCAAAATTACCAGATAATTGTTGAGTTGCCAGCTGGGAATCGGAATAGAGTAGGACTCGGGCGGCTCCCACATGCCGAGCAGCTTGCAATCCTACCATTAAAGCCTCATATTCCGCTTCATTGTTAGTAGCCCGATAATTTAACCAAATAGATAATTGCATTCGATGTTCTCTAGGTGGCATAAGAAGAATACCTATCCCACTACCCTGCCAGGTGGAGGATCCATCAACATATATTTTTCAGGTTTCTTCAGTTTCAAGACCTAGCACTTCTATTATAAATCAGCTAAAGCCTGGGCTTTGATGGTCACTCGAGGCTGGTATTGTATATTGTATTCACTAAGTTCAATCGTCCATTTGATCAATCTTTCAGACGCCTCTGGGTTAACGAGTACTCGGCCCAAGGTACTATTAGTTAATATTATGATTGAATGTGATAAAAAATAAGGACACAATCTTCAAGCAGCTAAGACCAATCCATACACCAACTTCTCGAGTGCAGTGTAGCGACATTCTGCTCCTTTTAATAAATGACTCAAAAAATATACAAGTTGTTGCTATTTTCCCCCTACCTCACCACTACTGAACCAACAGCATGGTCATTAACTGATAAATAAATCCACAAAGTTTCACCCACTATTGGTTTAGCTAATATAGGAAGAGTAGATAGATAGTTCTTCAACTCTTCAAATGTCTTGTTGCAATCATCACCCCATTGGAATTTGGTTGCTCGGCACAATATCTTGGAAAAGGGAAGACTCCGATTGGCTGACCGGGAGATGAAGTAGGACAGGGCAGTAATTCGGCCAGTTAATCTCTACGCCTCCTTCAAATTGCGTGGAGGAGTCATATCTTGCAGTACCCGCACTTTGCTAGGATTGACATCTATTCACCGCTTAGTCACCATATAACCCAGAAATTTTCCACTTTTAGCTCCAAATAAACATTTGAAGGGGTTAAGCTTGAGCCAATACTTTCTCAAAGTTCTGCAGGTTTCTTCTATGTCTACACACATATCTGCCACTTGGAGGGATTTGATAAGAATATCGTCCACATATTTCATGTCCATCCGCCTGCTTTGCACTGCATCCAACTTCATGGATGACCAAACGACGAGCATGTGACTTCCTCGCTCGGTTGGAATCACTATCAGTTGGCCCCTCAGCTATCATGTTGATATTACCCCGAGCGACATTATTGCAATTTTCTTATTGTTGGGTGGATGATTGCTCTTGTTACCCAGGCAGGCATTTGAGCTTGCTCCGCCGGGAGTTGTAACGTTTCCGGCTGTGGCTTAGTCGCCCAGTACTCAATCTTGAGCGGGCTATTTCGTCATGGATACAATTGGCGATTTGGTGCTAGGGAACACCGATGATATTTGGGATTGCCTTCTTGCTAATTTCGCAGAGTTTAACAATCCTCCGTGTTATGAGTAGTTATTTGATGATACTTGCACCACTTTCGTGGGGCTTCTCGAGGAACTCCCACATGTTGCATAGCTTGAGGCCGTGGCTCCGGATGACAATACTGAGGACCTGCACGAGGTCCTTTTGGTGGAGGAGCAGGTAACACTGGGCGTTCAGGGGCTGGAGGAAAAGCGGGTGTAGCACTCTCCTTCCTTTGAGTGGCTTGAGCTTCTTCAACATTAATGAATTCAGTTGTCCGCTCGATCAGCAGGTCAAAGTTGGTTGGAGGTTTTCTAACCAAATTCTTGAAGAAATCACTATCATTAAGTCCCTGAGAAAAGACATTTACTAAAATATCCGTGGTGGCCGTGGGAACATCCATGACCACCTGATTGAACCTCTTGATGTATGCTCGAATGATCTCCTTGGGTCCGTGTTTAAGTGAGAAGATGCTCCAAGGGGTTTTGTGATATTACCCATTGCTAGAGAAGTGGTGAAGAAATACCTTGTGAAAGTCCTTGAAGCGACGAATAGAGTTATCTGGCACCCGTTTGAACCATCGTTGGGTTGCTCCGCCAAATATAGTGAGGAACATCCGACATTTTACACCGTCCCTAAATTGTTGAAGAAGGACGGTGCACTTAAATTTGAGGAGATGATCCTCTGGGTCAATTGTTCCCGAATATTCTCCTATGTTCAGGTTCTGATAATGCTTAGGTAATGGATCATCTGACACCCTCTGAGAAAATGGAGTAGCAATTCACTCAGAGAAACTATCACTGGCTACAACTTTTCCTTTGCATTTGTCCCGCACAGATACCTCTCCAGAAGAGTCCTGAGGTATTTTCCCCTAGCCCAGTTGTTCTAATGGCATACGAAAGAGTGCTGGGGGAACCGAGTTGGTGAGAGAGGCGCAGGGAGCAAACGGGCAGGACCCTCCTCCTGAACCCCTCTATAAGCAGTTGTTGATGCTTCCGGATTTGATGGTGACATTATACCACCAGTATTGGCTTGTTGTCATTGCTGAATTAATTTCTGCGCTCTGGCGTTGATGAGAAACTTCAGATTCTCCTGCATTAAGGTGAAAGTATTAAGTTTTCCAGCCTCCTCCATCGCAAAGCTTCATATTCAGGCGAAGATTCTCGCAGACGACGCTAAACTTGATTCTGTCTAAAGGCTGTGAGATGGTGCGCTGACTCCGACAATCGAAGAACAATGAGCTTCTTGAGGTTTGAAGGAACTCCTCAACAATCCTGCGCACATTCAGACGAGCCAACAAAGCGTTAGTGACTTAAGATCGAGGTGGGAATCCCTGGCTAAGCCCTCCGACGCTCAAGTGGAAAAAGAACAGTAGCCAAAGTGCAAGAAAGTAGGACTTCAGATGCAAATGTTTGCGTACCTTGCTAACGGAGAGGATTCTCCTTTTTATACCACCTCACATAACCTCCGTGATCATGAGGTGGTCCCCGATTTGATAGAGTTTGTTAGGTGATGGAAGAAAGTACAACCTGGGTGTTTCATGGTAGTGTCGAGAATCTTTTTTCTATCCATAGATGTACCTCATTTGTTGTTTATGCTCTGCACCATCACTGAAGTTGTTGAAAGAGCACGCTGTTATAATTGACTCATAAATGGGAAACCAATTTGTTTTCACAGGAGATTTCAAAAGAATATTCCCCGACAATAATGATAGACTGTTAAAATGTTATATGTTGTTTACTTGTTGAATGCATTTCAGTCACTCCAGCGGGCCAACCGCACTACTTATTATTAAATTAATCTGCTCGACTATACATTAAATAATGCAATAACTTATTCCAAAACTAATATAATACTCTTCTTATGTTATAAGTTCACTTGAGAAGTCATAAATAAAGCATGTATGTTAGAACTATATTTTATGGGTACTATACCTTCAGGTAATTTAAACTCGTCCGACCTTTAATAGGCTAGACATATATAGAGAACCTTACGTTCGTTCGCTTTTACCCGGCCAAACACGTATCGAGAACTCTATAGAAGGTCAAGTATCTCTAGGTCCGTCTGGCCTTTACCTAGTCGGGTGTTACAAAGAACCTTATGTTCGTTCAGCCTTTACCCGGTCGAACATGTATCGAGAATTATTGGTTGCTACTCGTAATACCGTTATAGTTCCCCTGTACAAAATTTGTACAAGCATAGAATTATCCTAGCTACCCATGAGCTCTACTGAAGTTAAATTTGGATTGCAAATGATGCTTAACATTATTAATCCAAATTGTCCTTCATAAGTTAAACTTGGATTGGAAACGATATTTAACATTTTTACTCCAAGTATAACCGATGTGATCTTCCTAAGTTAAACCATATTACAGAAGTTAATTAAAGATCTATTTCAAAGATCGGCTTCCAGGTTAAACATGACGAGGCACTAGGTCTTGTTGGGTATGAGATCATCCACCACTTCCTATACAAAGTCTTTCAAAAAAATTGGATATTTAACTTCTTACAGTAAACTAGGTTTAACTACATAGACCTTAATAGAAGCACAATATCGAAACATGAAATCGAACAATAAAAATCGATAACAAAATGATAATCTAAAACCGATAACCTCTTGTGTTTGGTTTTTCAAGATCTATACAAAAAGATGAACTAGTCATGATGCGGAAACAAAAACTAGTTATACCTTTTGTAGCTTATAGACCTCTTGATCTTCTATTGTATTCCTCTAATTCTCTTGGACGTCATGTGGGCGACGATCTACCAAGATGAAATCCACCCAAGGCTTCTTCCTCCTTCCAAGCTTTGGCCACCAAAAGGATGTCACAAGTAGAGAGCTTCCTTTCTCTTCTTCTTCACCTCCAAGAATCCGACCACCAATTGGAACTCCAAGCTAGGTGCCACCGGTCACAAGGAAAAAGAAGAAAGGAAGAAGATGATGAAAAGGGTCGGCCACCAAGAAAGAGAAGAGGAGAATAGAAGATATGTTCTGTCACCATAAGGCACCATCTCCCTTTCTTTTATAATCCTTGGTGAAAGCAAAAAAGAAAAGTTTTAAAATAAAAACTTCCTTTAATCCCTTATCATGGCCGACCACATCATGCCCATCAAACAAGGAAAGATTTTAAACAAAAATTAAAATCTCTCTTTTAATATCCCTTTTGTGAATAGCTATAAAAGGAATGTTTATAAAATTAAAATATTCTCTTTTAAATCCTTTTGTGGATGTCTATAAAAAAAAATATTTAAAATAAAACTCCTTTTATATCATGGTTATAAAAAAAAAAGTTTAAAAATAAAATCTTTCTTTTAATCATTATAGATAACTACAAATATGGAAAGATTTCAAATATCTATTTTAATGCTTTGTGGAAAGGTATAAAAGGAAAGATTTTAAAATTTTAAACTCTCTTTTAAAACTATATGGAAAACATCATTAAAGGAAAGTTTTTAACAAAATAAAAAACTCCCTTTTATTTCCTTTTGTGACCAATCTAAAAAAGGAAAGTTTTATAATTAAAATCATCCTTTTAAATTCTTTTTATGGATCTCTATAAAAGGAAAGATTTTACAAAAAATAAAACTTCATTTTCCCCCTTGCTTGGTGTCCAAGTAAGGCTTGACCGACCCTATCTTGTGCTTTAAGAAGCTAGGCTTTTAGTGAATATAAGGCTTTATATAAGAGGCTACAATAGGGACCTAGAGGAGGACTTGACTTTGGTCTTCTGATGAGCTTGAGCTTCCCATGTTCGCCCCGAACACCCAACTCAAGTTCATCAATAATAACTCATATCACTAAAGAGTTATTATTGCACTACAATACCAATCACAAATTACAACATGGGCTCCTTATCATGAGTGCATTAGTCTCCCTGTGTTTAAGATATTGAATGTCCACTAATTAAATGAGTTACTGACAACTCACTTAATTAATATTTAGCTCCAAGAGTAGTATCACTCAACTTTATTGTCATATCGAACTAAGTCTACCTGCAGGGTTTACATGACAATCCTTATGAGTTCCTCAAGGGGGCATCATCAACCTAGATCACTAGGACACAGTTTCATTCTATAATCAACAACACACCATATAAATAATATCATTTTCCAACTTATCGGGCCTATTGATTTAATGAACTAAATCTCACCCTTTGATAAATTAAAGAAATAAATATTAAGTACACGTGCTTGTTATTATATCATGATTAAGAGTATATACTTCCACAATAACAGAAATCCTGTTCTTTTTAACAGTCAATATAAAAAGAACAACCTCAAATGGTCCTGCTCAATACACTCAGAGTGTACTAATGTAATTTTATAGTCAAGATAAACTAATACCAAATTACACTACAACCATTCCAATGGTTTACCCCATTCCATATTAGTTGTGATCAAATATTTATAATTTATAAGGAACTGATAACATGATATTCTGTGTGACACCACACACCATGTTATCTTCACTATAAATTAAATGAATAACTACATTTAGCATAAAAATATAGACATTTGACCAATGTGATTCTTATTTCAAAATAAATGTTTATACAAAAAGCTAGACTTTTAGTATACATTCTAACAATCTCCCACTTATACTAAAAGACTATGCTGCTATAAATGTTGTCATACATCTGATTCTCATCCCCTCAACATGCCAATCAAAAACTTTCGCCGGAAGGGCCTTAGTGAAAGGATCTGCCAGGTTATCTGCTGATGCAATCTTGACGACAACAACTTCTCCTCGCTTTACAATATCTCGTATCAGGTGGTACTTGCGCTCATTGTATTTACTCGCCTTATGGGCTCGTGGCTCCTTCGAGTTTACTACTGCACCACTGTTATCACAATAAATTGTGATGATTTTGGGTAATCCAGGAATCACATCTAAGTCCATCAAGAAGTTCCTGAGCCATACTGCTTCTTTGGTTGCCTTAGAGGCTGCCACATACTCAGCTTCCATGGTGGAGTCTGAAATGTATTTCTGCTTTACACTTCTCCATGCTATGACTTCTCCTCCTAAAGTAAACACATAACCTGAGGTAGACTTACTATTACCCCTATCTGATTAGAAGTCAGAATCCGTGTAACCCACAGGGAGCAAATCATCTGCTTGGTAAACCAGCATATAATCTCTAGTCCTTCTTAGGTACTTCAATGTATGCTTTACAGCAGTCCAATGTCCCTGTCCTAGATTACTTTGATATCTACTAACCATGCCCACGGCAAAACAGATATCCGGTCTCGTGTATAACATTGCATACATTAGGCTTCCTACAGCTGAACCATAAGGAATTCCCTTCATTTCTTCTATCTCTTTTGATGTTTTAGGAGACATTTCTTTAGATAAAGATACTCCATACCGAAAAGGTAGAAAACCTTTCTTGAAGTTTTGCATGCTAAAACGAGCTAGGATAGTATCGATATATGAAGCTTGGGATAAGCACAACATTTTTTTCTTCCGATTCCTTATTACTTTGATCCCAAGAATATGTACGCATTCTCCCAAGTCCTTCATATCGAATTGCTTGGACAACCATACCCTCACTTCTGACAACACTTTGACTTTGTTGCCAATTAACAAAATGTCATCTACGTATAGTACAAGAAATATCACCACGTTTCCGTCACACTTCTTGTATACACAAGACTCATCCGGACACTGAATAAATCCATAAGACTGAATCACTTCATTAAACCGGATGTTCTAAGATCTTGAAACTTGCTTCAGTCCATAAATAGACCGATTGAGCTTACATACAAGATGCTCTTTGCCCTTTGTAATAAACCCCTCTGGTTGCTTCATATGCATGTTTTCTTCAAGACTTCCATTAAGGAAAGTTGTCAAGACATCCATTTGCCAAATTTCATAATCCATATGAGCGACAATAGATAAAAGAATCCAAATAGACTTAAGCATGGCTACTGCCGAAAAAGTTTCCTCATAATCGATTTCCTCTTTCTGAGTATACCCTCTCGCAAAAAGCCTCGCATTAAAGGTTTCCACCTTCCCGTCTGCCCCTCTTTTCCTTTTGTAGACCCATTTACATCCAATAGCTTTTACACTATTTGGTGGTTCTACTAGCTCCCAGACTTTGTTAGAATACATAGATTCTATTTCTGAATTCATTGCACTTTGCCAAGATGTTGCATCTTTATCTTGGAGTGCTTCGTCATATGTTCAGGGATCAGGTTCAAGTTTACCTAGGATCAAGTCCGAAGACTCTCCAAAAAACATGAATCTTTCAGGTTGCCTAATAACCCTCCCACTACGACGAGACACTGCATGTAGTTGTGCATTATTTGTGATACGTGTTGTAGTTTCTTGTGATATTTCATCTTGCACTGTTGGTACTAAAGTAGATGTGTACTCTATCATTTCTTCTAGAACAATTCCACTCATGGACTTGTGGTTCATTACATAGTCCTCTTCTAAAAATCGGACATTGGTGCTAACAATGACCTTCTGATCTTTAGAACTGTAAAATAAACCACCTTCCGTTCCTCTAGAATAGGGCTGCAAACGAATCGAGCCGGCTCGCGAGCTTTTCGAGCCGGCTCGAAAAATATTTGATTCGTATTTGAATTTATCGAATTCGAGCCGAACTCGAACATGTTCGAACTTTTTTCGAGCCGAACTCGAGCCCAAATGATATTGTTCGAACAGCTCGCGAGCCGCTCACGAGCCTTAATATTTATTAATATAAGTTAAATATATATTAAATAAATAAATTTCGAGCCTTTCGAACCTATTTTCGAGCAATAATTCGAATAGTTCGCGAACATGTTCGAATATTTCGAGCCGAACTCGAACCCGAGCCCTAATTCGAACCGAACTCGAATCAAACATTTTGAATTTTTCGAGTTTCGAATCGAGCTCGAACTCGAATATACCTATTTCGAGCCGAATTCTAGCCTTAAATTTTTCTGCATATTCGGCTCGATTCGGTTCATTTGCACCCCTACTCTAGAATAACCCACAAACAAGCAAACTTCTGTACGTGATTATAACTTATCAGTATCTCCCTTCAGCACATGTGCTGGACTACCCCAAATCCAAACATGTCTCAGACTAAGCTTACGCCCATTCCACAATTTTATAGGAGTAGAGGGTACTGATTTAGAAGGTACCAAGTTCAGAATGTACACTGTCGTTTCTAGAGCATATCCCCATAACGAATTTGGTAATTCTGAATAACTCATCATTGATCTAACTATTTCCATAAGAGTCTTATTCGTTCGTTCTGTCACACCATTCTGTTGGAGTGTACCAGGTGCAAACAATTGGGATTGAATCCCAACCTCTGAGAAGTAATTCCTAAACTCTCCTGAGAGGTATTCGCCACCACGATCAGACTGTAGTGTCTTGATACTTTTACCATGATGTTTCTCCAAATCAGCCTTGTACTTTTTGAATTTATCAAAGCACTTAGACTTACAGCGCATCAAGTAAATGTACCCATATCTCGAATAGTCGTCTATAAAAGAGACAAAATATTCGAAACCACCTCTCGCCTGGATAGTCATAGGTTCACACAAATCAAAATGAATCAATTCCAACACATCTTTTGCTCTATACTCCTTGCCTTTAAAAGGTCTCTTGGTCATTTTTCCTTCTAAGCAAGATTCGCAGGTTGAAAAATTTTCCACCACCAATGAACCCAAAAGTCCATCGACTATTAGCCTTTGAATCCTACTCAAGTTAATATGACCAAGTTTTAGATGTCGAAGATATATTTTGTTCATTTCCAAAGGTTCTTTTCTTTTATTAAAGTTAGAGGATGTGTTATTAATTTCCATTTATTGCTTTGTGGGAGTTATTGGATTTAGAATATATAAATTACCAACTAATGTACCAGAACAGATAATTACGCTATTTTTCTTGATAACCACTTTCTCATCAAAAGAAACAGCAAAGGCATCCAAAAACAATTTAGAAATTGAAATTAAATTCTTTCTAAAACTTGGTATATAAAGACAATTTCTCAAAATCAAAGTTCTATTCCTATCAAATGATAAGTAAACATCTCCCACTGCAACAGCCGCCACTTTCGTAGCATTGCCCATGTAGACGGTTATCTCTCATTCACATAGTTGTCGGGTTTCCTGGAACCCCTGCAATGAATTACAAACATGATCAATGGCTCCTGTATCTACACACCAGGTACTGATAGATAACACCGCTAAACATGTTTCAACTATTAGAAAATAAGATATATCTTTATTGTTCTCTTTCCTACGAGGACAATCCGCCTTCCAATGTTCAGACTGCTTGCAAATGAAGCACTTGCCTTTCGGCTTCTTTACTCCTGCTTTCAGTCTAGTACCTAGAGATCTCACTTTCTTTGTCGAACCTACTTAGAAGTAGAAACATTTTTAACAAAGTGGACTTGAGAACTATAACGAAATAGTTCTATCAGTAGTTCTGCCAATAAATAAATCCTTTTATTCATATTGTAGTTCAGGTGGAACTGCTCAAAACTTTTGGGTAGCATTTAGAGAATAATATCGACCTAGGTTTCCCCATCGATTTCAGCTCCAAGGATTTATCTCGTTCAAGTAAGTCATCATTTTGAGAATATGATCCCTTACGGTTGTCTGCTCTGACATGGTGACTGCCATTAAGTTTCTCATAGCCTCTTGTCTAGCAGCCCGATTCTGGTGTCCGAAGAGTTCCTTGAGATTGTGCATTATGTCATAGGCAGTGGGCATGGTCTGATGCTGATGTTGCAGTACATTTGACATTGAAGCCAAAATGTAACACTGCGTCATCTCATCTACCTTGACCCATTTCCTATGATACTCAATCTCCTCTTCACTAGAATCGTTATTAGGCACATTAGGCCAGACCTCTAACAGTACAAACTTATAGCCTTCAGCAGTTAGGACATTACCCAGGTTGCTGATGTTGCAATTTGGACCACTAAGTTTGTTCTCTTTCAGAATAACAGCAAGTGGGTTGAAGGTCATTTTGAAATCCTAAGTATCACAAAATAAGTTTTGGTCAAAACTTAAGAATTTAGAATAATACTGATTCCTCAAATAATATTATTTAAATTCACCAACACCTCAAAACACCGTGAATTTTGTATGCCACGATAGTATGAACATATACAAATTCAAACATTTGTAAGAGGAGGTTTTACCCATTAATTTTATTCTTGTCAACCTAACTTTATGACAAATAAAATTAATAGTTGGCATTGCTTCGGTCACACAAATAATAACAGTAACTCCGATGGGAAGGATATTATTAAATGCGCCTAAGTGTATACCATTACCTGATACTTAGTCCATTAAATAGAATTATGTCCCTTCAGATGGAGAAGATCACACTTTCCTAAATAATTTCCTATAATCATCCATAAAGGAAGTTTGATCTAGTGATCCAGAAACAAACTCATCCGATGTGGAGGAAGACACTTAGAGCTAACGCGCAATTTTGTTTGCATCACTTACAAACTAGTAATGGAGACAATGGAATTTATTTAAAAATCTCTCTCCCACTTAGTTATTTAAGATGAGGAATTTTAACATGCAAGCACACATCATATGCACACACACATCACAACAAATAAAAAGGAATAAATATAAAAAATAATTTTCCAACTATTATGGCCTCTTCCATCATTGTCCTCCGTGTGCCACCAACCCTAGCAGTCGTCAAACCTAGCTGCCTGCCCTAGGACTCATGTCATCGTGTTCATCGAGCTTTCTTTTTCGCTACGCCTCTGGTCCTCAAATAGCACCACGCCTCGCAAGGATACAATCGGCGATAAAAAAAATAAATTTTATATATATCGATCCTATATTCCACAAAGGAATGTACATAAAGTCTAGATCGAACAAAATGTAAAATCCTAAAACTAATACAGCTCCTGCTGTATTTAATAAATACAATCATGCACACACATAAAATACCCTCGACATGTCCGAGGGTCCAATCACACTCAATCACAATAGGCCATAATAGTTGGAGCCTGCAACCACAGAGTTAATCTATTTTCACATCCTACTATTATCCTGCCTAAAATATGTATGACATACGCATAATTAAACTAAAAACCAAGCACACAGAGGTATAACCTAACTCTGATACCAATTGTTGGTTGCTACTCGTAATACCATTCTAGTTCCCCTGTATAAAATTTGTACAAGCATAGAATTATCTTAGCTACTCATGTGCTCTACTGAAGTTAAATTTGGATTGAAAACGATGCTTAACATTATTAATCCAAATTGTCCTTCATAAGTTAAACTTGGATTGGAAACGATACTTAACATTTTTACTCCAAGTATAACCGATGTGATCTTCCTAAGTTAAACCATATTACAGAAGTTAATTAAATATCTATTTCAAAGTCCGGCTTCCAGGTTAAATATGGCGAGACACTATGCCTTCTATAGTATGAAATTATCCACCACTTCCTAGACAAAACCTTTCAAAGAAATTGGATATTTAACTTCTTACAGTAAATTAAGTTTAACTACAAAGACATCAATAAAAGCACAATATCGAAACATGAAATCGAACAATAAAAATCGATAACAAAACGATAATCTAAAACTGATAACCTCTTGTGTTTGATTTTTCAAGAACTATATAAAAAGATGAACTAGTCATGATACGGAAACAAAAACTAGTTATACCTTTTGTAGCTTATAGACCTCTTGATCTTCTATTGTATTCCTCTCATTCTCTTGGGCGTCGTGTGGGCGACGATCTACCAAGATGAAATCCACCCAAGGCTTCTTCCTCCTTGCAAGCTTTCGGCCACCAAATGGATGTCACAAGTAGAGAGCTTCCTTTCTCTTCTTCTTCACCTCCAAGAATCCGGCCACCAATTGGAACTCCAAGCTAGGTGTCGCCGACCACAAGGAAAAAGAAGAAAGGAAGAACATGATGAAAAGGGTCGGCCACCAAAGAAGAGAAGAGGAGCATAGAAGATGTGTTCTGTCACCATAAGGCACCATCTCCCCTTCTTTTATAATCCTTGGTGATAGTAAAAAAGGAAAGTTTTAAAATAAAAACTTCCTCTAATCCCTTATCATGGCTAGTCACATCATGTCCATCAAACAAGGAAAGATTTTAAACAAAAATTAAAATCTCTCTTTTAATATCTCTTTTGTGAATAACAGCTATAAAAGGAATGTTTTATAAAATTAAAATCTTCTCTTTTAAATCCTTTTGTGAATGTCTATAAAAGAAAAGATTTAAAACAAAACTCCTTTTATATCATGGTTATAAAAAATAAAAGTTTAAAAATAAAATCTTTCTTTTAATCATTATAAATAACTACAAATAAGGAAAGATTTCAAATATCTCTTTTAATCCTTTGTAGAAAATTATAAAAGGAAAGATTTTAAAATTTAAAACTCTCTTTTAAAATCATATGGAAAACATCATAAAAGGAAAGTTTTTAACAAAATAAAAAACTCCCTTTTATTTCTTTTTGTGACCAATCTAAAAAAGGAAAGTTTTATAATTAAAATCATCCTTTTAAATCTTTTTTATGGATCTCTATAAAAGGAAAGATTTTACAAAAAATAAAACTTCCTTCTCTATGTGTATGTGGCCGGCCCCTTGCTTGGGCACCAAGCAAGACTTGGCTGGCCCTAGCTTGGGCTCCAAGCTTAGCTTGGCCAACCCCTTGCTTGGTGTCCAAGTAAGGCTTGACCGACCCTATCTTGTGCTTTAAGAAGCTAGGCTTTTAGTGAATATAAGGCTTTATATAAGAGGCTACAATAGGGACCTAGAGGAGGACTTGACTTTGGTCTCCTGATGAGCTTGAGCTTCCCGTGTTCGTCCCGAACACCTAACTCAAGTTCATCAATAATAACTCATACCACGAAAGAGTTATTATTACACTACCGCACCAATCCCAAATTATAACATGGGCTCCTTATCATGAGTGCATTAGTCTCCCTGTGTTTAAGATATTGAATGTTCACTAATTAAATGAGTTACTGACAACTCACTTAATTAATATTTAGTTCCAAGAATAGTACCACTCAACCTTATTGTCATGTCGGACTAATTCCACCTGCAAGGTTTATATGACAATCCTTATGAGTTCTTCAAAGAGACATCATCAACCTAGATCACTAGGACACGGTTTCATTCTATAAACAACAAACACACCATATAAATAATATCATTTCCCAACTTATCGGACCTATTGATTTAACGAACTAAATCTCACCCTTTGATAAATTAAAGAAATAAATATTAAGTATACGTGTTTGTTATTATATCATGATTAAGAGTATGTACTTCCATAATAACAGAGGTTTTGTTTTCTTTTATGTAGTCAGTATAAAAAGAATAACCTCAAATGGTCGTGCTCAATACACTCAGAGTGTACTAATGTAATTTTATAGTCAAGATAAACTAATACCAAATTACACTACAATCATTCCAATGGTTTGCCCCATTCCATCTTGGTTGTGAGCAACTATTTATAATTTATAAGAAACTGATAACATGATCTTCTGTGTGACACCACACACCATGTTATCTTCAATATAAATTAAATGAAAAACTACATTTAGCATAAAAATGTAGACATTTGAACAATGTGATTTTTATTTCAAAATAAATGTTTATACAAAAAACTAGACTTTTAGTATACATTCTAACAGTTGAAAGAGCACGCTGTTATAATTTACTCATAAATGGGAAACCAATTTGTTTTCACAGGAGATTTCAAAAGAATATTCCCCGACAATAATGATAGACTGTTAAAATGTTATATGTTGTTTACTTGCTGAATGCATTTCAGTCACTCCACCAGGTCGACCGCACTATTTATTATTATATTAATCTACTCGACTATACATTAAATAATGCAATAACTTATTCAAAACTAATATAATACTCTTATTATGTTATAAGTTCACTTCAGAAGTTATATAATAAAGCATGTATGTTAGAACTATATTTTATGGGTACTATACCTTCAGGTAATTTAAACTCATCCGACCTTTAATAGGCTAGACATATACAGAGAACCTTATGTTCGTTCGCCTTTACCCGACCGAACGCATATCGAGAACTCTATAGATGGTCAAGTATCTCTAGGTCCGTATGGCCTTTGCCCGGCCGGGTGTTTACAAGGAACCTTATATTCGTTCAGCCTTTACCCGGTCGAAAACGTATCGAGAACTATATATATAAGGTTAAGTATCTCTGGGTCCGTTCGGGATTTACCCGACCGGGTGTTCACAGTAAACCTTATGTTCGTTCAGCCTTTACCTGACCGAACACGTATTGAGAATTCTATAGAAGGTCAAGTATCTTTGGGTCCCGACCGGGTGTTCACAGAGAACCTTATGTTCGTTCAGCCTTTACCCGACCAAACGCGTATTGAGAACTATATATATATAGTTAAGTATCTCTAGGTCCGTCCGGGCATTGCCCGGCTAGGTGTTCACAGAGAACCTTATATTCATTCAGCCTTTACCCGGCCGAACGCGTATTGAGAATTCTATAGAAGGTCAAGTATCTCTGGGTCCGTCCGGGCTTTGCCCGACCGAGTGTTCACAGAGAACCTTATGCTCGTTCAGCTTTTACCCGATCGAACACGTATCGAGAACTAAATATATAAGGTTAAGAGCTTCATATAAGACTTAGGTATATTGAGCCTAAACGACCTTTCGTCCGGCCGAATTCTTTTAAGCTCGACCGACCATTAACTGACCAAGCGCCTTATTTCTCGTTTTCATTATAAAGCCTTAGAATTCTTATATCTTACCAGGCTTGCAATCAGTCGGCCCTATATGAGGGCTCTGTTTGAGATCTATGCAGACGAGATTTAAGGATTCCGAGGCAACGCGATAAACAGAACCAAATAACGAATACCACTCTGTCTCCATTTTGACCATCACCTCATCTTGATTTGACCTCCCCGTCATCTCCTGAACTCACTCGCTATAATCAGTGTCGGTATCTTATAGATAAAATTGACTATGTTTTGTCGACTGATGTGGTAGTAAGGAGGGGCCCCACCTCGCGAAGGATAGCTGCCACGGTGGAGGTCAAAGTCAAGGTGGTCAACGCTCAGATATCGTAGGCTGATAGGGTGAGCAGGTCAACGCTCAGATATAGTAGGTCGATCAGGCTGGCAGGTCAATGCTTAAATATCATCGGTCGGTCGGACGATCATGCCCCGACCGAGGAGGAGGTCCCGGTCTTGGACACGGGGAGGTCAGACGACCGACGCTCAATGACGTATGGGACGTCGGACAGGGGGATGACGATATGCAGAAGTCGGGCCGAGTAGCTACCCTGCTCGGCCAGGTGGCAGGACTCGACGTTGGCAGAAGGGAACTTCGGCCGAGCGGACTTAATACAAGCACAGGGGAACTTCGGTCGAGTGGACGTAACACAAGCACAGGGGAGTCCGGCCAAGCGGACTCAATACAAGCACAGGGAACTTCGGCCGAGCGGGTGTGGTACAAGCACAGGGGAGTTCGAGCCAAGCGGACGGTGCACAGGAACAGCGAAGCCCAAGCCTAGCGGCTATCCTGCTCGGCCTAGCAACTACTTCCCTGTGATATCCATCGACATCCTTTTGGGAGTTAGTGCCGCTGACATCCGGTATGGGCAACAGGAAGATCGTACGGCCGAAGCTTCCACTGTCATGTCATAGATATGCTTGGCTCATTAAGGTATTGTGTTAGAGACACTTTACTGACAAGTCTTTTCAGGAGAAACTTCGAAAAGTGTGCCTGCCTGGGGAAGCGTGCACGCACTCTACAAGAGCTCTATATAAAGGGGGATCAAAGCATCGGCGAAGGTATGCGTTATACACTGTTGTTGCTACTGTTCATTCTTGTTGTTGCTCCACCTTTTACTTCATCGTCGGTGACTGACTTGAGCATCGGAGGGCCAACGCCGGGGACCCTTTCCCTAGCTCGGCACTGACGTAATTTGTGTTACATGTCAGAGAAAAGTCTACAGGCGGTCAACGGGAGCACCACATCCCTAGCTTTCCATCCCATTGACTTTCGAACAAGATCATATTTGCCGCCATTTGTGGGAACTTAACCTGCATCCGAATTGAGAAGATGGAGGATGTTGGACGACTCATCACTGTGACGCTCACCAAAGAGGGCCTCAACATGCTCGTACAAGCTCGAACGACGAAGATGTTCGAGCAGCAACAACAGCAGGCACTAGCCGATCGGCTAGTACAACAACCGGCCACGTCGACAGCAGGAGGGCGAGCAGAATTGGAAGACTGATCGGAACCAGTTTCCATATGGGGGCAGAATAGAGGTCCGACCGGCACACAAGAAGCGCCGCCTGCACCCATTCCATTTCATCGCGCCTTGTTCCAAACCCCTTCAGAGATAGCTCAAGCGAACCAAGAAAGGGGATCTTCGGACGACACTCCTGTTCGGGATGCGCGAAAAGGAAAGGCGCCTAGAAGTCACGCTTTGCCCGAGCGGATCAATCTGCAGTTCTCCCAGGTGATCATGTGTGACCCTCTACCCCGGCACTATACCCCACTGGCGATCGGGGAATACAACGGAACGACTAATCCAGATGATCATCTAGATAAGTTTGATAATGCGATCACGCTGCACCAGTACACGGATGAGGTGAAGTGCCGAGTCTTTCTCACTACTCTCTCCGACTTGACGCAGCGCTGGTTTCAAAGATTGTCGGACGAATCTATACGCAGCTTAAAGGACTTCCGAGCTGCATTCCAATACCATTTTGCAAGCAGCCGACGCTATCAGAAGACGAGTATCGACCTCTTTGCCCTAAAGCAGAGGCCTAAGGAAGCACTCCAAGCATACATCAGGCGTTTCAATCATGTAGCTATGGATATCCCCTCGGCCTCATCTAAGACGATAATGAACGTCTTCACTCAAGGGCTGGTAGAAGGAGAGTTCTTCCGATCGCTCATCAAAAAGCTACCCAGGGACTTCGACCACTTGCTCAGGAAGGCCAATGAATGTATAAATGTGGAAGAAGCCCAGGCAGCAAGGAAGAAGGAGACATCGGCTTAGCCCAAGCGACGACCGTCGAGCAGCCACCAACTGCCCAAAGGGCCGAGAGCGAAGGGAGCACGACCACACCAGGAGGCTAGGACACATGCTGTGCAGCATGTGGCCTCTAGTCGGCAGAAGACGACAAGAGGCAAGGTATGGACGCCAATGTTCTGCTCCTTTCACCAGTCGGTGACGCACAACACGCGCAATTGCTACGATCTGATGTCGATCGATAACCGACCGACGCTAAGAGGATGCCATCGCCGATCTCCAACTCCCGATCGACGACATAGACAATGATCTGCCGAGCGACGATAGGATGAAAGAAGATCACCCGAACGTCATAATCGACACCAGGGGAGGGATAACGTTGATTCTGCCCGAGTCCTGGCCGAGAAAAATAGACTCTCCGCTTGGAAAAAAGAAAACAGAAGCAACGTCGCCCGAGGAGAAATAGGCATGATCACCGGTGGGCAAACCAGTGGTGACTCCAACAGGGCTGGATGAGAGGTGCACGAGTAAATACATGTATTTTTGTATGTTTCCTGAGCGCAGGGTAAAATATGAATAAAAGTGAAGAATGCCTCTTGAGATGCGCCTTCCCTAACGATAAAGCGGCGACCTTAACCCCTGGTCTTTTCCCCAACGGTTGAGTGACGACCTTAAACCCTGGTCTACATCAACGGTCGAGCGACAACCTTAAACCCTGGTCTACATCAACGGTCGAACGACGGCCTTAAACCTTGGTCTTCCCCAACAGTCGAGCGGCGACCTTAAACCCTGGTCTATATCAACGGTCGAGCGGCGACCTTAAATCCTGGTCTTCCCCAACGGTCGAGCGACGACCTTAAACCCTGATCTATATCAACGGTCGAGCGGCGACCTTAAACTCTGGTCTACATCAACGGTTAAGCGATGACCTTAAACTCTGGTCTTCCCCAACGGTCGAGCGGCGACCTTAAACCCTGGTCTACATCAACGATCGAGCGACGATTTTAAATCCTAGTCTTCCCCAACGGTCAAGCGACGACCTTAAACCCTGGTCTTCCCCAACGGTCGAGTGACGACCTTAAACCTTGGTCTACATCAACGGTCGAGCGATGACCTTAAACCCTGGTCTACATCAACGGTCGAGCGGCGACCTTAAACCCTGGTCTATATCAACGGTCGAGCGGCGACCTTAAACCCTCGTCTTGATGAGTGGACAAGCGACGATCTTAACTCAAGAATGATGAACGACCGACCATGAAATACAATGACCGTTCGGGACTATTCGTCACCGATCGAAAGGTCGCAGAATCATAATAAGCAACGGATCGATCGGCTTGATAGACTAGCCGTGGCCGATCAAAGGAATCATGAGACCACGAGTTTATGCACCGTTTGAAAGACGGTGAAAAAACTAAAATACTAGAAGAAGATAAGGCTTAGCCGAACATGCAAGTATTCATTAAAACTTCGAAATTTTTACAAAGGCGGGACTCTCAGCCTCACTTAAGGAAATCTAAGGCATCATCGTATAGCGATTCGGTCAATTTGTCCCAACTGATGACCTTACTCGATAAACTTGCAGAGATGTAGCCGCCTGCCTAGAGCTGGCCAAATGTCCCTTCGATGGCCAGGTCGAATATGCGAAGTGCTCGATCGGCGACCTTGTCATTGAAAGCATCTGAGCAGATGTAGTTCTTCTTCATAGTCTCGAACCGGCCAGCCTCGACATCTTGATAAGTCTTTAAAGCTGATCGGGAGGCCTCCAGCTCGTCCTTCGTGATGGACAACTTGTTATCTTTGGCGGAGAGTTGCCCTCGAAGGGCAGCTTCTTCGGCCGACTGGCTTTTCCGTTCGGTGACCAAAAAATCTTCAGCTTCTTGGCGAGAGCCCGAGCCTTTTTATTCTTCAGGTCGAGTTCTTCAATGGCCCGAAGCTTCCTCGTATTAGCTTATTCAAGCTTGGCGTCGAAGGTGCTGACTTGCTTATTGAGCTGAGCCAGCAGAGAGGCCTGCTCAGTGCTCTTCCCCCGCTCGGCCTTGAGCAACTCGGTGCTCTTAGCTAGATCGACCTTCAGCTTCGGCATCTCAACATTCATCTGCTCCTAGGAGGCGGATGACTAGCCGCTCGACGCCTTCAACTTCTTAACTTCGTCCTCCAAAAATACGAGCCTTTGACACATGGTCAAACTCTACCCAATACTGCGAATGGTCAGCAAAATATGAGCGTCGATCGGGGATAATTTGAGAAAATATAGTAAAACATTACACTTACCCTAGTGGACATCTGGGTGTGGCTGTCCACGAGCGGCCCTGGAGACATAAGGCATCATCGCTGCACGGGCTCGTGTGTCAACCCATATCTGTGCGAGCGACCCTTGGATAATTATTTGGTACTCGAGGGCTCAAGATTCGGCCCTAGTCGACTCGCATCATTCCTCAAATGGGAGGTGGAGCACCGCCGTTATGTGACGTTGGCCGCTCAGAGCTGATTGGGCCGAGGTCGCTCAGCCGGACGACCGAGACCAGGATGGCGGACGGATGCTAGATTTCTTGGCCTTCGACGGCGGTGGCATGAAGGCCACTGGTGGCGCACAAACAGTCCCTTGAGGGAGACCGGATAGCGAGGGCGTCCAATCAGATGATGTGGGGGTCGCAGTTCCTTGAACTGGAGTTGGGATCGAAGTTTCGATCCTCTCGGTGGTCCCGCCGAGGAAGCAGAGCGCGAGGAAGGCTCCGCCAGCGCCTCTTGCACCTGATCAGTGGCTCTCTTGAAGAGGCCGAGCCAGACACCCCCTCAACCTGAACGACCGGAAGCCGTTCGGAGGCAGGGTGTGATCCCCCAGTCGCTCCGTCACTAGGCGTCCGACTAGCCACTCCACCACTCATCAAGACCGGAGCCGCTTCGCTCTCGTCTTGCGGGTCTTCTTGAGAGCCGACTGGCTACATGTCACGACCCTCCAACTCCTCCACAGCTACCGCATTGATTGCGGCATCCGCAAGTTTAGCCTTGCCGGCCAGACGCGTACGTACCATGACTTCGACTACAAAAGAGGAAGAAAAATCAATTAGAATCAAAGGAAGTAGTGAAGAGGTCGCATACATAGGCTGGACGGAAGCCGGGTGCGGATCGGACTCAAGCCGAAGATATAGAGGGCACCCTCCAGCAGCAACTTGTGGATGTCATACTTCTGACAGACCAATATTGAAGCTGCGTTGAGGTAGTCTGATCGGCTCTTGTATTGTTTCAAGAGAGGCTGACTCGCCACTTCGAGCTGCCAGTGGGTCGGGAAGTCTGATCGCTCGGGAAGGTGTACAAAAAAAAGTATTCCCTCCAATGCTGGTTGGAGGTCAACATTTTGTCAAAGAAAACTAAGCCCACGCGGGCTTGGAAAAGAAAAGTCTCCGGCTCGGACAGTTTGGGATAATAAAAGTAATGAAAAATCCAGGGAGTGAGAGGAATGTCGTGCAGGCGGAACAAAACCACTACCTCGCCAGCAGATATCCGCCTATCACCTCAGGCGTGTGGCGGTAACGAGCAGGACACGCGGCGTCTCGCCACAGGCCGACATTTAATGAGGGCAAGGCAGGGGGTGCGCTCGGCCATAATGTGAAGGGATTTGCACGATTTCCCAGAAATATGGGTGACGTAAACCCGGATCACGCTCATCCAAAGAAGCCCAAGAAAAGGTGTCCTAAGTATGAACGCTCGTTGTGCCGATCGACTTGAGGGAGCAGACCTATGGCCAATCGACAATCTTCAACAGGCTGACCGGCAAAGACTGGTCACATAGCCAACCGTTGAGCCACGTTAGTCCGATCAGAGGCCAAGGAGTGTCGAAGTCGATCGGGTGCAAAGCTTCACAGAAAATTTTGTCCAATTAGTCGGACTTGCAGCCTCCTTCGACTAGACTTGAGGGGGAGGCATGTGATGCGGTAGTAAGGAGGGACCCCACCCCGTGAAGGATAACTATCACGGTGGAGGTCAAAGTCAAGGCAGTCAACGCTCAGATATCATAGGCCAATCGGGGGAGCAGGTCAACGCTCAGATATCGTAGGCTGGCAGGTCGACGCTCAAATATCATCGGTTGGTCGGGAGATCATGCCTCGACCGAGGAGGAGGCCCCTGTCTTGGACACAGGGAGGTCAGACGACCGACGCTCAATGGCATATGGGACGCCAGACGGGGAGATGACTATATGCATAAATCGGGCCAAGCAGCTACCTCACTCGGCCAGGCGGCAGGACTCGACGTTGGCAGAAGGGAACTTCGACCGAGCGGACTTAATACAAGCACAGGGGAATTTCGGCCGAACGGACGTAGCACAAGCACAGGGGAGTTCCAGCCGAGCGGACTCAATACAAACACAGGGGAACTTCGGCCGAGCGGGCGTGGTACAAGCATAGGGGAGTTTCGGCCAAGCGGACGGTGCAGAGGAACAACGAAGCTCCGGCCGAGCGGCTATCCCGCTCAACCTAGCAACTACTTTCCTATGATATCTATCGACATTCTTTTGGGAGTTAGTGTCGCTGACATCCGACATGGGCAACAGGAAGATCGTACAGCGGAAGCTTCCACTGTCACGTCAGAGATATCCTCGGCTTGTTAAGGTATTATATCAGAGACACTTTACTAACAAGTCTTTTAAGGGAAAATTTCGAAAAACGTGCTTGCTTGGGGAAACGTGCACGCGCTCTATAGGAGCTCTATATAAAGGGGGGTCCAAGCATCGACGGAGGTATACGATATATACTGTTGTTGTTGCTCCACCTTCTACTTCATCGTCGATGACTGACTTGAGCATCGGAGAGCCAACGCCGAGACCCCTTCCCTAGTTCGGCACTGACGTAATTTGTGTTGCAGGTCCGAATGAAGTCCACAGGCGATCAGTGGGAGCACCACATCCCTAACTTTTCGTCCCATCAATTTTCAGATAGGATCATCCACTAATATGTAAGGCACTATTAGAGTCTTGCGTGTGCTTTTTGTTATTTTGTTTATTTTCCCCATAAGCATTTAGTTTTCTAATAGTCTAGATTTGGTGTTTGCTTTATCACTCTAAGCCCCTGTGGCTCTGACTGCTTCTCAATTTAGGTTGCGAAACTGAGGAAAAAAAATATAAACATCTTAAGAATAAGTTGGATTGTTTGGAGCTAGGATCTTTGATCCACAAAAAGTAGATCAGAGAGAATGGACCATAGTATAATTATAACTTAATCGTGACCGTAATTCGATCGCAATTGGTTGTTGATCTCTTTTTGAAATCACTTTTTTATCCAGGTTATAGTTTAAGCACTAAAAAAAACAGTCTATTAGGGACGACATTTTGCAACGAATTTAAAATTTGTTCCAACCTTTCCAACAAAATTTGCGACAAAATAAAAATTTGTTCCGAATTAGCAACAAATTTGCCAACAAAATAAATTCGTTGCAAATTAGCAACAAAAGATAATTTGTCGCTAATTTTGTTGCAAGTTAGCAACAAAAAATAAAATTTGTTGCAAATTTTGCAACAAATATTTTGTTCGTTGCAAATTTTGCAACGAATATTTTGTTCGTTGCAAATTTTGCAACGAATATTTTATTCATTGCAAATTTTTGCAACGAATAGTATTTTCGTCGCAAATATTGCAACGAAACTATTATTTGTTGGAAATTCCCGACAAATATATAATTCATCGCAAGTTTACAGCATAAATTTGAGGGTAGAGTTTCCAACGAATCTTGGAAATGTTTCCAATAAATAGGCAGATTCGTTGGAAATTTTTCCAACGAATCTGCTAATTCGTTGGACATTTCCAACAAATTTAGGATTCGTTGGAAAAATTTCCAACGAATCTGCCAATTCGTTGGAAATTGCCAACGAATCGCAGATTCGTTGGAAATTGCCAACGAATCGCAGATTCGTTGGAAAGTATACTGTGATTTAAAAACCCGTTTGACCCACCTAGAGACCTCGGAATCGGATGAAATAAGTTCCTATGTGCTCCTCTTGGTCTCCTGATTCTATAGATGACCTCAAATATTTTTTTTTGAATTAAGATAAATTTTTAACATCAACGTCAATTGGATGAATTTGAATTTGAGCATGAAAGTGTTAGAGTTTTAAATCAAAATGGAGTTTAGTTGAACTTGGTAGATTTAAAAAATGATGTTCGAGTGCTCAGAACGAGGGGAAATCAGTTTGTTGGAGAGCGTAAAGTTCTCGTGATTATATCCATGAATTAAAAATAATTACGGAGCTAATTTATTTTGATTTGTGAATTTTTAAACTTGAATTTAATTTTTCCAACACATTGGGAATTGAAAAAATAAAGGAAAAAAATATGAAGTAAAAAAAATATTTGAGGACACGTATGAAGTCAGGATAAATAGGAGCACACAGGAACTGGTTTCATCCAATTTGGAGGTCTCTAGTCGGTCAACCGTGATGTTAAGAATATGTAGGGTTTCCAACGAATTGCAGATTCGTTGGAAACATTTCCAACGAATCGCAGATTCGTTGGAAAGTATGCTGTGATTTAAAAACTCGTTTGACCGACCTAGAGAGCTCGGAATCGGATGAAACAAGTTCCTATGTGCTCTTCTTGGTCTCCTGATTCTATAGATGACCTCAAATATTTTTTTTTTAATTAAGATAAATTTTTAACATCAAGGTCAATTGGATGAATTTGAATTTGAGCATGAAAGTGTTAGAGTTTTAAATCAAAATGGAGTTTAGTTGAACTTGGTGGATTTAAAAAATGATGTTCGAGTGCTCAGAACGAGGGGAAATCAGTTTGTTGGGGAGCGTAAGGTTCTCGTGATTATATCCATGAATTAAAAATAATTACGGAGCTAATTTATTTTGATTTGTGAATTTTTAAACTTGAATTTAATTTTTCCAACACATTGGGGATTGAAAAAATAAAGGTAAAAAAATATATAGTAAAAATAATATTTGAGGACACGTATGAAGTCAGGATAAATAGAGGAGCACACAGGAACCGGTTTCATCCAATTCGGAGGTCTCTAGGACGGTCAACCGTAATGATAAGAATATGGAGGGATTCCAACGAATCTGAAATTCGTTGGAAATTTCCAACGAATTGCAAATTCGTTGGAAACATTTCTAACGAATCTGCCAATTCGTTGGAAATTGCCAACGAATAGCAGATTCGTTGGAAAGTATACTGTGATTTAAAAACCCGTTTGACTGACATAGAGACCTCTGAATCGGATGAAGCAAGTTCCTATGTGCTTCTCTTGGTCTCCTGATTCTATAGATGACCTCAAATATTTTTTTTTGAATTAAGATAAATTTTTAACATCAAGGTCAATTGGATGAATTTGAATTTGAGCATGAAAGTGTTAGAGTTTTAACTCAAAATGGAGTTTAGTTGAACTTGGTGGATTTAAAAAATGATGTTCGAGTGCTCAGAATGAGGGGAAATCAGTTTGTTGGGGAGCGTAAGGTTCTCGTGATTATATCCAAGAATTAAAAATAATTACGGAGCTAATTTATTTTGATTTGTGAATTTTTAAACTTGAATTTAATTTTTCCAACACATTGGGGATTGAAAAAATAAAGGAAAAAAAATATAGTAAAAAAAATATTTGAGGACACGTATGAAGTCAGGATAAATAGAGGAGCACACAGGAACCGGTTTCATCCAATTCGGAGGTCTCAAGGTCGGTCAACCATAATGATAAGAATATGGAGAGTTTCCAACGAATCTGAAATTCGTTGGAAATTTCCAACGAATTGCAGATTCGTTGGAAACATTTCCAACGAATCTGCCAATTCGTTGGAAATTGCCTACGAATCGCAGATTCATTGGAAAGTATGCTGTGATTTAAAAACCCGTTTGACCGACCTAGAGACCTCGGAATCAGATGAAACAAGTTCCTATGTGCTCCTCTTGGTCTTCTGATTCTATAGATGAGCTCAAATATTTTTTTTTTGAATTAAGATAAATTTTTAACATCAAGGTCAATTGGATGAATTTGAATTTGAGCATGATGAAAGTGTTAGAGTTTTAAATCAAAATGGAGTTTAGTTGAACTTGGTGGATTTAAAAAATGATGTTCGAGTGCTCAGAACGAGGGGAAATCAGTTTGTTGGGGAGCGTAAGGTTCTCGTGATTATATCCATGAATTAAAAATAATTACGGAGCTAATTTATTTTTATTTGTGAATTTTTAAACTTGAATTTAATTTTTCCAACACATTGGGGATTGAAAAAATAAAGGGAAAAAAAAATATATAGTAAAAAAAATATTTGAGGACGCGTATGAAGTCAGGATAAATAGAAGAGCACACAGGAGCCGGTTTCATCCAATTCGGAGGTCTCTAGGTCGGTCAACCGTAATGTTAAGAATATGGAGGGTTTCCAACGAATCTGAAATTCGTTGGAAATTTCCAACGAATTGCAGATTCGTTGGAAACATTTCCAACGAATCTACCAATTCGTTGGAAATTGCCAACGAATCGCAGATTCGTTGGAAAGTATGCTGTGATTTAAAAACCCGTTTGACCGACCTAAAGACCTCGGAATCGAATGAAACAAGTTCTTATGTGTTCCTCTTGGTCTCCTGATTCTATAGATGACCTCAAATATTTTTTTTTGAATTAAGATAAATTTTTAACATCAAGGTCAATTGGATGAATTTGAATTTGAGCATGATGAAAGTGTTAGAGTTTTAAATCAAAATGGAGTTTAGTTGAACTTGGTGGATTTAAAAAATGATGTTCGAGTGCTCAGAACGAGGGGAAATCAGTTTGTTGGGGAGCGTACGGTTCTCGTGATTATATCCAAGAATTAAAAATAATTACGGAGCTAATTTATTTTGATTTGTGAATTTTTAAACTTGAATTTAATTTTTCCAACACATTGGGGATTGAAAAAATAATGGAAAAAAATATATAGTAAAAAAAATATTTGAGGACACGTATGAAGTCAGGATAAATAGAGGAGCACACAGGAACCGATTTTATCCAATTCGGAGGTCTCTAGGTCGGTCAACTGTAATGTTAAGAATATGGAGGGTTTCCAACGAATTGCAGATTCGTTGGAAACATTTCCAACGAATTGCAGATTCGTTGGAAACATTTCCAACGAATCTGCCAATTCGTTGGAAATTGCCAACGAATTGTAGATTCGTTGGAATTTTCCAACGAATTGTAGATTCGTTGGAATTTTTCAACGAATTGCAGATTCGTTGCGAATATCCAACAAATAATATTTTTGTTAGAAGATCCCTAATTACATATCTATACCCGGCCCGATCTCTTCTCCTCACATCTTCTCTTGACCTAATTTTCCTTGACGGCGGCTGCGGCAATTTTTTCACCCTTCTCTGGACTGGTAAGCCACCTCTCGTTCAAGCTCTTCTTTTTTTCCCGATCTCGCGGCGTCGCCTGGCCGGTCGCGGTCGCGCCCTCGCCTGGCCGCGAGCAGCCGCGAGCGGCCGTGCCTAGACGCGAGCGGCCGCGCCTGACCGCGACCGGTCGCGCCTGGCCGCGACTGGCCGCGCTTGGTCGCGACCGGCTGCGCCTGGCCGCGACTGGTGCCTGGCCGCTCTCGCAGCTTCCTGGTTGCTCTCAACGGCGCCGAGGTTGGCCACTAGCAGCCTCCCTGTCCACTGTCGGCATAGGATGGCTGATGGTGGCCTCACCTAGCTGCTGTTTGGCGTTGGTGATCTCGCTGGCGGCGTAGGCTGGCCACTGGCGACTGATGCTGTCCGCTAGCAGCTGATAGCATTGGGTGACCTCTGTTTGTAAATCGACAGGTCATTGTTTGATGTCAACTAGTTGTTCTCGATCTTGGTTGGTCGTGAGCTGTCTGTGCGTTACAGTGGCACAGCTGTCCGGGGGTCAATGCCTTGCCGTTGGGGCCAAGAATATATTTGATAATTTCTAGACTTTTTTATTTTATTGTAAATTTAATATTATTGTTTGTGCAGGTTTGGATTTGACGTGGCTGGGAGAGACTTTCGATTTTATTTACCTTTGTTAGGTATATTTTTTTACACATGATATTTTAATAATGATTGCATGTTTTTATTTTCCTCTATTATATGTTATTTGCAGTTGTATGTGAGCTAAGTAATATTGACCATTAGTATTTGTGTTCTAGGAGTTTTTATTACTATATTTTATTTGAAACAGGCAATATGTAGAATGAAAGAAGTTGGATGTATAATAAAAATTTACCTGACCGTGAGGGTTTAACTGATGAGTTTATCACTGGGTTGAGACAGTTTTTAAATTTTACATCTAGTAATGTTGAGTTTATGGATGGTAATCAGATACGATGTCCATGCAGAAAGTGTCATAATGAAAAATTTTTACCATCTAATAAAGTTTCAGAGCATCTTTGTAGATTTGATTTTACTCCGAATTACTATAATTGGACATGTCATGGTGAACCATTCATATCTGATGAGGATTATTATGGACACAACATACAAGTCTCTAGGGATCAAAGTTATTATAATCAATTAAATCCATATCAAAGAATGATATTTGATGCAGCGGCTCCGAATTTAATTCCTGAACCACATGGTGCCAGTTCTAGCTGCTCTCCAAGAGTTGAGCAAATGTTTACAACATATGCATCACCATTAGAAGAGGTACAAGTGTCAGGTGTTGATGAAATTGTGAATAATGAAACATATCTTAAATTTCAGGAAGTGTTAAGTGCTGCAGATGAACCTTTATGGACTGGTTGTGACAAGCATACTAAATTATCATTCACCGCAAGACTGTTGAATATCAAGGCAGAGTCTAATTTGTCGGAAGATAATTTCAATAAGTTTGTTCAAGCTATTGAAGAAGCATTGCCCCAAGATAATATACTGCCTAATGATTTTTACAGTATGAAAAAACTTACGAAAGAATAAGGTCTTCCGGTGGAAAGAATTGACGTTTGCAGAGACGGTTGTATGCTAAATTGGGGAGATGATGCAGATGCAAATGTTTGTAGATTCTGTAATCAAGATAGGTACAAGATCTCTAGAAGGAGTCAACAACGACGTAAATCATACAGTCAGTTATTTTATTTGTCATTAACTCCTAGGTTATAAAGACTTTATGCATCAAAGACCACTGCTCAACACATGACTTGGCATGCAAATCATCGAACAGAGGAGGGATTAATGTGTCATCCATCAAATGCAAAAGCATGGAAAAATTTTGATAGAACATATCCTGAATTTGCGAAGGAGACTCGAAACATTCGGTTAGGTCTTTGTGCTGATGGTTTTGCTCCATTTAGTAAATCAGGAAGACGGTATTCTTGTTGGCCAGTTATATTAACTCCATATAATCTTCCACCTGGGATGTGCATGAAAACACCGTATATGTTTTTAACATTAGTTGTGTCTGGCTCGCAAAATTCAAAGAAGTTAATAGATGTTTATATGCAACCACTGATTGCAGAGCTAAAACAACTATGGGATGAAGGGTTTCCTACATATGACGTCCATACTAATCAGATGTTTGTTATGAAGGCTGCTCTTCTTTGGACCATTAATGACTTTCCAACTTATGGAATGCTATCTGGTTGGAGTACTGCGGGAATCTTAGGTTGTCCAATATGTATGGAGAGATCAAAGTCGATCAGATTGAAATATGGAAGAAAGCCGAGTTATTTTGATTGTCATAGACAATTTTTACCATTAAATCATAATTTCAGAAGGAATAAAGATGAGTTCACTAGGAATAGAATTGAAAGAACACCTCCGCCATTAAGATCGACAGGTCAAGATATTTGGTATAGAGTGTGTCACTTTCCATCTGTTATTGAAGAACCACATGGTACAACATATGAATATGGAAGCACTCATAAATGGACTAAGCGGAGTATATTTTAGGATTTACCTTATTGGTATAGTAATTTAATTCATCATAATCTGGATGTAATGCATATTGAGAAAAATATTTTTGATAATCTCATAAATACAGTGATGGATATTGCCGGAAAAACAAAAGATAATTTGAATGCAAGAAAAGATATGTGACTAATTTGTAAACGACCCACTCTTGATGTGGATGAAAGTAGTAGGGGACCAAAGCCAAAGGCAATTTATACATTGAATAAAGAACAGAGACGTGTTGTTTGTGAATGGTTGAAATCATTGAGATTTCCTGATGGGTATGTCTCTAATCTTGGGAGATGTGTCGATATGAAGGAATTCAAATTGATTGGTTTGAAAAGTCACGATTGTCATATATTTATGGAAAGACTTATTCCAATTGCTTTTAAGGAACTCTTACCAAATTTTGTATAGGGTACAATTACAGAGTTAAGCATTTTCCTTCATGATATTTCCTCAACAGTTTTGAGATCACAGATGGAGAAGTTAGAAAGAGATATTCCAATTATTTTGTGTAATTTAGAAAAAATCTTTCCACCTTCATTTTTTGATTCAATGGAACATCTTTTGGTTCACTTGCCATACGAGGCCAAAGTTGGAGGACCAGTCCATTTTCGATGGATGTATCCATTTGAAAGGTATATTTTGTTTTATCTTATATACTTTGTTATTAATGCGTTGTAAATTTATAACTTTTTTATATATATTCATCTAATACAAATTGTTATATTTCAATCAGATTTTTATATCATTTGAAGAAAAAAGTAAAAAATAAGGCACATATTGAAACCTCTATTGTTAATGCATACATTGTGGAGGAAGTAACAACTTTTGCATCGTATTATTTTGAGCATCACATTCAGACCAAAAGACGAAGACCTGGAAGAAATGATGAAGGTCCTATTGATCTCAATACGAACATATTCTCAATTTTTAATTATCTTGGTCGACCGAGTGGACAATGTAAGCAAAGATATTTAACTGATCAAGAATGGCGAGCAGCCCAGACATATGTTTTACTTAATTGTCCAGAAGTATCACCATATTTCGAGTTAGTATATCTTTCCTATTTTTTTTATCGTAACTTTTTGTTATTATAATTCAATTTTTTATGATAGGATTTTTCAAAACTTGTATTCTGATATGCCAACACTAGAGTTTGATCGTTTCTGCGATCAAGAATTTGTACCTTGGTTCAAATCATATGTAAGTAATTTTTACCTTGTATTCTAATTTACCGTATTGGTATAGTATATTTTAACTTTTAAATGAATAACATATTCATTTGAGTTTAGGTTTATGATAATCAAGCTCATCTCGAACATCAAATGTTATTTCATCTATCTTGGGGTCCAAAAGCAATGGTACGTACTTGGCCAGCATATTTCATAAATGGATATAATTTTCATACTCAAGAATATGGAAAAGGGAAGACTACAATGAATAGTGCGGTATGTGTTCAGTCATCCAATGATGGAAGTGTAAGCAATGATTTTTATGGTCTACTGGATGAAATTATAGAGATAGAATACTCTGGTCCAGAAATGCGAGTTATCTTATTTATGTGTCGCTGGTTTGATCCTATCAGAGGGATGAAGGTGCATCCATGTTATAATTTGGTTGAAATAAATCATAAAAGATTATATAAGAGATATGAACCTTTTGTTTTGGCACAACAAGTGATTCAAGTGTTCTATGCTTCATACCCTAGCTTGAAACGTGATAAAATGGATTGGTGGGCTGTTTGTAAAACTAAAGCACGGAAAAAAATAGAGGAACATTGGGAAGACATTGCATATCAACAAGAGGAGGTTGTAAATACATTTCAGACCGAGGAATATATTATTCCAACATTACGAGATCCCAGCGGAGTAGTGATAAATGTGAATGCCAGTGAATTTCATGAGGTTGATGATAATGATGATGATGATGAGGCGGAGGAGGAGGAGGAGGAGGAGGAGGAGGAAGAGGACGAGAACGAGGACGAGGAGGACGACGACAACTTTGATTTTTAACATGTACGATAAGTTTTTTTATATTTAATTTTAATTTATAAATTTATAAAATTCATAGTTTAATTAATTGTCTATATAATATCTCATTGTTAAATTTATATATGTTATATGTGTGCTATTTTTTGTTCTATAGGTCATTAGAGGTGAGACATTATCACTGCAGATTCTCGCTCTCTGACTTTTATATTATGGATATTGTAAGTTTTTCATATTTCTTCAGCAAGCATTAAGTTTTTTATTTCTTTTATTCTAATTTTATATTATCACTGCAGATTCTCGCTCCAGACTGATTCACCATCTGATAGGATGGTACCTACGCCCTCCCCTCAGGCAGGACCTTCACATGGCCAGTCGCCGTCAGGACCTTCTCGTGGGCAGTCGCCAGCAGAACCTTCTCATGGCCAATCGCCGGCAGGACCCTCATGTGGACCGTCCCCGGCAGGACCTTCACGTGGCCAGTCACCGGCAAGACCTTCATGTGGCCAGTCACCGGCAGGACCTTCACATGGTCATTCACCTTCCCCACTTGAGTCGCAGATACCTGCCAGACACTCAACCGTTGATATTGCCGACGCTCGACTGCATATAGTCCCTCTTGGAGACTCGTAAGTATTAAAATTATTATATTTTAACTATCTTAATTATTTAACGTTGTTTATTGTAATTTTATGATAGATTTGAAAATTCAGTAACTGTTGTTCGTGAGATTAATCAAATTGTGAATAACTTTTGGAAAGGAGACTCAATGTCATACTCAAGCACTCCAGCACCCACAAAAGAACTCTGGTGGTGCGAGTTTAAGGTATAGCTAATTTATTTTATATATAAAACAATTACATTCATGTATAATCTATTGTTTTTTTCATTTCAGCGATTATTTAGTTGGGACCCTTATTTTGAGATGGAAGTTAAAAGAATTTTCAAAAAGAAATGTGGTGATCACATTCGGCATGTATTAAACCATGCCAAAAGTACTGGAAAAAAGCCTCCCTTTATCACGACGAACAATTGGGTTAGGATCTGCAATTTTTAGCAAACTGATGAGTGCAAAGAAAGGAGTTTGCGGAATAAAATAAATCAAGCTTATAATTCTGGAGACTCACGTGCAATATATGCAGGAGGATCTATAAATATCGAGGAGCATTCACGTAGATTGGTAAATTTTCAACTTTACAATTAGATTTTAAATATATTTGATGTTATTATATTATTTCTAACCGTATTATTTTTAGTCTAGGGATTTGGAAAAAGAGCCCGATTTTATAGACACTTTTGTCCGCACTTTTCAAAAAAAAGACAAGACTTGGAGTGGAGATAGAGCTAGAATAATTAAGGTTTGATTTAATCTTTAATCTTAATTTTAACTTAGATTTTATTACTTATCTATTTGCTCTAATTAAGGTTTTAATTTTTCATAGGAGAGATATGATGAGCTATCATTATCTCAAAGAAGTTCAGATGATGGTGTGATAATATTGAGGGATCTGAGCCGTCTGTTACTAATAATTTAGATTTATGGTTAGAGGCCAGTGGGGGAGTCAAAGGGAGAAGGATAATAGGTATGGGTTCTATGAGTAGAATCCATAATGTTCCTCGAAGATCTTATCTTCTTCTACCCCACCCGCAGTAACGTCACAGATTCATAGCTTAACTGAAGAGGTTGACAATTTGAAAGGCATAATATCTCAAAGGGATCAACAAATTTTAGAAATTCAAAAACAAAATTCACAAAGAGATCTAGATATGGTTGAAATGCGTAAACAACAAGTCTTTCTTTTACAACAATTTCAACAATTTAGATCGGGTTCAAGCTATATTCCTCCTGGTATTGGTGATGATGCTAATGACGATGATGATGTCGATGATGATGCCGCCGATGAAGTTGATGATGATGCATGAGTGTTTGTAATTAGAATTTTTGACTTCTTTTATTTTATCGATTTTATAAATTCTTAATTTTTGTATTTTGATTAGTATTATTATTTTTGTTTCAAACAGGGTTGGTAGGTGAAGATGATGGTGGTATTGATGTAAAAATATGTAAGTCTTTACCCATTTACTTTTGTGTTGGTTTATAAGATTTTCTTTTTCTTTATTTATCTTTTGATGTAGGTAGAAGAAGGATTTGGACTGAGAAGGATCTCCATAAGATTATCTTCAACTCTATCTTTTTCATGTTCTTGTATGATATTGGAATTTGGATACTATGACATGTTTGTTGTAACTTTATTGTAGTGTTTGGTTTAGGGTGTTAGTTGTAGTTGTATATTGTTGTAGTTTGTATTGTTGGATGATGATGTGTTGTATTATTAGTTTTATTCTCTTAGTTTAGGTTGTATATGGAACAACATGTTTTAATGGTGTATGTGTTTGGGTTTATATTATTGATGTTTGTATTTATTTTGTTGTACACTAATATGTTAGTTGATTTTTTATTTATATTTGTGTTATTGTGTTTAGCGGTGAATATGTTGAATCTGTTAATGTGTTTAGTGCTCTTATATATATGTTGAATCTGTTTGAAAAAAATTGTAATAGGAAAAAATATTGAAATTATATAGGGCTGGATATTTTTTTTATTTTTGGGACAAATTTTGCAACGAAATTAGATTCGTTGGAAATATCGTATTTTATCAGAATACTGCAACGAAAAATATAAATTCGTTGGAAATTTCCAACGAATCCATATTTTCGTTGGAAGTTTCCAACGAAATATAAATTCGTTGGAAGTTTCCAACGAAAATATAAATTCGTTGGAAGTTTCCAACGAATTCTAAATTCGTTGGAAATTTTCAACGACTATGAATTTTGTTGGAAATTTCCAACGAAAATATGGATTCGTTGGAAATTTCCAACAAATTTAGAATTCGTTGAAAACTTCCAACGAAAATTATTTTGTTGGAAATTGCCAACAAATTTATATTTCGTTGGCAATTTCCAACGAATATGAATTTCGTTGGAAATTTCCAACGAATATGAATTTCGTTGGAAATTTCCAACGAAAATATGGATTCGTTGGAAATTTCCAACGAAAATATGAATTCGTTGGCAATTGCCAACGAATGTACATTTTCGTTGGTAATATTGCATTTTGAAACTTTTCCAACAAATAATTATTCGTCGCAAATCTGTTTGGAACGAATACGTTTTTTAGTTGCTATTTCGCAACAAATTTAGGGTTCGTTGGAGATTTTTCTTGTTGTCATTTCCAACAAATATTTATTTTCGTTGCAGTTTTCCAACGAATTTTGCAACGAATTTTATTTTTGTCGCAAAGTTTCCAACGAATTTTGCAACGAGTATGATTTTCATTGCAAAATTTCCAACGAAATTATAATTTTTCGTCGCAAAGTTTTGGGACGGCAGATTTCCAACGAAATTTTTTTGTCGCAATTTTCGTCCCAAATCCAATTTCCAACGATTTTTTTTCTAAAATTTGTTGCAAATTGTCCCTAAGTGACAGTATTTTTGTAGTGAAGTCAGGATAGGCGGCCGAAAGCCTCTCCCGCTCAACGCCCGATAGCCCGGCCACCCGCCTACTGCTAGCGGCCTCCGGTCGTCCAGCCCAACCCAAACGACAACCTGAATGGGAAGATGAATTCAGAAAGTGATCGCAACCAATTACGGTTGAATCGAGATCACGACTCGACCATAATTACATTATAATCCATCCCCTAATATACTTTTTGGACCAGAAGATCCTATCCCTATTATTTGGTTCAGTAGATTCGCTCATTATGTTCTATTCCATTCATTATATTGCAATGAAATCAATTCTGTTCTGTCTCATTGTATTCTGTTCCATTCATAATTACATAAAAAGAGTCGAAATAGTAGTTGCGGCTTGCCTAGGTATAAAGGGCCTTCTTTTGCTTACAATGAAAGTAACATATGAAGGCCAAAGCCAATTCTTAGTAAGTGGTGAAACAAGATTAGGCAAAAGACAATTATATATATATATATTTTTTTCATGAAAAGGGTACCCAAATTAAATCTTATATTCATTTCCTTTTTCCCTATAAAATCCTCATTGAACCAAATGATAAAAATAATTTCTCTAGTTTAATTCATTTTACCTTGGATTCTTCACCTAAGAACCTCTGGTTCTAGAGCCTCTACTCAATTGAGCTCTCCATTCTTAATTGTTCTGGAAGTCCCCTCTCATATACTATTAATCTTGGTTGGTTATAAAAAATAATTAATCAAATCAGGTAACGTTGAATCTGGGATAATCGATTTAGTTTCAGGAAAATTTTCCATCAATACCAAGATAAATCAAGGAAATACACATGGAAACTCGTCCTGACCAATCCAGATCCTCTAGACCGCAACCCCTGGTCCGCTCCTGGACCAGAGGTGATTCATAAGTGGGATTTTATGGATCCCACCTGTATAGCAGATGGGTCCATAGAACTCCACCTATAAATGAGCTGGTCCATCCTCTAAATCACACTTTGTGGTCCAGAGGATCCGTGCTCTATCTTAACAGTCAACATTCTCAGGTCCATTAAATACATCGCAGTTGAGTCTTTAATTATAAATCCTGATCTATTGCTTGGTTATAGGTTTAGTCAATTGCAAGAAACCCCTGATCAAACCCTTCCACTCCATCGACCTTATCATTCCTTGCATATTCGTATGAAGTTATTACGGAGAAAAACATCCGTTAAGATTTGATTCGATAGCCATTTTGATGAAAAAAATCGTGCCCCTTTAATTAAAAAAAAATTATCTTTGATGAGTAGCACACATGTAACAATAATACAAGCGTGAGGATTATTGTGAAAGATGCAGGTATCTTTGGATCAGGGGGCAATATCTTCCTTTCTTAATCTTTAGAAAGGAAATTAATTAAGGAGGCGAGGAGGAGGAGGAGGAGGAGGAAAAAAAGGTAGCTTTAGCTTAATTGTATTTGTTGTCTCCTTATTTCAGGTGTTCGCAAATTATCTTTCAATTATTTCATCATTTTTTTTATTTTAAAGAATTGACACGCCAATGCTAAATTATATTTCAACTCCTATAAATTTTGCATAGATGATACTTAATGAAACTATATTGAACATGTAAAATTATTGCACTAAAATTCATTTTTTTTGTTAAATTATCTAAATATTTCTTTTAAGATTTATATTTGCTTAGATTTATATTTTATCACTTGAAAATTCATCAATGTCATCATCATTCCCAGCAAAACATGACCCATTCTTTTTCTATAACCCAAACAATCCTCCCATATTCCATGACAAAGGTCTACAAATATAAAGCGCAGAACATGGAGAAATAGGAACCATGACAAAGTTCTATCACTTCCTATTCTCCCAAACACTTCAACATTGCTTAATGAAAGAGTGCTTGTCGTGTCCATCTAATTACCCTTTTAATTCCTTCACTTAATTCCTAAGGGATTCATCCGTGAATTGAATATTTATGAACAAATTTGATATTCAATTTGATAATAATTTGTTTATGTTTGTTCAATACACACAAAATTAATTAAATAAATTAAACCAATTCATTAAATTAATTAATAGTTTTAACTCAACAGGGGATTTCATCACCTCTGCAGGCCCCTACCTATGCACTTGCTAATTTGGATTTTGCTGAACTCCCTCTCAATGGCGTGCGATAGTCATAAGGGGGTCGGTAATGTAGCAGTATCATATTATTTTGAACAACTCATTAAACTAAACGGACAAGCTTAACACATATATGTTCAACTCGTTAATATTCGTGACTAATATTTATGAAAACTATTTATGAACAATGTTATTGAACCATGTTCATCAATAAAACTCTCATCAACATGCTAAATAAATAAATAAATAAATAAAACTTTTAAAATGAACAAATAAATTTGTACTATCAAGTTCAATAACCAACTAAACAAGCTTAAAATGTAAAAAATTCAAACAATCAAACAAACTTGAATTTAAAACTTAATAACTTATAAACAAATCAAGTTCAAGCCAAGCTTAAACCAAGCTCAAGCCAAGCTTGAACCAAACTCAAGCCAATAAAAAGAAACCAAACCAAGTTTGAATAATAATTTCAACGGTTTGGTTCATTTTAGACTTAACTTGGCTTAGCTCGGTGACATTATCAAACAAGATCCAACACCACAAAACTTAGCTTGTCTTGGTTCGTTTACTGTCCTAGAAAGCATATCTTACATTATTATGACTTATTATAGGGCCCAAGCCTTCTGATTCCAGACCGACAAAAAAAGCTTTAGTCTCACTTGTTTTTTCTTAAACTTTTTCATTCCTACTTTATTCCCAACCATCCAAAGTTTGCATTGCCTCCAAAAGTTAAAAGTGGCCTTTCACGTTTCTACTCACAAACTCACAGTGTTATAGTGTTTCAAAATATTACAGACATTCAGTATCAAACATGCAATACCATGTCAATCCCTATAAAAGAACCAAGCCAAGCAAAGTTTTGTAGTGTTCAAGTTTGTTTGATAAAATAACCAAGCCAAACCGAGACTAAAATGAACAAAGTCAATCATAAAATAAATCAAATAATTGAAATAATTGTTTAATCTTGGCTTGATTTCTTTTTTATAAGCTTGAGCTTGGTTCAACCTTGGCTTGAACTTGATTTAATTAGATGTTACCGAACCCTCAAATCAAGTTTGTTTGATTTATTTAAAACTTTTATATTTTAAGCTTATTTGGTTGGTTATTGAGTTTGATAATACAATTTTATTTGTTCATTTTGAAATTTTCATTGTTTATTTAGCATATTGATAAAAGTTTTATTGGTGAACATTGTTTATAAATATTAACGAGCTGAACACATATGTGTTTAAACTTGTTTGTTTAATTTAATAAGTTGGTCAAACTTGTTCATTGAATTGATCTTACACAAAATTCAAAAAGTATTCAATCATTTCATCCATGTGGCAATGGTTCCTCTCCCTTTTATAAAAAATATATTAGGTAACTACTACTCAAACAAGGAAAAATTTCTGTATGTTCATAAAGGGCTGCATGAATACAAGAATAACAATTATCTAACATAATATGCGACAAATCAGTGATCTTTTAGCTCAATTGATATGCAAAATCAAGATCATAATCCTGCAAATTGTTCTTAACTTCATGCATATTGACATGCAAAACAAGATCATGATTGTTCAAATTCTTATATTCATGCTTGTTGGCATAAATGTTAGATTTAGAGTTTGACAAAGGAGAAGTCATATGGTGCATGAACCATAACTTGCAGGGGTAAAACTGATTTACCTCATTGAAGTCCCTAATCAGAAGCCATTGTGTGCTTTAAGCTTGCATAGAGTTCACTCAGATCTGGATACCTGTCCTTATAGACGATGATGTACTTCTCTATGAATTTGGCGTCGGAAACCACCATGTATGTTGCCACTTTGTAATCCCTTTCACAGTGCCCCCTAGAGTTCAAGGTTGCTAAGATCCGATGTCTGGGAATCAACCTTCTCTCCAAGCTCAGTGTCAATAGTACTGGACGTGCAGCGATGTAAGAAGAAGCATATCCAGCTTCATTAATCAAGAACTCCATTTTTCTCTGCAAATGCTTCAAAGACCTTCGCGGCAGATTAGGAACCTTTTGGATTGCTGCAACAAAATCACCCTGCGACCACCCAAAGTTCCAGAACATATCCATTAGCATCTTGAATTTCTTTGGGTGGACCACGAACAGTGCACACAGAGTGCAATGGAACATCCCGGATGTCTGTGGCACTCCCAAGTCCTCCACGCGACTGATCAACGACTTCAAGGTATCAGCTTTCTGCGATATGAACATTGGGTGAAAGCGCAAGATAAAGTCGAGCTTTTGGCCGTCCACGCCGCATTCCCGAAGCATCTCAAGGTTGGGCTGGATCCTCTTCTTGATGCTGTACCCAAGAACCCAATTGTTACTCTTGAACAACTTCACCAGCGCATCCTTGGATCCGAGAAGGCCTTGCCAAAATTCGATCCTAGGCACAGTGCGTTCGTGTTTGACTTTGGTGGTGTCGGGATTCGATCGGACGAGTTGGACGATGTCGGATGGGGAGAAACCCAGATCTTCAAAAGCTCGGAACTTTGGGGCAAGTGTCTTCTCTACGTCCAAAAGAAGACATTTGGGGGAGTAATGTAGGATCTTTTTTACTGATGCGTCATCGAAGCCGTAACTTTTGAGGAAAGCAAGGACGGAGTCGGGCTGCTGCCGGGATTGAATGCCCTTGAGAAGCTTCGAGGCCTCGGTGGCCTTATCCTGGTCGAAACCACATGAGTCGACGAGGTATTGGGTCATGAACATGTGCTTCCCAGTGGTGGATGCGGCGGCGGCGGCAGCGGCGGAGGCCGAGTAAGGTAAGATGGCAAAGAGGAGGGCAGCGTCGTGGGACAGAGGAAAACGAGTGGAAGACACGGCTTTGGAGAAGAGGGAGGAGTAAAGTAGCCTCTTCATCGATCTCTCCTCCTTTTTCCGATTTGATCTTCTCCCGAAACCCTAGTGGCAATGGCTTGAGATCACGTATTTACTGCTTTTGAGAATATTTTCCGATTTTGTCATTTATAATCAAAATTTGATAATTTATATTTTACCCTCTAATTAAATTCGTCGGTAAAAAAAGTTAGTGAAAATTAGATTTCACCTCTCAAAGTTTCCATATATTTTTTAAAAATAATTATAAAATTTTGATATCCTTAAATGACTATAATAATTTGAAAGTTATCTATCAGAGAGATTAGTAATGCAATTCACTTCGGATCGACCAAAATTAATTTGGTTTGTTAAGGGTGAAATCAAGTGATCATGGGTAATCAAAGAGTGTCAGGGATGAGCATTCAGTTGAAATCTAAACCGATTGAATCGAACAAATCGAAATTGAGCAAATTGAATTTTTTTCAAATTAACTGACCGGTCGAATCCCCTTAATTCACTCAGCAACTTCTAAGTCTCCTCAGTCGGCGAGGGTCGTCCTTCTGATGAATTCCAACTCTTTAGAATCCTAGAAACAAACAAGTACAAGCACATCTTCCTACCGAAGTGCTGGTTGCTCGCTGGCCTTGGCTGAGTGAGGGAGGGGCTGTTGGCGGCAGTCTCACCAACGACGAGAGTGTCAAGGGGAGGGCCTTGGCTTTGGCAAGAGCGACGATGGGAGAGTGTGGAGCTTCGGTGAGAGTGGGGATTGGAGAGTTAGGAGAGAGAAGGCCAACAAGTGAGATTGCGAAGGAATTAGGGATTTTATTTTTTAAACTCCTAGTTCGGTTTGGTTTAATTGATTTAATATGATTTTAATTTTATTTAAAATCAAAACCGAAACAATTAAACTAAAATAACTTGTATTTTTTAAAAAAAAACTAAATTTCTTAATTAACCGAACTAAATTTGTAATTTCGGTTAGTTCAATCAGTTAATTCTGTTAGATCTTCGTTGGCTGCAAGAGGGGTGAATTGCCTAAAATATAATATTGGACCTTTCTCGATCTTTAGGCTTTAATTAACACACACTTGTAAATTAAAATAAAACAAATGCAGAAAAAGAAATACATGACTATCGATTTACTTGGTTCGTAATCAAGGAGGTTGCTAATCCAAGACAGAAGTAAGCACTAGCAAAAATCTCTTTCTTTGACAAAGTTATAGGCAGAGAGGCATCATACAGCGATTTACAGCTCAGAAAATAGCGAAACAAACTTGGAAATCGAATACAAGTGTTGTTTTTTAGCTAGAAGGCATCCCCTTTTTTATAGAGCTCAAAACACTTTTTACCGTTGGTTGACGTGACACTGAAGGTGTCTCCATTGAGCTCGAGGCACCTCTAACTCAGCAAAACTGATCCGATCAGTGTTGATCTATCTAATGACTCTGGGCGTATGGAGGTGCCTTAGTTCTATTTGAGGCACGTACCATGAGTAGCCATTACTATGTCTGAGTTTTGAGTGGGGGCGCCTTAGTTCAACCGAGGTGCCTCCCCGCCTTTTCAGCTTAGGCGCCTCCAGTCCGCGGAGATGCCTCCACAACTCTCTACGGTAGAGGAAATCTAGACTACCCGAGGCACCTTCAGTCAACTGAGGCGCCTCAGGTCTTCAAGACAGAACCCTTCATTCCAAGGTTCTGGACTTTCTTCTCAAGCAGACTTTCTCCCTAATTTCTCGTCTCACACATCGCCACGCACGTCCTTCTAGTTCTATCAGTATACTCTTCCGCAGCTTCTTGTCCCTCGGATGCACCGAGCTCATCGACTCATTTTCCGTGTAATCCTTTTAGTCCGCTACGTTTTCCGCTCGACTTCTTGTGTTTCAAAGCTCCTGCACATTTAGACATAAGACATTAAAAATAAACAAAACTCAACTTAATGTAATTGATCATATCAAAATCAACCCGAGATCTTTACAATCTCCCCTTTTTTGATGTGTATCAACTCAAGTTAGAGTCAGGGTTAAATAAACAAATAATTTTTAAGAAAATTTAAAAAACAATTATAACATGAATATTTTAAGCATAAAAGAAATGCAAGTAATATTCACTTTTAATTACTCCACACCTAGATTGAATAATTGAATAATTACTCTCTCTATTTGATTACATAAAAAATAGAGATAATTATTTAAAAAAATCTAATTTTTTTTTAAGGGTGATTAAACCAGTGAACAAGTCTGAATATTTTTTAGAGAATTATTCTTCAAATATTCGAATTTGTGGGATTTAAAATCAAATTTGATAAAGATAATTTGAAAACTATTTTTAGATGTCGAAAAATCATGAAAATTTTTGTCAATATTAAGCATAAGGGATATGAACCAAGAGAAAAATTTCACAAATAGATAATTTTTATTTTCACCGTAATAAATAATTTTGAATAGATATGATCATGAAAAATAGATATTATCATCTAAAAATCTTGTTGATTTTTCTATACATACAAATAATGGTCTTTTGAAAAATCAAGTTTTTTAAAACTAAATTCTGAAAAATTTAAATTTTAAATTATATATTTTGATAAAAAAATTCTTAAAAAATTATATAATAGTCAAAAAATATCAAAAAAATTAATCTAACCGAAAACAAATTTCATTATCATAGAAAAATTAAATTTTTAAAAAATTAATTTTTGAAACATCTTTAATTGTTAAAATTTATTATTATAAAAAATAAATTAAAAATAATATAACGGTTAGAAAAGTTTAAATTTTTTCTGTAAGTATATAACATCTTTATTTTTTACAGAAAAAAAAATTAACACAAAACATAAGAAGGAAGCATGCTGAACATAAAATTTAATCTTAGAAAAATATAAAAAAATTCAAACCGAAAATATATGAAAAGTTATTTTGATACTAATGCTACTATTTTGAACAATTTAATACAATTTAATTTGTAGTATTTAAAATTAAAAATTATCTAATAGGTTAAAATGTATTTTAGAACTCAAAATAAATTTCTACCTACTAGATTAACAAGATAATTTTTTAGAATATATTTTTATATCAATTTTCTAATTTGGTCCTTGTGAAATCTAAAATACCAATTTAGCTCTTAAAAATTTCTAAAGTTCTGAACATTTGAACTTGCATAATTCTTTTCTAATATTTTTATTTGATCCTATAATTTGTCATTTTTAATTTTCAATTTATCAGAATCTTCTCATAAACATGTTTTTGCTAAACTGACCTTTAATTTGGTATTTTCTCTTTTTAATAGTGCATGCTTTGTTTTAAATTTGTACGAACTTCTAGAAAGTATTTTTATGAACTCGTACAATTTTTTGAGAGATAAGGGACGTACCTCACTTACTATGTTGTTCTCGTAGTCTGGTGCTTCCCCTTCATCACTGTTTTCTTCTGATCTATCCCCCCTTCATCGATGCCCATTTTAGACGAGCTTTCATTATTTTCTTGGTGATCTGTCATCAGTGCTAGTCCAGTGTATTCTTCTAGCTCGGACTCAGATGAGTACTTGTCCCACGTTACTTTTAGGTTCTTGTGCTTGGATCTGCTTGGCCCTTTTTCATTTCCTTTGCTTTTCAACTTCGGGCAATTATCTTTGAAATGCCCTTTTTCTTAACAGTTGTAGAACCAAACCTTCATTTTACTCCGAAAAGGCTTTGTTGTTTGTCTTTTGTCAAAATTGTTAGATTTTAATATTTTTAAAAACTTTCTTACCAAAAAAGCTTCTTCATCTTTGTCGAGAGAAGCTTCGGAGTCTAATTCATCCATTTTTGCTTTTAGGGCAATGTTCTAACTCAGCTCCTTTCTTAATCCTGCACATCTAGATTCGTGAAGCTCTAATGTAGAAAATAAGGTTTCTAACGTATTACCTCTAGATCTTTAAAGATGTAGTAGAAGTCGATTATCGATTTCTAATCTAGGGTCCTCGGAAAAGCATTAAGAGCATACATTAGGGAGTCTTTGTTCGTTGCCATTTCTTCGAGAGTTGTGAGTCCGGTAATCAGCTCCTTCAGTTTGGCGTATAGTTGAGCGACTGACTCTCCTCCTTTTAGTCGGAGGTTTGTCAGCTGAGTTCTGAGCAAGTCCCTGTTGGTGCAACCTTAGGTCAAGGTTGACCTGGTTGACCAGACTCGAGTTGACTTGACTCGAGTTATGTTTTGATGTTTGACGAGTTATGACGATGTTTGACGTGAACAGAAAAGTTGTATCTTGATGTTTGACAAGGATACAAGCTTGGGAGATTGTGGGTGCAACTCGTGGTCAAGGTTGACCTGGTTGATCCGAGGTGAGTTGACCTGACTCGGAAAAGTCCAAGCAGGGAGCTTGGCACGGGAGAGAGTCCAAGTATGGAGACTTGGCACGGAGAAGTCCAAGTATGGAAGCTTGGCACATGGGAAGACGGAGAGGGCTCGGTAGCTCGTTCTCCGAACGGTGGTCAGAGAGGGCTCGGTAGCTCGTTCTCTGGACCGGAGGTGGAAAGTCCTGGTGAGTGAAGCCAGGTGAAAATCCTAGCGAGTGAAGCTAGGTGAAAGTGGAAGTCCTGGTGAGTGAAGCCAGGCATTCGGGAAAGTCCTGGTGAGTGAAGTCAGGCAGTTTGGAAGTCCTGGTGAGTGAAGCCAGGTAAAAACCCTAGTAAGTGAAGCTAGGTGAAAGTCCTGGTGAGTGAAGCCGGGCAAGGGAAAATCCAGATGGATCAAGGGTGATCGGACATCTGGTGTTGGGAAGTCCAAGTAGATCAAGGGAGTGATCGGATACTTGGCACGAAGAGGAAAGCCCAAGTGGGTCAAAGGGATTGACCGAACACTTGGTGGAGAATTCTAGCAGGTCAAGGGAGTGACCAGATGCTAGGAATGATGAACCAACAGGTCAAGGTTGACCAGATGTTGGTGTAGAAGCCTGAGGTTTAGGGCTGGGGAGTTTGGATCGGTCTGGGGACCGATCCAGTGATACACTGGATAGCCTGATCGGTCACCAAACCGATCAGTAACCATCCAGTAGCCTATTGTAGGTTATATGATCGGTCTGGAGACCGATCAGACAACGATCAGGAGGCGCAAAGAAGTTCGGGAGAAGAGAAGCCTGATTGGTCTACGGACCGATCAGGAGGTTCCCTGATCGGTCTGTGGACCGATAAGGAGGTTCCCTGATCGGTCCATGGACCGATCAGAGACGGAACAGAAGCGAAGGCTAGGGAATGGATCGGTCTGTGGACCGATCTACATGGAGCCTGATCAGTCCACAGACCGATCCAGGCACTAGCCGTTGCGACGCAACGGCTAGATTTCTTCTGTGTTTCTTCGCTTTCTTCGCAGGTTATAAAAGGAGGGCTGCTGCTGCGAGCCTCCTTCTTGTTCTTCTTCTTCTTCCTTGGATTGAAGCTTCGCTTCGTGCTCGAGGTTCTGTTGAGCTCACTTCCGAAGCTTCGTGTGAGCTTCCAGTCGTCGATCAGCTGCTGCAGTTGGGTTGTGAAGTTGCTGCTTCATCGCCTCCGGTCGATAGAGAAGGCAAGCGAGTGTTGCATTCATATTGTTGTTTGTATTTGCTTCTTGCTTTCCTTGTACTCCTTTCTTGTTGTTACAAGTATTGTGGCGAGGTTTCTCCACCCACAAGGAGCATTCATTAGCCGGTTCTCCGGGGACTCATCCACCGACAGATTGATAGGCTTCGTCCACCTTACGGACACGCCGAGGAGTAGGAGTTTATCTCCGAACCTCGTTACATCGGTTTGTTTGAGGTTTGTCTTCTTTCCCTTTCGTTTCTGTGTTTATTTTCCGCTGCGCTAACACGTTTTGTAGAAAGAAACGACGATTTGGGGTCGGCTATTCACACCCCCCTCTCTAGCCTCCGTATGAAGGATTCTAACAGTCCCATCTCGCTAGCTTAGCCTCCGAGGTCCCTTCGTGAAGCTTCAGGAATTTCTTCCAGAGCTCTTTGGTGGAGTCATAGGCACCAATCAGTTGACTTCTTGCAGTGGTAATATAGTTAGCAGATGTAATTATACTTTTTCGTTGGCCATGAAGTCAGCCTGCTCCTTTTTGCTCCAGAGATGTTCTTTTTCATCATTGTACTGATCTCTAAGTGCTACAAAAGCATATTTGATAGTTAATAAAATTTCAAAATTAGTCTTAAAAAATACCTTCAGTTTTTGTTCCATGTAGCGAAATCTCCCTCAAACTTTGGCGGTTGAATGCTCGCTAAGGCCATCTTCATGTTGCTTTAGTTGGAAGTTAGTCCTTCTAAATTTCACCTCGCTCTGATACCAATTGTTAGATCTTCGTTGACCAACAAAAAGGGGTTAAATTGCTTACAATATAAAGTTGCACCTTTCTCAATTTTTGGGCTTTAGTTAACACACACTTGTAAATTAAAATAAAAAAAATACATAAAATGAAATACGAGACTACTGATTTACTTGGTTCGCAACTAGGGAGGTTGCTAATCCAAGCCAGAAGTAAACACTAGTAAGAATCTCCTTCTTTGACAAGGTCGGAGGTGGAGAAGCCTCATATAACGATTTACATCTCGGAAAATAGCGAAACAGACTTGGAAATCGAATACAAGTGTTATTTTTTAGCTAGAAGACATCCCCCCTTTCTATAGTGCTTAGAACACTTTTTATCATTGGCTGACATGGTACTGGAGGAACCTCAGTTGAGCTCGAGGCGCCTCCAGCTTAGCAAAATTGATCCAATCAGTGTTGATCTATCCAATGGCTCTGGACGCATGGAGGTGCCTCAGTTCATCTGAGGCACCTTCTGAGTAGCCGTTACTATGGCTGAGTTTTGTGCGAAGACGCCTCAGTTCAATCGAGGTGCCTCCCCACCTTTTTAGCTGAGGTGCCTCCAGTTCGCAGAGGCGCCTCCGAACCTCTCTATGGCAGAGACAATCCAGACTACCCGAGGCGCCTCTAGTCAATCGAGGTGCCTCGGGTCTTCAAGGTAGAACCCTTCATTCCAAGGTTCCGAACTTTCTCCTCAGGCGAGCTTTCACCCCTGACTTATCATCTCTCAGATTGCTGCGTGTGTCTTTCTTGCTCCACCAGTGTACTCTTCCGCAGCTTCTCATCCCTCGAATGCAACGAACCCGTCGACTCAATTCTCGTGGCATCCTTCTCTTCTGGTGTGTCTTTCACTCGACTGCTTGTGTTCCTAAGCTCTTGCACACTTAGACACAAGGCGTGTAAAACAAACATGACCAACTTAACTTGGTAATCATAAAAAAATCAACTCAAGCTACTTACAAATTCAATTTTACTGACTTTTTGTAAACCCCTAGAGAGTGTCACATGGATAAGGAAGGTTGATGGTCTTGCTGAGGTGGAAGTTTAAGCTACTAGAAAATTGAGTCGACCTCGTCTTTTGGCGCCCCGACTCCTTAGCATCCCATCTCTTTGGGCCCTCATCTTCTTAATACCTCAACGTGAAATCTCATATTATTTTAGGAAAATGATAACAATCACACAAATCTCAGATTATTTATGTAAAAGAATAATAATTCCACAAATCTCAGAATATTTTAGGAAAAAGATAACAGTGTGAATCTCAGGACATGGCTAAAACGTCAACCATCATCCTATAAAAGGTGATATGCTCTTATGGGCAAAGGTATGCGCGCGCGCATATCCAAAATCCTAAGCACCTCTTCGTTTGCTTCTTGCTCCTTTGTTGAAAATTTACTTGAGTGTCAGAGTGGCAGTGCCGGGGAATCCCATGGCTGTCATTGTAACCCTCTTTCTTTCATCTTCTTTTGTCCAGATTCCAACAAATCTAGCCATCAATCCTCACTGTTGCTAGGTGATTGATGACTAAGTTAGCATCCCCGCCAACTTACCGGTAGTTCGTTCGTTGGCGTTCTTAGGCAAGATCAAATTGACATTGTCTGTGGGAACATTGAGTTAAGATCTAAATTGGGATATTAGGATGGATGGCACCAGAAGACTCAATGTCATCTCTATGACAATAGAGGATTTTGACATATTGGTAGCTACGATGGTGTAAGCAGTATTGCAAGAGCAGCCTCAGCAAACCTTTCTGCCAGGAACCAATCTGCCAATTGAATCATCACTTCGGTCAGTTGAAGTGACGTTGGCACCTCACCAGAAGATCTCCTGACCCATGGAAACACTGCAGAACATGTTTCTCGCACCAATTGACACGTCAATCATGAGAGTATCTTTCGTAGAATCCATGAAAGAAACACCCCACTAAGATCCTTTGAAAGGGAAAGCCTCCATATATGGAGGGGCGAAAGTACCTCGGGGCCCTCTGTTTTCAAAGAGCATCCTTCCAAATGAGTTACCAAGACACTTTCAGTCATTACAAATAAGAGAATATAACGGTACAACCGATCCTGAAGATTATATATGCAAATTTGAAAACGCATCCTTTTTACATCTGAATACAAATGACGTCAAGTGTCAAGTCTGTTGGTGCGGGTAGCACTAACGGTCTAACCCAGGTTTTGATGAATGACAAATAGGTTAAGTTAGTTGTGTTGTTGTCTGACACTTTGATCGAGTGTGCAGGAGAAGTCCAGACATGTCGACGGGCTGAACAGATGTCTGGCACGAAGTCCAGCTAGGTCGACGGGCTGACCGGATAGCTGGCGAGAAGTCCAAGCGGGTCGACGGGTTGACCGGACACTTGGCGAGAAGTCCAGCTAGGTCGACGGGCTGACCGGATAGCTGGCGAGAAGTCCAAGCGGGTCGACGGGCTGACCGGACGCTTGGCGAGAAGTCCAGCTAGGTCGACGGGCTGACCGGATAGCTGGCGAGAAGTCCAGCTAGGTCGACGGGCTGATCGGATAGCTAGCGAGAAGTCCAGACGGGTCGACGGGCTGACCGGACGTCTGGCAGGTGAGGTAAGTCACTGGAGGGGAGTGACTGCGAGGACGCGTTCCCGGGAAGGGAACATTAGGCGTCGATCCGGCTTAGATCCATTTCGGATATCTAAGTCGAGATCGTGACTAGATTCCGGTCTCGGAAAGACGGAATCTAAGTCATACTCTGATTAATTTTCTATTGATCCTTAAATGTGCTAACAAACTATGTCACAGGTTTATTTGCCTCGGACTAACATTGCTTTGCAGGAAAAGGGAGGGAACAAGGTGGTCCGGGCGCCCGGAGGTCCGGGCGCCCGGAAGGGATCCGGGCCGACGTTGACACTTGGAGCATGCTGGTTGGGAGTGTTACGTCACATTCCAAGCGCCCGGAGCAGCATATAAAAGAAGCCCCAGGCAGGAGCTTCAATATATCAGTCTTCTGAGAACTCTGAGTCCAATCACTCTGCTGCTCTGCGCTCCAACGACGTTCACAAAGCTCCGACGACTCACTCCGGCTCTCTTTTTAATTCATTGTTTGTCGGTTAGCTTTGTTTTCTTTCTTTTCATTAGCAATATTTGTACGTAAATTGTAATTATCTGAATTGCTAGTGAATTGCCCAACGAAAGTACTCAAGGAGTACGGGCCTTCGAGTAGGAGTCGTCACAGGCTCCGAACGAAGTAAAAATCAACAGTGTTCATCTCTTTACTTCTTTACTTTTCCGCTGCGTCTTAACTCGAGATTTTCGAATCGATATTCACCCCCCCCCTCTATCGAATCTAACGGTCTTACAAAGTCTTCTTAACAACGCTATCTAGCTCGGCGCAGAGGTGGTTTAGCCATCATCTCGTCTCTTCTATTCAAACTTTCGAGGAGTTGAAGATAGGTATTCATGCAATACTTTTCCACCAATCGAAGATATCAAAAAACCCTACATGATTTGTTTGCTCTCAAGCAAAAGCCTAAAGAACCTTGAAGTAGTATCTACAATGATTTAATCGGGTGGTCATGGATGGCCCCCTGGTTTTCCCCGAAGTGTAGGTTAGCACTTTCTTGTAGGGTTTAATCGATAGAGATTTCTTTAGATCCTTGGTGAAAAAGCCCCCAACCAACTTTGATAGGTTATAAGCTCGAACACTTAAGTATGTTCAAGTCGAGGAAGCCTAATCTGTAAAGAAAAAGGAAGTAACTCTCATCTTCACTCATCCAGATCGTAGAACCTCCGCCTTAGCGAAATCGGGAGTTCACAAATCAGAGGGGAAGGGGGAAAAGTGGTATAAACAATGGAAGTAGCTCTGATTCCTGCTCCTGAATCTGATCTAGGGTCCCTCGAGGTGACTCGATATTGTGTCTACCGTCAATCAAGCATTCACTCCACTTAAGATTGTTAGCAATATGCGATGGAATTGAAACAAGTAGCTGATCAGTGGAATGTCAATCGGAGTTAGCCCAGCAAAAGAAAATCTCCTAAACCATACTAGCCACGTCGCCATTATGATATTGATACTGATTGACCCACAATCTCATTCTCCTTCCCAAGGTTCCTCCTGGTCTTGTCGAGAGTTAGAAGAGAAAGGAAAAAATACAAGCAAGAACAAAATTGATGCGTGAGGGACTGTAAACATGATCTCAGGTGCTCCCATAGATGAGGACTCCACTCATGCCTGAAAGACTCATGGTAGAAGGATGGTGAGTTACAGAATCAACACCAGTCGAGGAAGAGGAAAAGGTCCTTTCATAATCTTCAAACCCGAGGATTTGGCAGGTATCGAGGCCCTCCATGATGATACTTTAGTGGTCAAGGCTTTCATTGCCAATTATCGAGTAAAGAGAGTGTTTATTGATACCGGTAGTCCCGTCAACATCATTTCAAAATAGCTTTCGATCAGATGCAGCTAGATGGGGAGAAATTTCATCCTATACATACTCCCTGTACGGTTTCACAGGGTACAAAGTACAACCAAATGACCAAATTAACCTCTCTTTTTCGTTCGGGGAGGAACTATTATTGCAGACTCGACAAGTGCCCTTTATTATCATAAACACCATCTATGCATACAATGTCATACTAGGGAGGCTGACACTGAGTACGTTCTAAGTGATATTTCCACTTTTCATCAGAAAATTAAATTCCTAGTGGGAAGTCGTGTCGAGGAGGTAAAAGATGACTAATTGATGGTGTGGAAATACTACGTTGATATAATTCAGACCGACTCGCATAAAGGTCCATCGAACTCAAGATGTTGTTGTCTAAGTCATCCATGACGCGCTGATATCCCAACCAGAACAGAATCATGAAAGTATACAAGTTCATCCTCGGGTTTCGTCCCCTTCCTTGGACGGATCGTTGAGATGGGAGGGGAAAATCCTCTCCCATCTCAATGATCCGTCCACCTCCGGAGTGCAAAGTTTCATCCGAGAAGACTGGTAATCCAATGATAAACATTCTCTTCTCTCTATCTTGTGTATTGAGTTGTACATTGTTATTTTCTTTCTCTTGGTTGTAATTCCTTTGCTATGGAGTAAATCCTCTGAATTCTAGGATGTAGGGGGTAATTGTGATGTGATATTGATATGTGAACTATGTATTTAGTCATTTCCTTGTTCTATGATATGTTTATGACTTGTTCCATTGAATTGTGCCTTGCTTGTGCTCGATTAAATGTGTGTGGTGCATATATTTGGATATAAAGGATTGGTCACTATGTACAGAAGGTGCTTTGGATTATATGATCGGGGGTCATTAGTGACAGGGGGTATCCATTTAATTGGACTTTCTAGAATATCGCCTTGAAATGAGAATTAATTCTTTACAGGGAATTAGCTAATTATAGTTTTATAAGTTTTCCAAATTTAATATTAGGAAGTGACTTGTGTAATCTAAACTACATGACCGGGGGCCCTCATGTGACAGGGGTATCCAATTAATCGAACTTTCTATGTTTCCTCTTTACTTAATAACATTGAAATTCAATTGGGTAAACACTTCGATGTAACTTTCACGGATCTGTATCAATAATTTAGTTAGAATTTCTGCAACAGTGTAAGTATGGAGGTAAGAAGATGAACAATACATATAGACATTATCTAGCATCACAGTGAAATTCTAGAATCACCCTCAAAGTCAATTTCTCTCTTGCTCACACTCTCTTTCTCTCTCTCTCAAACTTTTCTCTTAACACACACACTCTCTCTCGTGCACACTTGTGTTCTCACAACCTTCGATCGTCTAGATAACATATTTTGTGAACTCAACTAGTACTTAATCAACAATCCCTGTGGATGATATTTTTATTACTTGACGACTTGATCGTGCACTTACGATTTTGACAACAAGTTTTTTACAAACTTATTTTCGAAACTGCAAGTGCACGATTAAGTCATCAAGTAATAAAAAATATTGATACATAAGGACTGTTGATTAAACACTAGCTGAGTTCGCAAAGCAGGTTATATAGACGACTGAAGGTTGTGAGAATGCAAGTGTGCACGAGAGAAAGAGAGAGAGAGTTGAGAGAAAGGTTAATCTAGGTATCCATCTCGTCGAAGCTCATTCTAGAGGTGATAATACCTAGATTACCAAAATTATTATTGTTATTCCTAGTTATTTATTTGTTTGTTCAGAAATTACTTCCCCAGTCTTTACCAACTTCCGAGGCCTATTTCTACCTCTATTGAGTTTCTCGGATTGTAAATGTTGTATTGTTTTTTACATTGCACATTTGCTGCAGAACTTACCATTGGAAGCCATCCAACATCGGCCATTTTACCAAATCACACCCTTTGTATTTGATCTTTTGATCAAATCGCACAGTATTTATTTTATACAAAATTACGTCCCCATCATAAATTTTCCCATATTGTGTCCTTAATTTTCAAGTCCTCCCAGAATGAAAATGTAAACCGATTTACAAATTAGTTTGCCAATCAATTAACACTTGGATTCTGGAGGTAACTTAAACACCAAGGTTAATATCTGAAAATTTTATTGCCATTCAAAAACCTCAATAGTGGAGCATGATTTGATCATAGCCAAACACAACGGGCATCTCGTTTGGTAGAATATCCTTCTACATTAGTCTCTTTTTTTTTTTTGCATAGTTTTAACAGACCTTTACTTGAGATTAGTTCTCAAGCTATAAGACTTTTGCTTCTGCTATTTATTATTGTTGGAGGAATGATAAATATATTTGCATTTCTCATTGTATTTGACTTTTATTTTAATAAAAAGAAATGCAGGTCAATTCCATTTTCAGTTTTTTCCATGCAAGCTTGTGATTTGTATTTTTTTTTCCTTCACATCTATTGCAGATGCAAAAATCTCAGCACCTAACTAAATACTTGAACCCTACATGTTGTAGTTGTGAAACTCATCTTCATTTTTAGGATATATTATGAATCTTTCATGTCAGTTTCCAACATCTTATCCTTATTTTGTTTCAGTCAGTATAAAAGAAAAATTTTCAGTGTGTTATCCTTCACCTTTGCAGGAATTGATAGATCGAGTAGTTGCGATAGAGGGGGGGGGGGTGAATATCTCTTTTTAAAACTCTTCTTTTCGTATATTAAAAATCAAAGTTAAGCAGCGGAAATTAAACAAAGAGACACGTTCTTTTACTTCGTTCGGAGCCTAGCTCGACTCCTACTCGAAGACCCGCGGTCCTTGACCACACCGATGGGCAAATCACTATAACTCTTCTCTCCGATATCCTCGGAGAGAAGTAGATCGTACAAGTACAAATAGAATAAGATAGTAACAATCCTACTATCTTATTGAAATTAAGTGCAATAAAAAATATACCGACAATTATGTGTAGGTTGAAGCTCGGTTGACACTTCCGGAAGAAGTAGATTTGCGGAGTCGAAGACTTGTAGCACAATCCGTATGCAAAGAGAAGACTTGAAGATGATCAGAAAGTTCTATTGGGCCTCTATCTTCGAGTTTGTTTTTATAGATGTATTGGAAGTTCGGTCGACCGATCCCACTGTTCGATCGACCGAACCAGCTCTCTTCCTTCCTGGCTGAAGTTCGAAGCTGGCTCGATCTTTCGCATATACTGGTCTTTAATGGTTCGGCCGACCGATCATGCCTTTCGGTCGACCGAACAGCCTCCTTCCTTGTTCATCGTGATTCTGCCGAGATCATCAATTAATGCTGAATAACTGCTGATTGGATCAGTCGACCGATCCCCAGGTTCGATTGATCGATCAGCTTATTTCCTTTGCTGCTGATCGACGCTGATGATCTGTCCTGTTCTGAGTCATTATGGTTCGGTCGACCGATCTTACGGTTCGATCGACCGATAATGCTTTGATCCGACTTGGACTCAGTTCTGATCTGATCTAATTTCTGCGCTGATTCTGCTTGGTTCGGTCGACCGATCCTACTATTCGGTCGACCGATCCTACTATTCGGTCGACAGATCAGCTCGGATCTGCAAAACAGTATTAGCCAAAAAGTCTCCTGCAAAATAGATATTAGAGTAATATAATATAAAGCAGGAATAATATGCAAGACAGTAGGACTGTCTTGATCTCAACTTTTGAAACCTTCCCGGTTTCATCAGTTGGATCAGCGACCTAAGGTTGTTCCCTTCGGGAACCCGACCTCACTGTCGCTCCTCCAGTTTGTTTACCTCAACCTACCTGCCAAACTTAGATCCTCCAGAACTAGTTTGGACTTTTAATTTCACTCAGCCTTGATCGGCTCCCCAGGACTTTTCCTTTGATCTTCGGTCCTCCAGACCTCTCGATCACACCGCCAAGTATCTGGTCCCCTCGACTCACTTGGACTTGCACCTGGGTTCCACGATCTGCTAAGATTTCTCCTGCCTAGCCTCCAACTGGGTCTTTCCTGGTTGAGTAAACATCCTGCACACTCAGTCAACTTGTTAGATCACAACTAGACTTAACTTGAACCTTTGACAACATCAAAACTTAGGTTTGATTCTGGTGCAACTTGCACCAACAATCTCCCCCTTTTTGATGTTTGGCAACCAAGGTTCAAAGTTAAGTTTAAACATATGCAAAAAGTAAATAAACAACCAATTTAACTTTTCTCCCCCTAAGTTAAATAACTCCCCCCCTGAATTCACTATCTTTCTCCCCCTTTGACACACCTCAAAAATAGGGGTAGACCAAGTAAGATTTTAACCATAAAGTTTTGCTAAGTAAAATGATTAAAATATGAAATAATTTAACTAAGGAAAAAAAATTTTGGAAAAAAATTTTACTAGGTAAAGAATTTAAATATATTACTAATTTTTTTAAAAAAAAATTGCTAAGTGAAAATTTTGAAAAATTTACTAAGTAATAAAATTGTTGAAAATTTTACTAAGTAAAAAATATAAACACCTTACTAAGTTTGAATAAAATTTTGAAAAACATTACAGAGAAAAATAATTTTGAAAAAATTACAAAGGAAGATATATTACTAAGAAATACAATTTTGAGAATTAAAAAATTACTAAGTCAATTTTTTTTTTAAAAAAAAAGATTTAATAAGTTAAAATTTATGAAAAAGTTTTTAGAAAAAAACATTTTGAAAATCAAATTTTGAAAGTGATAAAGTTTTAAAAAAACATTTTGAAAATTATATTTTGAAAAGTTTTTTTTTAATTTTGAAAATTATATGTTGAAATTAATTTGGTCACTAATTATATAAACTTAAAAATCTTGTTTTGAAGCTCCCCCTAAAATTGACAAATTCCTAAAAGTCCAAGCATAGGTAGGAAAACTAGGAAAATTTGTCCTTATGATGAAATGTCCAACCTTTGTTCAAGGCTAACTACCACAAGATAGTAGCTAATGACTCAGGTTGGTCAATTTGAGTATTTAGTACTAACTAGGTTTTTACTAGCTAGTTAACCCAAATTGATTCATGTATGTTGTTTAAAGCTCAGATTTATAGTGATGCACGGACATAAGCATCTGAAATCTAGGGCTAAGACCTAAGCATCTCACCCATTCTAAGTTATCAAACAAGGGATCCTACTTTGCTTGTGAGAAGCTGGCTCCAAGAACTATAGGATCATGCAGTCTACGGTAAGTCCTAGCCTACTCTAGAAAATTTAAAATAATTTGAAAGAAATTTTGAAGACCAAACATTTGAAAGGGGATTTTTACAAAAATAATTTTGAAAAATAAACTAAGTAATAATTTCCAAAACAAAAAAAACTATTCTATAAAGCACATTCCTAATTGTCGTCTTAGATTACTAAATTCTGCTTCAGGTAATGGTTTTGTAAAAATGTTTGCCAAGTTAGATTTAGATTCTATATAATTTAGTTCAATATTTCCTTTTGACACATGGTCCCTAATAAAGTGATGTTTAACCTCAATATGTTTAGTTCTAGAGTGATGTACTGGATTTTTAGTTAGGTTTATAGAACTTATATTATCAATATAGGTTTTTACATTTTTATAATCTAGATTAAAATCTTTTAATGTATGTGACATCCATAGCAATTGAGCTACGCATTCGCCCATTGCTATGTATTCGGCTTCAGTGGTTGATAAGGCAACACATTGTTGTTTACGGCTAAACCAACTAACCAAAGACGAACCTAGCAACTGGCATCCTCCACTTGTACTCTTTCTATCCAACTTACACCCGGCATAATCGGAATCAGAATATCCGACTAGGTCAAAATGTGAAGTTCTAGGGTACCAAATTCCTACATTGACAGTTCCTTTTAAATATTTAATAATTCAATTAACCAAGGACAAATGGGACTCTTTCGCACAAGTTTGGTAATGGGCACACATACTAACTGCAAATAAAATGTCAGGTCGACTTGCAGTTAGGTAAAGTAAACTTCCTATTATGCTTCTATAAAGCTTTAAGTCAATAGGTTTACCATTTTCATCATTATCAAGGTTAATGTTACTTGCCATAGGAGTTTTACTTTCTTTTGAATTTTCCATACCAAATTTTTTAATAATATCTTTTGCATATTTAGTTTGATGTACATAGTTACCATCTTTAGTTTGTATAATTTGAAGACCTAAGAAGTAATTTAATTCACCAACTAAACTCATTTTAAATTCATTTTCCATTAAGGTTACAAATTCATTTAAGAATTGTGAGTTAGTTGAACTAAATACAATAACATCAACATAAACTTGTGCTATGAAAATGTCTGAATTAAAGGTTTTTATAAATAGGGTAGGATCAATTTGTCTTTCTTTAAACCCTTTAGTTTTTAAGAAGCTAGATAGTCTTTCATACCAAGCCCTAGGTGCTTGTTTTAGGCCATATAATGCCTTTTTTAGCTTAAAGACATAGGTTGGGTTTACTATATTCTCAAAACCGGGTGGTTGACTTACGTAGACTTCTTCCTTAATGTATCCATTTAAAAATACGAATTTAACATCCATTTGGTATAATTTGAAACCTTTAAATGCGGCATAAGCGAGCAACATTCTAATTGATTCAAGTCTGGCTACCGGGGCATAAGTCTCATCGTAATCTAGTCCTTCGACTTGACTAAACCCCTTGGCTACTAGACGAGCTTTATTCCTTATGATTTCACCTTGATCGTTTAATTTATTCCTAAATATCCATTTGGTTTCTATAATCATTTTTCCTTTCGGTGGAGGTATTAAATCCCAAACTTGGTTTCTTTCAAATTGATTTAATTCTTCTTGCATTGCAATTATCCAGTCAGGTTCAGTAAATGCATCACTTATGTTTTTAGGTTCAATTTTAGATATTAATGCTATTTGACTTAGATTTCTAAAAGCAGCTCTTGTTTGAACCCTTAATTCAGGATTTCCTATGATTTGGTTAACTGGAAGATTAGGGTTAGATTTTATTATTCTTGGATTAGAATTATCAGGTTGTTTGGGGTTTGTTAATTCCTCTTCTTCCTCCTGATTAGGATTTGAGCCATGTGTATTAATTGAAATGTGATCATTTTCATCAAAGGTTACATTTGTTGCTTTCTCAATTTTTAAAGTAGTTTTATTGTAAACTCTATAGGCCCTACTTGTAGATGAATACCCAAGAAAAATTCCTTGATTAGTTTTTGAAGTAAATTTGCCTAAGTGATATTTAAGATTTAAAATGTGAACTTTACAACAAAAAACTTTAAAATATTTTATGTTAGGTATTTTATTAAAATAGATTTCATAAGATGTTTTGTTGTGAGTTTTATTAATTATAATTCGATTTTGGACATAACAAGTTGTATTAACAGCTTCAGCCCAAAAATATTTTGGTATATTAAATTCATTCAACATTGTTCGGGCAGCTTCTTGTAAGGTTCTATTCTTACATTCAACTAAGTCATTTTGTTGTGGAGTTTTAGGGCAAGAAAACTCATGGTGATAGCCATTTTCTAGGCAAAAATTATTAAAGTTTTGATTTTTGAATTCTCCTCCATTATCACTTCTTAATTTTTTTAATTTTAATTTCTTTATCATTTTCTACTTGTTTACAAAAATGTTTAAATGTTTCAAAGGTTTCACTTTTATTAGATAGGAATTTTACCCAAGTATATTTAGAGTAGTCATCAATGATTACCAAACAATAAAGATTTCCATTCAAGGATTTTATTCCGTGAGAATCAAATAAATCAAAATGTATTAATTCAAGTATTCTATTTGTTTTATTTTGATTTGTAAGTTTATGAGTAGTTTTAATTTGTTTTCCATGTTGACACGAATTACAAAATTTATTTATAGGATTTTCTAATTTTGGCAAACCTTTTACTAACCCATGTTTGCTTAATACCATAACCAAGTTTCATCATTATTTGTTAGAAAACATTTGGAAATTATTTTAGGTAGATGAATAGAGTATATATTTTTATCTCTAAAACCTTTTAGTAATATATTGGTTGAGTCATTGTAACTTATTAAGCATTCCGAAGCTAAAATTTTAACTTGAAATTCTGAATCACAAAGTTGACTTATACTAAGCAAATTATAATTAAAATGTTCAACAAGTAAAACCTTTTTAATTGAAATATTAGACTGTAATTGAATTTCACCTATACCAATTACCTTTAGCTTGCCATTGTTTCCAAAGGCAACTGACCCTAAGTTTTTGAATTCAATATTGGTAAATTTGTGCTGATCCCCAGTCATGTGTCTGGAGCACCCGCTATCCAAGATCCATTTATCCAGAGCTTTGGAATCCTACATAATGTAGGATGAAACCAAAGTGTGGTTAAAGGATTAAGTGAGGAATTTGCTCTGAACTATAGTTTATTGAAATGCATTTAATATTTATTATTTAATGTTTGAATCAAGTAAAGTGATTAGGTTTTAAATTTATTTTTTTAAAATAAGTTTAGTAGAATTTTTAATAAGTTTTAAAATGATTTTTAATAATTTTAAATCAGTTTTAAAATAATTTTTAATAAGTTTTAAAATAATTTTTAATAATTTTAAAATAATTTTTAATAATTTTAAAATAATTTTTAATAAGTTTTAAAATAATTTTTAATAAGTTTTAAAATAATTTTTAATAAGTTTTAAAATAATTTTTAATAATTTTTAATAAGTTTAAAATAATTTTTAATAAGTTTTAAAATAAGTTTAAAATAATTTTTAATAAGTTTTAAAATAAGTTTTAAAATAATTTTTAATAAGTTTTAAAATAATTTTTAATAAGTTTTAAAATAATTTTTAATAAGTTTAAAATAATTTTTAATAAGTTTAAAATATTTTTTAATAAGTTTTAAAATAATTTTTAATAAGTTTTAAAATAATTTTTAATAAGTTTAAAAATAATTTTTAAAATAATATTTAATAATTTTTTAATAGTTTTTACTAAGTTTAAAATAAATTTTAATAATATTTAATAAGATTTTATAATTAATTTTTAATTTATGTTTGAATTAAAGTTTTAATTTAATTATTCGAGAAAGGTTATTGAATCCATGTTAAATTCAAACTTAGCTTTGGGTTAATCAAGCAGGCGTCCTAAGGATAAACTTTCAGTTCAGTGGCAAGGCATACGACCTACTTGAATATCATTAGACCACTTGCTGAAGGCTTTCCAAACTGTTCCCGCTCAAAAAACTTAATACTAAATTTTGGTCTAACTAGCCCATGTTTGACTGGGGTAGTTTCGGTCAGACCCACTAAGTCTAGTGCACCAGGTAGAATTCCGTATTCAGCCTAGCCATGCCTTCGACAAAGTTTCCTTGGCATACTATCATCACAATCCATTCTGATGCTATGTTGTAGGGTTTGGTAAACCTTTTTCATCTAACCGTTCTAAGCAGAAAATAAACCTAATCCTAAGTATTGAGTTTGGTTAATCAAGTTGGTTGTATTGTTTTTCTACTTGCTCCCCCTGAGTCATAGCTTAGATAAGGTCTATCTAAGTAATGGATTTGACTCCTAGGGACCAAGTATAGGGTTGATTCAATTTATTTGGTTAAGAATTTTGTTTGAACCCATGCTTGGACTTGTCTTCTAGTATTTTGACTGATTAAGGATAAGTATGATTTGTTTGTTTGTTTGAGTTTGTAACAGAGTCCTGATTTGTTGTACACGACTCGTTGTGATCCAAGTACCATATTTAGATACTTGGATCCCATTTCGAACCTTTCCAATGTTTGCTTGAGTCGCTTGACTTGACCTTTCAAATCGGAATTTTCTTCCTCAAGGTTTTCAACTTGAGTTGAAGTTCCAACTTGAACTTGGTTAGTCGAGTCACTCAAGTTAACTTGTTTCTTAAGGTGGTCGATCTATTTCCTTAAGTAACAAGTTATTTTGTTTTTCAAATTTTGATAATTTTTTAAACAAACATTTTGTTAGGATCTTGGATGGCTAGAGGGGGGTGAATAGCCTCTTCAAAAGCTAAAACTTAAAGATAAAACTCACACGAGTGGTTAGCGCAGCGGAAAACCAGTTAAGAACAGAATAAGAATAAGGGAAGAAACAAAGCAAACCACAGTGACTCAAGTGTTTACGAGGTTCGGGGATAACTTGCCCCTACTCCTCGGTGTCCGTAAGGTGGACAAGCCGATCTTCGGTAGATCAACCCCGGTGAACACCCGGCTATGAACTTTCTCCTTCTCGGTGGAGTGACCTCTCAACAAAAACTCAACAGGTATGTAGAATATAGCACAAGACTTACTGAGCTTGGTGACTTAGGAGAATCAAAATTAAGCTTACAGTCACGCGAAGGTCAGTGAAAGAGAGAGCAAGTCGAGACAGCCGCTTCTCAGCCCCGAGCGTCAAAGCTTTTGCACCGATCGACAGAGAGTTTTTTTTTCCTTCCCTGAGAAAAACTTCTCCTTAACCCTCTCTTCAACCAGCCTTTTATGTCTCTGCCATCTCTGCCTTTCGCCCGCAACGGATCCCTGCCAAACTGCAGCAAATCTCTGCATCCAGCCATAGCATCGCCAATCACGCTTCTTTCTCATCTGATCATCTGAGCTCACACCAATGGAATTCTGGTCTTCACTGGTGTCTCTGAGCTCCACCCAATCACCATGAGTTGAGCTGATCGATGCCAGATCACCGCCAGATCGCAGCCACGACTTTGCTGCTTTAACAGGTTTACAGTGGAACATAGCAAAAGTCTCTCTGGTATCCTCTACTAATGAAGCTCAATTTGAAATCAACCAATTGCAAATTACCAGTAACCTGCACCTCAAAATCTTGCAGCAGATGGTTAGAAATATTTAGGCAAAAGCAACTTTGAATCAGAAAGAATCAGAGAAAGTGCATGCAAAACAGACTATAGTATGGATCGGTCTGCAGACCGATCCATACGTTCAAATCTCTTTTTCGACATCGATCGGTCTGCGGACCGATCAGAATCTTCCTCGATCTCGGGGCCGATCAGCAGGAAGCCTGATCGGTCTCCGGACCGATCGGGCATCAATCGACCGGTCCCGAGACCGGTCGAGATCGATCTGATAGCATACGGTATTCGCGATGCTACGAGTTCTCATCGATCGGTCGGCGGACCGATCAGTAAGATCAGGGTGTTTCTTGATCGGTCCGTAGACCGATCAGGGCACACTTAGTGTCACTTGGATCGGTCTGCCGACCGATCACCCGTGCCACTTGTGCCAGGATCGGTCATCGATCGATCCAAGGTCAGTGATTTAAGAGGCAAGCTTCCAAGCTTGCTACCCTTAATCCTGTCCAGAGACCGAGCTACCGAGCTCTTCTCCGACTATACATGCCAAGTTTCCATACTTGGACTTCCCAATACCAGATGTCCGATCACCCTTGATCCATCTGGATTTTCCCTTGCCTGGCTTCACTCACCAGGACTTTCCAATTGCCTGGCTTCACTCACCAGGACTTTCCAATTGCCTGGCTTCACTCACCAGGACTTTTCCAATTGCCTGGCTTCACTCACCAGGACTTCTCCAATTGCCTGGCTTCACTCACCAGGACTTTCCCCCGTGCCAAGCTCCTTGCTCGGACTTTTCCCAATCAGATTAATCAGGTCAACCAAGTCAACCCTGATTTGTCTGAGTTAATTCAATATCTGATTGAAACTTAAATCAGTGTCAACATCAAAACAACATCCAGGTCAGACTGTATCAACAATCTCCCCCTTTTTGTTGTTTGACAACACGATTTAAGTTTAGATCAGAAATGCTTTCATATCCATAATTTTAGGGAAATCGGGACCCTCCCCCTAAGACGGATATATCTCAAATATCTTCTCCCCCTTTTTCATATTGAGTTTACAATTCGTCTCTAAACTTCAAATACTCTCTCCCCCTTTGTCAAACACCGAAAAGGTATATATAAAAAAAATATGAGGACTGACAAACACCTCCCCCTTAAACCCATATCATAATCCACAAAAAGAAGTAAGATATGATAGAACTCAAGCAATGTCATATACATAGCATGAAAAAGATATCATAGGAGTACAAAACGCATGAAAATAAACATAATGTCTAAAATAGCAACCATCCAGGACAGGCAATCAACATCGTATCTAGAACAAAGTAGCACAATCAACAATCAATCACATAATCAAAATCAACTCGCATCCTCATCATGAGGAGCAGTGTCATCAGCAACAGGATAAGAGAATCCCTGAGGGGGCACGCCGCTGCCTGAAGATGGATCGTCTGTAGAAGGCTGAGGTGGTGGGTGGCTGGCCATCCATCCCATAAACGCCTGATGAGTAGCCAGCTGATGTCTCTGTAGGGTCTCAAAGCGTCGGTCAATGTGGAGACGTAGACCAACGAACTCAGCAGCCACCATCTCCTCGTGGCGATCAAATCGGTCCTCCAACTCCGCGATCTGCCAGCGCAGATCTGGATCCGCCTCGACAAGTGCAGCTGGAGCAGGAGCACGAGCACCCTGTCGTGGGAGTGGTAACTCACCCAGTGCCCTCCCATCCATCCACCTAATGGTCCCATCCTGACTGAGGATGCCAGATTTGGAAAACGCACGCTTCCCAAGTCGACAATCCTGGCGAACCATCTTCACCAACCTCCCCTTAGAGACATCTATACCCAAAGTCTCGAGCCAATCAGTAATGACATGCCCATAAGGCATATAGACATTGTCGCCGCTTGGCGTGCTATGGAATACGATGGATGCATAGATATTGGACATGATATCAAAATCTAGACGCCGACGTAACCCGTAAAGCATCAGACAGTGATACGGGCGAATCTCTGCCAACGATTTAGTGGTGATCGGTAGAAGACATTGTGTGACCACTTTAAAAAGGATATAGTCAGGAGGAGAAAGGCTAAGGGCTGGAAATGTGGGAAAGTCGTCATCCAACTCATTTAATCCATCCTGTCTGGGGTGTCCAAAGAAATACTCATAGATTGAGTAAGGTGAGGCATCGAGAGGAGGAGGCACGGGGTCTGGCAAATCAGGGTAGAAAGAGAGCAACCCCGTACTTACACGACAAGCCAAATAACCCAAGAAGTCAATCATATTGAAATCAACGTTTTGCTTAGCCACTCGGGTTCTATAATTACCATCCAAAGTCTGATGAAGATTATTATAGAATTCCGAGACTAAGTCAAGGTTGATGTCTCTCTCCAAATATACCAAGGTGTCAAGTTTGTAGTAGGCGATAGTTTCGGTTATGGACGGACAAAATTCGTTCATGTACTTCTTATCAACCGACCTACACGGGAGCAACTTGAAAGTCCTGTCCTTAAAGTTTTTCTCAAACTGTTGGTTCGGGAATCTCCCCGAACTGGATGGTTGAGGTCGGGAAGAGGTAGGAACCTTAGATTTGGACTTATCCGACTTAGAGGTACCCTCCCCTGCAGATTTCTTCCTAAGGATGGGAAATGGGACATGACCGGGGTACACATGGGAGCACAAGACCACAACAGATGAGTACCGACCCAGAAACGCAAATGCAGTGAGAACTAAATTAATGCTAAGGATGAATGGAATGGGAAGAGGAAGTTACCTTGGAGGCATTACTTCGTTCGTCGGAGAAAGAACCGAGGGTCGGCCGGCGCTGGGAAGAAGAAACGAGAGAAGCGGAGAGGTAGGGTTCGCGTGAGACGCCAAAGAGTGGGAGGTTTTAAGAGGGTAGGTGACCAACCCGATCGGACGGCCGTCCGATCAGGAGAAGGATTGAACGATCAGATCCTTGGATCGGAGATAGCGGATCGGTCCCTGGACCGATCAGGCATCCTTCAGATCGGTCCCGGGACCGTTCAAAACGCGAACAGAACCTATCGAAATTTCCTGATCGGTCCAGCGACCGATCAGTGTCTGATACTTCAGACTTCTGATATCTGAAACTCGTATCAAAAGTCCTAAATTTTGTTCCAACAACTTCCTAGGATCCTAGAAGCCCATAGATTATAGTTAGTGATATCAGATGGATAATTCCTAATGATTTGCTCTCAAGAATTGAACTCATTCAAGGCTTAGAAATTCAAAATTTAAACCTTCTCGATTCTTAGCTTCAAAATCAGTGAATCTCCACAAACTTAGGAAATTGCTGAAACTACAATCTGTAGTGAAGCAAAGTCCCAAAACTGACATAGGCTACCTATAACCTATTCCAAAATTCGTCCTCTCTATGATTAGTTTCAAGTTTGTCAAAATAAGTCTTAGTTCCTAATACTTCTTTATCAACTTGTCCTAACATCAATCAAAGTCATGAAATGTATCAAGCAAAAAGTATCAACCAAACACATTAACTATGTTAGACAATTTCTAGACAAAAGTCCAACCAAGATTCCTTGGTTGGAATGTATGAGTAAGATCTAGGAACCAAATACACATGAATTGTGTAATGGTGTTCCCCAAACTCAATTAATGTCTCTTCAACCTAATTATTCAAGGGATGCATGATACATTTTGAATAATTTGGTTGATCCTAGCATCTCACCCCATTTCTAGCAAACAAAAACATTTTGTTAAACCTTATAGTGTATGTGAGATGTTCCCAAGTTGCCCAAATTTTTGTCCCAATTACTCTTGTCATTTTAATAGTCCTTATTGATCATGGTGAAACTCTAATGACCTAAGGAGCCAAACACATTCCCAACTCCCTCCTTAAATGACTAAATTCATTTTCCGGAAGGGGTTTGGTGAAAATATCAGCTAGGTTTGACTTTGACTCAACATATGTGAGTGCAATGTCTCCCCTAGCTACATGATCTCTAATGAAGTGATGACGCACTTCAATGTGTTTTGTCCTTGAATGATGGACTGGATTTTTAGTTAGGTTAATCGTGCTAATGTTATCACATAGCACTTGTACACCCTTGTAAGAAAATCCATAATCCTCTAAGGTGTGTATCATCCACAACAATTGCGATACACTCTCTCCCATGGCAATATATTCAGCCTCGGTCGGAGAAAGAGCAACACAATGTTGCTTCCGACTTGACCAACTAACTAAAGATGACCCTAAAAATTGGCAACCCCCACTCGTACTTTTCCGATCCAATTTGCACCCAGCATAATCGGAATCGGTATAACCTATCAAGTCAAAAGACTCGGTACGAGGATACCAAAGACCTACTCTTATTGTGCCCTTAAGATATCTCAAAATTCTTTTAACTGCAATTAAATGAGATTCCTTTGCACAGACTTGATACCTAGCGCACATGCAAAAAGTATATCGGGTCCACTGGCTGTGAGATATGAAGACTACCGATCATGCTTCTATATTGCGTTAGATCAACTGGTTTTCCACTCTCATCATTGTCAAGGCGAGTGTTTGTCGCCATTGGAGTGGACACTTCCTTAGAGTCACTCATATTGAATTTTCTGAGCATCTCTTGAGTGTATTTTGCTTGATGGACATAAATACCATCTCTAGTTTGTTTGATTTCGAGTCCAAGGAAGAAAGTCAATTCTCCCACTAGACTCATCTCAAACTCACTCTCCATGTGAGTGATGAACTCATTTAAATAGCCCTTGTTGTTTGAGCCACAAATTATGTCATCGACATATACTTGGGCTACAAAAATATTTTCACCATCTCTACGTAGAAATAGTGTTGGGTCTATTTGTCCTCTAACAAAGCCCTTCTCTAGTAGGTATGTTGACAACCTTTCGTACCAAGCTCGTGGTGCTTGTTTAAGCCCATAAAGTGCTTTCTTGAGCTTGTACACGTGATTTGGAGATTCGGTATTCACAAATCCCGGTGGTTGTTCAACATAAACTTCTTCCTTAATGAGACCATTTAAGAAGGCCGATTTTACATCCATTTGATAGAGCTTGAAACCTCTATGTGCAGCAAAAGCTAGCATTAAGCGAATGGACTCTAATCGGGCCACTGGAGCATATGTCTCATCATAATCAAGGCCTTCAACTTGACTATAGCCCTTGGCTACAAGTCTTGCCTTGTTTCTAACTACCTCTCCCTTTTGGTTCAATTTGTTCTTGAAGACCCATTTGGTTCCAATAATGGTGGTCTTCTTAGGTCTGGGAACCAAGTCCCATACTTGGCTCCTTTCAAATTGACCTAATTCGTCTTGCATAGCTATGATCCACTCAGGATCATGCAATGCCTCATCAATTAATCTAGGTTCAATTTCTGAGATCAAAGCGACCTCATTGGACTCATTTCTAAAGAATGACCTAGTCCTAACCCCTTGATGGATGTCTCCCACAATCTGGTCTTGGGGGTGACTAGTGTCTAACCTAGACTGCCTTGGTGCTGATGGTGCCTCATGAGTGGTCTCACTTGGCACAGACAAGGACTCAATATCAGGCAATGGATCCACCTGAGTTCTTTGTTGTCCTTGCTCATCATTATCAGAGTCAATTTCGACTCTTTCGATGTTTTGGTCATTCAAACTTAGCCTTCTAAGTTCGAATTGAATTTGTTCTACATCCCTTGATTGATCATTTAAATTAGGGATTTCTTCAAAAGCTACATCAGAGGACTCTTCAATCAATTTAGTCCTACTGTTGTAGACTCGATAGGCTTTGCTGGTGAGTGAATACCCGACCAGTATCCCTTCATCAGCCTTAGCCGTGAACTTCCCAAGATGATCCTTTGTGTTCAAGATAAACACCTTACAACCAAACACCCTAAGATGTTTAATTGTAGGTGGTTTCCCAAACCAAAGTTCATGAGGGGTCTTTCCTAAAAATCTGTGTATTAGGACTCGATTTTGCACATAGCAAGTTGTACTCTTCAGCCCATAAGTAGCTCGGCAAAGAGTACTCATTGAGCATGCTTCGTGCAGCTTCCTGTAGGACTCGGTTCTTTCTCTCCACAACCCCATTTTGCTGTGGGGTCCTTGGAGTAGAGAACTCATGTCTATAACCCTTCTCTTGACAAAACTCTAAAAACCTATGGTTTTGGAATTCACCACCATGATCACTCCTAATGGTTTTAATTGTGGTTGATTTTTCATTTTCCGTTCTTCTACAAAAAGAAATGAAAATATCTATGGTTTGGTCCTTATGTTTCAAAAAGAAGGTCCAAGTATATCTAGTGAAATCATCAATAATCACAAGACAATATCTACTTCCATTCAAAGATATTACACTACTGCAATCAAATAGGTCCATGTGCAATAAGTCTAACGGAGTAGAAGTACTTACAATGCTTTTACCTTTATGAACCGCTTTTGTTTGCTTACCCTTTTGACATGCATCACATAGTTTGTTCTTTTGATATTTGATGCTTGGTAAGCCTCGCACTAATCCTTTGTTTGCTAGCTTCGGATGTTCTTCATGTTTACATGTGCCAACCTTCTATGCCATAGCCAAGACTCTTCTTCTTTCGACATGAAACACTTAATCAAAGCATTAGTAGCACTTTTAAATGATACTTGATAAATATTGTCTACCCTTGTGCCTACTAGTACTGTGTCAAGTGTGTCAATGTTTTTAACCAAACATTGACTTGAATGAAATTCAATTGTGTAACCCGTATCACACAATTGACTGACACTTAGGAGATTAAAAGTCATTCCCTTGACTAGAAGGACATTCTTGATATGAAGACATTCGGATATATGAATGTCTCCAACTCCTATTACCTTAAGACTACCATTGTTACCAAAGGACACATTACCTCTACTTTTGTTTTGAAGAGAAGCAAATAGAGATTTGTCCCCGGTCATGTGCTTGGAGCATCCACTATCAACAAACCAAGTTGATAGGTGCTCCCCCTCGATCAATGCCTACAAGATACGAAAGATAGATGTTTTAGGTACCCAAATCTTGGGACCTAATGCATCTACAAGAAGTGACCTAGGAACCCATGCTTTGGTCATACCCTTCCTAGTTCCATGAACCCTAGAATCATTTGATCTATGGTATTGGGTCCTAGACACTAATGAGATAAAACTCGATTCTTTGGGTTGATAACCTATCCCGGCTTTGTTGTAGACTGCCCTTTGGGCATTTAAGATCATGTCTAATGTCTTAGAGCTAGTTGAGAATTTCTCAAGCATTTTCTTGAGCTTCTCAACCTCACTCTTCAAAGCCTTGTTCTCATCTTCAAGAAGCTCTAGATGAAGGTCATCAACCTCATCTTCCCTAAGAGCCTTTAGCATTTCTACTTCTTCTTTTAACAATTTATTTTCTGTTTTCGACTTTTTAAGCAATGTAGATAAATGAGTAATAGTCTTATAACATTTTTCTACATGAGAAGAGGTTACCTCTTCACCATCCGAGGATGATGAGGCCGCGTTTGAAGCATCACTTGAGTTGCCATCGCTTCCGGAGTCCTCCCTTGCCATGAGTGCTAAATGGCGAGTGCTCTTCTCCTTCTTCTCTTCTTCCTCGGATGAGCTTGAAGATGACTCATCCCAAGTGGCCTTAAGGGCCTTCTTCTTTTTGCTTCTTTCTTCTTTCTTCTTGGCTCGTTCTTCCTTCTTCTTGGCTCGTTCTTCCTTCTTGAGCTTAGGACACTCACTTCGGTAGTGCCCTTTCTTACTACATTCATAGCACGTAACGTTAGATTTATCAATGTTCGGATCATTAGGTTTACCTTTGTATCTTCGGCTTCTTCTCATGATCCTCCTCACGAAATTCGCCATTTCGCTTGATGACGATGATTCGCCTTCGTCATCGGACTCGGAGGAAGAGGTGGATGAGGAGATCTCCTTTTCTTTCTTCTTTTCCTTCTTCCTTCTCCCATCCTTGCTCCTTTCTCCTGCAACAAGAGCAATACCTTTCTCCTTTTGGCCTTTGTTAGCAAGTTCATGTAATTCCATTTCACAGAAAAATTCATCTAACTTGACAATTGAAAGATCCTTGGATACCTTGTAGGCATCTACCATAGATGACCACAAGGCATTCCTAGGAAAAGCTTTAAGTGCATACCTTACAAGATCGCGGTTTTCTACATGTTCATCTATGGAATGGAGACCGTTAATGATCTCTTTAAACCTACCATGAAGTTCACTTACATTCTCATTTTCCTTCATGGTGAGGTTCTGGAGTTGGTTGAGGAACAAGTCTCTCTTGGCAATTCGAGAGTCCCGAGTCCCTTCTTGAAGCTCAATGAGCTTGTTCCATAGATCTCTTGCACTAGTAAAAGGACCTACCTTGACTAGTTGGTCCTTGGCGATTCCACATTGCAAGGTGACCATGGCCTTGGCATCGGCTTGTGCTTTGCGGAGTTGTTCGGTAGACCACCTTGACGATTCGAGCTCCTTACCTTCCTCATCTCTTGGTGGTGTGTAGCCTTCCTTGACTGAGAACCACATGGCAATGTTCGTCTTTAGGTAATACTCCATGCGTCCCTTCCAGTACTGGAAATCTGCCCCTTCAAAGTAAGGTGGTCGATTTGTGCTAAAACCTTCCCTCATGGCCATCTCTTTGCTCTTAGGTTGTTAAGCCGGATGAAGAGCTCCAAGCTCTGATACCACTTGTTAGGATCTTGGATGGCTAGAGGGGGGTGAATAGCCTCTTCAAAAGCTAAAACTTAAAGATAAAACTCACACGAGTGGTTAGCGCAGCGGAAAACCAGTTAAGAACAGAATAAGAATAAGGGAAGAAACAAAGCAAACCACAGTGACTCAAGTGTTTACGAGGTTCGGGGATAACTTGCCCCTACTCCTCGGTGTCCGTAAGGTGGACAAGCCGATCTTCGGTAGATCAACCCCGGTGAACACCCGGCTATGAACTTTCTCCTTCTCGGTGGAGTGACCTCTCAACAAAAACTCAACAGGTATGTAGAATATAGCACAAGACTTACTGAGCTTGGTGACTTAGGAGAATCAAAATTAAGCTTACAGTCACGCGAAGGTCAGTGAAAGAGAGAGCAAGTCGAGACAGCCGCTTCTCAGCCCCGAGCGTCAAAGCTTTTGCACCGATCGACAGAGAGTTTTTTTTTCCTTCCCTGAGAAAAACTTCTCCTTAACCCTCTCTTCAACCAGCCTTTTATGTCTCTGCCATCTCTGCCTTTCGCCCGCAACGGATCCCTGCCAAACTGCAGCAAATCTCTGCATCCAGCCATAGCATCGCCAATCACGCTTCTTTCTCATCTGATCATCTGAGCTCACACCAATGGAATTCTGGTCTTCACTGGTGTCTCTGAGCTCCACCCAATCACCATGAGTTGAGCTGATCGATGCCAGATCACCGCCAGATCGCAGCCACGACTTTGCTGCTTTAACAGGTTTACAGTGGAACATAGCAAAAGTCTCTCTGGTATCCTCTACTAATGAAGCTCAATTTGAAATCAACCAATTGCAAATTACCAGTAACCTGCACCTCAAAATCTTGCAGCAGATGGTTAGAAATATTTAGGCAAAAGCAACTTTGAATCAGAAAGAATCAGAGAAAGTGCATGCAAAACAGACTATAGTATGGATCGGTCGGCAGACCGATCCATACGTTCAAATCTCTTTTTCGATCGTTACTGATCGGTCTGCGGACCGATCAGGAACTAACCTGATCGGTCCTCAGACCGATCAGGTGTCGCGCGCACAAGCCTGATCGGTCTCCGGACCGATCAGGCATCAATCTGACCGGTCCCGAGACCGGTCAGTATTCGCAGTATGCTACTGAGTTCTCACTGATCGGTCGGCGGACCGATCAGTAACAACACAGTATGCTACTGGGTGTTTACTGATCGGTCCGTAGACCGATCAGGGCACACTTAGTGTCACTGGATCGGTCTGCCGACCGATCACCCGTGCCACTTGTGCCACTGGATCGGTCATCAGATCGATCCAAGGCTGTGATTTAAGAGGCAAGCTTCCAAGCTTGCTACCCTTAATCCTGACAGTCCAGAGACCGAGCTACCGAGCTCTTCTCCGACTATACATGCCAAGTTTCCATACTTGGACTTCCCAATACCAGATGTCCGATCACCCTTGATCCATCTGGATTTTCCCTGCCTGGCTTCACTCACCAGGACTTTCCAATTGCCGGCTTCACTCACCAGGACTTTCCAATTGCCTGGCTTCACTCACCAGGACTTTCCAATTGCCTGGCTTCACTCACCAGGACTTTCCAATTGCCTGGCTTCACTCACCAGGACTTTTCCCGTGCCAAGCTCCTTGCTCGGACTTTTCCCAATCAGATTAATCAGGTCAACCAAGTCAACCCTGATTTGTCTGAGTTAATTCAATATCTGATTGAAACTTAAATCAGTGTCAACATCAAAACAACATCCAGGTCAGACTGTATCAACAATCTCCCCCTTTTTGTTGTTTGACAACACGATTTAAGTTTAGATCAGAAATGCTTTCATATCCATAATTTTAGGGAAATCGGGATCCTCCCCCTAAGACGGATATATCTCAAATATCTTCTCCCCTTTTTTTCATATTGAGTTTACAATTCGTCTCTAAACTTCAAATACTCTCTCCCCCTTTGTCAAACACCGAAAAGGTATATATATAAAAAAAATATGAGGACTGACAAACACCTCCCCCTTAAACCCATATCATAATCCACAAAAAGAAGTAAGATATGATAGAACTCAAGCAATGTCATATACATAGCATGAAAAAGATATCATAGGAGTACAAAACGCATGAAAATAAACATAATGTCTAAAATAGCAACCATCCAGGACAGGCAATCAACATCGTATCTAGAACAAAGTAGCACAATCAACAATCAATCACATAATCAAAATCAACTCGCATCCTCATCATGAGGAGCAGTGTCATCAGCAACAGGATAAGAGAATCCCTGAGGGGGCACGCCGCTGCCTGAAGATGGATCGTCTGTAGAAGGCTGAGGTGGTGGGTGGCTGGCCATCCATCCCATAAACGCCTGATGAGTAGCCAGCTGATGTCTCTGTAGGGTCTCAAAGCGTCGGTCAATGTGGAGACGTAGACCAACGAACTCAGCAGCCACCATCTCCTCGTGGCGATCAAATCGGTCCTCCAACTCCGCGATCTGCCAGCGCAGATCTGGATCCGCCTCGACAAGTGCAGCTGGAGCAGGAGCACGAGCACCCTGTCGTGGGAGTGGTAACTCACCCAGTGCCCTTCCATCCATCCACCTAATGGTCCCATCCTGACTGAGGATGCCAGATTTGGAAAACGCACGCTTCCCAAGTCGACAATCCTGGCGAACCATCTTCACCAACCTCCCCTTAGAGACATCTATACCCAAAGTCTCGAGCCAATCAGTAATGACATGCCCATAAGGCATATAGACATTGTCGCCGCTTGGCGTGCTATGGAATACGATGGATGCATAGATATTGGACATGATATCAAAATCTAGACGCCGACGTAACCCGTAAAGCATCAGACAGTGATACGGGCGAATCTCTGCCAACGATTTAGTGGTGATCGGTAGAAGACATTGTGTGACCACTTTAAAAAGGATATAGTCAGGAGGAGAAAGGCTAAGGGCTGGAAATGTGGGAAAGTCGTCATCCAACTCATTTAATCCATCTTGTCTGGGGTGTCCAAAGAAATACTCATAGATTGAGTAAGGTGAGGCATCGAGAGGAGGAGGCACGGGGTCTGGCAAATCAGGGTAGAAAGAGAGCAACCCCGTACTTACACGACAAGCCAAATAACCCAAGAAGTCAATCATATTGAAATCAACGTTTTGCTTAGCCACTCGGGTTCTATAATTACCATCCAAAGTCTGATGAAGATTATTATAGAATTCCGAGACTAAGTCAAGGTTGATGTCTCTCTCCAAATATACCAAGGTGTCAAGTTTGTAGTAGGCGATAGTTTCGGTTATGGACGGACAAAATTCGTTCATGTACTTCTTATCAACCGACCTACACGGGAGCAACTTGAAAGTCCTGTCCTTAAAGTTTTTCTCAAACTGTTGGTTCGGGAATCTCCCCGAACTGGATGGTTGAGGTCGGGAAGAGGTAGGAACCTTAGATTTGGACTTATCCGACTTAGAGGTACCCTCCCCTGCAGATTTCTTCCTAAGGATGGGAAATGGGACATGACCGGGGTACACATGGGAGCACAAGACCACAACAGATGAGTACCGACCCAGAAACGCAAATGCAGTGAGAACTAAATTAATGCTAAGGATGAATGGAATGGGAAGAGGAAGTTACCTTGGAGGCATTACTTCGTTCGTCGGAGAAAGAACCGAGGGTCGGCCGGCGCTGGGAAGAAGAAACGAGAGAAGCGGAGAGGTAGGGTTCGCGTGAGACGCCAAAGAGTGGGAGGTTTTAAGAGGGTAGGTGACCAACCCGATCGGACGGCCGTCCGATCAGGAGAAGGATTGAACGATCAGATCCTTGGATCGGAGATAGCGGATCGGTCCCTGGACCGATCAGGCATCCTTCAGATCGGTCCCGGGACCGTTCAAAACGCGAACAGAACCTATCGGAATTTCCTGATCGGTCCAGCGACCGATCAGTGTCTGATACTTCAGACTTCTGATATCTGAAACTCGTATCAAAAGTCCTAAATTTTGTTCCAACAACTTCCTAGGATCCTAGAAGCCCATAGATTATAGTTAGTGATATCAGATGGATAATTCCTAATGATTTGCTCTCAAGAATTGAACTCATTCAAGGCTTAGAAATTCAAAATTTAAACCTTCTCGATTCTTAGCTTCAAAATCAGTGAATCTCCACAAACTTAGGAAATTGCTGAAACTACAATCTGTAGTGAAGCAAAGTCCCAAAACTGACATAGGCTACCTATAACCTATTCCAAAATTCGTCCTCTCTATGATTAGTTTCAAGTTTGTCAAAATAAGTCTTAGTTCCTAATACTTCTTTATCAACTTGTCCTAACATCAATCAAAGTCATGAAATGTATCAAGCAAAAAGTATCAACCAAACACATTAACTATGTTAGACAATTTCTAGACAAAAGTCCAACCAAGATTCCTTGGTTGGAATGTATGAGTAAGATCTAAGAACCAAATACACATGAATTGTGTAATGGTGTTCCCCAAACTCAATTAATGTCTCTTCAACCTAATTATTCAAGGGATGCATGATACATTTTGAATAATTTGGTTGATCCTAGCATCTCACCCCATTTCTAGCAAACAAAAACATTTTGTTAAACCTTATAGTGTATGTGAGATGTTCCCAAGTTGCCCAAATTTTTGTCCCAATTACTCTTGTCATTTTAATAGTCCTTATTGATCATGGTGAAACTCTAATGACCTAAGGAGCCAAACACATTCCCAACTCCCTCCTTAAATGACTAAATTCATTTTCCGGAAGGGGTTTGGTGAAAATATCAGCTAGGTTTGACTTTGACTCAACATATGTGAGTGCAATGTCTCCCTAGCTACATGATCTCTAATGAAGTGATGACGCACTTCAATGTGTTTTGTCCTTGAATGATGGACTGGATTTTTAGTTAGGTTAATCGTGCTAATGTTATCACATAGCACTTGTACACCCTTGTAAGAAAATCCATAATCCTCTAAGGTGTGTATCATCCACAACAATTGCGATACACTCTCTCCCATGGCAATATATTCAGCCTCGGTCGTGGAGAGAGCAACACAATGTTGCTTCCGACTTGACCAACTAACTAAAGATGACCCTAAAAATTGGCAACCCCCACTCGTACTTTTCCGATCCAATTTGCACCCAGCATAATCGGAATCGGTATAACCTATCAAGTCAAAAGACTCGGTACGAGGATACCAAAGACCTACTCTTATTGTGCCCTTAAGATATCTCAAAATTCTTTTAACTGCAATTAAATGAGATTCCTTTGCACAGACTTGATACCTAGCGCACATGCCCACAGCAAAAAGTATATCGGGTCTAGCTGTGAGATATGAAGACTACCGATCATGCTTCTATATTGCGTTAGATCAACTGGTTTTCCACTCATCATTGTCAAGGCGAGTGTTTGTCGCCATTGGAGTGGACACTTCCTTAGAGTCACTCATATTGAATTTTCTGAGCATCTCTTGAGTGTATTTTGCTTGATGGACATAAATACCATCTCTAGTTTGTTTGATTTCGAGTCCAAGGAAGAAAGTCAATTCTCCCACTAGACTCATCTCAAACTCACTCTCCATGTGAGTGATGAACTCATTTAAATAGCCCTTGTTGTTTGAGCCACAAATTATGTCATCGACATATACTTGGGCTACAAAAATATTTTCACCATCTCTACGTAGAAATAGTGTTGGGTCTATTTGTCCTCTAACAAAGCCCTTCTCTAGTAGGTATGTTGACAACCTTTCGTACCAAGCTCGTGGTGCTTGTTTAAGCCCATAAAGTGCTTTCTTGAGCTTGTACACGTGATTTGGAGATTCGGTATTCACAAATCCCGGTGGTTGTTCAACATAAACTTCTTCCTTAATGAGACCATTTAAGAAGGCCGATTTTACATCCATTTGATAGAGCTTGAAACCTCTATGTGCAGCAAAAGCTAGCATTAAGCGAATGGACTCTAATCGGGCCACTGGAGCATATGTCTCATCATAATCAAGGCCTTCAACTTGACTATAGCCCTTGGCTACAAGTCTTGCCTTGTTTCTAACTACCTCTCCCTTTTGGTTCAATTTGTTCTTGAAGACCCATTTGGTTCCAATAATGGTGGTCTTCTTAGGTCTGGGAACCAAGTCCCATACTTGGCTCCTTTCAAATTGACCTAATTCGTCTTGCATAGCTATGATCCACTCAGGATCATGCAATGCCTCATCAATTAATCTAGGTTCAATTTCTGAGATCAAAGCGACCTCATTGGACTCATTTCTAAAGAATGACCTAGTCCTAACCCCTTGATGGATGTCTCCCACAATCTGGTCTTGGGGGTGACTAGTGTCTAACCTAGACCGCCTTGGTGCTGATGGTGCCTCATGAGTGGTCTCACTTGGCACAGACAAGGACTCAATATCAGGCAATGGATCCACCTGAGTTCTTTGTTGTCCTTGCTCATCATTATCAGAGTCAATTTCGACTCTTTCGATGTTTTGGTCATTCAAACTTAGCCTTCTAAGTTCGAATTGAATTTGTTCTACATCCCTTGATTGATCATTTAAATTAGGGATTTCTTCAAAAGCTACATCAGAGGACTCTTCAATCAATTTAGTCCTACTGTTGTAGACTCGATAAGCTTTGCTGGTGAGTGAATACCCGACCAGTATCCCTTCATCAGCCTTAGCCGTGAACTTCCCAAGATGATCCTTTGTGTTCAAGATAAACACCTTACAACCAAACACCCTAAGATGTTTAATTGTAGGTGGTTTCCCAAACCAAAGTTCATGAGGGGTCTTTCCTAAAAATCTGTGTATTAGGACTCGATTTTGCACATAGCAAGCTGTACTCACAGCTTCGGCCCATAAGTAGCTCGGCAAAGAGTACTCATTGAGCATGCTTCGTGCAGCTTCCTGTAGGACTCGGTTCTTTCTCTCCACAACCCCATTTTGCTGTGGGGTCCTTGGAGTAGAGAACTCATGTCTATAACCCTTCTCTTGACAAAACTCTAAAAACCTATGGTTTTGGAATTCACCACCATGATCACTCCTAATGGTTTTAATTGTGGTTGATTTTTCATTTTCCGTTCTTCTACAAAAAGAAATGAAAATATCTATGGTTTGGTCCTTATGTTTCAAAAAGAAGGTCCAAGTATATCTAGTGAAATCATCAATAATCACAAGACAATATCTACTTCCATTCAAAGATATTACACTACTGCAATCAAATAGGTCCATGTGCAATAAGTCTAACGGAGTAGAAGTACTTACAATGCTTTTACCTTTATGAACCGCTTTTGTTTGCTTACCCTTTTGACATGCATCACATAGTTTGTTCTTTTGATATTTGATGCTTGGTAAGCCTCGCACTAATCCTTTGTTTGCTAGCTTCGGATGTTCTTCATGTTTACATGTGCCAACCTTCTATGCCATAGCCAAGACTCTTCTTCTTTCGACATGAAACACTTAATCAAAGCATTAGTAGCACTTTTAAATGATACTTGATAAATATTGTCTACCCTTGTGCCTACTAGTACTGTGTCAAGTGTGTCAATGTTTTTAACCAAACATTGACTTGAATGAAATTCAATTGTGTAACCCGTATCACACAATTGACTGACACTTAGGAGATTAAAAGTCATTCCCTTGACTAGAAGGACATTCTTGATATGAAGACATTCGGATATATGAATGTCTCCAACTCCTATTACCTTAAGACTACCATTGTTACCAAAGGACACATTACCTCTACTTTTGTTTTGAAGAGAAGCAAATAGAGATTTGTCCCCGGTCATGTGCTTGGAGCATCCACTATCAACAAACCAAGTTGATAGGTGCTCCCCCTCGATCAATGCCTACAAGATACGAAAGATAGATGTTTTAGGTACCCAAATCTTGGGACCTAATGCATCTACAAGAAGTGACCTAGGAACCCATGCTTTGGTCATACCCTTCCTAGTTCCATGAACCCTAGAATCATTTGATCTATGGTATTGGGTCCTAGACACTAATGAGATAAAACTCGATTCTTTGGGTTGATAACCTATCCCGGCTTTGTTGTAGACTGCCCTTTGGGCATTTAAGATCATGTCTAATGTCTTAGAGCTAGTTGAGAATTTCTCAAGCATTTTCTTGAGCTTCTCAACCTCACTCTTCAAAGCCTTGTTCTCATCTTCAAGAAGCTCTAGATGAAGGTCATCAACCTCATCTTCCCTAAGAGCCTTTAGCATTTCTACTTCTTCTTTTAACAATTTATTTTCTGTTTTCGACTTTTTAAGCAATGTAGATAAATGAGTAATAGTCTTATAACATTTTTCTACATGAGAAGAGGTTACCTCTTCACCATCCGAGGATGATGAGGCCGCGTTTGAAGCATCACTTGAGTTGCCATCGCTTCCGGAGTCCTCCCTTGCCATGAGTGCTAAATGGCGAGTGCTCTTCTCCTTCTTCTCTTCTTCCTCGGATGAGCTTGAAGATGACTCATCCCAAGTGGCCTTAAGGGCCTTCTTCTTTTTGCTTCTTTCTTCTTTCTTCTTGGCTCGTTCTTCCTTCTTCTTGGCTCGTTCTTCCTTCTTGAGCTTAGGACACTCACTTCGGTAGTGCCCTTTCTTACTACATTCATAGCACGTAACGTTAGATTTATCAATGTTCGGATCATTAGGTTTACCTTTGTATCTTCGGCTTCTTCTCATGATCCTCCTCACGAAATTCGCCATTTCGCTTGATGACGATGATTCGCCTTCGTCATCGGACTCGGAGGAAGAGGTGGATGAGGAGATCTCCTTTTCTTTCTTCTTTTCCTTCTTCCTTCTCCCATCCTTGCTCCTTTCTCCTGCAACAAGAGCAATACCTTTCTCCTTTTGGCCTTTGTTAGCAAGTTCATGTAATTCCATTTCACAGAAAAATTCATCTAACTTGACAATTGAAAGATCCTTGGATACCTTGTAGGCATCTACCATAGATGACCACAAGGCATTCCTAGGAAAAGCTTTAAGTGCATACCTTACAAGATCGCGGTTTTCTACATGTTCATCTATGGAATGGAGACCGTTAATGATCTCTTTAAACCTACCATGAAGTTCACTTACATTCTCATTTTCCTTCATGGTGAGGTTCTGGAGTTGGTTGAGGAACAAGTCTCTCTTGGCAATTCGAGAGTCCCGAGTCCCTTCTTGAAGCTTAATGAGCTTGTTCCATAGATCTCTTGCACTAGTAAAAGGACCTACCTTGACTAGTTGGTCCTTGGCGATTCCACATTGCAAGGTGACCATGGCCTTGGCATCGGCTTGTGCTTTGCGGAGTTGTTCGGTAGACCACCTTGACGATTCGAGCTCCTTACCTTCCTCATCTCTTGGTGGTGTGTAGCCTTCCTTGACTGAGAACCACATGGCAATGTCCGTCTTTAGGTAATACTCCATGCGTCCCTTCCAGTACTGGAAATCTGCCCCTTCAAAGTAAGGTGGTCGATTTGTGCTAAAACCTTCCCTCATGGCCATCTCTTTGCTCTTAGGTTGTTAAGCCGGATGAAGAGCTCCAAGCTCTGATACCACTTGTTAGGATCTTGGATGGCTAGAGGGGGTGAATAGCCTCTTCAAAAGCTAAAACTTAAAGATAAAACTCACACGAGTGGTTAGCGCAGCGGAAAACCAGTTAAGAACAGAATAAGAATAAGGGAAGAAACAAAGCAAACCACAGTGACTCAAGTGTTTACGAGGTTCGGGGATAACTTGCCCCTACTCCTCGGTGTCCGTAAGGTGGACAAGCCGATCTTCGGTAGATCAACCCCGGTGAACACCCGGCTATGAACTTTCTCCTTCTCGGTGGAGTGACCTCTCAACAAAAACTCAACAGGTATGTAGAATATAGCACAAGACTTACTGAGCTTGGTGACTTAGGAGAATCAAAATTAAGCTTACAGTCACGCGAAGGTCAGTGAAAGAGAGAGCAAGTCGAGACAGCCGCTTCTCAGCCCCGAGCGTCAAAGCTTTTGCACCGATCGACAGAGAGTTTTTTTTTCCTTCCCTGAGAAAAACTTCTCCTTAACCCTCTCTTCAACCAGCCTTTTATGTCTCTGCCATCTCTGCCTTTCGCCCGCAACGGATCCCTGCCAAACTGCAGCAAATCTCTGCATCCAGCCATAGCATCGCCAATCACGCTTCTTTCTCATCTGATCATTTGAGCTCACACCAATGGAATTCTGGTCTTCACTGGTGTCTCTGAGCTCCACCCAATCACCATGAGTTGAGCTGATCGATGCCAGATCACCGCCAGATCGCAGCCACGACTTTGCTGCTTTAACAGGTTTACAGTGGAACATAGCAAAAGTCTCTCTGGTATCCTCTACTAATGAAGCTCAATTTGAAATCAACCAATTGCAAATTACCAGTAACCTGCACCTCAAAATCTTGCAGCAGATGGTTAGAAATATTTAGGCAAAAGCAACTTTGAATCAGAAAGAATCAGAGAAAGTGCATGCAAAACAGACTATAGTATGGATCGGTCTGCAGACCGATCCATACGTTCAAATCTCTTTTTCGATCGTTACTGATCGGTCTGCGGACCGATCAGGAACTAACCTGATCGGTCCTCAGACCGATCAGGTGTCGCGCGCACAAGCCTGATCGGTCTCCGGACCGATCAGGCATCAATCTGACCGGTCCCGAGACCGGTCAGTATTATGCTACTGAGTTCTCACTGATCGGTCGGCGGACCGATCAGTAACAACACAGTATGCTACTGGGTGTTTACTGATCGGTCCGTAGACCGATCAGGGCACACTTAGTGTCACTGGATCGGTCTGCCGACCGATCACCCGTGCCACTTGTGCCACTGGATCGGTCATCAGATCGATCCAAGGCTGTGATTTAAGAGGCAAGCTTCCAAGCTTGCTACCCTTAATCCTGACAGTCCAGAGACCGAGCTACCGAGCTCTTCTCCGACTATACATGCCAAGTTTCCATACTTGGACTTCCCAATACCAGATGTCCGATCACCCTTGATCCATCTGGATTTTTCCTTGCCTGGCTTCACTCACCAGGACTTTCCAATTGCCTGGCTTCACTCACCAGGACTTTCCAATTGCCTGGCTTCACTCACCAGGACTTTCCAATTGCCTGGCTTCACTCACCAGGACTTTCCAATTGCCTGGCTTCACTCACCAGGACTTTTCCCGTGCCAAGCTCCTTGCTCGGACTTTTCCCAATCAGATTAATCAGGTCAACCAAGTCAACCCTGATTTGTCTGAGTTAATTCAATATCTGATTGAAACTTAAATCAGTGTCAACATCAAAACAACATCCAGGTCAGACTGTATCAACACATTTAACTACTTTAAGTAAATTTGACTTGGAATAAATTGTTACCATATTTGGATCTTCTGATCCGTTGCTTTTGTCGGACTCTATCTCGGATTCATACTCTTCGTCGGACTCGGACCCGGAATCTTCGTTTCTTGCCATTAATGCAAGATGACTCGAGTGCTTCGTTTGCTCCTCGTCGGATTCGTCGGAAGAAGTTTCGTCCCATGTTGCATGGAGAGCCTTCTTTCGTCTTGTTGATTTGGGTCTTTCTTCTTTCCGATTTGGGCATTCATTTTTGAAATGCCCCTTCTTGTTGCATCCATAGCAGATTACTTCTGATTTGTTTTGGATTTGGTTCGGTGGGGTCTTCTTGGTGCTTCTTCTAAACTTCTTAGTCAACAACTTTCGGACCATGTTGACTAATTCTTCTTAGTTCGTTGAGTCCGAGTCTGGTTCGCTTTCTGACTCAACCTTGGTTTTTTATTTTGTTTCCTTGCTTGAACTTGCATACAACGCTACACCTTTCTCGACATGGCTTGTGTTAGACTGTTCGTGTAATTCCAATTCACAAAATAACTCGTCTAACTTAAGAATTGAAAGATCTTTGGAAACTTTGTATGCATCTACAATCGATGCCCATAAAGCATTCCTCAGAAAGGCGTTCAGAGCGTACCTTATCATGTCATGGTTTTCCAGGTTGTGTCCGATTAGGTGGAGGTCGTTGAGTATGTCCTTCAGACGAGCGTGTAGTGACGAGGCCGTCTCTCCAGGAAACATTTTTATATTAAATAAATTGTTTAAAAGTAAATCCCTTTTGTTTACCTTTGAGTCGTCGGTTCCTTCGTGTAGTTTGATTAGTGAGTCCCACAATTCTTTGGCGTTGTCATAGGGACCGACTCAGTTCAACTCCTCCATCGTGAGCTCGCACTGAATGGTGTTGATTGCCTTGTAATTCAGTTGAGCCTTCTTGATCATTTGAGGAGTCCATTCTTCTGGTTCTAGGGTTGTTCCGTCTTTCGTCGGTAGAGTGTAACCTTTTAGGATTGTGAACCAGAGCTCGATGTCGGACTTCAAGTAGCACTCCATTCTATTTTTCCAATAACTAGAGTTTTCTCCTTTGAATAGTGGAGGCCTTACGGTGTTGTAACCTTCTTGATAAGAATTCGACATCCTTGCAAGATAAGAATTAAGAGAGAAATATTTCCAAGACTTTCGTCTTGGGATTAGTAGTGCTTGAGAAGAAAAATAAAATAGAAAAAATTTCTAAAAGAAAAGAGAAAAGTTTTTAAAAAAATTACTTTGAAAATCGGTTAAGAAATTTCAGAGCTAACCTGCTCTGATACCAATTGATAGATCGAGTAGTTGCGATAGAGGGAGGGGGGGTTAATATCGCTTTTTAAAACTCTTCTTTTCGTATATTAAAAATCAAAGTTAAGCAGCGGAAATTAAACAAAGAGACACGTTCTTTTACTTCGTTCAGAGCCTAGCTCGACTCCTACTCGAAGACCCGCGGTCCTTGACCGCACCGATGGGCAAATCACTATAACTCTTCTCTTCGATATCCTTGGAGAGAAGTAGATCGTACAAGTACAAATAGAATAAGATAGTAACAATCCTACTATCTTATTGAAATTAAGTGCAATAAAAAATATACCGACAATTATGTGTAGGTTGAAGCTCGGTCGGCACTTCCGAATGAAGTAGATTTGCGGAGTCGAAGACTTGTAGCATAATCCGTACGCAAAGTGAAGACTTGAAGATGATCAGAAAGTTCTATCGGGCCTCTACCTTCTAGTTTGTTTTTATAGATGTACTAGAGGTTCGGTCGACCGATCCCACTGTTCGGTCGACCGAAACCGCTCCCTTCCTTCCTGGCTGAGGTTCGAAGCTGGCTCGATCTTTCGCATTTACTAGTCTTTAATGGTTCGGTCGACTGATCATGCCTTTCGATCGACCGAACATCCTCCTTCCTTGTTCGTCGTGATTCTACCGAGATCATCAATTAATGCTGAATAAATGCTGATTGGATCGGTCGACCGATCCCCAGGTTCGGTCAATCGATCAGCTTATTTCCTTTGCTGCTGATCGATGCTGATGATCTGTCCTGTGCTGAGTCACTATGGTTCGGTTGACCGATCTTACGGTTTGGTCTACCGATAATGCTTTGATCTGACTTGGACTCAGTTCTGATCTGATCTGATTTCTGTGCTGATTCTGCTTGGTTCGGTCGACCGATCCTACTATTCGGTTGACCGATCAGCTCGGATCTGCAAAATAGTATTAGCCAAAAAGTCTCCTGCAAAACATATATTAGAGTAATATAATATAAAGTAGGAATAATATGCAAGACAGTAGGACTGTCTTGATCTCAACTTTTGAAACCTTCCCGGTTTCATCAGTTGGATCAGCGACCTAAGGTTATTCCCTTCGGGAACCCGACCTCACTGCCGCTCCTCCAGTTTATTTACCTTAACCTACCTTCCAAACTTAGATCCTCTAGAACTAGTTTTGACTTTTCACTCAACATTGATCGGCTCCCCAAGACTTTTCCTTTGATCTTCGGTCCTCCAGACCTCTCGATCACACCGCCAAGTATCTGGTCCCCTTGACTCACTTGGACTTGCACATGGGTTCCACGATCTGCTAAGATTTTTCCTGCCTAGCCTCCAACTAGGTCTTTCCCGGTTGAGTAAACATCCTGCACACTCAGTCAACTTATTAGATCACAATAAGACTTAACTTGAACCTTTGACAACATCAAAACTTAGGTTTGATTCTGGTGCAACTTGCACCAACAGGAATGACTGAAGCTGATTAAATTTTAAAGTTGAAAAATTGTTACCTAGAGAACAAATAGGATACTGAACAGAACAATGAGCTTATTAATTCTAATATGGTATCTGATCCTGCCTGAAGACTATGAGATGATGCGCTGGCTCCGATGATCGAAGAACAATGAGCTTCTCGAGTTTTGAAGGAACTCCTCAACAATCCTGCACACAATCAGACGAGCCAACAAAACTTTAGTGACCTAAGATCGAGGTGGAAATCCCTGTCTAGGCCCTCCGACGCTCAAGTCAGTCTCCCCTCTTCAAAGTGGAAGAAGAACAGTAAACAAAGTGCAAGAAAGTAGGACTTCAGATGCAAATATTTACGTACCTTATCAGCGGAGAGAATTTTCCTTTTTATACCACCTCACATAACATCCGCGATGGTGAGGTGGCCCCCGATTTGTTAGAGTTTATTAGGTGATAGAAGAAAATACAACCTGAGTGTTTCATGGTAGTGCCGAGTAATCTTTTTCTATCCACATATGTACGTCTTTTATCATTTATGCTCTGCACCATTACTGAAGTTGTTGAAGGAACATGCTATTATAACTGACTCATAAATGGGAAAACAATTAGTTTTCATAGGAGATTTGAAGGGAATATTCCCCAACAATTATGACAAGCTGTCAAACTATTGTCTATTGTTTGCCTGCTGAATGCATCTCAGCCGCTCCACCAGGCCAGCCGCACTACTAATTATTGTATTAATCTGCTCGACCATATATTAAATACTATAAGAATTTGATCAAAAACTAATATAATACACTTATTATGTCATAAGTTCACTTGAGAAGGCATATAATAAAGCATGTATGTTAGAGCTATATTTTAGGGGTACTATACCTCCTATTAATTTAAACTTGTCTGACCTTTAACAGGCCAGACATATACAGAGAACATTATGTTTGTTCAGCCTTTACTCGGCCGAACGCATATTGAAAACTCTATAGAAGGTCAAGTATCTCTGGGTCTGTCCGGGCTTTACCCGGCCGGGTGTTCACAGAGAACCTTATGTTCGTTCAGTCTTTACCTGGCCGAACGCGTATCGAGAACTATATATATAAGGTTAAGTATCTCTGGGTCTATCTGGGCTTTACCCGACGGGGTGTTCACAGAGAACTTTATATTAATTTGGCATTTACCTGACCGAACGCGTATCGAGAACTATATATATAAGGTTAAGAATCCATGGGTCCTTCTGGGCTTTGCCCGACCGGGTGTTCACAGAGAACCTTAGTTCGTTCAGCCTTTACCCGACCGAACGCGTATCGAGAACTATATATATATGGTTAAGTATTCTGGGTCCATCCAGGCTTTGCTCGGTCGAATGTTCACAGAGAACCTTATATTCATTCAGCCTTTACCCGGCCGAACGCGTATCGAGAACTATATATAAGGCTAAGTATTTCTGGGTCTGTCTGGGCTTTGCCCGGTCGGATGTTCACAGAGAACCTTATGTTCGTTCAGCCTTTACCCGGCCAAACGCGTATCGAGAACTATATATATAAGGTTAAGTATTTCTGGGTCTGTCCAGGCTTTGCTCGGCCGGGTGTTCGCAGAGAGCATATGTTCGTTCAGCCTTTACCCGGCCAAACGCGTATCGAGAACTATATATATAAGGTTTAGTATCTCTGAGTCTGTCCGGGCAAACCGGGTGTTCGCAGAGAACCTTATATTTGTTCAACCTTTACTTGGCCGAACGTGTATTGAGAATTCTATAGAAGATCAAGTATCTCTAGGTCCGTTCGGGCTTTGTCCGGCCGGGTGTTCACATAGAACTTTATGTTCGTTCAGCCTTTACCCAGCCGAACGTGTATCAAAAACTATATATATAAGGTTAAGTATGTTTAGGTCCGTCCGGGCATTGCCCCGCCGGGTGTTCATAAATAACCTTATGTTCGTTCAGCCTTTACTCGATCGAACATGTATCAAGAACTATATATATATGGCTAAGTATCTCTAGGTCTGTCCGGGCTTTCCCGGACCGGGTGTTCACAGAGAATCTTATGTCCATTCAGCCTTTACCCGATTGAACGCGTATCGAGAACTATATATATATGGCTAAGTATCTCTGGGTCCGTCCTTGCTTTACCCTACCGGATGTTCACAGAGAACCTTATGTTCGTTCAGCCTTTACTCGGCCGAACACATATTGAGAATTTTATAGAAGGTCAAGTATCTCTGGGTCCATCCGAGCTTTGCCCGACCGGGTGTTCATAAAGAACCTTATGTTCGTTCAACTTTTTCTCGGTTGAACACGTATTGAGAACTATATATATAAGGTTAAGAGCTTTATATAAGGCTTAGGTACACAGAGCCTGAACGACCTTTTGTTTGGCCGAATTCTTCTAAGTTTAACCGACCAATAACTAACTAAGCGTCCTATTTCTCGTTTTCATCATAAAGGCTTAGAATTCTTATATCTTACCAAGCTTTCAATCGGTTGGCCCTATACAAGCGTTCTATTTTGGAACTATGGGGACGAGATTTAAGGATTCTGAGGCCAAGCAATCAACAGAACCAAATAACGAATACCACTCTATGTCCACTTTGACCACCACCTCATCTTGATTCGACCTCCCCATCATCTCCTGAACCCACTAGCCATAGCCCGTATCACTAGCCTCCCCTTCAAGTCTAGTCGAAGGAGATGCAGGCGACTGACTAGACCTAAGTCTTATTTTCTTCCGCTTGCGTTCTTACTAAGGTTATTCCACCATTCCTGCTTAGATTCGTGTTTTTTATTCTCGGTGACTTTTCCAAAAACCATTTATTGATAACTGACTATTTTATAAGGAAGAAGTATTAAAGACGGGTAGAAAAATATTTAGGACGCAAAAAGGCAACACTCATCACGTTTCTCATAAATGCCTATTTATGGATAAACGCCACATGGCATCACCACTCATTTTCTGTAATCTTTTCTGACATTCTCAGCTTCATGAACTGTGATGGCATGCTTTGCCTCGCAAATCAACATCACCTTCTTACATGTAAATTAACGCTCCTCCTCCTTCTTGCTGTTTAATCGAAAGACTGCCCTTGAATTGTACCAGATAAAAACCCTAAACAATTATCAGTCTTAACACTTTGCCCTTCCTCTTCCTCGATCTCCTCCGACGATTTCTTTTCTTTGCAACCCTCTGCATTTCCTTGCTCCTTCACACTTCTCTTTACTATTTCTTCTTTTCAGGATTCCAGTAAGTAACGCATCCCGTCCTTGAATTTTAACAACTCTGATAGAGCCGCCCTCCGCCTTCAATACGAAATTCCTAAAGATTATCGTATCGTTATTCCTGAGCCCAACGCTTATCCTCATTGCCCTCCTACTAATCACGTTACCTTCTTTAAGGACCAACTAATAGTCGGTCTTCGCTTTCCTATTCCCCCCTTCATGTCGGAGGTCGGGCAATACTTCAGCATTCCCTACAACAGTTTGCCCCTATTGCTTTTCGTTACATGTGCGGGCTATACATGCCGTTTCATCTTTTTGACATTCCCTTTACCCCCAGCAATCTATTTCTAGTTGCTTACCTTAAGAAATCAGAACATGAGGTGTTTCTTTTTCAATTCCGTCCAAAGATGGTCTTCTTCGAAGAAATGCCTTCTTCCAATAAAGGTTGGAAATCTCACTTCTTCTTCATGAGACAACACGAGCCTACCCCTTTGTCTACCAAATGGCAATCCTCTTTTCCCCCTCATCCTGATCTAAACAGGCTCAAATGAGATCCTATTTTTCTTACTTATTCCAATAAATTGATTGGTCATCGCTTTTTCATTCACAAATGACTGCGTGAAGATCTCCTACATTTGTTTGGCTTAAGCCCTATTCAAAAGAGGTTACCGAGTTCCTTAAGAAGTTATGACCCCTTAGCCATTATCTTATTACTAATTATAGCATTTTTTTATTCTGTACAGTGGATGTTGTTTTTGAGGTCCTAGTCGACAAGGCGATTGTTCTGGAGGACGAAGAATTTCTTGCTAAAGAGCAAGAACTTTTAGCTGAGCAGGGCTTGCCTCAAAGTGTTCCATCTGGCGAAGCTTCTAGCAGTCAGGCAACCCCCTCTAGTGCAACAGCTACTTTTGGGGAACTACCTTATGATTTACCTCCCTTACCCGAGAATATTCTCTTAGAGGAGGGGGTATATATTAAGAAGAAAGGAAAAAGGCGAAAGCTTATCTTGACCCCCTCACCAAAGAGAAAAACACCTTCCACTCAAGAAGATCCTGCCCAGGAGAACACGAGAGGACAATCTCCTGAACTCATTTTGTTCACCCTTTATCCGACCCTTTCCATTCCACAACTTGCTCAAATTCAGGAGACTATTTCTGTACCAGGCGACATCTTTGACCCTAGTTTCCTTATGTCTTTCTAGGGAGAATGTCCCTTGCCTACACATGACTCACCCTTTTACATTTTCTCCTTACCCTCTGTTCAAGCTTCATTATCTTTGACATTCACTCCTTCCCATATTATTAGGAGGTCAGTTAATGAATGCTTGGAAAGAGGCAAGAAAACAACTCGGTGAGCTTACTCCCGTAGAATTATCAGACAGATTTTTATATGAACAAACTAAGGTAACACAACTTTTAATTAACCATTTCTCTTCCATTTTGATTACTACTAACATCTATTTTTCAGCACTGTGTGATGAGTACAAGCGTAGCTCAACAGTTGCATGATTTAACTCAGGCAAACGAGTCATTAAAGCAGCAAATTCCGGAGTCATTAACTCAAGCAAAATATTTGTGAACAATATTATTGAAGCATGTTTACAAATAAATTTGTATTATCAAGTTCAATAACCAACTAAACAAGCTTAAAATGTAAAAAAATTCAAGCAATCAAACAAGCTTGAATTAGAAACTTAATAACTTCTAAACAAACCAAGTTCAAGGCAAGCTTGAACCAAGCTCAATCAAACTTGAACCAAGTTCAAGCCAATAAAAAAGAAACCAAACCAAGTTTGAATAATCATTTCAACAGTTTGGTTCATTTTAGACTTAGATTGGCTTGGCACGGTGACATTATCAAACAAGATCCAACACCACAAAACTTGACTTGTCTTGGTTTGTTTACTGTCCTAGAAAGCATATCTTACATTATTATGACTTATTGTAGGGACCAAGCCTTCTGATTCCAGACCGACAAAAAAGCTTTATTCTCACTTGTTTTTTCTTAAACTTGTTCATTCCTACTTTATTCCCAACCATCCAAAGTTTGCATTGCCTCCAAAAGTTAAAAGTGGCCTTTCACGTTTTTACTCACAAACTCATAGTGTTATAGTGTTTCAGAATATCAATCATAAAATAAATCAAATCATTGAAATAATTGTTTAATCTTGGTTTGATTTCTTTTTTATAAGCTTGAGTTTGGTTTAAATTTGCCTTGAACTTGATTCATTTAAATGTTACCAAACCCTCAAATCAAGTTTGTTTGATTTATTTAAAATTTTTATATTTTAAGTTTATTTTGTTGGTTATTGAGTTTGATAATATAATTTTATTTGTTCATTTTGAAATTTTCATTGTTTATTTAACATATTTATAAAAGTTTTATTGGTGAACATTATTTATAAATATTAACGTGTTTATAAATATTAACGAGCTGAATACATATTTATTCAAACTTGTTCGTTTAATTTAATAAGTCGGTCAAATTTATTCATTCAATTGATCTTACACAAAATTCAAAAAGTATTCAATCATTTCATCCATGTGGCAATGGTTCCTCTCCCTTTTATAAAAAATATATTAGGTAACTAAAAATTGGGTCTTGAACTGTACCCAAGAACCCAATTGTTACTCTTGAACAGCTTCACCAGCGCATCCTTAGACCCGAGAAGGTCTTGCCAAAATTCGATCTTAGGCACAGTGCGTTCGTGTTCGATTTTGGTTGTGATGGAATTTGATCGGACGAGGTGAACGATATCGGATGGAGAGAAACCCAGACCTTCGAAAGATCGGAACTTTGGGGCAAGTATCTTCGCTACGTCCAAAAGAAGACATTTGGGGGAGCAATGTAGGATCTTTTTTACCGATGCGTCATCGAAGCCGTAACTTCTGAGGAAAGCAAGGACGGAGTCGGGCTGCTGCCAGGTTTGGATGCTCTTGAGAAGCTTCGAGGCCTTGGTGGCCTTCTCCTGGTCGAAGCCACATGAGTCGACGAGGTATTGAGCCATGAACATGTGCTTCCCAGTGGTGGATGCGGCGCCAGCGGCGGTGGCCGAGGCCGAGTAAGGTAAGATGGCAAAGAGGACTGCAGCATCGTGGGAGCGAGGAGAACGAGCGGAAGGCACGGTTTTGCAGAAGAGGGTGAAGTATAGTAGTCTCTTCATCGTTCTCTCCTCGATTTGATCCTCTCCCGAAACCCTAGCGGCTGGAGATCACGTATTTACTGCTTGAGAATATTTTCCGATTTTGTCATTTATCCTCAGAATTTGATAATTTATATTTTACCCTCTAGTTAAATTAGTCAGTAAAAAAGTTTCTGAAAATTACATTTCACATCTCAAAGTTTACATATATTTTAAAAAATACCTATAAATTTTTGAGATCGTCAAATGACCATAATTATTTGAAAGTTACTAATATGATTGACAAAAGTAAAAATGAGACGCCAAGCTTGCCAAACTTAATGAGAGTTTGATACAGAGGTTATTCATGCAATCGATCTCCAATAAAGTTGATCAAGATTGATTTAGTGGGTTAAGGATGAAGTTAATAAAGTCAAGATTGATCAAATATTTGATAATAAAGAAGTCTAAATGTATCATAGTTGACCGAATACATGATAGTTAAAAGTTTAATAGGGAATTTGTAAGAGAGAAGTTCAAATGGATTATATTAATCAAATTGATAAAAGAGAATTAAAGTGTAAATGGGTTATATATGATGGACCGAACATTTAATATTAGAAGTGAAGTCCAATTTAATTAAGATTGACTATACACTTAGCAAAGAGGAAAGTTCTAAGAGGTCATCGTAGAGAATCAAATATTAAGCAGTGGTGAAATGATAAATGACAAGATGCTAGGTAATGATAAAGTTTCGACATATCAATATTGATCGAATTCTAGATAATGTCAAAGTTTCAACAGATAAAGATTGATCAAATGCTAGGTCAAGGAAGTCTCAACAAGTCAAGATTGACCGGAGCTAGCGAAAGAAGTCTAAGTAGATTGAGAATAATCAAATACTAGTTAAGGTAAAAAATTCAATCTTGGCATAGTTGAAATAGATGTATCAATCGACTGTTAGATAGTTACAATCGATTGATGAACTTATAAACTTTGAATTTGGATTTGAGGAGATTTGATGGAGTTTATTGCTCATCGACTGACGAATTTTATCCGGCATCAGTCAACACTATTTGAAAAAAAAAAAATTCTGAGTCAGAGTTATGAAGTTGACAAATGCATCTAGACTGATAAACCATATTGATCAAAAATAAAAATTTCATTTGTATGCCTATTCCACTGAACAAATCATACTTTTGTTATGGTTTTCATGAATGAAATAATTATTGTGCCGAGGTAAGCCTACTCCTAGTTGTTTATTTAGAAATTAGTGTTGATCTTTACTAGTTTTGAAGGCCTATTTTACCTCTGTTGTTTCTCATATTGTAAATATTGTATGATATGATATTATTGTTTACATTGCACATTTGTTGTATAACTTATCTTTAGAAGCCATCCAACATCGGTTATTTTATCAAATCACATCATTTGTTTTTTGATAATTCAGATATCTAGTTCTTTGAATCAATTAATCTTGAAAATGACGGATTCGATATTGTAAAAATTTTCCATCAACGATCAAGATAAATTGAAAGTATTTACGGAAACCTATCCAAATTGCCAATGATCTTAGGGTGTGTTTGGTTGGGGGTTATCAATGATAACCTTGGTAGATTATCAACGACAACATTGTTTGGTTTAAGTAATCAGTGATTCTCGGTAATACAATATTCCCACCACGTCAGCAATCAGGGAATATAACCCGGAATCAGAAAACCTTGGAAAGCTTAGGTTTTTCACGATTCCGGGGTTATCAATCTTCTTCTTCCAAAATTACCCTCAGATCCTCTCCTTGGTCGCTGGTCGGCATGGCAGTCACCGCCTTTGCTTGCAACCAGCTCCGACACCAACCACACCTTCGATCCTTCCAACAGCTGATCAAAACCTATCCGATCTTCGACCCTTCCACCTCCGCCCTCGTCCTCCGTCACCTCCTCGACTACCAAAGACTCATCCCACGATCCTCGCTCGGCCGCCCTCTACCTCCACCACATGCTCCGCCACGGCCTCAACCCTCATCCCGCCACCTTCAACCGCCTCATCCGCGCGCCTCCTCCTTGATGCTGACCTCCTCCACACCGCCTCCTCACTCTTCCACAAAGCTAGGACCCAGATGCCTCACGATGAACACAGTTTAGCCTCTGCGACGCCAGACTCTTCAACTAAGCTTCCATTTTGCTTGACGAGTTCGAGGCCAGCTGTGAGGCTTCCAGTGTGGTCATCTATACCAGCTTGATCGACGGGTGCTGTAAAAGAGGCAGCTTTGATGCCGCAAAGCGATTGTTCGACCGGAAGAAAGGTTGGGGCGTGTCCCCCAACGAGTTCACTCACCGTCATGATCAACGGCTGCTTTAGCAACGGATTCCCTACTCTTGGTTTTGAGATGTACAACGAGATGAAGCAGAGTGGAGTCTGTCCCAATCTCTACACTTGCAACGTTTTGATATCGGAGTGCTGCAGGGAACAAGACTTCTGCTTTGCATTCCAACCGTTCGACGAAATGTCTCAGAAGGGCAAACATCGTGACGTATAACTTCTCCGATTGGTGGGTTTTGCAAGCAAAGCAAGGTAAGGATGATGGAAAATTGTTCATTAAATTGAAAGTTGATGGATTGCGATCCAGTCTGATTGGAGAGGAGATGAGCAAATTGTTTATTAAATTGAAAGCTGATGGATTGCGATCCAGTCTGATTGGAGAGTGGAGAGGAGATGAGAAGGGATGTCGCGACATCACTATGCCTTCTCTTCCCTCCGAGCTCTGTACCTGTTCGTTTTTCGTGGAAGAGACTCGTGATTGGAGTTCGGAAACAACGGCAAGGAAGAAGAGAAGTCACGGGAGAGAAGAGATAAAAAAGGTTTTCATTCAATTAAATTAAATCAAAAAGTTAAAGGGTAAATTAGTAAATGTAAAACTAACTAATTGCATAATTTTAGTTGAACCAAACACCTAATAAGTTATGTTGTATTCCCCATAACCTTGGTTATGTGATTACCTAGTAATTACATAACCAAGGTTATAGATGATGACTTGAACCAAACACACCCTTAGAGTTGTCATTCCATTAGAGAAAAATCTATACAGTATATCACAGTTAAGAGTGGATTCTTAAATGTCTGATTAATTGTTAGAAGGACCTAATTGATGCACTGCCCTGGATGTTATACAAAATTACATTCTCATCGTAAATTTTTCCCATATTGTTCTTAAAATTTTAACTCCCAAAATCAAAATGTAAATCTGAGTTACAAATTAGCTTGCCAATCAATTTACACTTGATTTTTGGAGGTAACTTAAACACGAAGGAAAATATTTCAAAATTTTATTGCCCATTCAACTAGCGTGATTTGATCAAAGCCATCTTTTGCCATCAAAGCCCAACACAACGGGTGTCTCGTTTGCTACAATGCAATGCACTTTTACATTTGTCTTTATTTTTGCATAGTTTTACAAACTTTTACTTGAGATCAATTCTCAAGTAGGAGCGTAGAAAAATATCTAAAATTTTAGTACATTGTACATATTATACTGAATATACTAAATTATATTGATTTAATGGTATATTAAAAATTTTGGTACGATATAATATCGTACTGAAATTTTCAATATTAATATTGGTATAACATTTATATCAAAATTTTCGGTATGCCATTTCAATATTAAAATTTTACACTAAACGGTATAATTTTATCATACTAAAAGTTTAGTATATTAAAACATTAGTACAGCAGCAATATAATTTTTCTGTCTACGGAATATTTCAGAAAGTATACGGTATAGAAAAAAATAGATAAGTTGGATAAATCATCCCTATTATCAAGTTAAAAGATTCTGCGCTTTTCTGTTTATTATCGTTGGAGGAATAGCAATTGTATCGATATTTCTCATTGTATTTGAGTTTTATTTTAATAAAAAATAATGCGAGTCAATTTCATTTTCAGTTTTTTTCCAAATAAGCTAGTGATTTGTATTTTTTTCCTTCTCATCTATTGCAGATACAAATCAAAACTATACCCTGGGAAGGTGAACCCTGAGAGATCGCTGTTGGTGCGAACGACGCCGAAATCCGACCGGATCTGAGCAGGCTTTCCTCTACTGTCGATCTGAGTTCCTGCTCAGATCAGCCGGATTCCGACGTTCATCGCACCAACGGCGATCTCCTTGGGTTCACCTTCCTCTCGAGGTATAGTTTTGACTGGTGCGACAGTCGGAGGCTGTCAGCGATGGGCTAGAGGCGATGAGTGAAATACGGGGATAGAAAAAAAGGAGGACAGAGGATGTGATTTCCTAGACGTTTTAGTTGTGAAACTCATCTTCATTTTTTGGATATATTATGAATCTTTCATGTCAGTTTCCAACATCTTCCCCTTGATTTTGTTTCAGTTGGTATAAGAGGATGACTGAAGCTGTTTAAATTTTAAAGTTCAAAACTTATTACCTAGAGAAGAAATAGGACACTGAACAGTATATTTGTTAATTCTAATCTCGTATCTTATAGATAAAGTTGACTTTGTTTTGTTGTGTAATCCTTGAGAAAATATGTATGACACTATATTAGATTTTTTTTTTGGTCGTTTTTTGTTATTTTATTTTATTTTTTCCGTAAGCATTTAGTTTTCTAGAAGTAGATCCTGCAGCTTTTGCTTCTATCACTCTCAGCCCCGTGGCGCCTTTCTAGTTCTCCATTTAGGTAGAAACAGAGGGAAAAATATGAACATCTTACAAATCAATTGGATTGTCTCGTTCAGTAGATCCACTCGTAAGTTGAAATGACTATCTGATTCCGTCCGGAAGTTGAGTCAAACAGAGGCGGAAGGGCTCACACCGGAAGAGCTGTCCTCGAGGTTGACGGAAAGTCGTTACAAAACTTGGTCGATCTGGCACCCGCTGGAAGGGCTCACACGAGCGGATGACCGGGGGGGGGGGAGTGATGACGGGGATGATGAAGTAAGGACCCTGCGTACACTCAGATAAGCCGCCTCACGTTAGAGACCAAGAACCAGGGAAAAAATCCCCGAGTCAGCCCCTCCGACGCTCAAGTCAAGTACTTTTTCCCCAGAAACACAGTAAAAGGACGAAAAGTGAAAGACGAGAATGAAAAGACGAGTGAGCATACCTACGTAAGGGACAAAGCTTCCCTTTTTATACTGCAATGGGTGCTTCTGGAGTCTGACGGGTGTCAGGGAATGTCGGATGTCAGCCTTTGTCTGCCGATGAATGACACGTGGTGTCCTCCTATTGTCACGCCCCGGAGGAGTCCCTGTCCGAAGAAATTTCGGCAGCATCTCCCCTGTACGGCGGACAATATGAAACTTTCTACATATCCACATACCTCAGCCACATGCGGCTGGAATAATAGCAGAAATAAAATACAATACACAGACATTCCACGCAGTTTATATAACAAGTAAACGGAAGAATAATACTCTGACTCGAAATCAACCCTACTCCACTACACTCGTAAAGCTCAAATCCGACAAACTCACCTCTTCTGCCGTCCAGGCAGGCATGGAGTAAAACATATCTAAACCACAACAAAGTCCATCAATGATAAGAAATCCATACAAGATCCATAAGTAAAAATAATCCAAAACATAACAAGTTCAAAACATGGTCTAATAAAGAAGAAAACCAAAAGATCAATAAATCCTCGTGGTCTGCAGGGGACTAGCAACTGGAACTCTCTCCTGACAACGTCAACCTGAAAAATAACAACAGTGGAGGCGGGGTGAGTCCAACACTCAGCAGGTACAACTGATATACAAAGTAGGGAAATAACACCTAGCACTAATCATGCGTACAGTCTCCTGATATAAGAAAGATAAAAAATACACTGAAGTAAACAGGAGAGAAACTGTACTAACCAGGACCTGGGTATAAGGACAAACAGTCCAAGTGGTATAGAAATCCTGTATGCATGTCAAACATAGGTATCCAAACAATATGCAGCATATAAATGCAGCAAACACAAACACAAGCAATAAATGCATCATGCATATGATGCCAATGATGCGTCCTGGTCACCCCTGACACCAGTCAATCATCTCACACATAATAGTGAGGTCAAGTGGGTAGGGCTGTGACAACCGTGCACTCTGTCGTCACTGCTCCCGATGAGTGACCGAGTGGACGGGATGCTGTCGGAGTACACCTATCCTCCTACCCCAAATCATAAATGGGGGAGCGCAATGCTCTCAACTCCCGGTACACGATCACGGGGAGGAATCTCTGCCGGCTAACACGTTGCATCACACTACCCATGAGCGGACCAACGGAGCCAAACAAAGTCCCTGCTGCAACACACACTGCCTGAATCGACCACTAACCCATGAGTGGTGGTGTGTGCAGATCCATGTAACTGGCGATGTGCTCAACAATAATGGAGCGGACTATCGCACAGCATGCAATCATGCAAATGGTGCATGACACTAACCACAAAATATCCTGAGCTAAACCATGTATATATATAGAAAGTGCACCATAAGTCAATGAATCAAAACAACGGTACACAGATCAGATAAGATATACAATCTAGGTCCTGAACATGGTGAAGCATGGTATATCACTACCCCTACAAGCATGTATAAACAGGTAAATTATACATGAGATGCAAACCAAGCAATCAATCAAGCATGTAACAAGTTTTGGGTAGTGATTAACCGAAACAGAATGAGGAACATAATTAATGCAATTTGTTAAATTCACTACTATGCATATCAAACGACATAAAGTCAAAAGTACCCGCCTCCAATAGGAATGTCCAATTCCGACATCGCGATGCTCGTCTCGCATCAAAGTCCTGTGTCAAACAATATAAATATATTTTATTTAGCTACAATTTACATAAATAACTAAATAAAATTCCTCAGAACTATTTAGGGCAAAAACCCCAAACCAACTTCCTCAACCTGCCTAAATTAAATCCAAATCATACCTAATTCAAATACAAACATAACCCTAGTTCAAATCTACACATGATCATGTACCAATTCCCTGTTCCTTACCTCTATCTCAGCTACTATAATTACTGAAATCAGAAAAGCTACTAGATGAAGTGGCTGTCGTAACCAAGGTAAGCTGCTGCTGGAGCCAAAGAAAATTCACAGAACACAATCCTACTGAAATCCTTCCCTATTTAATCGGATCAAGTAATGAATCAAGCAAGAAGATTATCCTAAGGAGGAAGAATTCATCAAAGTCCCTGAATCCACATAATTACCACTGTTACCTCAATAGATTGCTTCCAGAAAGGTCTCCCGATCCGATCTAATCCGCAAAGCAGCGTACCAGGGTTAACAAGAATGAAGAAAGGATCCAAGACCTGACCTAGGATTGCCGACAATCAGAGAGGAAGAGTAAGAACCGAGGAAGAAGACACAATCTAGGGCACCAATCATAGATCAGAAAAGAGGAAGGATCGGTAGCTTACCCTCAGAGTCCTAATTGTCCCTTCCACGCCGGCGATCTAGGGCACAGCAAGAACAACAACACCCCTACTCCGGCGTCGGCACTGCTCCGTGCGAGGGAGAGGGCGATCGACGCGAAGATCAAAGGGGAAGGAAGGTAGAGGCTTCCGATGGTCGGCACTAGGGCTTGACTGTGGCCGGCAGATTGGGGTTGGCATCGCGCGATGGAGATGAGAAGAAGAAGAAGGCTTCGGGTGTGCGGCTCGGGAGGAAGAAAATGAAGGAGAAGCTGGAGGAAATCGCCGTGCGGTTAGGGCTCAGGTTCGCGCGGGGAAGAAGGCTCGGGCGTCGGGTGAGAGCACAGCACGAGGAAGGAAAAGAAATAGAAATAAGAAAAATAAAATAAAATAAAATAAAACTTTTCCTCACTTAAATGGGGTAGTCTAAATTGGCTTTCCCGAGACCCCATTTAATCCCCGTAAACTCGTCCATACGAGCTCCGAAAAATTCCCGAAAAATTTCCAAAAATTTCGAGAAATTCCCTTATTAATATTCGCTTATTTTCGGTATTTTACACCTATAGGTCTAGGAAGGAATCAGCGGGTGGTGAGTATCAGACCGTTAGCATATTATCTGATAGGCAGTGATTATTCCCTGACAGGTTGTTACGATTCCCTGACTTGCTTGTCGTATAGTGTATGCTTGCCCGGATCTGTTAACCCTGGATTGGGTCCCTATGCTTGCCGGCCTCGCTCTGTGGGGTGTAGACCTATATTTGCTAACCTGCATTTGTCGCTTCACAAATCTACACCCAGCCCTGTCTTGCTTGTCCTGTCTTGTGAACTCCTGACCTACCTTACCTGGTTTTGTGACCTGTATGCCTTGGCTTGGTTCCGCTTATCCTGTGTCCCGACCTGTACGCCTCCGTCCGATTCCGTCTGTCCCAACCTGTACGTCTTGATCCATGTGACCTATGTCAGAAATCCTGACCTACATCCTTAGCTGCCCCATCTCGACCTGCACGCTTTGATCCAGGTATCCTGTGCCAGAAGTCCTGACCTGTATCCTTAGCTTGCACATCCCGACCTGTACGCCTTGGTCCCGATATTCTGTGCTGCAAGGCTATAAGTCCTGATCTGTATCCTTAGCTTGCACATCCCGACCTGTACGCTTTGGTCTCGATATTCTATGCCGCAAGGCTATAAGTCCTAACCTGTATCCTTGGTTTGCATATCCTGCCCTGTACTCTTTGGTCCCGATATTCTGTGCCGCAAGGCTATAAGTCCTGATCTGTATCCTTGGTTTGCACATCCTGACTTGTACGCTTTGGTCCAGATATTCTGTGCCGCAAGACTATAAGTCCTGACCTGTATCCTTGCTTTCGAGTTCCTACTCGACGCGTAGGTCTAACCTCGGACTGCCACTTGTGCCTGACCAGGATCATCTTGTAACCTGACCCTTTGAACTCCACGTAGGCCGTATTCTTGACCTCCATGTAGGCCAGACTCTTGACCACCACGTAGGTCTGACTTCTGACCGCCACGTGAGCTTGACTTCTGACCGCCACGCGGGCTTGGCTTCTGACCACCCCGAGGGCTGGACTTCCGACCACGTCCACTGTCCGACCCCACTATCATATACCGTATCACAAGCCTCCCCCTCAACTCTAGTCGAAGGAGGCTCTGGTCCGACTGACTAGACCCCAACCTCAGTCTTACCTGTCCTGACCTGTGTTTCATTATTTCTGGACCCCTTTTCCCCACATCCCACTTAGCATTTACCACTGCCCATAAAAGATAAGCGGTATTTTATTACACGCGTGTTGATCCTTCGATTTCTGATCATGCCCCTTTCTCATAAATGTCACATTGTTCCCTAAACGCCGTCTCATGTTCCGAGGTAATCCCTTCACCTTCTTCCTCCTTATAAAAGGGCCACATATACTTCCACCTTATTTTCTTCAAGTTAACCCTCTCTCACTTATGGAACCAAACGAGCTATCCTCTCTACATCACCAGCTTGCTCTTAAAGAAGAAGTCTTGCTTGAAATGACGATTAGCAGGTGTTGGTTGCTACTCGGAAAACCTAGAGGTTCCACTGTACAAAAATTTTGTACAAAGGTCTGAACCTTTTCCTAGCTACCATGTGTTCTTTTAAATTAAATTTTGGATCGCCTGCGGAACTTAACACGTTTGATCCAAAACTTAATCTATTTGTTCTTTAAGGTTTAGACTTGGATCTCCTGCGGAACTTAACACGTTTGATCCAAATCACCTAAGTTATTAATTCCATTAAATATTAATTTCCATAATTGGTTCCCAGTACTGACGTGGCGAGGCACATGACCTTCTTGGATATGGGAACAACCACCACCGACTAGACAAAACCTTTTATGGAAAGCTAATATTTAATTTCCTAAAATAACTTTAGGTCAACCAAAAAGAATAATCAAATCACAAGGAAAAGAAAAATAAAAGAACACAACTTCGAAAAACATATTCGAAATACTAGAATCGTAAGCCTCTTGTATTTGGTATTATTTCCATAAATAACTAGCATGATGCGGAAAGGAAAAATTACTAGTTATACCTTCTAAAAAGACCTCTTGATCTTCTACCGTATTCCTCTTCTAACCTCGGACGTTGTGTGGGCAACGATCTTCCGAGATGAGAACCACCAAGCACCTTCTTCTTCCTTGCAAGTTTCACCCACCACAATTCTCCAAGAGAAGTAGAGGTCCGGCCACCACCACCAAGCTCCAAGGGATGCAAGAAACAAAACCACCTTTCTCTCCTTCTTCTCCTAGCTAGAACCGGCCACCATCAAGAGCTCCAAGAGAGGTTGCCGCCGGCCATAAGAAGAAGAGAAGAGGAAGAAGCTAGGGCCGGCCACCAAGGAGGAAAAGAGAGGAGAAGAATAATAGAGTTGATCACCCGTGAAGGCACCTCTACCCCCTCTTTTATAATCCTTGGTCTTGACAAATAAGGAAATTTTAATAAAAAATTCCTTAATTCTTTTGTCATAAAAAAGAAAAATTATTTTAATTAAAAAACAATTTTCTTCTTTTAATAATAATGGCCGACCACTTTTAATTCCCCAAAACAAGGAAAATTTAATTCACACAAGAATTAAAACTTCCTAATTTGTTTCTAGAAATTTATAAAAATTTCTCCAATAATTTTTATCCCTTCATGATTGGTTAATAAAAAGGAAATTTTATAAATTAAAATTCTTCTTCTAAACGTGTGGATAATTTCCAAAAGGAAAGTTATCTCTAAAAATTAAAATCTCTTTTCAATCTACAAATAAGGAAAGATATCAAATCTTTTCTTAATCTTTTGTAGAAACTAATAAAAGAGAATATTTAATTTTTAAACTTCTCTTTTAAATTATTATCATGGTCAAAAAGGAAAGTTTTTCTTAAAAATAAAATCTCCTTTCAATCTATAAATAAGGAAAGATTTCGAATCTTTTCTTAATCTTTTGTAGAAAGCTTTAAAAGGAAAGATTTAATTTTTAAACTCTCTTTTAAAACTATGAAATCCACATAAGAAATAATTTTAATAAAAAATCCTTTTTAATATGATGTGGCCGGCCACCTAAACTTGGGCTCCAAGCTATTGGCCGACCACCTTAAGGCCAACCTTTAGGCTTGGCCGGCCCTAAGCTTGAGCTTCAAGCTTAGCTTGGCCGGCCCCTATTGGTTGGGTAAGAAGGTGGGTATGTGGTGGGTATAAATCTCTATATACAAGAGGCTACGATAGGGACCGAGAGGAGGAATTGGTTTTGGTCTCCCGATGAAATTAAGCTTCCCGTGTTCGCCCCGAACACACAACTTAATTCCATCAATAATAATTCATTCCACTAAAGAACTATTATTGAACTACCGCACCAATCCCAAATTACATTTTGGGCTCCTTCTTATTATGAGTGTGTTAGTCTTCCTGTGTTTAAGATGTCAAATGTCCACTAATTAAGCGAGTTACTGACAACTCATTTAATTAATATCTTAGTCCAAGAGTAGTACCACTCAACCTTATCGTCATGTCGGACTAAGTCCACCTGCAGGGTTTAACATGACAATCCTTATGAGCTCCTCTTGAGGACATTCTCAACCTAGATCACTAGGACACAGTTTCCTTCTATAATCAACAATACACACTATAAGTGATATCATTTCCCAACTTATCGGGCTTATTGATTCATCGAACTAAATCTCACCCATTGATAAATTAAAGAAATAAATATCAAATATATGTGCTTGTTATTATATTAGGATTAAGAGCACACACTTCCATAATAACTGAGGTCTTTGTTTCTTTATAAAGTCAGTATAAAAGAAACGACCTCTAATGGTCCTACTCAATACACTCTAAGTGTACTAGTGTAATTATATAGTTAAGATAAACTAATACCTAATTACACTACGACCTTCTAATGGTTTGTTCCTTTCCATTATGGTCGTGAGTTACTGTTTATAATTTATAAGGTACTGATAACACGATCCTCTGTGTGTGACACCACACACCATGTTATCTACAATATAAATTAATTGAACAACTACATTTATCATAAATGTAGACATTTGACCAATGTGATTCTTATTTCTAGATAAATGTTTATACCAAAAGCTAGGCTTTTAGTATACACTCTAACAGCAGGGACCTTCAAACCTCTCTCCGTAGGGAAATGGAAGAGCTCTGGCTGGCAGCCCAATCCAGAACCCGAGCCGAGGTAGTGATAACGATGTCTGTCACACTCGTAAATCAAATTAATAATGTATATATTCACTGAACCCTTTAACTATACAATAATATTATAATAACGAGCCCAGGATCGAACCTCGAGGAACAAACGGTAGGATGTAATCTAGGATTGTATTTCATTCCTATTTTTGGGGGTTTTAACATGAAAATGGGGGTTTGAACTTTGAATATAAATCTAACAAATGAAAAGCACAGAAAATAAGAACTAATCTAATGCATAAAGAAAATCTAACTAGGTGCCAATGATCAAACCATAACGCATTGTCACCCTACGTTTTGATTAAATCGTTAACACACTTAAACTAAAAATGAAATGCAAAACACAAGTGAATCTAATCTTAAGCATAGAAATAAGTAGCAAGGCATCAGAAAAACCTAATCTAAAGCACCAATTAAAACCCTAATTTAAAACCTATCCACTTAACAATTAACCAAGCACAAATTAAACACAAGTAGAGCTTCAACAATGAAATGCTAAATTACTTGCTAAAAACATAACAAACATAAAAGGAATCTATGTCAAGCTGTAAAAACAGTAATAAAAGGAAATAAACCCTAACCGAACCAACTCACAACCAATCCATACAAACTTCACAATCTTGCCGTCACACAAGAGTGCCAAAGTCGAGAACACCCAACTCCGGACCTCAACGAAGAACCTCAGCTACGTCTCAGTTAGAGGTATGCTCAACAACGCCGGCGGACCACCTCCAGCGAGCTAGAACAACCCTAAACCCAAGAATGGCCTAAAATCTGCAAATCCGATCTCTGGATCTGAATGGAAGCTCCGGATGATGGTATGCTGTCGGATGGAGTTCAGGAACAACGGAGGACCACCGCCGATAGTCGCTGATGTGAATCGGAGTCTCAAATGTGGAGGAACACCTCAAATCTAAGCTGAACAGAGAGATACCGAGAGCCAAATTCCACCGAAGGAAATCCCCTCCAATGGCTCTAGAAGATCGGGATGTACTGTTGTAGAGATTATCCATCGAGGTTGAAGCTTGAGAGGATGATCGGAGAAGGAAAGGTGGTCAGAATCCGGAAGAAAATGCGCATCGGGACGAAGCTGCGGAGAGGAGATCGACAACCAGAGCTACTGTAGCTTCTGGGTTTAAATCAGATCTGAGATCTGAACCGATGGCTATGATTGATTTGGACTTGATCAACAGTGAAAAGTCGCCTAAAATCCGATCCGAAGGTGCTGATCTCAATCTAGGGTCTAGATCTACTCTCTCTTAGGTCGGATCGACCAGATCTTCATTGGATGGTTCAGATTTGTCCAATCTTCGATGAACGACCCATAATGCTCCGAAGCTTGATCTTCTCATTTAAACTTCGATTTGAGCACAACTTTGGTTCAAATAGATCCAAATCCAAGATCCTTTAATGCCTAAAAAATAAGAATCAAATATTAGCATCAAATAACACCAAAAATAAGATAATTTACAATTAGGTCCAAAATCTATACAATGCATAAAATGTGATGTAACCATGATTTAAACCTATGAAATCAACATCAAACCATGCATATATGAATCAAAATAATATAGTAAAATCATGGTTATCAAATCCCCCACACTTAGTCTTGAACGTCCCATGCAAGTAAAGAAAACTAAAAATCAGCTCCACAAAAGTTTCCTAGCAATACCTAGAAGATAGTAAAAGGAATTTAACTAAGATCATCTTCAAGATCACAAACAATCATGAATACAATCCAAACAATAATCAGTAGGTATGGTAGTTTCAATCCAATTGAAAAATTAAGCAAGTTGCAATATCACAAGGGATTTACCTATTCTAACTCTCACACCCAAACATGCATATAAGTGGAGCTCACTCAATGCAACTCATAACATTTCACTACCATAAGCTTGTTTATTTTCTAATTCTCCACCACTATAAAACATAGCATACATGAATCAAAAGGAATTTATCAACAAGAATTGACATGAAATAAAAAAGAACAATGAAAGTGAATGAAATGGCAAAAGTAAAGAATTCAATGAAAAATTGAGGAGATGAGAGTATTGGAGGAATATACTTGATGAGTTGACCATTTTGATGTGAAAAGAGATGAATACCATTTGTTGTTACCAATTCAAAATATCAAGCTAACATCTCCTTCAATTTGATGGCTATCCAAAAATCTTGATACTCTTTCTCTACATTTGATACTCTCTTGATTTGCCTTTTTTTTTTTTTTTTCTATTTTCACTATTTTTCCACTTCAATTCCAGCATTTGGAAGCTAAAACAACCTCACATCAATTTATGATGAAGAACTCCCTCCCCTACACTTAAAGTGTTGGCTGTCTCGGACAATGAAACACAACATATATCCAATGTCTTGATATTCCTTTAGCCACTGTTTTTTCCTTTCTGTAGATTCTATTCTCTGTTTCCGTCTTCTATGGTTTAGCATCTCTAATGAACTGAAGTACAACTTCTACATTAACAGCACAAAGTTCAGAACTGAAAACAGAACTGAGGAACACTAGTAAATTCCAACAGCAGCTGCACTTTAACAGTTTCAGCATTTCAGCCCTCTACATTTGTTTCTAACAGAAGACAGAAACCAGATTCAAGAATTCTAGACTAGTTCTTGCATCTTAAATCCATACTTAAAATCATTCTCAAATAGATAAGAAACAACACTGCCTATGATTGGAAATTAAATTCCAGTTGTTTTTATATAAATATCAGTCACAGCATAAAGAAACAGCACTAAATAAGGTTCCACTTCACTTGAGAATTCAATAAGAGTTTGGGTTCAGTTTCTGTAAATTTTGAAAACTGTAAACTCAGTTTCCAGCTTAAAAGATATGCTTCAGCAGAGTGTTTTCCAAAATCCAGAGTCTAGATTAAATATTAGAATTTTCATTTCTTGCATCCTCAAAATCTTGCACACTAGAGACTGGAAAAAGGTAGAGAATCTAATAACACAAAGCAATGCTAATTAGATAAACTTCATCAGATTTTGACACCAAAAAGGTAATTTCTGATACATCAGTTTCATCTCTGCAGAATCCACACAGTTGCAGCAACAAATATTCAAGACTTCAGGTTCAGAATTCAGATAGCATTGATGCCATCAAAAGCAACCATTCGAAATCCAGCTTCTCAATTCTATCCATACAGATTTTCAGAATTAAGCAATCTGAAATTGTACTACAGTAACTTCCTTTTCTCAAAAACTTTCAATTTGATTCATCAAAAATTCAACCTCTCCTGTATATTTCATACTGCTGCATAATACATCCTTCTTCATTTCTGCAGATTCTCTTCTTTTTCTCTGTTTCTTCTAATCACTACTAGACGTAATCAGCCATCAGAATTAAACAAACTGACCAAGATGAACAACATCTAGTTTCTACAAAATTCAGTTTGTAAAGGCATGAAGTGAAATGAGAAACCATTTGTTACTGAAATTAATAGAGTTTCACTTGAGATCTTGCGGATTTAAGGACTTCTAATAAGATTTTGGTATAAACTTGATACATCATAGTCAAGTTACATCAGCTACAATTATTTCCAGTTTCATTTTCTGTTTCAGCTGTGGTTTTGCATTCTTTATTTTCCATCATTGATACCTTTAATTCCCCTCCAATGTTCTCAATTAGATTCATGAAGAAATGGAAAATTAACAATTCTGTGCCAATCCAGTTAAACATTTTCATATTTTGGATCATACCAGTCTACCTCAGCATTTCTATAATCCTATCAGGTCATGAAAAATACAGGTTACAAACTGGTTTTGATCAGGACATCTACATTTCATTTCCTACTTTACTTGATACTAATTCCAATTACGGATTTCCAAATGCATGCAACTGCTGTACGTCAGTTTTAGAAATCAGAATTTCAGAAATCAAATGTCATCTCAACCAAGACACAGCTACTGTAAATTCAGTTAACAGAAATGCTACATTCCTTGTTCTGTAAAATTCTGCACTCTCCTTCATTTCTATTCCTGTAGAATTCTAGTAGCGCTGTCAGAATTAAACAACTACAGAATTGTTGCAGAACTTCAAATGTCCAGATCCAGCCTTGTTAAGCAATCCAACTTCTAGAAACATCTTTGCAGAATCCAGCACATTAACTTCTTCTTCCAACAATTATCTCCTTGAGTTTGAATGTATCATCATTAAATCCTGAAATTCCAGTTTACTAGATTACAGCTGCAGTGTGCCAAAATTCTATCAGTTTGCAACATTCCAGCAACTGACTTAAATTCAGCAACTTCACAATAGTAGTTGCGAAGACTCCAAGATGGCTTCAATCTTGAAGAGAAGAGAACACCAGATGTCTTTCACAAGGGATCAAAAGCTTCATTTAGACCTCTCAATAATTATAAATCTCTGGACGAGAACATCTTAACTACTAATCAAGATCAGCAAGAAGAAATAAATCTGAATTTTGAATATATTCTAGGAATCCTGAGTTTCAGATTTTAAATTCAGCATTTGAATTTAGAAGAATGTGTAGTATTAAGTATGGATGTGTAGTTTCAGATCTCTTTTCTCGGGTTCACATCAAATGAATTCCACTACATAGATTAGCCTGATCTGAAACTTCTTGTTTCTTTGAAACCTTCTACAGCAACAAGATCTGAAAATGGATTGAAAGGTTGGCACAATTGCATTACTGCACTTTGTATCAAATGTTCTGTTTATTCTTGTTGTTCCATTACCAGAAAAACAATCCTTTTAAAGTAGCACAAAGACCACGGATGAACATTTGATTATTGAGAGCTTGAGAATTCTGATACTCAAAATCAATTCAGAACACAAAATCCAAAACTTGCAACTTATCAAATTTAGAGCTCAATTTTACAGAATTTTCACCCATGAAAAGTTCAGTTTCAAGAAAATAGAATACTCTCAATATTGGTTCAGCCGGAGCTCCAAGTTATCACTGACAAGAATTAGCACATAGCTGATTAATAGGAACAAGCAAACAAATGGTAAAAATTTGATTTCTGAACTTATCACAACTTTCAGAAATTTGCAAAGGTCACAAAACCTCTAAGATTCTGACTTATGACTCTCAATTTCTGAAAATTACAGCTTCTATCGGATTTCCAATTCAGAATTTAAAAGTTGAAGCAATTCCAGCTTATCTAATAAACAATTCTGGAGTTCAAGGTCATCAAACAGCAGCCTTGCTCACAAGATTTAGCCACAATCATCATGGAAATAACTAAATATAATAGCACTTCAAGCACTCTAATTTTCTCTTTTATCAAAAATCTGCAGGTTCCTGATTTAATGCACTGATTTCTGATTAGCATCCAGCTTAATAACTCAACCAACCTCACTGATTTCATCATTGAAATGCAGCTGCCTAATTCCTGCACAGATTTGATATTCACCAAAATGATACATTAGAAACTTGAGTTGATACATTCTTCACAGCTTGATTGGTTTTGTTCTTGTCCTTGAATTCCATTTCAGAAATCAGCCTCAAAATCATTTTCCCTTACACAAGTCGGCAAAGCAATCAGATTCAAGGAAATGTTACAGAATTTTGATACTTATAATTTCAGAAATTCCTTGGCACAAAATAGTGTATTTCCAGATTCTGTAACTTCTAATATAAGATGAGAATCCCAATTGACATTAAGAGATCAAGTGCTTTTCTTGGTCTTTTACTTAGAAACTTGCATTACATATTAACACACATCTGATTATCAATACATTAATTTCCAGATTTCAATTCAGTTCTCCAGGAACTCCTTCAGCAGCTACAATGCTTCTATGATCCAATTATTTCTGCATTTCTTCTCTCCAGAGTTTAAAGAAGTTTTGGAAGGCAAGATATGCTGCAGGTTTCCTTTTCTTTTCTGTTCCTATTCTTCTGGAACTAGACCATTTGATTCAAAACCTTAATTCCAGCAGGAGCACCTGCAACAAAACGTGCAGATTCAATTTAGAAAAATCAGCACTCTTGCACTACCTGCTGAAGTACAGAGAAGTACTGGAATTTTCAGAATCTACTCATTCAGATTCAATCTTCATGAATTTTCCAGATTTTCAACTATTGAAATTTGAATTCCATATGTCAATGAGGAATAAAGGTCTTCCTTTGCATCATTTACTGATCCTAGGGTTACAAGAAAAGCTTGGCACACAATTGATACTGTAAATTCAGAATTTTTTCTGCAGTTTCCAACTTTGTTTCCAGCTCTTAAAATTCTTGCATCTCTGCATTTAACAGTCCTTTCTTTTAGCCTTTAAATCTGTTTCTTCATTCCTGCTTCTGTATACTCATGAAATTCCACCAAACTGCTGAATACTTCAGATGTGCAGTATCAACTGCAGCTTATCAGAAGAATGGATTCTGCTTCCATATTTCAGTTACAGAAATTGTGAGTGTTCAGAATTTCAAAATCCATTTTCAAGCTTCACCTATGCATTTCTGTTTAAAACTCAGTTCCACACTTTTGATGGTCATACACAACATTAGCATCTGCACTGAATATTTTCATTCCTAACCTTCTTGCTTTCGGTTTCTTGCAAATTCATGCTTCTGCATCTGCAGATTCTGATTACTGCCTTTATATCAGCTTTCAACATTCTGCTTCATTTATAGATAATCATTGCACTTTCTACAACTCTGTCGTGTTCATCAATACAGTAGTATAATAAAATCCAACAACTCTTGCTCATCACAACTCTCATCCCAATTTGGCACAGAATTTCCTCACTATTTTGTAAAGTCTGCATTTATGGAGTTTCTGCACTCTACATTTCAGAACTGAGTTGAGGAAGACAATCACTATACATCAATGAAAAAGTAGTGTGTTCCTCTTAGACTTTCACTAAACTTATACTTACAATGGATACTTGGCACACAACTTAAAATCTAATGCATTTTCAGCAGCACTTTTTAGATTTCACTTAAACTTCAATAAGCAATGAAGATTCTGCCCCAAAACTGTTCAAAATCCTTAAACCTCAAGCAATGCAACCATCAACTTAAATTCAAAATTTCAGAATTTTCCAAACAAATTGAAGTCGGAACCTCAAGAATCTCAAGCATATACAATTCTCCCCCACACTTAATTCTTTGTCCATCTTGTTTATCCAACTCATCAAGAATTCAACCAAAACTCTCAATGAAATGAAGACAAAGCAAAATGATCAAGAATAAGAATGCTTGATGAAAATGTTTCAAGAAATTTTGGAGAAAGAAGTGGAGAATAATGAGGGAACAAGAATGAAAAATATCCTTCATCTCCATGCACACAAATGCTATTGTGACTTCAAAAAGAAGCAAAGCAAGTTCTAGAGTTTAATTTTCTATGAGTGCATGCCACACAAAGAAAATAATAGAGTATAGGCTTAAAGTGGTCCTCTCTAGGTATTTTTATGCAATCTAGCTCAATTAATCAAATTAGAATCCTTCACCATATTAACCGATATCATGTAAGTAGAGTATCCACTCATGCCCCATAACCTAAAATTGATAATCAAATTTAAGAAGCTTTTACCATCTTAAAAATATTACTTAGAAAATTTCCATGGAGACTTTTATTCAAAAATGAAATGCTATGTATACTAAGCAAAATGCAATGTATGGAAACAAAATTGCAAAGGTAACATATGAAACTAAAGAAACGTATAAATAATTTATTAATAAAGCATGAATTAAAATGCAAAAGAAGGCTAAATTAGAACAACTCCCCTTTCATTCCCGGTGGTTGAAGAAGGTTTAGAAGAAGAAGCCACCCCAGAAGTGGAGTAATCATGATTCCAATCAAATTCTTCTTATTAATCATTTTTCCATTGAAATTTTTTTCCGGAGGTCGTAGATGGTTCAGATTTAGTACCCATTTCAAACATCTATTATGTCCTGCAAAAGCAAAGATAAGCAACATATTCTGAACACTATCATGAAAAGATAAATGGGTATCACATTCTACAAATTCAATTAATGGTACCTCTATGAAATTTTTGGATAATTCACAAGAAGTTCTCACCTTGTCATGTTGAAAGGTACCTAAAGTAGTGATTGTTACCTCCTTTCCACCTAGTAAATCCTCAGACTGTAGTTCTGGTGAGTGTGCAACTTCATGTAGTGATTCTTGGGTGCTTGGCTCTATAGCACAAGTCCCTACACTTTCATCCTCTATTCGTGGTGATCCTTGGGGTAATGCTTCCAGTAAGCATTCCCCTACACTTAAATTCTCTTCAACATCAATACCTGCATCTTCAACAACATCTAAAGCAACATCATTAGTAGAATCAAAAGTAGGTTCAACTACATCATCACAACAATAAAAAGTACTTAAAGAATCTAGTGAAGAAGTAGATGCAGTGTCAGACCTGACAAGAGCTCCACAATCCATCTCTTCACTGATGCTTTGTGTTTGTAACTTATGAATGGATGATGCAATTTGGTCTAACTGATTCTGTATGTTCTGTATCCTTGAGAATTGTTGCTCTTGATGCTCACTCATTTGATGCATAACTTCATTGAATTTCCAAACTGACTTTGTAAATTTTTCTTGTACATCCTCATACCTATTCCGCTGCTCCATAGGTAGGTAGTACTGAGATTCAAGCTAATAGAACTGAGTCTGAGACTGGTAGTAATAGCTCTCCATCCCATCTCCAAAATACGGATAATATGGATCCATGGTCAAATAGAATTTCCTGTTCTTACACAACAACTGGCAAATAAAATCAGAAGACTCAGGAACAAATAAAATCAAACACATGGATATATAAGCATGAAAGCAATCAAAACAACAAAATTTTTTTAGGTTTTCAAAAATAAAAACAATCCTAAAATTACCAAACACTGCATATCATGTCCCCGGCAACGACGCCAAAATTTGATAACGATGTCTGTCACACTCGTAAATCAAATTAACAATGTATATATTCACTGAACCCCTTAACTACACAATAGTGTTGTAATAACGAGCCCAGGATCGAACCTCGAGGAACAAACGGTAGGATGTAATCTAGAATTGTATTTTATTCCTATTTTTGGGAGTTTTAACATGAAAATGGGGGTTTGAACTTTGAATATAAATCCAACAAATGAAAAGCACAGAAAATAAGAACTAATCTAATGCATAAAGAAAATCTAACTAGGTGCCAATGATCAAACCATAACGCATTGTCACCCTACGTTTTGATTAAATCGTTAACACACTTAAACTAAAAATGAAATACAAAACACAAGTGAATCTAATCTTAAGCATAGAAATAAGTAGCAAGACATCAGAAAAACCTAATCTAAAGTACCAATTAAAGCCCTAATTTAAAACCTATCCACTTAACAATTAACCAAGCACAAATTAAACACAAGTAGAGCTTCAATAATGAAATGCTAAATTACTTGCTAAAAACATAACAAACATAAAAGGAATATGTGCCAAGCTGTAAAAATAGTAATAAAAGGAAATAAACCCTAACCGAACCAACTCACAACCAATCCATACAAACTTCACAATCTTGCCGTCAACGAAGAACCTCAGCTACGTCTCAGTTCGAGGTATGCTCAACAACGCCGGCGGACCACCTCCAACGAGCTAGAACAACCCTAAACCCAAGAATGGCCCGAAATCTGCAAATCTGATCTCTGGATCTGAATGGAAGCTGCGGATGATGGTATACTGTCGGATGGAGTTCAGGAACACCGGAGGACCACCGTCGATAGTCGCTGATGTGAATCGGAGTCTCAGATGTGGAGGAACACCTCAAATTTAAGCTGAACAAAGAGATACCGAGAGCCAAATTCCACCGAAGGAAACCCTCTCCGATGGCTCCAGACGATCGGGATGGGCTGCTGTAGAGATTATCCACCGAGGTTGAAGCTTGAGAGGATGATCGGAGAAGGAAAGGTGGTCGGAATCCGGAAGAAAACATGCGCCGGGACGAAGCTGCGCGGAGGAGATCGACAACCAGAGCCACTGTAGCTTCTGGGTTTAAATCAGATCTGAGATCTGAACCGACGGCTGTGATTGATTTGGACTTGATCAACGGTGAAAAGTCACCTAAAATCCGATCCGAAGGTGCTGATCTCAATCTAGGGTCTGGATCTACTCTCCCTTAGGTCGGATCGACCGGATCTTCACTGGATGGTTCATATCTGTCCAATCTTCGATGAACGACCCATAATACTTCGAAGCTTGATCTTCTCGTTTAAACTCCGATTCGTGCACAACTTCGGTTCAAATAGATCCAAATCCAAGATCCTTTGATGCTTACAAAATAAGAATAAAATATTAGCATCAAATAACACCAAAAATAAGATAATTTGTAATTAGGTCCAAAATCTATACAATGCATAAAATGTAATGTAACCATGATTTAAACCTATGAAATCAACATCAAACCATGAATATATGAATCAAAATAATACAGTAAAATCATGGTTATCAGGTACCTCTCAAGCTAAGGCTCATGCAGACTTCCAGAGTCAGGTCCATTATATTATTTACCTGAAGATGAAACACGAGGATACTGTGACCCTCTTGAAAGAGGAAAACCGGATAAAGGATGAAACCATTGGCCAATTGAAGAGCACCATCAAACTTATCAAGGAAGAACTAGCTCAAGCTCAGGCTCATCTAGCAAAGAGGGATCAAGCCTCGGGATCTGGATCTTGTAATGATAATGTGAACTGAAAAATGTTCTTCAACTTTGCTTAAATAATACTCCCTGTTTCATTTGCCTTCAAAGTTGTGGGTCTATATTTCCTTGTTTCTTATAGCACTGTGTTCCATATACACACGATTCCAAGGAAATTTGCTAGAAAAGAAAACTTAGAAAAGATAATCTATTTACCTTACCTTTTTCTTACCAGAAAGGGTAGGAAAGTAGTAGCCTGCATGGACTTGCCTGTTTGTACCTTCGTATTGGCCATAGAAGTACGACTGCATATCTGTTGAGCACGAAAGTAGATCGTGCAAATTCAAATTGAGGCGAAAGGAAGAGATACTGACCGAGAAAGTCGTTAATCGTGAGGGCAGGCTCACTTATAACTTGCTCTGGGGCAAGAGTCTAGGACCCGACCTGGACAGTCGTTGGGCGTGAGAGCATGCTCACTTATAACTCGCACTGAGGCGAGAGTCTGGGACACCGACCTGGATGGTCGTTGAGCGTGAGAGCATGCTCACTTATAACTCGCACTGAGGCGAGAGTCTGGGACACTGACCTGGACGGTCGTTGGGCATGAGAGCATGCTCACTTATAACTCGCACTAGGGCGAGAGTCTGGGATCCGACCTGGACGGTTGTTGGGCATGAGAGCATGCTCACTTATAACTCGCACTGGGGCGAGAGTTTGGGACCCGACCTGGACGGTCGTTGGGCGTGAGAGCATGCTCACTTATAACTCGCACTGGGGCGAGAGTCTGGGACTCCGACCTGGACGGTCGTTGGGCATGAGAGCATGCTCACTTATAACTCACGCTGAGACAAGAGTCTGTGACCCGATCGGGACGATCGTTGGGCATGAGAGCATGTTCACTTATAACTCGCACTAGGGCGAGAGTCTGGGACCCGACCTGAACGGTCGTTGGGCGTGAGAGCATGCTCACTTATAACTCGCACTGGGGCGAGAGTCTCGGACCCGACCTGAACGGTCGTTGGGCGTGATAGCATGCTCACTTATAACTCACACTGAGGTGAGAGTTTGGGACCTGACTTGGATGGTCGTTAGGCGTGAGAGCATGTTCACTTATAACTCGCACTGGGGTGAGAGTCTGGGACTCGACCTGGACGGTTGTTGGGCGTGAGAGCATGCTCACTTATAACTCTCACTGGGGCGAGAGTCTGGGACCTGACTTGGACAGTCGTTGGGCGTGAGAGCATGCTCACTTATAACTCACACTAGGGCGAGAGTATGGGACACCTACCTGGACGGTCGTTGGGCGTGAGAGCATGCTCACTTATAACTCGTACTAAGGCGAGAGTCTGGGACCCGATCGGGACAGTCGTTGGGCGTGAGAGCATTCTCACTTACAACTCGCACTGGGGCGAGAGTTTGGGATCCGACCTGAATGGTCGTTGGGCGTGAGAGCATGCTCACTTATAACTCGCACTGAGGTGAGAGTCTGGGATCTAACCTGGACGGTCGTTGGGCGTGAGAACATGCTTACTTATAACTCTCACTGAGCCGAGAGTCTGGTACCTGACCTGGACGGTCGTTGGGCGTGAGAGCATGCTCACTTATAACTCGCACTGGGACGAGAGTCTGGGACCCGATCTGAATGGTTGTTGGGCGTGAGAGCATGCTCACTTATAACTCGCACTAGGGTGAGAGTCTGGGACATGACCTGAACGGTTGTTGAGCGTGAGAGCATGCTCACTTATAACTCGCACTGGGAAGAGAGTCTGGGACACCGACCTCGACGGTCGTTGGGCGTGAGAGCATGCTCACTTATAACTCGCACTGGGGCGAGAGTCTGGGACACCAACCTGAACGGTCATTGGCCGTGATAGCATGCTCACTTATAACTTGCACTGGGGCGAGAGTCTGGGACCTGACCTGGTAGCCGTTAAGAAAATTCTTAGGGGCTAGCTCAGGAATCAGATTAATGGTAGCAGTCTGGCCTGGAGGTTGTCCCCGAAATTCCTGCCCGGGTGTTATGTTGTAGCTCTAGCCAGCTGCGCGTTACTTGTAATATTTCCTGTAAATATCTCAAGCACACTTAATTAGATAAGCTATTTGTTTGTTTTCAATTTTATAGAAGCGGCAAATTCAAATTTCGGTGTCTTTTCATTTTCTCTCCTCTTTCCCGAGGTGGTTTCCTAATCATGACGTATGGCTCTACTTTTCCTGAGGTAACCGCACGACCGCCTTTTCTCCTGACACATTGTCTTCCCGCGCCGGCATGCCAGCGTACAAAAATCCCCCTTCATGATTTCCTTGTCACATCCATCATTAATACCTTTCATAGGGGCATGCCACGTGTCCCATGAACCTATACCGCCACTATAGCTGATAAGCGCCTTTTAGCACGTGACCCTAGATCCGACGACTCAAATTACCGCGCTTCCCCCCTTTCGATGTTTCTTAGGGGCTTCTCTTTATAAACCCTAAAGGTCGTCTGTCATCACCTTCTCACCTTGCTATCGACTTTCGGCTCTATCACCTTGCTATCCGCGACCCGTTTGACCCTCTGGATTCTTCTCTGCACGCGGCCAGGGAGTCTGCTCAGTCTGCCCGGGACCTGGCTCAGGAGTCCACCGAGAAGATAAAAGAGCTGCAAGCGGCCCTGCAGACCAGCGACTCCAAGCTGAATTTGGAGGGGCAACGTCGTCGTCAGATGGCGACCGAGTTGAAGGAGAAGGACTCAAAGCTGGCCACTCTTTCTGCAGATCTAAAGACACTCCAGGAATCCAACAAGATTATACAAAAAGACCTGGAGGTTGCTCGAGCGGACCTGGCCGCCAGTGCTGACCGGGAGAAGACTCTTAAGGCTCAGAGGGATCTGGATCAGGCTACCATCAAATCTCTTCAAGCATATCTTCTCAAAGCACAGGAGGAGGCTTCCACTCTAAAGCAGGAGAATGCACTAGCTCTGGCGGCTGCAGATAAAGTACAGGTGGAGCTGATGGAGTACCGGTCAGGCGAAGATGAGCGCCTCAGAGCTTATCGAATTTCTTATGTTAAGGCTCCGCTCTTCCAGAAGAAGATAGGTGATTTCGCCGACCGGATGCTCTGCTATGGGGGCGTGGGTGCAGTGCGCTAGCTATTTGAGCAAGGACTTCTTCGCTCTGCCCCCTCAGCTGACTTCCTGGACAGAGAACACCTGCTACAAGAAATTCCAGACGAAGCCTTCCCTTCTGTCCTGGCCGACGATGACTTCCTGACCCTTCCCGCACCTTCCTCAAGTGATGTACCACCCAGGAATCCCTGATCATGATGTACAACTTTTTCATATATGACATTTGGGACTCGCTTTTGTTTGAAGTCATTTGTTTTTATGAAATCTCCCGGTCTGCCGTTATTCACAATTACTTAGAAATCTCTTGACCCTTCTCTTTCTTGAGAATTATTTTTTTTTGTTTCCCGATCGCGGATTTGCTTTCTTCCCGACCTGGGATCCGCTCACTCCCCGACCTGCAATCTGTTCGCTCTCCGACCTGCGATATGTTTGTTCCCTGACCTGGGATTTGTTTTGAGTTCGATGACATTGACTAGTGCCCCTGCCCTGGAACTCTATTTGCTCAATGTCTCGAATTGGCTCCCGAGCGGGGTTCACCCCTTAAACTTAGCAAAGGTGACACACTGTCTGAGAACCCCCAACACTTCGTGCTACAGTACCATTTTTTCTCGAGGTAACTTATGATGACCCTCGTATTTCGTGCCATTTACTATTTCCCGTCCCTCTTTTCCCGCTTCGTTTTCTGTGACGATCGTTCGGCTCCTTTTTGCGTGAATATTCTAAACTACTTTTATTACGAGCCGTTGGATGATGGTTTGACTGTTCTGCCCTTGTGGATATCAGCTATAAATAGGTCGCCGCTGCTTCTTCATGGAACTTTATTGTTTGCTTCTTTCTTCTGCTCTCGCCTCCTTGCTTTCTCCGGCTCCTTGACTCCTTGTGCTCTCTACCCCCTGCCTCCTCCTCTTGTTCCTGGCTTCCATTTAAGTCCTCCCCATGACCTTTCCAAACATTATCTACCCTCCTGGAGTCTCTACTTTCGATGGCATGGATCTGGATGATCTTCGCTTCAACTATGAAATCTCAAATGACATGCATATCATCATTCCCAACACACTGCATCAGGCCTTTTCTCCTCCAACAGGCTATGTCACCTTCTATAAGGAACAATTCGTGGCAGGGCTTCGTTTCCCCATTCATCCCTTGCTATCCGACGTATGCTGTTATTTCAGAATTTCTCTGGGCCAGCTGACTCCCAATTCTATAAAGATTCTGTGCGGCTTCGTGATATTGTGTGAAGTTTGCGAACTTTCCTGGTATGCCCGCCTGTTCCACTATTTCTTCACTCCTCGCCAGCATAGTGAAGGTTTATTCCGCTTCCAAGCCCGCACTAGGACTACCTTCTTTTGTCCTATTCCCTCCTCTGATCCGTCTTGGAAGGATAAGTACTTTTTTCTCAAGTTTCCTTCCGCTGTGGAGTGGCCTACTCGTTGGCAGCAAATCCACCCTGTGTTACCTTATGTGGGGGACTTCAGTAATGACCCCCTCTTCATAGACGCTCTGGCTCAACTGAGATGCTGGCGACTAGATTTGACAAGATTGATATCTGAAGACGTGCTGCCCTTCTTCAGCCTGAGCCACATCTCTTCTTCTGAGCTGCCTCGTTCTCTAGGTGAATTCTGTCTCACCCTGAATTGCTTCACTGTTTTGGTGTGATGACCACAACTTTGATTTCCCCATGCAGCCAACACCCTGCTCCGCGCTTCAGAAGTCCAGCCTCTCCCCCTTAGCGAGCAAGAAATAATACGGAGAAGCAGGATCATATTAGATAAGAGACTTCTCCCACATGCTACCCCTGCCAGGCTAGGAACAACTTCCACCGCCATTCCTCAGTCAATCCCTCAATCAACTCCCCGATTTGCCCCCGAATGGCTCCAGAATCTTCTGTCAGACAGACTCCCCGACCTCCTTCAGGGTTAGTGGGCATACCCCCTGCCAACCCTTCTTTTCGAGCGGCTTCCCGGGCATCCTAGCAGGCGCGTCTAGCTACCACTCCCACCAGCAAACCAGCAGCGCCCACTTCGGCTTGATGATCTCGACCTTCCTCTGAAAAGTCAGATTCGTATGACCAGCCCTTGGCTCACAGGCTTCGTCGAAAGTATGTTGAGCCAGACCTAGGTGCTACTGGTCCGTCCGATGAACCGGTCCCTCCAGCCCGACACGTTCCAGACCCCCCTTTGCCTGTGTTACGCAACCACAAGTGTACGTTTTCGTCGTCAATAATAAAAATATTGAATCGACAGGGACTGTTGATTAAGCACTAAAGATGTCGCAAGGTAAGTTATCTAGACGGTCGAAAGCTGACTTTGACATTTGCAAACTAACGAGGGTGATTGAAAAAGGGAAAGAGAAGGATGAGAGAAAGAGAAAGAACTGATCTTGGATGGAATGAGGTTCAGGAGATGGATTCTAGGATTTCGGTTTCATTGTAATACTAGGAGATACTACATAGGTTGCTTAGTTTCTATCCTCTATGTCCATGCTCTTGTAGGAAGTTAGATTGTTCAATATCCCTAAGTATCGAATAGAGACGATCCGTGTGAAATCCTGTAACGGTTAACCCCCTGTCACAAGGGCGCCTCGGTAGATCACTGGGATACACATCTAGTAAATAACAATAAGGATAAGGGTTACCTACCTCCTTATGGAAGAATTGCCTCTCCCTTCAAGAGAATGTCCTAGACGTCCGTGAACGGGTTACCCTTGTCACTAGGGCCCCTTGGGTATACGATCTAGAGCACTCTTTTTACGAGAGTAGTAGTTCCTAAGGGATTGTTTCTTCTTTTAAGGGAACGTCTTAGACGTCCGAAAAGGGTTACCCCTGTCATTAGGGTACCTTGGTCAATACGCTCTAAGGTATCCCCTTTGCGGGATCAACAATCCTCCACATCAAGCAATCAAAGTATAGAAACGTAAACATGGCACACACGCAACTCATCAAGCACGAACAAGGCATCAACAGGTCATTGAATAGAAACAAGGCGAATCTACATAGCTCTACATCTCCATCATATTACAAATACTTCCTAATCCTAAAATAAGATGTCTATTCCATTGTGGGGGAAGAACAACCCCAAAACATAAAGAAAAGCATGCTTACAACCCTAGAAGAAAAGGAAGAAGAGATGCTTGATGATTCTGATGTCTAGGTGATGCTTCCTTGCTCTGGAGATGGACGGATCGTCAAGGGACGACGGTGGATGAAGCTCTAGGGTTTCCCCCGAAGGAGAAAACCCTTTCCCAAGGAGAGGGACGAAGTCCCCGAACCAAAGATCATTCCCCAAAATAGGTTTCTTGACCCTTTTATAAACTAGGGTATGGGCGCCGCACAGCCCGTGGCACGACCATGCAAGGTTGGCACGGCCACGCCCATCCTTTCTTCTGGCAAAGCCGCACAGTCATGCGATTCCGCACGACCATGCTCTTCCGCTGCACTGGTCAAGTTGCACGGCCGTGCGATTCCACACGACCATGCTCTTTCGCTGCACTGGTCAAGTGGCATGGTGGTGCGATTCCGCACAGCCATGCTCTTCCGTTGCACTGGTCAAGTGGTACGCCCGTGCGATTCCGCACGGCCATGCTCTTCCGCTGCTCTGGTTATGTATCAAGGTCATGCCTCTTCTTGTAAGCCATTTTAGTGCCTCTTAGTATGGTATTCTTGAGATGTGGTCTTCATGAAAGTTGTAGATCTTGAAGTTAGCTACAATTTGGTATAATGCACAACCCAAAACTCCAATGGATCACAAAGTTATGGCTGTTTTACTCTTCATGTGTGGTGCAAGATTTGACACGGCCGTGTGCCAAGGCCGTGTCTCATAGAAACGAATTTTAGACCTTTAAGACTTGGTTTTATCTGGTTAAAGTCTTCATAAGAGTTGTAGATCTTGAAGTTATCTTACATTTTGATATTTGGAACGGCTCACAACTCTAACCAATAAGAAAGTTATGGTCATTTTACTTTTGGTCTGCAGTGTTAGAAATTCCACACAGCCTCACATGCCCCTCACACGGCCTCCACACGGCCGTGTGGGTTCTACACGGCTAGAATATGAAGAAAACTTAGTCTTCGCCTGCCCGTGACACTCTAGAAGATATGGACTTCATGTAGGCTTCGTTTTTACTCCAAATCACGTCCTATTAATCAGAAAACATACAAAAGAGCAGATCTCCGAACAAAAGAGTATTTATGATGAATATGTACTAAAAGAGGTGAACATGCATAGAATATACGTGAATAAAGTAAGTGAATGTGCGTCAAAATATGTATAAATGATCATAAGATATACGCACATCAGCCTGGCCACAGTCCTGCGACCACCGAGGATCTTGTTGGTGCAACATCCCTCAGGTCAAGGTTGACCTGGTTGACCAAGCTGAGTCTTGGTTTGAGTTTAGATGTTTGACAATAAGAAATTGATTGAAGATGAGTCAAGTAGGTCAACGTTGACCGGATACTTGACTGGGAAGTCCTAACTGGGATGTTAGGTAGAATAGAAGTCTTGGTGAGTGAAGCCAGGCAGAAGGAAAGTCCTGGTGAGTGAAGCTAGGTGAAAGCCCTAGTGAGTGAAGCTAGGCAGATGGAAAACCCTAGTGAGTGAAGCTAGGTGAAAGTCCTGGTGAGTGAAGCCAGGTGAAAGCCCTAGTGAGTGAAGCTAGGCAGATGGAAAACCCTAGTGAGTGAAGCTAGGTGAAAGTCCTGGTGAGTGAAGCCAGGCAAGGGAAAATCTAGATGGATCAAGGATGATCGGACATCTGGTGTTGGAAAGTCCAAGTAGGTCAAAGGATTGACTGGATACTTGGCACGAGGAAATACAGATAGGTCAAAGGACCAGACATCTGATGGAAGTCCAAGTAGGTCAAGGGAGTGACCAGATACTTGGCATGAATAGAAAAGTCCAAGTGGTCAAAGGGATTGACCAGACACTTGGTGGGAAGTCCTAGTAAGTCAAAGGAGTGACCAGATGCTAGGCATGATGTACCAACAGATCAAGGTTGACCGGATGTTGGTTTGAGAGGCTTGGGACTTGGTTTTGGGCAAAATCCAGGCTGATCGATCGATGGATCGATCCGGAGATGGATCGATCGATGGATCAATCCAGCCTTTCTGCGAACAGAGCCTCCGGATCGATCCGTGGATCGATCAGATGTCCCAATCGATCGCGATCGATTGGGAGCTGCCATTGGAATAGCCGGATCGATCCATGGATCGATCCAGCGCCTCGTGCAGAGGCGCTCTAGATCGATCCGTGGATCGATCCAAAGCCTCCCCGATCGATTGGGAACATTCGAATCGATCGGGATCCGACCGTTGCGTCGGGTTTATAGCCGCAGGCGAACGTTGTCTTCGGTAGCTCTTCGCAGATTCACTTCAGATCTCTCGCCAACTCCTCCACAGCGCTCTCAAAGATCAGATCGCCAGTTCTTGAAGGATCTTGGAAGCTTTCCAAGTCAAGAGGCGGATCAAAGGCAAGAAGAGAAGCTAGGGTTAGGGTTTTCTGTACTCATTGTAAGCTTTGCGCTTGTATTTTGTTTCCCTTTCCTTTCTTCTTGTACTGAGAGTCTTGTAGGGCTTCTCCGCCCTCGGTAGTTACCGAAAAGGAGTGTTTTCATAGTGGAGGGTGCGTGCGTGGTGTGGATCCTTGGACTAGTCACCTCTTGTGAGGTGGATACCAAGTAAACCAACCGTGTTAGCGTTGTTGCATTTGTTTCTGTATTTTCCGCTGCATATTCTTGAAGAAACAAGCAACGCCGAGCAACAAGCGAACGCGACGAGCTATTCACCCCCCCTCTAGCTACTTTTGGTCCTAACAAGTGGTATCAGAGCGAGGCCGCTCTTCACCGGAATCATCGCCGGAAGGGTCAAGCATAACAAGAAAAGCTAGAGGGTGAAGAAGTTGGAGCAAATTCTTCAAGTTCAAGACTTTATCAAGCTCAACTTCAAGATGCAATTCCAAGATGGGCTTGGATTTGACACAAGGGTGGCTCCACCATACACTTCTACGAGTTTCGATTCTTGGAAATCAAGAATCAAAAATTTTCTTATGATGGAGATAGAGCAATGGTTTGCTCTAATGGAAGGCTTCAAGGCTCCAAGAAATTCAAAGGGCAAAGTTCTCAAGAGGAGCAAGTGGAGCCAAGAGCAAGTCCAAAGGTACGAGGCCAATGACAAAGTGACCAAGCTCTTGGTCAATTTATTGCCAAGCACCATCCTTTGCAAAATTGGAGAATTTGAAGATGCAAAGGAACTATGGAGCAAATTGGCCAAGCTTCATGAAGAGATCCCCTCCACTGTACAAGAGCAAGAAGAATCCAGAGAGGGTGACTCTTTGGAGCAAGACCAAGAGGAGGACTCCGAGGTTGAGAGATGCTCAACCTCCGAAGAAGAGGAAATCCAAGAAGCTTCATCCTCAAGGGAATGCACCGAAGGGAACAAGGAGGGAGCATACTCCTTGTTTCATATTCAAGATGATGAAGCCTCCACCTCTAGGATTGAGGGGGAGCAATCCTTGGTGACGCCGGATCAAGAAGAAGGAGAAGCTTCTACATCCGGGTCGAGAGAAGAAGAGGAGGAAGAAGCAACTACCTCTACAAGTCAAGAAAAATCAAATGGAGGAGAATCAAGGTCCGATCAAGAGGAAGCTTCTACCTCTGGATCCCAAGGAAAAGATGCCACCCCTACAAGCAAAGGTATAAATATTTCAATTAATAATAAAAATCATATTATATGCTTTGAGTGTAGGGAACATGGGCACTACAAGAGCAAGTGCCCTAAATTGGCCAAGAAGAAGGGCCAAGTGGCACAAAAAGGTAAGGTGAAGCCCAAGGAGACCATCCCCGGAACAAAGAAGAGCAAGGAGCACATTGTGTGTTTCTCTTGCAATCAAAAGGGGCATTATCGGAGTCAATGCCCTAAGGGGAAGAAGATGGTCAAGGCTCAAGGAGGAAGCTCAAGTCAAGGGGGAGCTTCTAAGGTAAAAAGGAAGGTAACTTTTATTGAGCCTACCCCGTTAAATTATGGTAAAAAGCATGATAGTTCTAACTTATATCATTTCAATGCTATTTACCATGAAAATAGAAAGCATGATAGTGTTAAGGAAAAACATATAGCTTTTCATGCTAAAACCACCACACCTAGGGCTAGGAATGTAGGTAAAAGTCTAGGCAAAAACTCTAAGGATTTTATCTACGAGCCTAAAAATAAAAATGCTCATAAAGTTAATGGAAAACCAAAGACTAAGGACTTAATGATAGAAAATCAAGTCTTGAGGTCAAGGCTTGATAAAATGGAAAAGACCCTAAAAAGGATAAAAAATATCCTATTAGGGCAAAATGAGCATAACTTAGGGTTAGGAAAATCAAAGCCATCCAATAGCAATAGAGGTTTGGGATACAAACTAAAGGCTAAGAAGGATGTGCCTAGTTATCATAGGGTTCCATATAGTTATGGAACAAACCCTAGGTCTAGTGGGCAAGTCAAAAATACTAAGGAGGTCATCCCTAAGAGTGTTTTTGCAATAAATGTGACTAAGGCTTCTAAAAAGTCTAAGAAAGTCACTAACAAGGTCACAAGAGAGGCTATCCCTAGAGTTGACCTAGAAAATGTGACCAAGGCTTCTAAGAAGCCCAACAAGGTCATTAGGAAGGTATCTAGGGAAGTTATCCCTAGTGAGTACCTAGAGCATCCAAGGAGCACCAATAGGTGTTGGGTTCCTAGGAGCATTTTCTCTACCCCATAAATGGGTTAGAGAGTGTCAACTCCAATTAGAAGGGTAGTTAACCCAACTTTGAGGAAATTGACACTCAAGGAGCATTTTCAAGGGTTGGTTAATCTTTGAAAATGAAATGGAATTATTATTTACTCCTTGAAAGATTAAAATGTGCCTAATGGTGGAAGAATTGATTTTAATCTTAAATGGCACATATTGGGAAATTCATAAGAACTACCAAGTTGGGATTTTGGTATGTTTTTAGGAAATTTAAGGCAATCCGGGCCTTAATTTAAAAGTGCTACTCTTGTGGAAAAATGAAATATGCCAACATTTGAGGATATGCTTACTTTCAATTGGCATACATTAATCAAGGGAATTAGAAATGCCAATTTAGGCTTTAGCATTTTCTTGAAGCACTTTAGGGCAATCTAGGTTTAAGTTGTAAGTTTAGCTAAGATTTTAAGGATACTTAGATAGTTAATCTAGGTATACTTTATTTATGCTAAATCTTGCCATGATTGTTTGCCCATCATATGCCATGACATCATGTCTATTTTTGCATTCATGTTTTATTATGCAAAATCCAAAAATACCATGTCATGACATTCATACGTCATGTAGTTATAGGAATCTTTCTTTTGAAAGTTATTTTACTTTGATGTATGCCATAACATTATCATGCATTGGTTTATTTCCTTGTAATTAAGGACAAATGGCATTTAACAACACTTATTAACAAGTGACATCCTAGGTGGATGTCTAATATCTTTAAAATGCCTAGATAGACGTGCATGATCCCCAGATTAGGGCAAAACTAAAATCTACATCTCACAAAGACTATAAGGTGACTTGTATGTGCTTTAGTGCACATTAGATACAAGTGAGATGTTAGGAAGATGAACAAAACTCAAGATGTTGATTTAGTGCATTCTTTTGAGTTTTAGGTTCATCAAAACACATAGTTATGTATATTCCCATCATTGGGAAAGCTAATGTACAAGTCATGTGCATTATGCCCAAGGAATATGATGGGATATTGGTTTTAAAAATGTTTTTAAAATGCTTTTGGAAAACCATGGTGAAGGCTATCTTTTGATAGTAATCACCATTGAATAGTTAGACACAAACTTGAAGAAAACGCTAAAGTTTTAGCAAGTTTTCAAGCTTGTGTCAATTTTTGAAAATATGATGTATTTTCATAGAAAACTATTTTTCCATGATTAAGTATGCCCTAAATAATGTCTACACGAAATTTTATGATTTTTGGATTTTTGTAGAATTTTCTAGGGGTTTCTGAAGTTGACTAAAATGGAATTTCAGCAACTATCAGAACTTCGATCGATCCATGGATCGATTGGAGTGCCCGAATCGATCCGTGGATCGATTCAGAAGGCAATTCTCCCGCGAGCAGAAGCTCTCTGGATCGAGTCTGAATCGATCAGTGGATCGATTCAGAAAGGTTCAATCGATTGGAACCCAACTCCAATCGATCCAAGTTGCTGATTTTGGCCGGGAAGGCCTGATTTCAGCATCTTTGAACCTCTGTGAGTCTAGGTAACCATTCCAAACCCCTTAAATACATTTGTATACATACAAAGGGTATTTTCATGTGAAAACAAGGATGAATTGGTTAAGGAAGGCTTCATTGAAGTTTAGGTTGAGGTTTGTTTCAAATTTTGAGTATTTGAACCTCAAAACTTCTAAATTTGGGTTTCCTAAAGGTTTAGGGATTCCAAGTCATTGTTGGTGCAATGACAGAAGTTACCACCATGTCTTTAGGGGGAGGGACTCTTTAAAGACATGAAAAATTATTTTTCATGAACCTTGGAAGGTGGTTAACCTTCGTTAACGAAAATGCTCATGTATGAGCTTTTGAACTTGAAATGGGGAGTGGATATCCTCATTATTTCAAGTGGGAACTCACGTGGTTAGAAAATGCTCAAGGTTGAGTATTTGTCTACAATGAGGGAGAAGTTAAGGATAAATGAAGGGTATGGGACCTTCTTTATCGTGTTGATCACAACGAGTGATGTTGTGAACAACGATGAGCAACTCTTCAGGGGGAGAGTCGTCAACAAATGGATTTGTTGATGTGTATCCAAAATTGGGGCATGAGTTGATGTATGCCCGAAGATGGGTTGATGTGTGCCAATAGGGGGAGAATGAAAGGACCTGTGAATGGGTGTAAGTTAGGCTTTCATTACCTAGAGGGAGTGTGCCCTCTTAGGGGGAGAATGAAGAGCTTAATTTATGTGTTTATTACCTAGTGGCATGAAGATTGAGGCTATAGGATTATCCTAACTTACATGTGGTATTGTAAGTGTTATTGTGGTTTTGTCAAACATCAAAAAGGGGGAGATTGTTGGTGCAACATCCCTCAGGTCAAGGTTGACCTGGTTGACCAAGCTGAGTCTTGGTTTGAGTTTAGATGTTTGACAATAAGAAATTGATTGAAGATGAGTCAAGTAGGTCAAGGTTGACCGGATACTTGACTGGGAAGTCCTAACTGGGATGTTAGGTAGAATGGAAGTCCTGGTGAGTGAAGCCAGGCAGAAGGAAAGTCCTGGTGAGTGAAGCCAGGTGAAAGCCCTAGTGAGTGAAGCTAGGCAGATGGAAAACCCTAGTGAGTGAAGCTAGGTGAAAGTCCTGGTGAGTGAAGCCAGGTGAAAGCCCTAGTGAGTGAAGCTAGGCAGATGGAAAACCCTAGTGAGTGAAGCTAGGTGAAAGTCCTGGTGAGTGAAGCCAGGCAAGGGAAAATCCAGATGGATCAAGGATGATCGGACATCTGGTGTTGGAAAGTCCAAGTAGGTCAAAGGATTGACTGGATACTTGGCACGAGGAAATACAGATAGGTCAAAGGACCAGACATCTGATGGAAGTCCAAGTAGGTCAAGGGAGTGACCAGATACTTGGCATGAATAGAAAAGTCCAAGTGGTCAAAGGGATTGACCAGACACTTGGTGGGAAGTCCTAGTAAGTCAAAGGAGTGACTAGATGCTAGGCATGATGTACCAACAGGTCAAGGTTGACCGGATGTTGGTTTGAGAGGCTTGGGACTTGGTTTTGGGCAAAAACCAAGTGCTGGATCGATCAGTGGATCGATCCAGGAGATGTATCGATCAGTGGATCGATCCAGGCCTTTCCTAAACGAACAGAGAGCCTCTGGATCGATCAGTGGATCGATCCAGATGTCCCAATCGATCAGTGGATCGATTGGGACGCGGCTGCTTCGCGCGATAAGCGCTGGATCGATCCATGGATCGATCCAGGCGTTTTTCCCAGAGCACAGAGGCGCTCTGGATCGATCCGTGGATCGATCCAAAGCCTCCCCGATCGATTGGGAACATTCGAATCGATCGGGATCCGACCGTTGCGTCGGGTTTATAGCCGCAGGCGAACGTTGTCTTCGGTAGCTCTTCGTTGATTCACTTCAGATTTCTCGCCAACTCCTCCACAGCGCTCTCAAAGATCAGATCGCCAGTTCTTGAAGGATCTTGGAAGCTTTCCAAGTCAAGAGGCGGATCAAAGGCAAGAAGAGAAGCTAGGGTTAGGGTTTTCTGTACTCATTGTAAGCTTTGCGCTTGTATTTTGTTTCCCTTTCCTTTCTTCTTGTACTGAGAGTCTTGTAGGGCTTCTCCGCCCTCGGTAGTTACCGAAAAGGAGTGTTTTCATAGTGGAGGGTGCGTGCGTGGTGTGGATCCTTGGACTAGTCACCTCTTGTGAGGTGGATACCAAGTAAACCAACCGTGTTAGCGTTGTGTGATTGTTTCTTTGTATTTCCGCTACACATCTTTGAAGAAACAAGCAACGCCGAGCAACAAGCGAACGCGACGAGCTATTCACCCCCCCTCTAGCTACTTTTGGTCCTAACAGATCTCCCTCCTACACGTTCTCAGGCTCAGGAGTAGGTTCCCCCTTCCTCTCAACCCACTTCTTCTTCTCGGCCTGTCAATGTTCCTTCGCAAGCACCTGGCGACACGGCAGGCCCCTCAGCTACACCCCTGCCCGGTGAATCATGATTGGGGCCATCTCACTCGACCCCTCCTGAACCGGCGGCGACAGCTTCACAGCCTCAAGGCCCCTCCTATCACCACTATTATTCCACCAAACCCTTTGAGTCAGGGCTACTGCGACAACAGGACTCTTCCACTTGCTTCCTTTTCCTAAGAGGGCAACTGGCTACCTGTTGGGATGAAAGTGTTGAGCAAATGGAGGACCTATCTGTACTCGACCGGATAGAGAGGTTCTCAGAGTTGTATGTCCAAGTGCGCTTCACTTATTCATGCAACAAAACTTCTTTTACTCTTTTTAAACGCTTTACTTTTTTGGCTCAGGCTCATGCCGAATCCCTGATGATGAATAAAACACTCCATCTTAATTATCACCATAATAACGTGTTGTCAGATAGGGTAGTCGAGCTGGAACTATGACAAAATGATCCCGCAGCAGTTGCCCGCGCCCAAAGGGCCGAAATAAGGGCTTTAAAGAGGGCGAATGTTCAGCACCAACAAGCTTTACGGGCAGCCGACCAACAACTCCTAGCCCTTCGTGAAGAAATAAGTCAGGTCGAGGGTCTCCATAAGCAAACTGTGGATCAGCTGACTCAGGAGCTGAAATTGAAAGAGGCCCTCCTACAAGAGCAAAGCCAGAGTTTGGAATCCCAGGCCGCTGAACTGCTTGCCCTGAAAGCTGAATTGTCCCGGCCCGTTTTGGTCTTTCTGGAGTTACCTCAGCTCTGGAAATATATAAAGCAGGGGAAGATGAACGCTATAGGTAGAGCCGAGAGGCCTACCTTCATTCTAGAGAGTTCGACGTCCAGTCGGGGATCGCTTCGTGGTCTCTGTATCTTCTGGCCGACAAAGGCTTTGCGGCAACTATACGAGCTGGGATATCTCAAATCCGCTCCTCCCGAAGACCTTTTGGATCATCATCGCATTTTGGACGAAATGCTCGATGAAGTTTTTTCCGCTTTCAAGTAATTTGTACTTGTACATTGTGTAAATTAAACTATTCTATGCCTAATGTTCTATCCCACTTCTTGTTATCTACTTTCTGGTTGAGTCAAAAATAAATCTAATGACTTGCAAGGAGGTAACAATCTTGATTAGCAGGTATTTTTACTGATTGATTGGTACATTACCGACCTGCTCTGTCAGGTAACAATCCTGACCAGGTAGGTTTCTCGGCCTGATCTATCCTACCCCTCTCAGACCTATACCTATGTGCGGTAAGGTCGAAGGTAATTAGCACTCCAAGACAGGTCTAGATTCCTGCCCCGGTCGTCCTGCAGGTAGTACGCACCAGATACTAACTTTTTGATAACTTTACAAGGTTCATCCCATTGAGGTGCTAACTTGGCTACGTCTCCCATGGGTTTAACTCGTTTCCAGACCAGGTCCCCTTCTCCAAAGAAGTGAGGAACCACCTGTTGGTGCAGCGAGACCGGGAAGAGGGGGGTGAATTACCTGTAACTCAAAAAGTATACTCTCCTCAAAGAACTTTAACTCAAAATGAAAGCAACAAGAGTATTATAAATTAAATGACAGAAACAAAAAGAGAGATGACTCAGCTATTTGACTTGGTTACAACCGAGACGGTTGTTAATCCAAGGTGGTTGGAAAGCGCACTAAAAATGTCTCCTTCTTTGAAGGCGGAGAAGCCTTTTACACTTTGAGAGAACAGAAGTTGCTAAAAATGAAAGTACAGAGTTATTGTTATCGTTGCTTGCTCGAGACCCCTTTATATAGGGGTTCCAGAGCTTATCAGATCACCTGATCTTCGGGATCAGGTTTTGACTCGAGAGGGATTGGTCGACCGATCCCCAGGTTCGGTCGATCGAACCTGCGTACTTGGCCAGCCTTCCATCTAGATGTAGTCTGTGTGGATCGAGTCTGCGTTCGGTCGACCGATCAGCCAACGATCTTTCCCTGAGCTGGCCAGATCAGAATGCTTGACTGAGTCTTGGGTTTATCTCCGGTTCGGTCGACCGATCAGAGGGTCCGGTCGATCGATCAACCAACAGCTGATTGTTGACGTGTCTGCTAATGTGTCACCAACGACTACCTTCTGTTGATAGGGGTTCAGTCGACCGATCATGGCGTTCGATCAACCGAATACTTGTCAAGTCAACTCCCGGTTGACTTGCTCTGGTTCAGTTTGTTTGGGTGATTTCGGCCAACCGGAATGGGCTCACCCGAACCCAATTCCCGGCCTTCTCCTCAAGCAGTGTTCCGTCCCGACTTTATGTCCCTCGAACGCCGCGCACGTTGTTCACGCCCACTGATGTACTCTTCCGCAGCTCTCTCGTCCTTCGGACGCACCAAGCCCGTCGGCTCGCTTCCCGTGTCGTCCTTCTCGCTAGTTGCGTCTTCCGCTCAACTTCCTGCGCTCCTAAGCTCCTGCACACTTAGACACAGGGATCAGACAAAACAGGACCTATCCTAAACTTGGTTAATCACATCAAAACAACCACGGGGTCCAACAATCTTCCCCATTTTGATGTGCATCAACCCAAGTTTAAGTTAGGGTAAAACAAGCAAATAGTAATTTTAAGAAAATTACTAAACTAACATTTTAAGCAAAAAAAATAAAGTTTGCAACATATGGTAGAAAAAATATTTTTAAAAAATTAATTTTCCTAACTTCCCCTAAACTTGTTACTTAATTCTCCCCCTTTGATCACAACAAAAAGGGGTAAACATAATTTTCTAAGTCATTTTGCAAAAATTTGCTAAGTGAAAATTTAATATTATTTTCAGAAAAACTTAGCTTATATAAATCTAATTTCAGAAAAGATCTTAATTAAAAAAATGAGAATTTTTCTAAGTAAAACTTTCAAGAAACATTTTTCTAGATAAAATTTTTTTTTGAAGAATTTCTAAGAAAATGTTTAAAATTTTTTCAAAGCATTATTTAATTCTAATTTTAATGCTTTTATCATAAAGTTAATTAAACATTTTATTTCAATATTTCGGTTTCCAGGTCGTGGCGAGGCACTAGGCCTTCTTGGTTATTGGAGCAACAACCACTTCCTTAGACAAAACTTCCATAAAGAAACTCATTGTTTAATTTTCTCGCTGTAAGTTTTTAACTAAAAGAAAATTTTAAACTAGCAACGATTTTGGAACCCAGTAGAGGTTCCTTCCTATAGGGTTGGTCAAAAACTTAGGGAGTACATATCCTTTAGGTATTCTTCTCAGTTGACCCTAATGTTTTCTTACATACCAGTTTAATTTTCCATAAAAATTAATTTTTTATTTTTGAAAAGCATTAGTTTTTAAACATGAATTTTCAATTTTCAATTTTTCAATTTCCAAATTTAATTTCTCATTTTCAAAATTCAAATTTTCTAACATTGTTTTTAAATTGGCAATTTCTTTTTCTGATTTGATTAAGTCTTTAGTAAGTACTTTGATAAACTTAAAAGAATGAGAAGGAGTGAGATCACGTACCTTACTTACCTCACTTGGTGATGCTCCCCCTTCATTGTAGCTTTCTTCTTCTAATTCTCCCCCTTGATCAATGCTCATCTCTGATTCCAAGTCATCTTTGAAGAGATGGTTGGCCACGAGTGCTAGTCCCAAGAAAGCTTTGACTTTTGACTCGGAGGATAAAGAATCATCCCATGTAGCCTTCAGGCTCTTGCGTGTAGAGGACGTCGGTTTTTGAGGTTTCTCTTTGTTCTTTTTCTTCAGTTTGGGGCAGTCATCCTTGATGTGCCCTTCCTCGTTGTAGTTGTAGCATCGGACCGTCCTTCTGTTGCGTTGATGCTTTCTCGACTGCGATTTAAATTTATTAGTTTTAACAAATTTATTTAGCTTTCTTACCAATAATGCTGCTTCGTTTCCATCGATCGATGCTTCGGAGTCGAGATCGTCCTTTTCGGCTTGTAGGGGAATGTTGAGGTTCGACTTCTCTACTGGTTTCTCTGCAAGTCGAGACTCGTGAAATTCGAAGGTAGAAAATAAGTTTTCTAAACTACTTGCCTCAAAGTCCTTAGAGATGTAGTATACATCTACTAAGGACACCCAGTCTAGAGTTTTGGGGAAGGCGTTGAGCGCATATCGGATGGAATCTCGGTTTGTTATCGAATCGCCGAGATTCGTCAGTTGCGTAATTAGCTCCTTGATTCTTGCTTGGAGTTACGCTACCTTCTCGTCGGTGTTCATCCGAAAATTCGTTAGTTGTGTCCGAAGGATGTCGCACGTCGCTAGCTTTGCTTTCGAGGTACCTTCGTGGAGTTCTAGGAATTTCTCCCAGAGGTCTTTTGCGGAGTCGTAGCTTCCGATCCGACTTACCTCCTAGGGCGGAAGAACGCTGAGCAAGTGGAACTCAGCATTTCCGTTAGCCACGAAATCAGCCTGCTCCTTCTTCGTCCATTGGCATTCTTCTTTGTCTTTTGGAGCTGCAAAATCATATTTCATTGTAATAAGAATGTCAAAATCCGTTTTAAAGAATACCACCATTTTTCGCTTCCATGTAGCGAAATCTCCGTCGAACTTTGGGGGATGAATGTTCGCGTTGGTCATTGTCCTGATCTTTATGCTTCAGACGGCGGTTAGTCCTTCTGAGGCTGTTGGGCTCTGATACCACTTGTTGGTACAGCGAGACCGGCAAGAGGGGGGTGAATTGCCTGTAACTCAAAAAGTATACCCTCCTCAAAGAACTTTAACTCAAAATGAAAGCAATAAGAGTATTATAAATTAAATGACAGAAACAAAAAGAGAGACGACTCAGCTATTTGACTTGGTTACAACCGAGACGGTTGTTAATCCAAGGTGGTTGGAAAGCGCACTAGAAACGTCTCCTTCTTTGAAGGCGAAGAATCCTTTTACACTTTGAGAGCACAGAAGTTGCTAGGAATGAAAGTACAGAGTTGTTGTTATCGTTGCTTGCTCGAGGCCCTTTATATAGGGGTTCTAGAGCTTATCAGATCACTTGATCTTCGAGATCAAGTTTTGACTCGAGAGGGATCGGTCGACCGATCCCCAGGTTCGGTCGACCGAACCTGCGTACTTGGCTAACCTTCCATCCAGATGCAGTCTGTGTGGATCGAGCCTGCGTTCGGTCGACTGATCCCATTGTTCGGTCGACCTATCAGCCAATGGTCTTTCCCTGAGCTGGCCCGATCAGAATGCTTGACTGAGTCTTGGGTTTATCTCCGGTTCGGTCGACCGATCAGAGGGTCCGGTTGACCGATCAACCAACAGTTGGTTACTAACGTGTCTGCTGATGTGTCACCAACGGCTGCCTTATGTTGATAGGGGTTCGATCGACCGATCATGACGTTCGGTCGACTGAACACTTGCCAAGTCAACTCCGGGTTGACTTGCTCTGGTTCGGTTTGCTTGGGTGATTTTGGCCAACCGGAATAGGGCTCACCCGAACCCAATTCCCGACCTTCTTCTCGAGCAGTCTTTCGTCCCGACTTTACGTCCCTCGAACACCGCGCACATTTTTCACGCCCACCGGTGTACTCTTCCACAGCTCTCTCGTCCTTCGGACGCACCGAGCCATCGGCTCCCTTCCCGTGTCATCCTTCTTGCTAGCTGCGTCTTCCGCTCGACTTCCTGCGCTCCTAAGCTCCTGCACACTTAGACACAGGGATCAGACAAAACAGGACCTAACCTAAACTTGGTTGATCACATCAAAACAACCATGAGGTCCAACACCACCTTCCTATCATAATTTTGCCTCATCCTCTGTCGATAGTCCATTAACCGAGTTGTCGTTCGCTCACGAATCTCGCTAATGAAGTCCAGCTCTGCCAGTCGTCACTCGACGTTCTCCTCGTCGTACAACATTCTCCTAGTTGAAGATACCCTGACCTCCACGAGTACCACTGCTTCACCGCCGTAGACCAGGTGAAACGGAGTAAGACTTGTGCTTTCTTGAGGTGTCGTACGGTACGTCCAAAGAATACTTTGTAGCTCTTCTACCTAGTCTCCTCCCACATGGTCTAGCTTAATCTTCAGTCCTCGTACAATTTCTCGGTTGATAACCTCAGTCTGCCCATTGCTCTGTGAGTACGCTACGGAGGTGAACGCCTAAGTAATGTCGAACCCTCGACACCAGACCTGGATCTTCCGACCTTGAAACTGCCTTCTATTATTTGATACCAATTTATGGGGTATGCCAAATCTGCACAGAATGTTCTTCCATAGAAATTGAATAACTGTTCTCTCGGTAATCCTGGCGAGAGCTTCGGCTTCCACCCATTTGGAAAAGTAGTCTACGACCACCAGTAAGAATCGCCTCTGACCGGATGGCATAGGGAAAGGTCTGACAATGTCCGTACCCCACTGATCAAAGGGTCAAGAAACTATAGATGTCTTTAACACTGAGGTGGGCATATGTGTCAAATTTTGATGTTTCTGGTAGGACAGGAAAGTGTTCACCAGCTGCTGAGCATCCCTCTGTAAAGTGGGCCAAAAATATCTGGCCAACAACACCTTACAAGATAGTGTTCGACCTCCGATATGACTGCCGCAGCACCCCAAATGCATTTCTCTTAAGACCTGATCTGCCTCTTCTATGCTTATGTATTTGAGTAAAGGTCTGGAAAGCGCCCGCTTATATAATTGATCTCCTATCATAGTGTAGGAATGAGCCTTTTTCCTGACCAGCCGTGCTTGTTCCAGGTCTGTTGGCAGGGTGCCCTGTTGAAGATAACTAATCATAGGTGTCCTCCAATCAATAATCGTGTCCCTGTTATTCTGCAGATCTATCTAGGTTATGAGAAGGGTCTGTGCTATTGACCTATCTAATACCCATGTAGTCAGAGAGCCGACCATTTTGGCTAACTCGTCAGCCCTGCCATTCTCTGATCTAGGAATCTTGCTGACCGTGTCCTCCTTGAATTCTTCTTTCATCTTCTCATAAGCCTCCCGATATACTTGCAGCTTGTCGCTGTTGATCTCAAAGTTGTCAGTTACTTATTGAGTTACTAGCTGAGAATCTGAATAAATGATAATTCGGGCAGCTCGCACATGTCGGGCTGCCTGCAGGCCTGCCAATAAAGCTTCATACTCTGTCTCATTATTGGTAGCTCGAAAATTTAATCGTACAACTAGCTGCAAAATATCTTCTTGGGAGGATATCAGAAGAATTCCTACGCCGCTCCCTTGACGTGTAGCTGATCCATCTACATACACTTTCCAGGTTTCTTCTAAATCCGCTTGATGGATCTCGATCAAGAAATTAGCCAAGACCTGTGCTTTGATAGCCGTGCGAGGTTGATAGGTGATATTGTACTCTCCCAATTCGGTCGTCCATTTGATAAGCTAGCCAGCAACTTCAACGTTGGTAAGAGCTTTACCCATGGTGCTGTTTGTCAAGATCGTGATAGGATGAGCCAGGAAATATGGCCTTAAATGCTGAGCCATGAGCACTATTCCATAGACCAACTTTTCCAGAGCTGTGTATCGAGACTCAGCTCCCTTTAATAGATGACTGAAAAAATACACTGGCTGTTGTACATTGTCTTGTTCTTTCACTAATACAGCCCCCACGGCCTCAGGGGTGGCTGATAGGTAAACCCAGAGCGGCTCTCCCATAACATGCTTGAACAGAGAAGGCAGGGTCTCCATATACTTCTTTAGCTCTTCAAAAGCTCATGCGCATTCTTCATCCCACTGGAATTTGGAGGCTTTGCTGAGCACCTTGAAGAAGGGCGCCGCTCTGTCTGCTGACCTGGAGATAAATCTAGACAAGGCTGTTATCTGCCTACCAGCTTCTGAGCTTCCCTCAAGTTTCGGGGGGCCTTCGTATCTCGGAGCGCTTGGACCTTTTCAGGGTTGACTTCAATTCCCCTCTCAGTGACGAGATAGCCCAAGAACTTCCCTCCTTTGGCTCCAAATAAACACTTCAAGGGATTTAACTTTGCCGCATACTGGCGAAGGGTGCCACAGGTCTCCTCCATATCAGCTATCAGATTTGCATCTAAGGGAGACTTGATGAGTATGTCATCTACATAGACTTCTGCATTGCGCTCGACCTGCTCCCAGAAGATCTTGCCCATCATCCTTTGATAGGTGGCTCCAGCATTCCAGAGCCCCAAAGGCATGACAGTGTAGCAGAAGGTACCATATGTCGTGATAAAACTAACCTTCTCTTGATCTTCCACGACCAAGGGGATTTGATGGTATCCCTGATAAGCGTCCAGTATGCAGATTCTTTCGCAGCCGGCAGTTGAGTCTATCAGCTGATCGATTCTAGGCAAAGGATAACAGTCTTTAGAGTTGGCTTTATTGAGATCCCGGAAGTCTATGCAGACTCTCCACTTATTGTTGAGCTTTGTCACTAAAACCACGTTAGAAATCCAGGACGAGAACTGCACTTCCCTAACGTGGCATGCTTTCCTGAGCTGATCCACTTCAGCTCGGATGATTTTATTTTGATCGGTTGAGAAGTTTCTTTTCTTTTGCTTGACGGGTCGGGCGTTAGGCAAGAGATGCAACCTGTGTTATGCTACTACAGGCTTGACCCCTGGTAGTTCTTCAATGGACCAGGCGAAGACATCCCTATTGCGGATCAAGCACTGAATCAGGTCTTCTTTCAGCTCGGGCGGTAGGTCCCCAGCTATGCGAGTGAGAGTCTCCGGGCGCTTAGAATATAATTGGACCTCTTTACAGGGAATGAGCTCTTCCGCTATAGGCATAGGCTCCTCCTGAATGACATGAACAACCCCGTCCTGAGTCCTCTGCGCCTTGCGAGCCTCGACCTTGACCATGTCAATATAGCAGCACCGAGAGACCTTTTGCTCCCCTCTAACTTCGTCGACCTGCTCTTCAACGGGGAACTTGATCTTCTAATGGAAGGTAGAGACGACAACCCTGAATTCATGCAGGGCTGGTCGGCCTAAAATAACATTGTAAGAGGAGGGCGAGTCTACCACGATAAAGGTGCTTCTCCTGGTTCTTACTAGCGGCTCGCTTCCAAAGGATACGACCAACTTGATCTGGCCCATGGGTTTTACTTCATTGCCAATAAAACCATATAAAGAAGTGGCCACTGGCTGAAGCTCGCTGGCGTCGATCTGCATCTCTTCAAAAGCATATCTGAATAATACGTTGACAGAGTTGCCGGTGTCAACGAAGACTTTGGTCACTCGACTATTGGCAATAACAGCCTTGATGATGAGGGAATCATCATAGGGCAGCTCTAGCCCTTCCAGGTCTTGTGGTCCGAAGCTGATGACTAGGTCGACATCTTGCTCTCGGCTACACCCTACCACATGGATCTCCAACCGGCCCTCATGGGATTTAGGCGCCCTGCCCGAATCCCCATCGATGGGTCCTCCAGAGATCATACCAATGTCTCGGATGGCCGCATTGCCCCTATTTTTGGCCTCCCGAGCTTCTCCTGGCTCCCTAGTGTGCCCTTACGGCGGCATGCTGGGTCCTCCCTGATCTGCTCGGGGTCTCCCTGCTTGTCCCGCCGAGTTGCGTCTCTCCTCTATCATTCTTTGAATCTGAGGAGCCAGCTCTGGAGGTGGCAGGCCCAGCTCAGCGACACGACGGGAGTCTCGAGCGAATTACACACAATCGCTGGTGGCATGTGTGTGTGATCGGTGGAAAGTACAATAATGTGGCCCCCAAGGACTAGGTCGGGGGACCTGGACGGCTACTACACGCGGGCCCGGCCGAACGTCCTGACCGGGGTGGAAGGTAGGTCTGGCTTCCCGAGCACGTGGGGGGAGAGGCTGAGCAGACGGTTGAGGTGCTCTTCTCTCCGGTCTGTTAGTAGAGGTCTGCCCTCCTTCGAGCCGTCTATGCCTTCTTTACGTTGATGTAGTTGGCCGCCTTCTCCAACATCTCATCGAAATTCCTTACACGATTTCTGATGAGATCTCTAAAGAACTCTCCCTCGGTCAACCCATGGGAGAAGGCACTCATAAGTATTTCTGATGTGGCCGAGGGAACATCCTGGGCCACTTGATTGAAGCGCTTAATATAGCTTCTCAATGGTTCCGCGGACCCTTGCTTGAGGGCGAACAAGCTAATGGTCCATTTTTTGATACTTCCTGCTATTGGAGAAATGGCGCAGGAGTGAGATCTTGAAATCTGAGAAGCAGGTGATAGACCCATGAGGCAGTCCATCAAACCACTTCTGGGCGGAGCCCGATAGAGTGTTCAAGAACACTCAGCGACGTCGCTGTATTGATGCAGCAGACCCGCGCTTCGGAACTTGCGGAGGTGATCCTCAGGATCTTTGCTATCATCGTATTCCCCAATAGTCGGGGGTCGATACCCTTTGGGCAGCCTCTCCTCCAATATTTTGGAAGAGAATGTCACTTTTTCCTCTGGCTCCATCCGACGCTCTTTACAGAGGGCAGTAGCCTTCCCCTTCTTTGAATCTTTGGGCAATAAACTTTCAGCCACAGAAACTTGGGGTTGCTCCTTGTGGCTATAGTATCCCGACTCTGGTTGATAATACCCTTGGTCGGGCTCTCTATAAAAGGCAGGAGGAAATTCCAGAGGCTGTTTCTTCTTAGAGCCTCGATCAGAGGCGTGAGCTGGTTCTTTAGAAACCTCAGGTAACTTTTTTGATCTGGACGCGGTAGTTTGTTGCTTTTCAGAGGCTGCCCGCTTCTTGGTCTCTTTGAAGAGCTCGTATTCTCCTGCGGTCATGGTTACGTTAATTTCTGTTCGAGTCCTCCATCGTCACGTTCCAGAACAGGTAGTTGTGTTCCCACAGACAGTGCCAAATTTGATCCCGTCCGGAAGTTGAGTCGGACAGAGGCGGGCTGTGCTGTCCTCGAGGTTGATGGAAAGTCGTTGCGAAGCCTGGTTGATCTAGCACCCACCGGAAGGACTCACACGAGCAGGGGGTGATGACGGAGATGATGAAGTAAGGACCCTGCGTACACTCAGACAAGCCGCCTCACGTTAGAGACCAAGAACCAGGGAAAAAGTTCCCGGGTCAGACCCTCCGACGCTCAAGTCACGTACTTTTTCCCCAGAAGCACAGTGAAAGGACGAAAAGTGAAAGCCGAGAATGAAAAGATGAGTGAGTGTACCTGCGTAAGGGACAAAGCTTCTCTTTTTATACTGCAATGGGTGCTTCTGGAGTCTGACGGGTGTCAGGGAATGTCGAATGTCAAGCTTTGTTTGGTGATGAATGACATGTGGTGTCCTCCTATAGGTCGATGAAGGAATCAGCGGGTGGTGAGCACCAGAACGTTAACATATTCTCTGACAGACAGTGATTATTCCCTGACAGATTGTTACGATTCCCTGACTTGCTTGCCGTATAGTGTATGCTTGCCCCAATATGTTAACCCTGGACTGGGTCCCTATGCTTGCCGGCCTCACTCTGTGGGATGTAGACCTATATTTCCTAACCTGTGTTTGCCGCTTCACAAATCCAGATCTGTACACCCAGCCTTGTCCTGCTTGTCCTGTCTTGTGAACTCCTGACCTGCCTTACCTTGTATCGTGACTTGTTTGCCTTGGTTTGGTTTCGCTTATCCTGTGTCCCGACCTGTACGCCTCCGTCCGATTCCGTCTGTCCCGACCTGTACGCCTTAATCCATGTGTCATATGTCAGAAATCCTGACCTGTATCCTTAGCTGGCCCATCTCGACTTGCACGCTTTGATCCAGGTATCATGTGCCAGAAGTCCTGACCTGTATCCTTAGCTTGCACATCCCGACCTGTACGCTTTGGTCCCGATATTCTGTGCCGCAAGGCTATAAGTCCTGACGTGTATCCTTGGTTTGCACATCCCGACCTATACACTTTGGTCCAGATATTCTGTGTCGCAAGGCTATAAGTTCTGACCTGTATCCTTGGTTTGCACATCCCGACCTGTACGCTTTGGTCCCTATATTCTGTGCCGCAAGGCTATAAGTCCTGACCTGTATCCTTGGTTTGCACATCCCAACCTGTATGCTTTGGTCCAGGTATTCTGTGCCGCAAAGCTATAAATCCTGACCTGTATCTTTGCTTCCGAGTTCCTACTCGACGCGTAGGTCTAACCTCGGACTGTCACTTGTGCCTGACCAGGATCATCTTGTAACGTGACCCTTTGAACTCCACGTAGGCCGGATTCTTGACCTCCATATAGGCCAGACTCTTGATCACCACGTAGGACTGACTTCTGACCGTCACATGAGCTTGACTTCTGACCGCCACACGGGCTTGACTTTTGACCACCCCGAGGGCTTGACTTCCAACCACGTCCGCTGTCCGACCCCACTATCATACACCATATCACTATCCATACAAATCCATAAGCACAAATCAATACTACGATAATGAATCCACTTCGCAATGCAATCAATTTTGTTTCGTCTCATTATAAAGTGCATTCTTTTGAAAGTTTCAAGTCAAATACAATAACATATGAAGGCCAAAGCCAACTTAACATATGATGCTACATAAGTTCAATGGCGACAATGTATTCTTATTAACTCATGAAATAAGATTAGGCAAAAGGGTACCCTTTATTATTAAAATCATCGCAAAATATATTTTTAATTTTTTATGAAAAGGGCACCAAACAAAATCTTATATTCATGTTTCTTTTTCCCTATAAAATCCTCATTGAACCAAATTTCCTGAGGGATAAAAATAATTTCTCTAGTTCAATTCATTTTTCTTTAGATTACTTGTGTTCCTAAGCCTCCACACAATCGAGCTCTCCATTTTTGCTTGTTCTTGAAGGCACCTCTCGCGTACCTTTGATCTTGCTTGGTCATCAAGTAGAAATCGTCTCATACTTCCTTCTTTAGTCTATCGTGAGAAACCCCCGATCAAACCCTTCCACCCCATCGACCTCATCATTCTCCTCCCACCTTGTCGAGCTTTCCTAATTGTCCAATGTCGATGCCCATCTTAAATTGCTTAACAAATTCAAACTATTCCATAATGTTTAGTTTTTTTTTCTTTTCACAGAACTGTTTGGTTTTATGGAATCAGTTCAATGGGATTGGTTATTAAGGAGAAAAACATGCGTTAAGGTTGGATTCGAAAGCCATTTTGATGAAAATAAAAAAAAAAAAATAGTACCCCTTTAATTAAAAAAGAAATACTATTTGATGAGTCAAACACATATGAGAGTTATACAAAAATACTTCCTCATTTTTTGTTTCCTTGTTTGATTTTTATTTCCAACATTGTACTTGAAAATTCATCAACTTCATCATCATTCCCAGCAAAACATGATCCTTTCTTTTTTCTATAACCCTAACAATCCTCCCATATTCCATGACAAACGTACCTACAAATATAAGGCGCAAAACATGGAGAAATAGGAAACCATGACGACATTCTATCAGCTCCTACTCTCCCAAACACTTCAACATTGCTTAATGAAAGAGTGCTTGTGGTGTCGGACACTAATCTTCTCGGTACACTAATGCAATTTGCCATCATAACACCTTGTTTGGCTTGTGAACCAAAATAACCTAAAACACTGAAAAAAGAGACCCCGGAGCAATTTGATGATATGAACAGAAAACATGTTAACACAGTAGAACCTCTTGAGTCTGTAGAACCTCTTGAGTCTGTAAAAGAGTGCATCTATTTACCATTTTAGTTATTTCACTTAATTCCTAGGAGATTCATCTGCTGCATTTCCAATTCTTTGAAGGCATATTTTACATTATTATGACTTATTGTAGGGATTCCAGACCAACAAAAAGCTTCTCTAGCCTCACTTGTTTTTTCTTAAACATGTGCATTCCTACTTTATCCCCAACCATCCAAAAGTTCAAAGTGGCCTTTCATGTTTCTACTCCAACTCACAAGGGCTGTACCGTTTCAAAAGATTACAGTCATTCAGTAACAACATAATATCATGTCAACTGGCAAAATTCAAAAAATATTCGATCATTTAATCCATGTGGCAGTGGTTCCTCTCCCTTAAAAAAAAATATATATTAGGAGACTTCATTTGACGATCGTGCAACATTCCAAAGAACATATCAACGAGTAACTACTACTCAAACAAGAAAAAATTAGCATGTTCATGAAGGAAGAACGTCTCTCTTGTAGTAGAGTCGCATGAATACAAGAATAATAATTATCTAACACAATAGACGACAAATCTGTGAGCTTTTAGCTCGATTGATATGCAAAATCATGATCCTGAGAATTGCCTTTTTATCTTCATGCATATTGACATGCAAAAACAAGCTCATGATTGATCGAATTCTTATATTCATGCTTGTTGGCATAAATATTAATTTTGGAGTTTGATAAAGGAGAAGCCATACAGTGGAAAATAGAAACACGTTGAAGTCCAGAGTCAGAAGCATTTGTGTGTGTTCAAGCTTGCGTAGAGTTCACTCAAATCTGGATACCTGTCCTCATAGCCGACAATGTACTTCTCCACAAATTTGATCTCGGAAACCTGCATATATGTTGCCACTTTGTAATCACTTGCACAGTGTCCCCTCGATTTCAAGGCTGCCAAGATCCCATGTCTCGGGATCATCCTTCTCTCCAAGCTAAATATCAATAGTATTGGATGTGTAGCAATGTAAGAAGAAGCATATCCAGCTTCATTTATCAAGAACTCTATATTTCTCTGCAAAGTTTTCAAAGACCTTCCCGGCATAGCAGGATACTTTTGGAATGCTGCAACAACATCGTCCTCCGACCACCCGAAGCTCCAGAATAACTCCATTTGCATCTTGAACTTATTTGGATTGACCACGAAGAGTGCACACAGAGTGCAATGGAACATCCCTGATGTCTGTGGCACTCCCAAGTCCTCCACGCAACTAATCAAGAACTTCAAGAAATCAGCATTCTGTGCCACGATCAGAGGGCGATTCCGCAAGATAAAGGCAAGCTTTTGGCCATCCAAGCCACATTCCCGAAGCAACTCAAGGTTGGGTTGGATTTTCTTCTCGATGTTGTACACAAGAATCCCTTGTTTTCTCTTGAACAGCCTCACCAGCGCATCCTTGGATCCGAGAAGGCCCTTGCCAAAATTCGATCTTAGGCACAGTGCGTTCGTGTTTGATATTGACCGTGGAGGGATTCGACCGGACGAGGTGGACGATATCGGATGGGGAGAAACCCAGATATTCGAAAGCTCGGAACTTTGGGGCAAGTGTCTTCTCTACGTCCAAAATAAGACATTTGGGGGAGAAATGTACGAGCTTTTTTACTGATGCGTCATCGAAGCCGTAACTTTTGAGGAAAGCAAGGACGGAGTCGGGCTGCTGCCGGGATTGGATGCCCTTGAGAAGCTTCGAGGCCTCGGTGGTCTTCTCCTGGTCGAAGCCACATGAGTCGACGAGGTATTGAGCCATGAACATGTGCTTCCCACTGATGGATGCGGCGCCAGCGGCGGTGGCGGTGGCCGAGGCCGAGTAAGGCAAGACGGCAAAGACGAGGGCAGCATCGTGGGGGCGAGGAGAACTAGTGGAAGGAACGGTTTTGCAGAAGAGGGAGAAGTAAAGTTGCCTCTTCATCGATCTCTCCTCCTCTTCTTTGGAGATTCCGATTTGATCTTCTGCCGAAACCCTAGCGGTTGGAGATCACAATAAAAAATAGGGTGACAGTACATATATTTCACCTCTAATTAGCGATCTCTCCTCTAATTAAATTCGCCGGATAAAGAAAATAATAAAAATGGCATTCATATGTTTTCAAAAATACCTATATGTTTTTGAGATAGTCAAAATGCCCATAATAGTTTGAGAGTACTTCCTAAATGACGCTTTGTGCGCGATCATGTGGTAAAAGGTGAAATCGTTCGCTCCCAGCGCCCCCGTCGCACTCGACCCAAGGCCATCATGAGGGAGGTAAATCACAGCATCCTGAGCGAGCATGTGGCAGGTGGGGTGAGTTGCACAGGGACCGGGGATTTACGCCCCGACTACCTTGAGTTTCGACCCCGCGACCTCATGTGGCAAGCATCCCACCACATACCAACTCGGATGACCTGTGGGGTCACGCTTTGTGCGCGATCATGAACGATGCACAGATGTGACATTGCCAACTCGATTTCTTTGTAAAAAAAAAATATTCTATTTATTCTCTCTCCCCTTCGGCCTTCTTTTCAAAACATCACCGAGCGAATTTTTCAATTTCTAAATTTTCCTCGCCGCTCTCTCTCTCGCTCCTTCCTTCTCTGTCATCGTTGTCTTCCATCGCAACTGACTGTATCTCCCCAAACTGCACGCCAAACACAAAGGCAACCCTTGTGTAAAAGCCCCCCTTTCTCCATTCTCGATCGTAAGTCTTTCCCCTCCACTGTTTATTTTTTAGCTCTGTATAATTTCTTTTTTGCACCATATATATATATCCTACAAAACATAAGTCCTAGCTGTTATGCTACCAATTTTTTGCTTATATAATTTGTAAGTAACTTACTTATATAGTTTTTTTTATATTATCAGAAGAAAATATTTTACTTTGTAACAACTACTTGGTAAGTCATTTCATTTTTCAAAACATTGTAACAGCTATTTGGAATGATAGCTACTACAACGCTGTAGCAGCTAACTCGACGGTTAGCTGCTATAACGGTGTAGCAGCTAACCGTCGAGGTAGCTACTACAATATTGTAGCAATTACTTGGAATGTTAGCTGTTACAACATTGTAGCAGCTACTTGGAATGATATCTATTACAATGCTGTAGCAGCTAACTCAATGGTTAGCTACACGTTGTAGCAGATACTTTGTCGGTTAACTGCTACACCTTATAGTAGATAACTGTCCATGTAGCTACTACAACGTGTAGCAGCTAACTATCCAAGTAGCTGCTACAACATTGTAACAGCTCTTACGTAAGTCATTTCATTTTAAATTGTAATTTCCTCTTCTCTATTCATATTATATATTGTTTATCTATAAATATCTTTATAGGAGGTCTTGGGTGGCAAACTGTTAATTAATTCCACAGCTAGCTACTATAACGCTGTAGTTGCTACTCGGAATGATAGCTACTAAAATGTTGTAGTTGCTACTCGGAATGATAGCTGCTACAACGGTGTAGCAGCTAACTCTACGGTTAGCTGCAACAACATTGTAGTAGCTACTTGAAACGATAACTGCTACAACGCTATAACAGCTAACTCAACGGTTAGCTGCTACAACGTTGTAGCAGTAAACCATCGAGGTAGTTGCTACAGTGTTGTAACAATTACTTGGAATATTAGCTGCTACAACGTTATAGTGGCTACTTGGAAAGATAGCTGCTAGAACGCTATAGCAGCTAACTCGATGGTTAGCTGCTATAACACTGTAGCAGCTATTTGAAATGTTAATTGCTATAACGCTGTAGCAACTATTTGGTTTCTGCTATGTGTTGCACGCAGACTGCACAGTGGTTGAGCGAGCTAAGAGGGTGAGCAGGCTTTCAGCCGGTCTAGCGAGCAGATGATGGTGCAATATCCCTAGGTCAAGGTTGACCTGGTTGACTAAGCTTGAGTTGGCTCAAGCTTGAGTTGGCTAAATCTTGAGTCTTGATGTTTAAGTTTCGATGTTTGACAATACAGATAATACGTGGAGATTGTAGGTGCAATCGTCCGATTGGGGAGATTGCTGGAGCAATTCTCCTCTAGTTATGGTTTGACCAATCTGAGTGTGAAGAAGAGTCAAGTAGGTCAAAATTGACCGGATACTTGATTGGAAAGTCCTAGTGAGTGAAGCTAGGCAGAAAGGAAAATCCTGGTGAGTGAAACCAGGTGAAAGACCTAGTGAGTGAAGCTAGGTGAAAGCCCTGGTGAGTGAAGCCGTGCAGTGGGAAATCCTGGTGAGTGAAGCCAGGTGAAAATCCTAGTGAGTGAAACTAGGTGAAATGTTGGTGCAGTGAGCACCAGATGATCGAACCTGAGTTTTGATTATGGCAAATGGCTCAAAGTTAAGCTGTAGTGTTATCTAACAAGGTTCATGGAGATTGCTGGAAAGTCCTAAGTGATACTTAGGCAAAAGTCCTAGCTGCGTCTGGGCAGGTGAAAACTCTAGGGGGTGGTAACCCTAGGTCCTAGGGGAGGTAACCCTAGGTGGAGGAAAACCCTAAGGGGCGGCAACCTTAGGTCCTAGGGGGTGGTAACCCTAGGTGGAGGAAAACCCTAGGGGGCGGTACCCTAGGTCCTAGGGGGTGGTAACCCTAGGCGGAAAGTCCAGTCGGTCTAGAGGACTAGACTGGCATCAGGTAAATCTCTTGAGTGGAGTAGGTGAGGACTCTCCATAGAGGGAACTGTTGGAGTGTATACTGAAAGCCTAAGCTTTGTAAACATTCATTATGAATAAAGAATCACATTTGGTCTAATTGTCTACATTTGTTTGTAGTTGTTCATTTAATTTATATTGTGGATAACATAGTATGTGGTGTCACATACAGAAGATGATGTTATCAGTACCTTATAAATTATAAACAGTAGCTCACGACTAAAATGGAAAGGAACAAACCATTAGAAGGTCGTAGTGTAATTAGGTATTAGTTTATCTTAACTATATAATTACACTAGTACACTCAGAGTGTATTGAGTAGGACCATTAGAGGTCGTTTCTTTTATACTGACTTTATAAAGGAACAAAGACCTCAGTTATTATGGAAGTGTGTGCTCTTAATTCTAATATAATAACAAGCACATATGTTTGATATTTATTTCTTTAATTTATCAATGGGTGAGATTTAGTTCGATGAATCAATAAACCCGATAAGTTGGGAAATGGTATCACTTATAGTGTGTGTTGTTGATTATAGAAGGAAACTGTGTCCTAGAGATACTAGGTTGATAATGTCCCCAAGAGGAGCTCATAAGGATTGTCATGTTAAACCCTGCAGGTGGACTTAGTCCGACATGACGATAAGGTTGAGTGGTACTACTCCTGGCCTTAGATATTAATTAAATGCGTTGTCAGTACCTCCCTTAATTAGTGGGCATTCGATATTTTAAACACAGGGAGACTAACACACTCATAATAAGGAGCCCAAAATGTAATTTGGGATTGGTGCGGTTCAATGATAGTTCTCTAGTGGAATGAATTATCATTGATAAAATTAAGTTGTGTTTGGGCGAACACGGGATGCTTAATTTTATCGGGAGACCAAACAATTCCTCCTCTCGGTCCCTATCGTAGCCTCTTATTTATAGAGTTCTATACCCACCTATACCCACCTTCTATACCACTCAATAGGGGCCGACCAAGCTAGCTAGGGCCTAGGTATAAAATTGGGTGGCCGGCCCTAGCTTGAACCCAAGCTAGTAGGGCCGGCCAAATTAAATTAAAAAAGAAATTTAATTTTAATTTTTATTATTATGTGGAAGATATAATTTAAAGAGAATTAAAATTAAAATATCTCTCTTGTAAAAGATCTACAAAAGATTAAAGAAAGAGATTAGATCTCTTTCCTTATTTGTAGATTGGAGAGATGTTTTATTTTCTCTTTAAAATTATTCACATGTTAATAAAATTAAAATTATAGAAATTTCCTTTTATTAACCATGAAGAGATTTTTAAAGAGAAATTTTATTTTTTAAAATTTCCGGAAACAAATTAGGAAGTTTTAATTTGTTGATTGAAACTCTCCTAATTTGCTCTTTTGATTGTGGCCGGCCATCACAAGTTGATTGGGAAATTTTATTTTATTTTTCTCAATTAATTCATGTCAAGGAAAATTAAGGAAATTTTATTGTAATTAAATTTCCTAATTTGCCTAGGCCAAGGAATATAAAAGAAGGGGTGAGGGTGCCTTCATGATATACAACATCTATTATTTCTCTCCCTCTTTTGTTCCTTGGTGTGGCCGGCCATCATCTCCTTCTCTTCCTCTTGTGGTGGCCGAACCTCTCCCTCTCCCTTGGAGCTCTTGTGGTGGCCGGATACTACTTGGAGAAGAAGAAGAAGAAGGAGAGAAAGCTAGCATCTCTTGGAGCTTGGTTAGTATTTTGGTTTTTCTCCTTGGTGAAGTTTTCCTTTGTGGCCGAACCTTGCTTGGAGGAGAAGAAGGTGGTTGGTGGTTTCTCATCTTGGAAGATCGTTGCCCACACAACGTCCGAGGTTAGAAGAGGAATACGGTAGAAGATCAAGAGGTCTTTCTAGAAGGTATAACTAGTAGTTTTTCCTTTTCCGCATCATGCTAGTTATTTATGGAAATAATACCAAATACAAGAGGCTTACGTTCTAGTATTTCGAATATGTTTTTTGATGTTGTGTTCTTTTGTTTCTTTCTTTTCCTTGTGATTTGATTGTTCTCTTTGGTTAACCTAAAGTTATTTTAGGAAATTAAATATTAGCTTTCTGTTAAAGGTTTTGTCTAGTCGGTGGTGGTTGCTCCCATATCCAAGAAGGCCATGTGCCTCGCCACGTCAGTACTGGGAACCTTTTATGGAAATTAATATTTAATGGAATTAATAACTTAAGGAGACTTGGGTCGAACGTGTTAAGTTCCGCAGGAGATCCAAGTCAAAACCTAAAAGAACAAATAGATTAAGTTTTGGATCAAACGTGTTAAGTTCCGCAGGCGATCCAAAATTTAATTTAAAAGAACACATGGTAGCTAGGAAAAGGTTCAGACCTTTGTACAAAATTTTTGTACAGTGGAACCTATAGGTTTTCCGAGTAGCAACCAACAGGAACAGTAGGCGTCGGGTAGACCTAGGGTTTCGGGTAGGAAACCCGAAGTCAGACCTGGACAGTCCGAAGGCTGTCAATTCATTTGTTTACATATTATCCATTTTGCTCTAACTCTGTTTTGCAGGAGACTAACCTTTTTGTGCAGGGTTAGAAGTGACCGGGATCGGTCGACCGAACCTTGGGATCGGTCGACCGAACCCACAAGCCAGCAGAGCAGATCTCTAGAGGTTGGACCAGGCTCGACCAGGGAATCGGTCGACCGGACCTCGTGATCGGTCGACCGAACCTGGGTTTGATGTCGACTGGATCAAGCTGACTGGGCTGAGTCAGAACAGCTAATCGGTCGACCGAAAACAGCGATCGGTCGATCGAACCTCAGATAAAGTTTGACCAGTGGAGCGAGAGGATCGGGCGGATCGGATGGGAGAAGATCGCCTGATCGGTCGACCGAACATTGGGATCGGTCGACCGATCCGCGTCGGGTCAAACTTGATCCCGAAGCTTGGGGATCTGGATCAGACTTTGCAGAGCTATAAAAGGAGGCCTCGAGGTGCAGCTCAGGTCATCGATTTCGAACAGAAAACTGCGCTCTTCCGTGTGCTGCTGCTAACGCCTCAACAACGCTCTGCTACTCCAACGAATCACTCCAAAGTTCTCTGTTCTCTTTTCGTTTGTATAGTTCCTTTATTGCACTTAATTGTACTCCAACTTGTAATCATCTTTCCGACATATAGTTGTTGCCCACCAAAAGCGGTCAAGGACCGTGGGCCTTCGAGTAGGAGTCGAGATAGGCTCCGAACGAAGTAAACCACTTGTGTCTCTGTGTGTGTGCATTTACTTTCCGCTGTGTTTCTACTCTTAGTTTTAAATCGTTAAAATAGCCACGAGCGCTATTCACCCTCTCTCTAGCGCTTTTGATCCTTCAATTGGTATCAGAGCGGGGTCGTTTTGAATTGCTGCAACCACCATTCAAAATAATTTTTTTTTTGTTGTATTTTCAGATTTTTCGGAGTCAATTAGAATTTAGCGTTATAGTTATATTCTAATTCTTTTCTCGAATCGGTTTTTTGCTCGAGGTTGGTGCAACACCACCCGAGTTCGTGTTCTATTTTTTTTACTTCCCGCACTACTAATTCAGGACCAAGTTCTGGAATTTTCTTGTTATTTATTTTTCTTTATAGTTGATCTAAAATGACTCTTCAAGAAGGCTACAGTATAGCCCGCCCCCCGCTATTCACCGGAGACGACTTCGGGTACTGGAAGGGTCGGATGGAGGCATATCTCCAGACTCATTTTGAAGTCTGGATGATCATCAAAATTGGACTCCAACTACCAACTTATAATGCCGGCAAGCCACTACCATATGAGGACTGGGACACATCTTTGATTAAGAAGGTGGAAGCTAATGCCAAGGCGACCTGCACCCTCCAGTGTGGCCTATCAAAAGAAGAACTTAACCGCGTCGGCCCCTTCAACAGTGCCAAGGAGCTGTGGGAGAAGCTCATTGAACTTCACGAAGGAACGTCCGACACTAAAGTAAGTAAAAGAGACCTAATCTTCAATAAATTATTTAATATCAAACTGCAGGAAGGTGAGACATCTGCTCAACTCCACGCCCGGATTCAAGATCTGCTCAACGGTCTTCATGCAGTTGGACAGAAGGTAGATAACCGGGACATCATAAGGTACTCTTTAAACGCCTTTCCGAGGAACACCTTGTGGGCATCCATGGTAGATGCCTACAAGGTTTCTAAGGACCTATCTACCATTAAGTTAGATGAACTTTTTGCAGAATTCGAACTTCATGAACAGACTAATGCACGCCCGACCGAGAAAGGGTTGACTTTGGTTGCAGGAACAGGGAGAATGCACGAATCAAAGATAAAGCGCAGAACCGAACCAGAATCAGAAGAAGAACCAGATTCGGAAGATGACGACGAGCTTACAATCGAAATAGTCAACCTGGTAAAGAAATTCTGCAAAAAGAAGGGCTTCAACAAAAAGGATGTCAGAAAGGCCATCCAGTCCAAAGAAGTCCAACCAAGCTCAAAGGTCAAATTCGAAGTGACCTGCTACGGGTGTAATCAGAAGGGGCACATCAAGGCAAACTGCCCGAACCAAAAGGATCCAAAGAAACCAAAAAGGAAGAAGGCCTTGAAAGTAACATGGGACGAGTATTCTTCCGAGGAATTCGACAACGAAGAACTCGAGCAGACGAATTTTCTCGCGTTGACAGCCCGGGACTACACCAACGAATCCGGAAGCGAGGACGAATCGGAAGCCGAGTCCGAGAGAAGCCACGGATCCGCATCCGTTTCCGAAGGGCCAAACCCCTCTGTAAGTAAAAATCATTTATATGGCTTAATTAATTATTTAATGCATAAAGTAGCTAAGTCCAAAATTTGAATCAAGTCGCTTCTGAAGGAGGTAATACTCCTTAAAGAAACGACTAATAACGAATCTTTGACTGATCCAGTTCAGGCTGGAACCTCGACTCAAGTTCAAAAACTTGAAAAGTCAAGTCAAGGATTTGAAGACAACCTTAGAACGATTTTCCTTGGGATCCAAGAATCTTGACTTGATTCTTGGAACACAAAGGGCAATCTACAATCGAACTGAACTAGGATACAAATTGAAAAAGAAGTATAAGTCATATTTATCTCTCATATACAAAGAACAAATAGAAAAATGGTCCAAGCATGGGTTGCCAAGTCCAACCTGATCAATCAAGTTGGACTCGGACAATATTGGGTTCCTAAGGATCAAATACATTACCTCGATATATCATATCGATGCTATGATCCAGGGGGAGCTAGAAGAAAAACGATTAAAATAAAACTAAATTCGAAATTAAATTAAAATTCAAAATTCAATTAAAAAATTTGAAATTAAATTAAAATTCAAAATTCAATTAAAAAATTTGAAATTAAATTAAAATTCAAAATTCAAAATTCAAAATTCAATTAAAAAATTCGAAATTAAATTAAAATTCAAAATTCAAAATTCAATCAAAATTCGAAATTAAATTAAAATTCAAAATTCACTTAAAAATTCGAAATTAAATTCAAAATTCAAAATTCAATTAAAAATTTGAAATTAAATTAAAATTTAAAATTCAATTAAAAATTAAAAATTCAAAATTAAATCAAAATTCAAAATTAAATTCAAAATTCAAAATTCAATCAAAATTCGAAATTAAATTTAACATTCTAAATTCAATTAAAAATAGAAGGAGGATCCAGAATAGCTGACACCCGCAACTAAACTACCCGACTGGGTAACCAAACTTAATCTACCCGAAATGGGTAAACAAGAGTAGACTACCCGGCAAGGTAATTAAGGTTAGATAAAATGGGCTAGGTTTAACTTGACCCACGGTACTGGTGAAATTTTTGGATGATAGTACGTTAGGGAAGCTTGGGCATCGCATGTCTAGGAAGATATGACTTCGACCTGGTACATTTGACCAAGTAGAACTGACCGAAGCTACCCTTAAATGGATCCTAACCAGTTAGACCAAAGTTTAGTATTAAGTTCAATGGGTAGGACTATTTGGAAAACCTCGAATGTATGGTTACTTTAATGAGTTCCTTGTGACTCACCATAGCCTAGAAGTTTACCCAAAGAATGCTTACTTGTTGAACCCAAAGCTAAACCTTAATCTAACACAAAGTTAAACATAATCCTAAAATTGAACCTCAATTGATCTCACAAAAATTATAGGAGTCCCTGATTGAAAATTTAGATCGGGTGAGATGACTAAGGAATTGAAATTCAAAATTAAATTCATAATTATAATTAATTGAAATTCAAAATTAAATTCATAATTATAATTAATTGAAATTCAAAATTAAATTCAAAATTAGAATTAATTGAAATTCAAAATTAAATTCATAATTAATTCAAATTCAAATTCGTAATTAATACTATATTTTCAAATAAAACTTAATTAACTTAAAATATTTTTAAAAATTAATTAACTTAAAATATTTTTCAAAATTCAATTAACTTAAAATTTTTTTTAACTCAAAACCCTTAAGATTAATGTTTTAATTATTCAAACCATCTAACAATCCCCCATAGGATTAACTGATAGTTAACTTAGATTGGGTAAAATTGAAAATTAGGGAGTTTACCTCAATTAAGCCATTTTTTATCAAAGAGGGAAAAATCCAATTCAACTACTTTATGTGTAGGAATTAGATCAATGGATACTGGACAGTGGATGCTCCAGACATATGACTGGAGATAAACTGAAATTTACTAAGCTCAAACTAAAGAACCTAGGATCGGTTGCGTTCGACAACGACAGTAAACTTAAGATAATCGGAAAAGGTAATATCGAACTTAACTCCGATTTTATTATTCAAAAAAGTTTTATTAGTTGAAAATCTCAATTTTAATTTATTAAGTATAAGTCAATTATGCGATACTGGTTACTCAGTTAATTTTACCAAGTCTGAATGTATAGTTAAACATATTGAAAATCCAAAAATCATACTTAAGGGCACTAGAAAAGATAATGTCTACACCATTAATCTACCAACATCCTCAATAAAGTATTTTCTAACACAACAAGAGGAAACTGAGTTGTGGCACAGAAGATTAGGTCACACTCACACTAGACTCATTTCAAAAATGAGTCAAAATGGACTAGTTAGAGGGTTGCCCAAATTAAAAGTTATTGAAAATTCAATCTGTAATGCACGTCAACAAGGAAAACAAACGAAGTCAACTCACAAGTCAACCAATTTAGTTAGAACTACTTGTCTACTTGAGCTCCTTCACCTAGACCTATTTGATTCACATGGAGCTAAGTCACTAAGCAAGAACCAGTATTGTTTAGTAATAATCGATGACTACTCCAGGTTCACCTGGGTAAAATTTCTAAAGACAAAAGATGAAACCTTTGAAGTCTTTTGTAACTTTTGTAAACTAATAGAAAATGAAAAAGATACTCAAATAAAAAGAATCAGAAGCGACCATGGAGGAGAATTTGAGAATCACAACTTTACTGAATTTTATGAAATAAATGGGTACAAATATGAATACTCCTGCCCTAGGACCCCTCAATAAAATGGTTTAGTAGAACGTAAAAACAGAACCCTACAAGAAGCTGCTAGGACCATGTTGAACGAATATAAACTATCTAATCAATTCTGGGCTGAAGCAGTTAATACAGCCTGTTACATTCAAAATAGGATTTTAATTGACAAATTTCAAAATAAAAGACCCTATGAAATTTATTATAATAAAATTTCTAACTTAAACTATTTAAAAGTGTTTGGGTGTAAAGTCTTCATTTTGAACACTAAAGACTACTTAGGGAAATTTACATCAAAAATGACCCCGGGAATATTTTTAGGGTATTCAACAACTAGTAGAGCATATAGAGTGTATAACAAAAATACCCTAAAAGTAGAAGAAACAATAAATATAATATTTGATGAAGAAAATAAATTACCCAACACAATAAATGAAAATAAAAATACAGAAAATGCTAACCCAATAAACAGAGAAGATGACGAAATTCAACCTGAACCTATTGAATTTGAAGAACAAATCACCAACTCAAATGGTATACGACCAACAAGAACAAGCACAAATCACCCATTTGACCAAATTTTGGGTGACCCAACTTTAGGAGTCAGAACTAGGTCATCCTATAGAAACCCGAGTCAAATAGCCCTGATTTCAAAAATCAAACCCAAAACCATAGAAGAAGCCCTACCAGACCCAGATTGGACTTTAGCAATGCAAGAAGAATTGGCTCAATTTGAAAGAAATCAGGTCTGGGAATTAGTGCCTAAACCCATTAATAAATCCGTAATTGACACTAAATGGGTTTTTAGAAACAAATTAAATGATCAAGGTGAAATAGTTAGAAACAAAGCTAGGTTAGTAGCTAAAGGATTTAGTCAAGTAGAAGGGTTATACTATGATGAGACCTATGCTCCTGTAGCAAGACTTGAGTCCATTAGGCTGTTGCTGGCCTATGCATCACACAAAGGATTCAAGCTATTTCAAATGGATGTAGAATCCGCATTTTTAAATGAATTTATTAAAGAAGAAGTATATGTAGGTCAACCCCCAGGATTTGAGGACTTAGAACAACCAAATTATGCATTTAGATTAAAAAAGGCCCTATACGGACTAAAACAAGCACCTAGGGCTTGGTATGAACGTCTGTCCAATTATCTAATATCAAAAGGATTTAACTAAGGTCAAATAGACCCAACCCTTTTCATAAAAACCTTAGAAAATGATATTTTTATAGCCCAAATTTACGTCGATGATATTATTTTCGGTTCCACAAACTCTAAATTTCTAAAAGAATTCACCAAACTAATGGAAAATGAATTCGAAATGAGTCTGGTAGAAGAACTTAATTTCTTCTTAGGTTTACAGATTAAGCAAACTAAAGATGGAATTTATATTTATCAAACTAAATATGCTAAGGAATTAGTTAGAAAATTTGGCATGGAGAACTCAAAAATAATTAATACACCAATGGCTACAAATGCTAAAATTAACTCAGACTTAGAAGGTAAATCAATAGATTTGAAATACTATCGAAGTGCGATAGGAAGTCTATTATACCTAACTGCGACTCGACCAAACATTATTTTCGCAGTAGGTATGTGTGCATGATACCAATCTTGTGCAAAAGAGTCTCACTTAACCCTTGTCAAAAGAATCCTTAGGTATGTTAAGGGAACCCTAAATGTAGGACTATGGTACCCTAGATCTGGCACCCTTGACCTAACCGGCTACTCTGACTCAGACTATGTCGGATGCAAGCTAGATAGAAAAAGCACAAGTGGTAGCTGTCAATTTCTAGGACAATGCATAGTAAGTTGGTCAAGTAGAAAGCAACACTGTGTTGCTTTATCTACCACTGAAGCTGAATATATAGCCTTAGGTGAATGCACATCTCAGTTGCTATGGATGATGCATACCCTTAAAGACTATCAACTGGAGTATCATAAAACAAAAATCTCAATTGATAATATAAGCTCAATAAATTTAACAAAAAACCCAATTCATCACTCAAGGACTAAACATATAGAAGTAAAGCACCATTTTGTAAGGGATCACATAGCTAAGGGTGATATTGAACTCAACTATGTTGAGTCAAAATCAAACCTAGCTGACATCTTCATAAATCCCTTACCTGAACTTGAGTTCAGCTCACTTAGAAGACAAATATGAATGTGTTGGGTAGAATAGGTGTTGATTCTCAAATTCATGGTCTTACTTCAAAACTCTTATTTAATCATCCTGTTCCTTTTAAAAATTCTAGGAAAATATTGGTTTTAAAATTCTAGCTTTTACTAGATTTTCAAAATGTGGATTTAGCCTAGGCTCAACCTTAGAAATCATGCTCCCCTAAGTTTCAGCCAGAGCATCTCACAAACACCTAGGCTTACCTTGCTTGTGTTTGAAAAAACATAGAACGACATGAGATGCATAGGCTACAGCCTGGACTCAAGAATGCTTATATCTGTGCATCAATATGAGTCTAGGCGTTAAACACCAAGTCAACAGTAATCAAGTTAAGTCTTCCAGCACTAGTCAAATCTAACTGGATTTAGTGACTTAACTTGACTAACCAAGTGAAAGTTATTGCCCTCTAGGTAATCAGTTAGTAGCTAAATGGTTAGACATGTGGCCGCAAAACAACGTGCTTGATATGTAAACCAGTTTGAGTTCACTCAAGCATGAACTTTAGGGCTCTGATACCTCTCAAAAGTAAATAGTTTGAAACATATTGACTCATGTTTGGACCAACTGAATTTGAATGAATAACCTTACTTAAAGTTATTAAGGCATTAATTAAGGGGGAGTAATTTTGGATTGGTCTTAAAGTTAGTTTTTCCAAGTTAGTTGTTCATTAAAGTAATTTTTTTTAGGTTTTTAAAATAAAATTATCTTTGACTTGACTTAAAAATTAAAAACTAATTTTTCCTTATCCTAAAAAATTCAGGTTATTTTTTAACTTAGCTTTAAAATTAAAGTTATTCATGACCTGACTTTTAAATTATAACTCCTCTAGAAGCTAAGCTAAGTACTTAATTAAGTTTTCTCTAACTAAACTGAGTTAAATTATTTTCTAAACTTAGCCACTTGGCAAGATACTTTTTCAACTCAATCATTTTTAAGCTGAAAACATAGTTAAGCATTTCAAATTTAGCTAAGTGGTTTTCAAAACATTTTTTTTAAAGAAAAAGTCTTTTCAAGAAAACTATTATTTTCAAAAGCCTTTTAAATTAAGTCTAAGTACTTAAACTATGCTACCCTTTAGGGGGAGCTTAAAATTAAAGAGACGATTTCTCTCTTGTGTTAATTCCTTTTTTATTTATGTCAAAGGGGGAGTGAAAAGTCAAAGTTAAGAAATCAAGAAATTAAACATAATGAAAGGGGAAGCATAAAATTTAAATTGCATTCATGCTCATGGTTAACTTCTATTATTTATTCCTTTATTTAATGTTATGTTTTACTTAACTTTGACCCGAGGTTGTCATAATAAAAAAGGGGGAGATTGTTGGTATAGTGAGCACCGGATGATCGAACCTGAGTTTTGATTATGGCAAATGGCTCAAAGTTAAGCTGTGGTGTTATCTAACAAGGTTCATGGAGATTGCAGGAAAGTCCTAAGTGATACTTAGGCAAAAGTCCTAGCTGCAGCTAGGCAGGTGAAAACCCTAGGGGTGATAACCCTACGTCCTAGGGGGAGGTAACCCTAGGTGGAGGAAAACCCTAAGGGGCGGCAACCTTAGGTTCTAGGGGGTGGTAACCATAGGTGGAGGAAAACCCTAGGGGGCGGTAACCCTAGGTCCTAGGGGGTGGTAACCTTAGGCGGAAAGTCCAGTCGGTCTGGAGGACCTGACTGACATCAGGTAAATCCATGAGTGGAGTAGGTGAGGACACATTCTCCGTAGAGGGAACAGTAGGCGTCGGGTTGACCTAGGGTTTCGGGTAGGAAACCCGAAGTCAGACCCGGACAGTCCGAAGGCTGTCAATTCAATTGTTTACATATTATCCATTTTTCCCTAACTCTGTTTTACAGGAGACTAACCTTTTTGTGCAGGGTTAGAAGTGACCGGGATCGGTCGACCGAACCCACAAGCCAGCAGATCAGATCTCCAGAGGTTGGATCGAGCTCGACCAGGGGATCCGTCGACCGGACCTCGTGATCGATCGACCGAACCTGGGTTTGGTGTCGACTGGATCAAGCTGACTGGGCTGAGTCAGAATAGCTGATCGGTCGACCGAAAACGGTGATCGGTCGACCGAACCTCAGATAAAGTTTGACCAGCGGAGCGAGAGGATCGGGCGGATCGGATGGGAGAAGATCGCCTGATCGATCGATCGAACATTGGGATCGGTCGACCGATCCGCGTAGGGTCAAACTTGATCCCGAAGCTTGGGGATCTGGATCAGACTTTGCAGAGCTATAAAAGGAGGCCTCGAGGTGCAGCTCAGGTCATCGATTTAGAACAGAAAACTGCGCTCTTCCGTGTGCTGCTGCTAACGCCTTAATAACGCTCTGCTACTCCAACGAATCACTCCAAAGTTCTCTGTTCTCTTTTCGTTGGTATAGTTCCTTTATTGCACTTAATTGTACTCCAACTTGTAATCATCTTTCCGACATATAGTTGTTGCCCACCGAAAGCGGTCAAGGACCGCGGGCCTTCGAGTAGGAGTCGAGATAGGCTCCGAACGAAGTAAACCACTTGCGTCTCTATGTATGTGCATTTACTTTCCGCTGCGTTTCTACTCTTAGTTTTAAATCATTAAAATAGCCACGAGCGCTATTCACCCCCCCCCCCTCTAGCGCTTTCGATCCTTCATGAAAGTCCTGGTGAGTGAAGCCAGGCAGATGGGAAGTCCTAGTGAGTGAAGCTAGGTAGAAGGAAAGTCCTGGTGAGTGAAGCCAGACATATGGAAATCTAGGTGGGTCAAGGTTGACCGGACATCTGGTGTTTGGAAGTCTAAGTAGGTCAAATGACCGGATACTTGGCAAGAGAAAATCCAGATGGGTCGAGGGTGACCAGACATCTGGTGGAAGGAAGTCCAAGTGGATCATGGAGGACAGGACACTTGTCATGAGATGGTAAGTCCAAGTGGGTCAAGGTTGACCGGACACTTAGCACGAGGAGAAAAAGTCCAAGTGGGTCAAAGAGATTGACCAGACACTTGGTGAGGAAGTTCTAGCCGGTTGAGGGTGACTGGATGCTAGGCATGATGTCCCAACAGGTCATGGTTGATCGGATGTTGGGTTTCAGGGGCTTGGGACTTGATTAGGGCAAATCAAGTCGATTCAATCGATCAACCGATCGATTGAATCATGTCCAATCGATTGGACTGGTGCCGCGACAAAAGCTTCTCCCAATCGATCGAGTGATAGATTGGGGGAGTGACGCAATCGCGCAAGAGCCCTCCCAATTGATCACCCGATCGATTGGGAGCCTCCAATCGATCGAGCGATCGATTGGGAGGCTGGAAATCACGCGAGAACCCTGAATCGATCGGGCAATCAATTCAGGTGATTTCCAGAGAGCATCGAGGCACTCTGGATCGATCGACCGATCGATCCAAAGCCTCCCCAATCGATTGAGAGCAATTCAATCGATTGGGATCCGACCATTGGCGCAAGTTATAGCCATTTGGCGAGCGATTTTCTGCATACTTCTCTCCGATTCTTCTCCGATCTTCACAGCGATTTCTCCACAACTCACAGCCAGTTCTTGAAGGCTCTTGGAAATAAGTTCTAGTGCACTTCCAAGATTTAAGAGGCAACAACAAGCAAAAATAAAAGCAAGCTAGGGTTTCTACCGTATAAATCTTGTAAGGTTTACTATTGTATCATCTTGTATTTTGTTTTTCTTGTGTTTCTTTGTGCATGAGTTATGTACAGGCTTCTCCGCCTTCAGTAGTTGCCGTAAAGGAGTGTTTTCATAGTAGAGAGTGTGTGTCGTGTATGGATCCTTGGATTAGTCACCTCTTCTTGAGGTGGATACCAAGTAAATCCTTGTGATAGCGTTGTATTTGTGTTTCTTGTACATTCCGCTGCCTATCATCACCAAGAAGCAAGACGATGAGCGCACGACGAGCTATTCACCCTCCTCTAGCACATTTCGACCCTAACAAGTGATATCAGAGCGAGGTTGCTCTTCACCAGAATCATCGCCGGAAGGGGCAACAAAGCTAGAGGGCAAAGAAGTTGAAGCAAATTCAAAAGTCGAAGACTTCATCAAAAGGCTCAACTTCATGATGGAATTCCAAGATGGACTCGGATTCGACACAAGGATGCCTCCACCATTTACAAAGATGAGCTTCAATTGTTAGAAATCAAGGATCGAAAATTTTCTTATGATGGAGATAGAGCAATGGTTTGCTCTAATGGAAGGCTTCGAAGCTCCAAAGAATTCAAAGGGTAAAATTCTCAAGAAGAGCAAGTGGAGCCAAGAGCAAATTCAAAGGAGCGAGGCAAATGACAAAGTGACCAAGCTATTGGTCAATTTATTGTCAAGCAATATTTTGGCTCAAATTGGAGAATTCAAGGATGCCAAGGGGCGTTAGAGCAAATTGGCAAAGATTCATGAAGAACTCGTCACTGTACCAAATCAAGACAAATCCAAAGAGGGAAAATCATTAGAGCAAGACCAAGAGGAGGAGGATTCCGAGGTTGAGAGATGCTTGACTTCCGAAGAAGAAGTCCAAAAAGCTTCATCCTCAAAGGAGTGCAACCAAAAGAGCAAGGAATGAGCATACTCCTTGTTCCATGTACAAGATGAAGATGAAGACGCCTCCACCTCTAGGATTGAGGGGGAGAGACCTTCATTGACACCGGATCAAGAAGAAGGAGAAGCTTCTACATCCGGGTCAAGTGGAGAAGAAGATGATGCATCCTCTACAAATCAAGAGACATTAAATGGAGGATCAACTGTCATCCCTGTTGGAGTGTATACTTAAAAGTTTAGCTTTTGTACACATTTATTTTGAAATAAAGAATCACATTGGTCAAATGTTTACATTTATTTGTTAAATGTAATTGTTCAATTAATTTATATAGTAGATAACATGGAGTGTGGAGTCACACTTAGAAGATCATGTTGTCGGTTCTCTATAAATTATAAACAGTTGCTCACGACTAAGATGGAAAGGAACAAACCATCAGAATAGACGTAGTGTAATTAAGTATTAGTTTATCTTGACTAATAAATTATACTGATACACTTTAAGTGTATTGAGTAGGATCATTTAGGTAAGTTCTTTTTGTACTGACTTAGTAAAAGAACTAGACCTTAGTTATTGTGGAAGTGTGTGCTCTTAATCCTAATATAATAACAAGCATGTATATTTAATATTTATTTCTTTGACTTATCAAAGGATGAGGTTTAGCTCGATAATTCAATATGCCCGATAAGTTGGGAAATGATATTACTTATAGTATGTGTTGTTGATTATAGAAGGAATCTATGTCCTAGTTATCTAGGTTGAAAATGCCCCCAAGAGGAGCTCATAAGGATTGCCATGTTAAACCCTGCAGGTGGACCTAGTCCAACATGACAATAAAGTTGAGTGGTACTACTCTTGGAGCTAGATATTAATTAAATGAGTTGTCAGTAACTCACTTAATTAGTGGACATTCGTAATCTTAAACATAGGGAGACTAACACACTCATGATAAGAAGGAGCCCATAATGTAATTTGGGATTGGTGCGGTAGTGCGGTAATAACTCTCTAGTGGAATGAGTTATTATCGATGAACTTGAGTTGTGTGTTCGGGGCGAGCACGGGATACTCAAGCTCATCGGAAGGCCAAAACCAATTTCTCCTCTAGGTCCCTGTTGTAGCCTCAATAAAGCCTCAAGTCCATCTAAAGAAAAGTCTATCTTGGTGTCCAAGAAGGGGCCGGTTCATTACTTGGTGACCGAGCAATGGCCGGCCACATATTCTCTAGAAGTGGCCGGCCCTTGCCTTGGGCAAGGGGGTTGGCCGCAATATTTAAATTAGGAAGGTTGTTTTTGAATTTTTAAATTTCCTCAGATATTTACAATTTGTAAAAAGAGAGATTTTAAAAATTTATAAAATTTTCCTAATTTAAATTAGGCTACAAGGTTTTAAAAGAGAGTTGTAAAATTTATAAAACTTTCTTTTAAAAAGAAATATTATTAGAGATGTTTTAAATTTTAAAACTTGGTTTTAAATTTTAAAACTTGGTTTTAAATTTTAAAACTTGGTTTTAAATTTTAAAACTTTCCTTTTAATATCCACATTATAAAAAAAAAAAAAGAGTTTGTAAAATTTTATTAGAAGTTTTCTTCTTTTAAAATTTTATAAAACTTTTTCCTCCTTTCCCTTTTAATAAGTGGTCGGCCACCTTGCTTGGTGCCCAAGCAAGGGGCCGGTCAAATAATTAAACATCAACAAATAGTTGTTTAATTAATAAGTCAATCTAGGATTGATTAATTAAAAGGAAAGAAAAAGAAAAAAAAGAAATAGGAATGAGTCTAATTTTTTATAAAACTCTTTCCATAATTTTCCGTTGGGAAACTAATATAAAAAGGGGGGAAGGGGAGACCTTAAATAGCATAACAATTGATATTGTGTTGTTGGAGATCATAAAGTGGCCGACCCCTCTCCCTCTCTTCCCTTTGCTCTCTTTTGCTCCTTTATGGTGGTGGTGGTGGCCGAATTCTAGAGAAGGAGGAGAAGCTTTCCGGGTGGTGTTCGTCTTGGAGGATCGTCGCCCACACGACGTCCAAGAGGAGGCGAGGGATACGGCAGAAGATCTTGAGGTTTTTAGCATACAAGGAAGAGGTATAACTAGTATTTAATTTCCGCATCATACTAGTTATTTTTCTTTATATAAATACCAAATACAAGAGACATTCGATTCTTGTTTTTTCGAATTTAATTTCGATGTTGTGTTCTTTTTCTTTTTTCCTTGTGATTTGATTGTTCCTTTTGGTTAACCTAGAGTTATATAAGGAAATTAAATATTAACTTTTCTTAAAAGGCTTTGTCTAGTCGGTGGTGGTTGCTCTCATATTCAAGAAGGCCAAGTGCCTCGCCATGCAGTACTGAAAACCAATTTTGGAAACTAATATTTAATTGAATTTATAACCTAGGTGATTTGGATCAAACGTGTTAAGTTCCGCAGGAGATCCAAATCTAAACCTAAAAGAACATATAAGTTAAACTTGGAATCAAACGTGTTAAGTTCCGCAGGAGATACAAGTTTAACTTAAAAGAACACATGGTAGCTAGGAAAGGTTCAGATCACGTACAAAATTTTTGTACAGTGGAGCCATTGGGTTTTCCGAGTAGCGACCAACAATCCCTACACATAAAGGTATAATTATTTCAATGAAAAATAAAAATCATATCAATGTTTTGAGTGTAGGGAACATGGGCATTACAAGAGTAAGTGCTCTAAATTAGCCAAGAAGAAGGGTCAAGTGGCACCTAAGGGCAAGGAGAAGCCCAAAGAGACCGCCCCCATAACAAAGAAGAGCAAGGAACACATTGTGTATTTCTTGTGTCAATAAAAAGGACATTATCAGAGTTAATGTCCTAAGGGGAAGAAGGCGGTCAAAGCCAAGGGAGAAAGCACTAGTCAAGGGAGAGCTTCCAAGGTAAAACCCAAGGTATCATTTATTGAACTTATTCCTTTGACAAATGATAAAAAGCATGCTAGTTCAAGTTTTTATCATTTTAATGTCATTTACTATAAAAAATAGAAAGCATGATAGCATTAAGGAAAATCATGTGGCTTTTCATGATAAAACTACCACACCTAAGGTTAGAAAGGTAGATAAAAATTTAGACAAGAACTTTAAGGATTTTAGTTATAAGCCTAAAAATAAAAATACTCAAGGACACAATGAAAAATCAAAATCTAGGGATTTATGGAAAGAAAATCAAGTCTTGAGGTCAAGACTTGATAAAATGGAAAAGACCCTAAAAAGGATGAAAGATATCCTAAAAGGGAAAAATGAGCAAAATCTAGGTCTAGGAGTACAAAAGTCATCCAATGGCCATAAAGGTTTGGGATACAAACCTAAGACAAAAAAGGATGTGCCTTTTTACCATAGGGTTCCATATAACTATGGAACCAAGTCTAGGTCTAGTGGTCAAGTCAAAAATACTAGAAAGTTATCCCTAAGAGTATTTTTGTGACAAATGTGACTAAGACCTCTAAGAAGTCTAGGAAAGTTACTAAGAAGGTCACAAGGGAAGCAATCCCTAGAGTTGACCTAGAGAAAGTGTCCAAGGCTTCTAAGAAGTCTAAAAAGGTCACTAGGAAGGTATCTAGGGAGGTTATCCCTAGTGAGTACCTAGAGCATCCAAGGAGCACCAATAGGTTTTGGGTTCCTAGGAGCATCTTCTCTACCCCCTAGATGGGTTAGAGAGTGTCAACTCTAATTGAAAGGGTAGTTAACCCAACCTTGATGAAGTTCACACTCGAAGAGCATTTTTAAGGTTATTGTTAACCTTTGAAAATGAAGTGGATCATTTGTTTACTCTTGGAAGAGTAAAATGTGTCAAGTTTTGAGAATTAAATTTAATTTTGATTGGCACAGATAAGAAGAGCACAAGAAATGACAAGTTGGGATTTTGACATTTTCTTAGGGATTTAAGGGTCAATCTAGGCCTTAATTTAAATTGATTACTCTTGTAAGAGTAAAATGTGTCAAATCTTGAGGAGTTATACTTAATTTTAATTTGGCACAAATTTAATCATGGGTTGAAGAAATGACAAGTTGGGTTTTGACATTTTCTTGAGAAGATGAGGGCAATCTAGGATTTAAATTGTAAGATAGATAAGATTCAAGGACACTTAGATAGATAATCTAGGTATATTATTTAAGTTAAATTACCATGCTTTGTTTGTCCATCATATGTCATGACATCATATTTAGCATTCATGCTTATTATGAAAAATAAATAAAAATACCATGTCATGTCATTCATACATCATGTACTTATAGCAAATTTTCTTTTGAAAATTATTTTCATTTTGATGTATGCCATAACAATCATCATGCATTAGTTTAATTTCCTTGCAATTAAGGACAAATGACATTTACTAACAAGTAACATTATCGGTGGATGTTCATAATCCAAAATGTCTAGATTGATATGCATGATTCCTAATTTAGGACAAAACCAAATTTTACATCTCACAAAGACCTTTAAGGTGGCTTGCATGTGTTTTAGTACACATTAAATACAAGTGAGATGTTAGGATGATGAACAAAACTCAAGATGTTGATTTAGTGCATTCTTTTGAGTTTTAGGTTTATCAAAACACATAGTTATGTGTTTTCCAATTATTGGAAAAGCTAATGTGCAAGTCATGTGCATTGAGCCCAAAGAATATGGTTGGATATTGGTTTTGAAAAATATTTTAAAATGCTTTTGGAAAACCTTGGTGAAGGCTATCTTTTGATAGTAATCATCATTGAGAAGTTAGACACAAACTAGAAGAAAACACTAAAGTTTTTACAAGTTTTCAAGTTTGTGTCAATCTTTGAAAATATGAAGTATTTTCATTGAAAATTATTTTTCCTTGATAGTATATACCCTAAGTAATGTCTACATGAATTTTCATGATTTTTGAAATTTTATAGAATTTTTGGAGGGTTTCTGAAATTCACTGAAATTAAATTTCAGGAAATCAGGCATTCAATCGATCACCCGATTGAACAATCAAGAAATGAAGCACTCAGTTCTAAGTCAAGAAATGAAAAATAATTATTTATAAGGAGAATAAAAAATTTTCCACCCACTAAAGGAAGCACTCAGTTCTAAGTCAACCAGAGTAAGTCCAAAAGTAAATAATAAGTCTTCTATGGAAAATGCGAGTAAGTTGAACTTGACACCTTTTAGTTTCTCCATAGAGGAATGGAAGATTGGATCTGCGGTGATATTGCTTAAGTCAGGGATAGGAGAAAGACTCTATTGCCATGTTACAAGATAAGGTGGAGGAAAGGGAAGGCATATGAATAAATATTTATCTCTCCATTCCTCCTGTAGTGGAACTTTATTGAATAAAATCGCCTTAGGACAAGCCTGAAATTTAAACAGACCATTTTCTATTTGACAGGGACAGAAAAATAGTGGAATAGTCTAGGGGATAAGGGGACATTGAGTAAGTGAAAAATAATAACAACACCACTTAGGATGTTGAGGGATTGGGGAATAAGTTGGTGTAGTGGAAGGTTGAAATATCAACTAACATCAACAAAGAAAGGATGTAAAGGAAACTAGAGGCCCGATATGACTTGTTCCCTGAAGACAATAATGCTTTCTGGTGGGGGATAGTGAGGACGGTTCTCCAAGATAGGAATGACTATATAGAAAGGAATGTTGTAATTTATATGGAGGTCGTAAGCATCGTTGAGGGTGAAACTGGAAGAACATTGAGCATACCACTCGTTATTTTCTGACATCTTTGAGAGAAAGGATCACTAAGGTCAAAGAGGAGAAGAACAGAGAGTCAGAGGAGAAATGACAAACAGCCTTATGGTTTTGGATGAATGTTTATAAGGATTCTTCAAAAAGGCTAATTGAGGAGGATCGTCGAATCATAGCAGTACAAAAGGTGGGATTGACTGAGGACCGTTTGATGATTGGATGAGGCGGTGGGCATAGAAAAATGGGTGTACTTATAACATCAGGCTTACACATGTCACCAATGAGAGGCCTACATCAGTAATCGATGTAATGGGCCATCATCGGGCATCGGACGCATCCCAACAGTGGTATCAGAGCCTAATCATACTTCAACATGATCGTAAAATAATTTATGAATGTTTATGGTTATGTTTTTATTTGGTTTGGGGAAAAATGGATTTGAAAATTATTTCTGATCTAAAATTGGATTTGAATAGAAACTCTCTGAATCGATTGGTTAATCAATTGATATCGTATCAATCAATCAACAGTTTAAAATTTGTGAAAAAAAGGTTCTCTTAATCGATTGGAAAACGTTCTTAATCGATTAAGGGTAAAAGATCGTCAATTGATCGATTAGTTAATCGATTCAAATCTTCTCATCGATAGAGAAAGTTGTAAATTGATTAAGTGCCCGAAATCATGATTTTTGAATGTTTAATCGATTGGCCAATCAATCAAGCTTCTCTTGATCGATTGATTGATTGATTCAGAAGTTTTGTTAATGAACAAAAAGATTGGTAATCGATCAGCCGATCGAATACAACACCTGAATTAATCGGTTGATTGATTCAGGATGGTTATGTTTGAATAGAATGACTCTAGATCAATCGCTAGATCGATCCAGATGCCTGGATTGATCGGATAATCGATCCAGCTACTGTTTCCGAAACAGTAAATTGAAAAATTCCAATTTTAGTAATTCTAAGTTAATTAAGGTAATTCTAATTATTTCCTAATCTGTTAGTAAATTATAATTAGAGAATTTATTCCCAAAATTATATTTAAAGAATTTATTTCCTAAAATTATAATTAAGGAATTTATTTCCTAATTTAGAATTGCTTAATTAGGAATTATTTCTCTAAAGAAAATATGTGATTAGTTTTGAAATTTTACTTCCAAATCTAAAATTAAAAAAAATTATTTTATGAAATCAAATCTTTACAGGAATTTTATAATTTATAATCAAGTACTTTTGATTTATGAAATCAAATCTTTAAAAGATATTTTATAAAATCTGTAAATATAGGATCATGATTTATAAAATCAAATCCTTACACATATTTTATATATCCAAATAAAATAATGATAACTATAAAATTAGGTATGCATCTCATGTCATTTGTATGTCATATAGTTGCATTTTTATCATGCATGTGATATGATTAGATTATGCCATGCGTGTGATGTGTCATACTATGTCATGCATACGACATGTCATGTCATCATTTATATCATGCGTGTATTGTCATGTAGATAGAATTTTGCATAATGTAGATCAAACATAAATCCCTTACTCAATATTAAAACCTACATCTTCCGTTAATATGATAAGAATCACAGTTTAAGTTCTTGATTGAGTTATTGGCCAAAGTCAAGCTCAATTTGAAATTAAATATGTTCAAACCATAGAGATGCAATCTCATGATTAACTGGTCATTTTAAAACTTGAAGCATTGATTTATTGTGCCAAAGTCATGAACAATGTGGATAGAGGTGAAGTTGGGTGATATGCATTTGATGTATACTTGTTAATGTGTTGATAACCCGATGTTTATGCGAAAATCAATTAGCTACTAGTATAATGTGATAGTTGCATATAAGTGATGTGCAATCAGTAAACTTGTTACCTATCGCTATAACTAAGAACGACTTGTTGGCCAAATTCAAGGTTATTCTTATCTATGGTGGATATTAACCCACTTGGAGAAAGTCTACCATCTTCCAAATTCAAAATAAGGGTATTTGAATTTGATAAATAAATGAGCATTTTATTACATTTAAATTGTTTACATAAATAAAATTATGTCTCTCATACATTCTCATTTTTGTATTTCTTGGTTAATTATTTAATTATGACTTCTATTAATTTACGTTCGATTTTGGACTCGAACAAACTGACTGGGCCAAACTTCTTGGATTGGTTTCGATGTTTGAGAATTGTTCTCAAAGATGAGAAGCTAGCTTATGTCCTGGAATAACTTCTTCCCACAAGTCTTGATGCCGAAGCAACTGCGGACCAATTATTAGCCCATCAGAAACATAAGGATGATTCTATACTTGCTAGTTGCATCATGCTAGCTGCTATGACTCCTAAATTATAAAAACAACACGAGCATTTGGATACTTATGACATTGTCTATCATCTTTGTGAGTTGTTTGATGAGCAAGATAGATACATAAGATTCGAAGTCTCCAAGTTTTTCTTTTGCTCAAAGATGTAGGAGGTTTCATCTGCAATATAATATATACTAAAAATGAATGTCTACATAGAGCGTTTAGCATCACTTAGTTTTATGATAGATTATGAGTTAAATATTGACTTAATTTTACATAGTTTGCCAAAAAGTCATTCATAATTTATGATGAACTATCGGATGAACAATTTAGAATCGACCATCCCTGAGATGATAAATATGCTCAAGACTGTGAATCCTTCTGTTAAAGGTGAATAGAAAATTGTGATGTTAGTAGACTCCTCCAAGAAAGGTTCTATGACGAAACCTTCTCAAGTGTAGTCATGCTTAAGTCCATTCAGATACTCCTTGCCATATCAGATCACTATGATTATGATATATGACAAATGGATGTGAAAATAGCTTTCTTTAACGGAAATCTGCTTGAGGACGTGTATATGACACAACCCGAAGGTTTCACATCTGTTAACAAAAGTAAAGTATGCAAGCTTCAAAGGTTCATTTATGGCCTAAAGCAAGCATCCAGGAGTTGGAATATCTATTTTGATGAGGTGATCAAACAGTTTGATTTCTCACAAAATCCAGACGAACCTTGTGTGTATCAAAAGGTTAGTGGGAGTATAGTTATATTCCTAATATTATATGTTGATGATATATTGCTCATAGGAAATGATGTGTCAGTTCTATAGTTAGTAAAAGTTTGGTTGTCCAATACGTTCTCCATGAAAGATATGGGAGAGGCAACTTACATCCTCTGGATGAAAATCTATAGAGATAGATTAAGAAGGTTACTTGGTCTTTCATAGTTCACATATATAGACAGAGTCCTAAAATGGTTTAGTATATTTGAATCCAAGAAAGGTTTCATACCTATGAGAGATGGAATTCATCTTTCGAAGTCTATGATCCCACGCATAGAAGACGAGAGGATAAATTTACATGGATAAGATACCTTATGCGTCTGCAATAGGATGTATCATGTACAAGGCCTGATGTGTCATATGCTCTGAGTATTATGAGTAGATACCAGTATAATCCATGAATGGACCATTGGGAAGCTGTCAAGGTGATCCTTAAGTACTTGAGAAGAACTAAGGATATGTTCTTAGTTTATAGAGATGGTGATATGATCATACGCTGATATACGGATGCTAGTTTCCATATGGATAAGGATGACTCTAAGTCCTAGTCTGGATTCATATTCATATTAAATGAAGATGCATTTAGTTGAAAAAGTTCCAAGCAAGATACTGTTGTAGATTCTACTTGTGAGGCGGAATACATTGCAGCTTCGGAAGTAGCAAAGGAAGTAGTTTGGATCAAGAAGTTCATTATAGAACTTGGAGCGGCCCCATCCATTATTGAAGCATTACCTATTTACTGCGACAACACTAGAGCCATTACGCAAGAAAAGGAACCTAGGTCTCATCAGTGATCAAAACTTATGTTTCACCGTTATCATCTGATCAAGGAGATCATTAGTAGGAAAGAGATGTAGCTCGAGGGAATTTCCACAGAAAGGAATTTAGTGGATCCTTTGACAAAGGCTCTATCATAAAACAAGTTTGAGAATCATGTCTATGCTTATAGTTTAGGACACCGTGGTGATTGGCATTAGGCCAAGTGGGAGTGTTAAATTTTGAGGGGTGTCCTAAGGCAATCACCTTATGATTTTTACTATTTATTTGATAAATATAGATTCACTATTTGAGTTCATATTATATGTTTGATGGTCTTAAACTCATTTACTGAATGTCCGTAATATAATTCACAGCATGAGAGAATTTGTAATTGGATCACAACTTGTGATTATTTCTACATGTGCAATTATGAACGTATTAGAATTTTCCTAGTCGTCAAATTGATGCATTCGGACATCATCAATTATGTAAGACTAGCAGGGGTTATACTCCTTGGTTCGCTAAACAACTATTTTCTCACTGGCTAGTGACACTGGGATGTCGAGAGTTAAATGTGGATGCTAGTTATGGTAACTAGTTCATTAGAGTGACTCGCTGTAAGACTTCATATAGTTATCTACATATATAAATATATCTGTGAAGCTCTTACTGTAGCACGAGTGCAAGTTTCCTTCGACCTGAGGTATACAAGTCATCTTTGTCATGGAGACTTATACTTTGGCATCTTAAGAAAACATCTCATTAAGGTGTGGACCTGAGATGATTGAGTATAAGTCGAAGTGCCTGAAGGTATTTAGATAGTCCACAGAGGATTTACTGCTCCTTGCAATAAGACGTATACCTTATGACCACTCGTTAGAATTATTACTCAAAGTCTTTGGCCAAAGCATCGCATGTTAAGAGTGCAAGACTCTTAGACATATGTACAAGTAATTTGAATTCACAGAACGAGAAAGTATTACTTGGACTAGGTGTGACGTCGTCAGCCTAGTGGGGACTGAGACATAGGTCATATCTTGAACCAAGTGGGTATAAGATGAGTAAAAGAAATGAGACACGACTCACTATAACAGTTGAAGGGTTTATAATTAATTCTAAAATCAACTATGATTTTTCAACTAATTAGTGATCATGATGTACTACTAGATGCCACTCATGATCATTTCATAAGATAAATTTGGAAATATTTGTCAAATCGGAAGCGCGGATAGACAACATCTCTTATGGAAGAGTTAGACCCTATTTGGATTAGTTATGAACCAACTTGATTTAATTATGAACCAAGCAAAGGGGTTAATAGGCTAATTTTTAGTTAAGGGATAATGGGTTGGATTTGGGCTTTCTAATCCAACTCATTAATTAGGGCTATATATTGATATGGTTGAGAGAAAAATTAACATAAGCGATCATAAGTTGGCTTGATAGGGTTTTTGGAAACTTTAACCCAACTTTTATTCTCTCCCTCTTCTCCCCTCTTTCCTGGTCGCCACCCACCAGCAACAAGAGGCCATCCTCTTGTTGCAGTGAGCCATAAACAAGGAAGACTTTCTTCCTTGTTTAATTGTTGCTTCTTCATCTTGATCCATTTTCTTCACTCGTGGCTAGTAACTTCCGAAGGAGAGGCTTTTACTCACAGAGTTGTCTTGAGGAGCTCGGCGTGGATATGAATAGAGGCTAGGTTCAACAGCGTCGCTACATTTAATGCCCTTCTCGTTATAGGTCATTCGTAAGGTATACATAGAATAATTGCTATTCATTTTTTGTTTTTGTTTTATGACCTTGTCTGTGCGATTGTATCCTGCATGCGTGTGGTGTGTGTGTGTGTTGTAATAAATTAGATTATTTACGTTAAGTCTTTCACTATGCATATTTACGAAACATGTTTTTAGCACACACCGCATTGGACATATCCCAACAATTGTGATGACAACCACTTCTTGACTTCATTCACATACCCAATGTCATTTCTAGCTATTAGCATATCATCAACATATAATGATAAAATGACATACTTTCCTTTTTCTCTTTTCAAGAAAATGCAATGATCCTCACTGATCATCATGAAACCATAAGATAAATGACTTAGTTAAATCTTATGTTCCATTATCTTGATGCTTACTTTAGCTTATATATAGACTTTTTAACTCTACATACTTTCTCCTCTTGGCCTTTAGTAATGAAACCTTCTAATTAAGCCATATAGATTTTCTTGTCAAGCTCATCGTTAAGGAAAGCAATTTTTACATCCATTTGATGTAATTCCAAGTCATAATATGTCATAAAGGCCAAAATAACTCGTATTGACATAAATTTCACTCTGGGAGAAAATGTCTCTTCAAAGTCAATACCCTCCAATTGGGTAAATCATTTTGCAACCAAATGAGCTTTGTATATGTTAATCGATCCATCAAGTTTCTTTTTTATTTTGAGAATCCACTTATTCTCAATAGTCCTTCGGATTGGAGGAAGATCGACTAAGTCTCAAACATGATTCTGATTCATAGACTCCATCTCTTCAACCATTGCACCTTTCCACTTTTCTCTAACTCTACATTCCAATGCTTCCTCAATAGATTAGGGTTCATCATCATCGATTGGGAGTGTTATCAATGACTCATTCTCAATATGAAACCTCTGCTTAGGTTTGATTTTATAAACACTTCTTTATAAGTTGGGTTGTTGAGAAGTCAACTCATGACTTGACATATCACTCTCACTCAGTTGACTAGACTCAAGCATCCTTTTTGACACCTCTCTTATTGATAATATCTCATCCTCCTTAAATAGAGGAATACTTTTATCAACATCACCTTTGGTTGGAAACTTTATTTCAAGAAAAGTCACATCTCTCGAATCTATTTCTAAGATGGTTCCATCTAGTTGCTCACCTATGAAAACATAACCTTTGGAGGTCTCATGATATCTAATAAAGATATATTTCTTACCCCTAGGTCTCAGTTTTTTATACTTATGAGAACTATCATGAACATAAGCAGCTAACCCCTAGGGTCTCAAATTACTTAAATTTGATTTTCTACCTATCCAACGTTCATATGAGATAGATGGAACAACTTTGAAGGAACTTTGTTAAGTACATTTACCGCAATTAATAATGAATCTCCCCAATAGGAGATCGACAAATTAGCCTACGCCATCATAGACCTAACTATTTCAAAAAGAGTCACATTTCTTCTTTCATCTATCCCATTTTGCTATAAAGTTCCAGGGATTGTCAACTGTCTAATAATCCCTCTATCATTACATATTGTCTTGAACATATCAGACAAATATTCTCCTCCATGGTTAGTACATAAAGTCTTAACTTTATGTTCTATTTGATTCTCAACTTCGCTTATATAATGAATGAAGCAATCAATACTTCATATTTATGAGAAATCAAATGTACATGACCGAAATGAAAGATATAATCAATAAATGTAATGAAATAGCTAGGAAGCTCTATGTCTAGTTTTCATATTTATTGGACTACAAACATCTGAATGAATTAATTGTAATGATGATTCAGCTCTAATAGTCTTATCAAATGATTTCCTAGTTACTTTTCTAACAAGACAATGCTCACATATAGACAGATGAATCTTAGCTTGAGTGTCCAATAAACCCTCTCTAGCCAATCGATTCATATGTTCTTGTCCTATGTGTCCTAATCTAACATGCCAAATCTCATCAATTATACCTGCATGACTAGTTAGAACAATGTTCATAAAATAACCTTCAATTACACAATTAACATCTAGTTGTGCATCAAGAATCATAAAACTATTTGCTAAAAAATCATATCTGATTGACACTAAGTCAATCTTAAGTTCAACACATCGACTGTAAAAATTAATACATTGCCCTAAATCATGAAGACATATAACGGAAATAAGATTCTGTCGAATTTTAGGAGCATACAGGATATCATGTATAAACAAAATACTACCACCACAAAGGTTGAGTTTGCAAGTGTCGACTCCTTTGACTACAACTCTTGCATTGTTTCCCACAGATCCATTTTTTGCTAGTTGGTACCCGACGATACTCTACAAATGTAACTTGCTCCCGAGCTATATGGTTGGCTGCTCCCGAATCTATAATCTAAAAAGAATAAGAATTAGCTAACAACACTGAACTAGCAACAAAATTCTTAAGAAAAGAAGACACACTTGGATTTACCTTTTTTTGGCTCAGTGCATTTTCAAGCGAAGTGACTCTTTTGCAGCAGTTAAAGCAAGTTAACTTACTTTTAGGTTTCACTCTAGTCTTCTTTTCCTTCTTCTTGATTGGGCCCTGTCCCATAGTAGCAACTTCTTTCTTCTTTCCCTTCCCCTTCTTGAACTATTTTTTCTTGCATCCAGATGATCCAACAGAACCGATAGCCACATAGGCTAGTCCAGAAATCCTTGTGGATTCAACTCTCTCCGCCTCCAATTCTACATAGCGTGAGACGTCAATAAAAGTCTTGACACTCTCACTGTGAGTTAGGGTCTGCTTTATGGTCTCCCAAGAATCTAAAAGGGAACGAATAACTACTTGAACCTATTGTTCATTGGTTAACTCATGACTAGTAGTTTTAAGCTCCCGAATCATGTTTGACATGTCCCTGAGGTGTTAAACCATCAAAACATTCAAATGCTTCTTGTAATTGTCAAACTTGATTGTCAGCTATTGAAGATTGCTCAGACTTACTCCACTGTATTTCTCCTTAAGAGTTACCCAGACTACATGAGCTGAAAGATACCACTCATACTCAAAAAGCTAGGTCATTTACCATTGAATTAATCAATATGCCCTTTGAAGTGGAGTCCTATTTCTTCCATGCCTTATAGACATCAAGATCTCGTCTATTCTGTGCAGTGGAACCATCTACAGGTTCTACCATAATCTGATTTACAGCTTCCAAAACTTCTTGTTCCTCAAGTACATACTGTATCCTGAGGTGTCAAATATTATCATTATCCCCATTAAGTTTCTCTCCTTTATTGAGTTCAACTATGATATTTTTAGTTGTCATGATTTAACATAAATAAATATATTATTTAGTATTCAGTGTAATTTATATGCATGCAATTTATGATTGACTCAATATTAATTTGAGTTAGTTTATAAAATCAAGTGATAACTACATTTTCACTCATCATTTGTATGACCAATCAAATCAACATTGATCAATACTAGTACATGTATCCCAACTAATGAACTAATCATTAATTATTATACTCATAATGAACTAATCAAAGAGTATATTCCATTGACCATATTAACATGCATTAAGTGAAGTAATTAGCATAAACGAACATATGAATGAATATATTATTAATTTAAACATGTTGTATATTGTTAACATATAACAAACTCATCATAAAATAACTCTGTTCGTACATAACAACAGAATTTATTACACAACTCATAAACCAAATGGACTAATACTATATAATGACAGTAACAATAACAGAACTCTAATAAACTATATAGGCTAACACCGCTCCCTTTAGGACAAACACTAGTGCACTGAGCAACATAATCCCTTTCAACTTGGACTCATTTGGGGCAATCTCAGGTGGGACAACTTCAGGATTCTCCATCAGATCCACATTCAGATCCATTTCTGAATCTTCCTCAAACTCTTCAGGATCCTCTTCATCCATATGGTGAAGAAGTTCCTCACATAACTCTAAATATGTGACGTGTCCTTCATGACACCCCCATACATAGTCTAAAACCATCCTGGGATTCTCCAGTAATGAATGCATCAAGGCCCAGATTCTGTAATTGTCTAGGATTGGAAACTCTTTCCATTCGAGTTTCCAGAATAATCTATCAAGTCGTTCAATGTGTCCGCTAACTTCAAAAACAGAGTAATAATAGATCTCTTGAATCTGCTCCTGTAGCTCATTCCATCGCACTTCATAATAAGTAAAGGTGGTAATCGTTTGTGTCATCTATAAATTGAAATTAAACAAGTCAGTATAAAACTGGTTTAATTCAATTTATATAGGCATAGAACCAACATTATAAATCATGAAAAATAAATCTTCTCGATTTTCAGGAGTCTATGTCGACTGATCCATTAGACTGGTCGATTGAGAATCAAGATCCTAAGCTTGGACTATTATCCTCGTTAGAACTAATCTAATTGGACTAGGATGTCTTACATATGTTCTGTTACTATTTAATCTAAGCACATTTAAGCTAATCTCAAACTTATTAATCAAACTTAGGTCTGTTTGATCAAACCAATGTCCATTGAATTAAGTCTAATTCATTAGAACAAATATAATCCATTTTATCAAATATGATCTAAGCCCAATCAAATCAACCCAAATTGATTATGATTTAAATCAAATGGATTTGATTAAATTAACTAATGATTTAAATAAGACCAGGATCTAATCGTCTGATTGGACCAATCTGATCTAGCCCATTTTTCATAAACTATGAATTAATTGAACTGGTCTTTCAATTAATTACCGCTTGCATTAAAAAAATAATGCTAGAGTGCACGCGTTGGCAAATTTTAACTATGCATGAATTTTGTTAATGCATTAATAAATCAGAGTTTAATGCAAAGAGAAAAAAAACTTAGTTAAAAAAAAATTCTTTATGTCAAAACCTAGCTTCATTTTTTTTCATCTCCACGTTTTACGCCACTGCCACTTTCTTCACAACGATCCCCATGCCACACACCACCTCACCCACGACGAACGCTGGTCATCGGTCCCGCTTGCATAGAAACTGCAAGAGGGAGCCATGAGCACACCGCCGGCCAACCTGGATGTCGTTGTCGGCCTTGGAATGTTGCCGCTAGCGTTCTCTAGCAACGCAAGGCCAGCTACGGTCTACGAGAGGCGGCCATGAGCACAGCGCTGCCGGTCAAAATCTGAGACAAACTCCATGGGTGTTCCCTCAAGGCCTAATTACCGTCGTTGATCATGACTGCTCTCAGCTTCCGTGACTGTGGCAAATTGCGACATGGACGTGATCTCACCCTACGCTGGCAACAGGCGACGGAGCACCCTCCGTGGGCATTTAAATCATTCATCCAATAAGAGCAAGGAGTAACGACAGATTCAACGCAAAGGTAAGGTACATATTACGTTCTCATGCATTTAGAACTAATTTGCAGCTCCATTACTATTATTAGTTATGATGCATGAAATAATATGATACGAAGAACGTAAAAACTTACAGTGATCTACAATGAATACTGTTCTTCATGCTCGTCCCCGGAAGAATCGTACTCGCCGTCGGAAGAGCAATTACAGATACGAAAAACTCTTCACAAATCCACAAACCAAATCCCAATCATTTATATGGATGTTCTCCTTCTTGTTCTCACGCACACACCTTTTCCTCTTCTTGTCTCACCTTTAGTTAAATGACTTGATGCTTTTATAATGGAAATCCCCCAAGTGTAGTATGGTCATTTGCCCCAATTAAATATAGGCAATATGCGCATCATGGCCAGCCCCCACGGTCCTCCATTTCCATTTCCATTACCAACAAGCTGAATGCTCTAACCCCTCATATTTGGGTCATCATCAATAATAGTTGCATATAAACTTTCAAAATAATTAAAAAAAAACAGTTTGGTAGTTATTTGAGATTATAATTAATTTTATTGTGGTTGAGTTTATTTTTCTTTGTTAAGTAGTGTCTTATAAAATAATGGTATATTATGCATATGCCTAGATTTTTTTTTTTTTTTTTGTCTACGCCCATTGTTTCTTGTTTATGTGGGTATAGTTTAGCTATAGTTTGCTCATCAAGGAGCCAACCACTGTGTACAGGCTCAGTTTTCGCAAATTCACCCTGTGGCAATGCAGGCTTCAGTTGCTCCTCATTTTCCATTATATCCTCCTGGCGCACTTGGATTGAAGCAGCCACTTTTCTATGGTCAATCACCCTTAGCACTTGTTCCTCAGTCATATAATTGTTAAAATTGCTATATGTGAGGCATATTCATTAATTACACTGTTGGTACTTTTGTTTAATCATCTATTTTTCTGTCAAACTAATTGATATATTACGCTTAATCCATTGAGCTTGACCTAGTTTGGTCTAACCAGTCTATTCATCTTGGACTGAACTTGCTGGAACAATGTTCATTTTTGAAACTGGTTGTGCTAGAGCTGTGATGGATTGAGTAGAGGCCAGATTTGGGGAATGACTTTTTGTCTTCTGTCAAGTAGCTCAAGTTTGTGTTAGTCTAGCTGATTGCATAGGAAATTTTTTGTTTGCATCTTATCTTCATGACAATTTAGTTTCAGTTTGCACTGTTTTGAGTTGTATGCTAATTTTTTTCTATAAATTTTTCTTCTTAGGCTGATGCTGATGGCTCACCATCCCTGGAGGCTAGAGGTTTTGGAACTTTACAGTCATGTGGAGAACGATTTGAAATTAAAGTAGCGAATGAGAAGGTATTATGTCTGTGGCTGTTATTTGATTTGATTCTATAAGTTTAATTACTTGTTTGTTTGGTATTATTTTCTTCAGATATTTGAACTAGTTTTATAATAATTCAATAATTATATAGATTAGACAACTAAGATGCAAAAGTAGAATACTTGCAAATTAATTATGTTTTGCCGGCTGAAAATGATGGGGTGCTTCTGTCTTTTGAACAATTTTCTCGAGGTTGGTGCAGTGGTAACGGAGAAGTTTGTGAAGAATTCTGCATTTAGTTAGAAGGTTTATGTATTGATTATGTTGGAAAGTGTAGAATCTGTTCATTGAGTTACTGTATTAATTATGTGAGTTTACTTATTGTCTTGAGTCTAATATATAGAATGTTACATTTGTTGTTAGCTTATTGTCTTTGTCAAATCTATTCATTGGTTAATGTATTGATTATGTATGTTGTTTCATCTTAATTATAATATAATAATTTTCTTCCTCGCAGATGAATGTGAAAAACTAAAAGTGGGAATTTTATTTTACCAAGAAGGATATAATGTAATAATTTAATGTATTGATTATATAAGATGCTACATTTTAATTATAATATAATAATTTTCTTCCTCGCAAATGAATGTGGAAAACTTAAAGTGGGGTTTTGTTTTGCCAAAAAGGGTACTCATATACATATATTTCCTAGAAGATGCAATATTATCATAAAGATTCAATCCAATAAACAAGATATGTTGGAACTACTATGCATATCTAATATGTAGGCTTTTTTGTTTTTATATAGACTTAACATAAATCCAAAATTTATCGATTATATCTACATATTTTCTATTTGAATTGTATGACATATTTCTAATTCAATAGTAAAAAGATCGATCAATTGTACTTTCATGTATTTTAATTGGTGTTATGTATAAGGGTTTAATTAAGTAATTCAAAATGCAAATATAACATACAGCAGTTTTGTAAATAAAAAAGATAATAATTTTTATCTTTTACTGAATAGTTGTATTTTTTAAAAAAATAATATTTTTATCTATTAAAAAGTATTATTTTTGTTAAAAAAGACAAGGCTTTTATTATGTTGTATAAGCATTGTTTTTGCTAAAAAAGATAATATTTTTTATATGTTGTCTTTGAGCTGACTTTTAATAATAATACTTTTAACAATGATTTTTCAACCACATAGACAACGCATAAAAGCATCATCTTTCAATTTTATAGTGATGGATTTAGGTGGAGGCTGATTACTTAGCAAAACTGAATTAGACGGGTTAATCTAGTAAGTGCAAGTAATTTTATACTCTATATCATATTCATTACGTGTAACAATGGTAAGAAAGCATGCTTGACAGTTCTAGACACCTAGATGGAGTCCGAAGGCGACTGGCTGGTGTTAACTCTCAACGAAGAGATTTTAGAGGGTCCAAGTTGTTGGTGCAATTGACCTCTAGGGTTTTGATGTTTAACATTATGACCAAGGGTTGACCCAAACAGGACTTGATGTTTGGGAGAGAGAAGTCTAGTCAGGACTAGATGACTAGCGAAGGTAAGTTCTAACCAAAGGTTAGACAAAGTGGAAGTCCTAGTGAGTGAAGTCGGACTCTAGTAGTGAAGCTTGGTGGTGGAAGTTCCGGTGAGTAAAGTCGGGCCTTAGTGAGTGAAGCTAGGTGGAGGAAGTCCTGGTGAGTGAAGCCGGGCAATGGAAGTCTTAGTGAGTGAAGCTAGACAACCTTAGGGAGGTAACCATAGGTTTACTGTACTATTTTTATCTATTGTGCTAACTCAATATTGCTAGGTCAACAGGCAGATCAGGTAGCTGGCACGAAGTCCAGACGGACTGACCGAACGTCTAGCAGGTAAGTTAAGATAAGTCACTAGAGGAGAGTGACTTGGTGAGCACGCGTTCCCGGTTAGGGAACCTAGGCGTCGATCCAACTTAGATTTATTTTGGAAATCTAAGTTGAGATCGTGACTAGATTCCGGTCTCGAGGATGTTGGTGCAATTTCCAGTAGGTCAAGGTTGACCTAGTTAACCAAGCGTAAACCTTGGTCATGGTTTCGATGTTTGACAATACAGAAAGACATGTAGACATGGACAATACAGGTGCAGTTGTCCATGCGGAGAGATACTGATCAGGGTCTGATCAGGTTGAATGAAGAAGAGTCAAGTAGGTCAAGGTTGACCGGATACTTGACTGGAAAGTCCTGGTGAGTGAAGCCAGGCAGACGGAAAAGTCCTGGTGAGTGAAGCCAGGCAGATTGGAAATCCTGGTGAGTGAAGCCAGGTGAAAATCCTAGTGAGTGAAGCTAGGTGAAAGTGAAAGTCCTGGTGAGTGAAGCCAGGCAGTTGGAGAAAGTCCTGGTGAGTGAAGCTAGGCAGTTGGGAAAGACTTGGTGAGTGAAGCCAGGCAAGGGAAAGACCTAGTGAGTGAAGCTAGGCAGTTTGGAAGTCCTGATGAGTGAAGCCAGGCAAGGGAAATCCAGATGGGTCAAGGTTGACCAGACATCTGGTGAAAAGTCCAAGCAGGGAGCTTGGCACGGGAAAAGTCCAAGTATGGAGACTTGGCACGGAGAAGACTAAGTTGGAGACTTGGCACGGAAAGTCGGAGAGGGCTCGGTAGCTCGTTCTCCGGACTGTGGTCAGAGAGGGCTCGGTAGCTCGTTCTCTGGACCGGACGAAGTCGGAGAGGGCTCGGTAGCTCGTTCTCCGGACTAGGTCAAGAGAGGGCTCGGTAGCTCGTTCTCAGGACCATGGAGGAAGTCGGAGAGGGCTCGGTAGATCGGTCTGACCGATCCAGCGATACGCCAGAGTATCTGATCGGTCTGGTGACCGATCAGATAACAAACAGAAGGGTTCTGTAAGTCATCTGATCGGTCTGGAGACCGATCAGCAGGGAGTCTGATCGGTCTCCACGATCGATCAGAGACGCAGCCACCTCTCTTACAGAGAGGTGGGATCGGTCCTGGGACCGATCAAACTGGGGCCTGATCGGTCACCAAGACCGATCAGAGGTGCCCTGGACCGATCAGGCTTCAGCCTGATCGGTCCAGAACTATCCGTTGGCTCACAACGGCTAGTCTTCTGTCTTCTGTTCTTCGCAGGTGAAGTGCGGGTTGAGTGCAGGTTATAAAAGGAGTTCAAGGGCTTGTCTCTACGTCTTCTTCCTACTGACTGCTGAAGTATTTTCTGCTTGAGCTTTGTTGAGCTCTTCTCTGAAGCTTCGCGTGAGCTTCCTCGGCTGGGGTCTCCAACAGTTGCTGCTGTATTTGGCCCGTGAAGTTGTTGCTTCATCAACAGCCGACGAGAAGGCAAGATTGTTTGTTTTTACATTCATATTGTTGCTTCTTCTTGTGTATTCTTGTACTCCTATTCTTGCTGGTGCAAGAAAGATTGTGGCGAGGTTTCTCCACCCAGAAGGAGTATATATATTAGCCGGTTCTCCGGGGACTCATCCACCGACGGATTGATAGGCTTCGTCCACCTTACGGACACGCCGAGGAGTAGGAGTTTATCTCCGAACCTCGTTACATCGCTGCGTGTTGAGGTTTGATCTTCTTGTCTTTGTTTCTTTGTTTTATTTTCCGCTGCGCTAACCTTGATTTGTAGAAAGAAACGAACGATTTGGGGCGGCTATTCACACCCCCCCTCTCTAGCCGCGACCATCGATCCTAACAAGTGGTATCAGAGCGAGGTCTCTCTTCGTTGGATCAACACCCGGGGGAGCACGAGCTAGAGAATGGAGTTATTTGGAGAAGACGTCACAATTCCACCTTTCTACGATCGCGACGATTCGCGTTTTGGAAGGTAAGAATGAAGTACTTTCTTATGACTAACCTTGAAAATTGGAGTTGTGTTCAATTAGGTTTCAAGCCTCCGATGGACAAGAAAGGAGAAACCCTAGAGAAGAAGGAGTCGACCAAGGAAAAAGTCCACCAATCCCTAGTCAACGATGAGGTATTGAAAATTTTTGAATTTTCTTTACCTAATGATGTTTTGTGTAGGATAGGTGGATATAACGATGCCAAGGAGTTGTGGAACAACTTGGCAAAGTTCCATGAGGAGAACTCCACTTCAAGTCATGAAGAGGAGTCAAGTGAGCCAAGTAGCTCACTTCATGGAGGAATGGATTTAGAAGTTGAGGGCCACCCAACATCTAAAGAAGAAGAGGAGGAGAGTTCTTCTTCAAGTTCGGAGCAAGAAGAAGAAGCTTCTACCTCCGGAAGGGATGAAGGAGAGAGCGTTCATCCATCCTCAACTCTAGGTAACTCAAGCCATTTAGTTTCTAGCAAATTACACATAATGTGCTTTGAGTGTAGGGAATTTGGACATTACAAGAGTAAATGTCCAAAGAGGGTTAGAAAGACTCCACCGGCGCCAAAGGTCAAGGAAGCCGGAGTCCCAACACGCAAGGGCAAGGAGCACGTGGTGTGCTTCCAATGCAAGCGAAGGGGACATTATCGGAGCCAATGTCCGAGGGGGAGGCAATCTCACAAGGACAAGAGACCGAGCACATCGATAGGGGGAGCTAAGGCAAACTCTAAGGTAATCTCTAAGGCACATTATTGCAATACTAGTAAGATGCATGCTAGTAGTTTGATTGCAATTGACAATAATGATAAGCATGATAATTATAGAAATTGATACACATGCTTAGGTGCCAAACATGTGAGCCTAGATAAGGATAACACTAGGAAAGCCAACCCTAGGATCAACTCATCTAAGGTTAAGGATAACCTAGGTAGAAATCCCAAAACAACTAGACATATGCCTAGGAATGCCTCAAAGACAAATGACAAGTTAAAACTTGAGGCCTTAGAAAAGGAAAATCAAGTCTTGAGGTCAAGACTTGACTCTTTAGAAAAGACCCTTAAAAATTTGGAAAAGTCAAATATAGGGTCTAAGGGTCAAAAACCAAAGACAAAGGACAAGAGAGGTTTGGGTCACAAACCTAAGTCCCAAATGGTCAAGCCCACTTATCACAATGTTCCATTCGATTATGGAACAAAATCTAGGGCTAGGAAGACCATCACCAAGGTCACAAGGGGAGTCACCGCTAGAGTTGATCTTGATGAGTCCCAAATGACCAAGGCTTTAAAGCCTAGGAGGGTCATTAGGAGGGCTGCTAGGGAAGTCATCCCTAGTGAATATTTAGTGAACCCAATGAGCTCCAATAGGTATTGGGTTCCTAGGAGTGTGATTTCATCACGCTAGATTAGTTAGGGTGTGCCAACCTTATTTGAATAGGTAGTTAACCTAATCATGGCAAAAGGTGGCACTTTAGGATTTTTCAAGGTCTAATCAAGCCTTGAAAATGAAAGTGAAAATTATTCCTAAGATAATTAGGATGTGCCAACCACATTTGAGGAAGTTTCTAAGAGTCAATCTAGTTGGCACATAGTGATCTAAAAGTCTTGAGGATATGATTTTAGGTCTATTACACTTAGGAATATAGAATTTATGGCAAAATGATCAAAATTATCAAAAATGGCAACTAAGGCTAGAATTAGGTATTTTCTATACCTTGACATGTTATTTGCCATATATTGTTTGTCATATGTCATGCCATGACATCATATTTAATCTATGATCATTTGAAATGTCATGATAATGCTTAGGTTAGTTAAATGTCATGATTTATTTAAGTTTCATACTTTATGCCATGACATCATTACATTGGCACATGTTTTCATTTATGATATCATTTTATGCCATGTCATCATTTCTTGCATTTATAATCAATGAAATTGATCTAAGGATAAGAAACACAATTTGATATGGAGATCAAATTGTTGCTTAGAAAAATGCATGAGAACTTAGAATAAGCTAACCTAAACCCATATCTCACATCAAAATTGACTTGGATGTGTTTTTGATACACCTTAGATGTGTGTGAGATATTAGGATGATGAGTTAGGATCAAGGTGCATAGTTCTTGTGCCTAGATGAGCCTAATTCGAAATTGGGGATCATAGGGAAAGCTTATGTACAAGTCATGTACATTTAGCCCAAAGATTGTGGTCCTAAATTAAATGGTTTAAAATCATTTTAAAATTGATTTGAAAAACCTTGATGAAGCTTTTCTAGTGATAGCATTTATCATTGAGCAAAGTGATACAAAGATGAGTTAACTTTGAGCTATTTCAAAGACTTTTGAACTTTGTATCAAGATTTGAAAATGGAATTTATTTTCATAGAAAACTATTTTTCCATGATAGTATATGTTATGATGAATGTATCCTCAAAATTTTACAATTTTTGGAATTTTCTGGAATTTTGTAGGGGTTTCTGAATTTCGGAAGGAAATTCAGAAACTGATATCAGAGGTTATGGACCGATCAGAAGGGAGTCTGATCGGTCAAGGAAGTTGTGGATCGATCACTGTGACCGATCCAGGGAAGACCTGATCGGTCTGGTGACCGATCAGGGCGTGCCAGTTTCGACTGTGCTGTCTGAAATTTCTGAAATTTCAGCAATGAAGTTGGTGTTTTGGATTTCTAAAGGGTTGAAACTCTCCAAGACATTGTTGGTGCAATGGTCAAGGGGGAGTTGACCTTTAGGGGGAGCTTTACCTATTAGTCAAGGGGGAGTTGACTTTTAAGGGGAGTTTTTACTCCTAAAAGACTTAAGTGATATGGGATTATCACTAAGTTAATTGTTGACTCTAGTGTCAAGGGGGAAATTAAAGGTTTCAATGAAAGGTATGGGACTTTCATTAGGAAGAAACTCTTGACCTTGATTTACTCCTTTTGATGTGTATCAAAAAGGGGGAGAGAATGTCTAGAGAATGTTCAAGGAAGAACATTGGAGTTAGTGGGAGAGTTTGTTGATCACAACAAATGAAGTTGTGAACAACGATAACTTACTCTTCAAGGGGAGAGTTTGTTGATGTGTGCCAATAGGGGGAGAATGAAGGGTTTAAGTTAGGCCTTCATTATCTAAGAAGGAGGTTGCCTTCTTAGATGTAAGGTTGTAACTTATGTTTCATTACCTAGTGGCATGAAGAAAGTTGAGGCTATTGGATTAGCCTAACTTAAAGGTATTGTCAAACATCAAAAAGGGGGAGATTGTTGGTGCAATTTCCAGTAGGTCAAGGTTGACCTAGTTAACCAAGCGTAAACCTTGGTCATGGTTTCGATGTTTGACAATATAGAAAGACATGTAGACATGGACAATACAGGTGCAGTTGTCCATGCGGAGAGATACTGATCAGGGTCTGATCAGGTTGAATGAAGAAGAGTCAAGTAGGTCAAGGTTGACCGGATACTTGACTGGAAAGTCCTGGTGAGTGAAGCCAGGCAGACGGAAAAGTCTTGGTGAGTGAATCCAGGCAGATTGGAAATCCTGGTGAGTGAAGCCAGGTGAAAATCTTAGTGAGTGAAGCTAGGTGAAAGTGAAAGTCCTGGTGAGTGAAGCCAGGCAGTTGGAGAAAGTCCTGGTGAGTGAGGCTAGGCAGTTGGGAAAGACCTGGTGAGTGAAGCCAGGCAGGGGAAAGACCTAGTGAGTGAAGCTAGGCAGTTTGGAAGTCCTGGTGAGTGAAGCCAGGCAAGGGAAATCCAGATGGGTCAAGGTTGACCAGACATCTGGTGAAAAGTCCAAGCAGGGAGCTTGGCACGGGAAAAGTCCAAGTATGGAGACTTGGCACGGAGAAGACCAAGTTGGAGACTTGGCACGGAAAGTCGGAGAGGGCTCGGTAGCTCGTTCTCCGGACCGTGGTCAGAGAGGGCTCGGTAGCTCGTTCTCCGGACTAGGTCAAGAGAGGGCTCGGTAGCTCGTTCTCAGGACCATTTAGGGTTTAGGGCTGGAACCCAAAACCTGGATCGGTCTGGTGACCGATCCAGCGATACGCCTGAGTATCTGATCGGTCTGGTGACCGATCAGATAACAAACAGAAGGGTTCTGTAAGTCATCTGATCGGTCTGGAGACCGATCAGCAGGGAGTCTGATCAGTCTCCACGATCGATCAGAGACGCAGCCACCTCTCTGTATCGGTCCGGGGACCGATCAGACTGGGGCCTGATCGGTCACCAGGACCGATCAGAGGTTCCCTGGACCGATCAGGCTTCAGCCTGATCGGTCCAGAACTATCCGTTGGCTCACAACGGCTAGTCTTCTGTCTTCTGTTCTTCGCAGGTGAAGTGCGGGTTGAGTGCATGTTATAAAAGGAGTTCAAGGGCTTGTCTCTACGTCTTCTTCCTCTTCTTCCTACTGACTGCTGAAGTATTTTCTGCTTGAGCTTTGTTGAGCTCTTCTCTGAAGCTTCGCGTGAGCTTCCTCGGCTGGGGTATCCAACAGTTGCTGCTGTATTTGGCCCGTGAAGTTGCTGCTTCATCAACAGCCGACGAGAAGGCAAGATTGTTTGTTTTTACATTCATATTGTTGCTTCTTCTTGTGTATTCTTGTACTCCTATTCTTGCTGGTGCAAGAAAGATTGTGGCGAGGTTTCTCCACCCAGAAGGAGTATATATATTAGCCGGTTCTCCGGGGACTCATCCACCGACGGATTGATAGGCTTCGTCCACCTTACGGACACGCCGAGGAGTAGGAGTTTATCTCCGAACCTCGTTACATCGCTGCGTGTTGAGGTTTGATCTTCTTGTCTTTGTTTCTTTGTTTTATTTTCCGCTGCGCTAACCTTGATTTGTAGAAAGAAACGAACGATTTGGGGCGGCTATTCACACCCCCCCCTCTCTAGCCGCGACCATCGATCCTAACAGAGGAGACGGAATATAATTACTACTCTTTTACTATAATTGTGCTAACTTTTGTTTTGCAAGGTAGTATAACATTTATTTTATCTCGGACTAACACTTTCTTGTAGGAAAAGGACCTTCTGGAGAAAGGTGGTCCGGGTGCCCAGAAGGCAAATTCTATCATCGATAGCTTGGAGCGCGCTGATTGGTTCAACTACGTCACGGTCCAGGCACCCGGAAGGGATTCGGGCGCTCAGAGCACACTTATAAAAATAGGCCTCCACCAGAGCTTCAAACAACAACAACATCTGCTCTACTACGCTGTGCTCCTGCGACGCTGCGAAGCTCCTCCAACAACGTGCTACCAAGAGTTTTTTCTTTCCTTTATTCTGTTGTTGGTATTTCCTTTTAAAGTTTGTGTACTTGCCAAGATTTTGTTCCACAATCACTTTCAAAATTTTTTTAGTGTATTGGAAAACATTTTGAAAGCTCACCTTCAAACTTTGTGTTCTTTTAATTTGGATCAACCCCCTAGACACATAGGGAGTTTTACTTGTGGTTAACAAGAAGTCCTAAGAATGTGTTAAGTTAAGGGGGAGCCCTAATTAAAAGATTAAAAGTAATTTTTAAAAAATCAAGTTATGCACATCTTTAAAACTGAGTTTGAACAATTATTTTCATAATCTTTTACAAAATACTCCTTGCTTTACAAATTTTTAGAAACACCTTGAAAATTTTTGAAAATACCCTATCAAAGAGTTACTTAAACTCTCAAAAGTTGTTAATTGTGAAAACTTACTTAGAAAATTTATTCAAAATTACTTTTAAAATCTTTAATTCAAAAAATTCTCTTCAACAGTTTTATAAAGTTAAAAAAAAGGATTTACTTAAATTTTCTTTTATGCTTACTTAGAAAGATATTTTTGCAAACACTTTGGACAGTTTTTCGCATATTATTGGTGCAAAACCTAATAGAACCTTAAGTTTATATCCTTTTGATGTGTGCCAAAGGGAGAGAATTGTAGGATCGAAAAGAATTTAGATATCTCCACAATAGCATGATATTGTCCACTTTTGGCCTAAGCCCTCATGGTTTTGCTCTTGGGCTCTACCCAAAAGGCCTCATGCCAATGGAGATATCTTTCTCTTATAAACCCATGATCTTTTCCATGTGTTTTCAATGTGGGACTATGTTTGCAACATTGCAACCCCAACAATCCCCCCCCCTCAAACAAAGGACCACAGGCTTCCCACGTCTGTACCCACATGGCTCAATCAGACCATAGCTCTTGTGCACAGTCGGCGGTTAAACCTTCTGGCAGTCCGAGCTCTGATACTAATTGTAGGATCGAAAAGAATTTAGATATCTCCACAATAGCATGATATTGTCCACTTTGGGCCTAAGCCCTCATGGTTTTGCTCTTGGGCTCTATCCAAAATGCCTCATGGCAATGGAGATATCTTTCTCTTATAAACTCATGATATTTTCCATGTGTTTTCAATGTGGGACTATGTTTGCAACCTTACAACCCCAACAAGAATGATGTCTTAAGTTAGAAAAAAAATTATCTAAAACCTCTCAAATTTTTTCGAATTTCTCAACTCTTGAGAATTAACCCTTAAAGACCCAAGCCAAACCTAAGAAAATTGTCAAACATCAAAAAGGGGGAGATTATTGGTGCAATCGACTTCTAGGGTTTCAATGTTTAACAATATGACCAAGGGTTGACCCAAATAGGACTTGATGTTTGGGAGAAAGAAATCTAGTCAGGACTATATGACTAGCAAAGGTAAGTTCTAACCAAAGGTTAGGCAAAGTGAAAGTCTTGATGAGTGAAGTTGGGTCCTAGTGAGTGAAGCTAGGTGGTGGAAGTCTCGGTGAATAAAGTCGAGTCCTAGTGAGTGAAGCTAGGTGGTGGAAGTCCCGGTGAGTGAAGTCGGGCCCTACTGAGTAAAGCTAGGCGGTGGAAGTCCCGGTGAGTGAAGTCAGGCCATAGTGAGTGAAGCTAGGTGGAGGAAGTTCTGGTGAGTGAAGTCAGGCAATAGAAGTCCTCGTGAGTGAAGATAGGCAACACTAGGGAGGGTACCCTAGGTTTACTATACTATTTTTATCTATTGTGCTAACTCAGTGTTGCTAGGTCGACGGGCTAATTGGATAGCTGGCACGAAGTCCAAACAGGTCAACAGGTTGACTGAACGTCTGGCAAGTAAGTTAAGGTAAGTCACTAGAGGAGAGTGACTTGGTGAGCATGCGTTCCCGGTTAGGGAACTTAGGCGTCGATCCAACTTAGATCTATTTCAGAAATCTAAGTTGAGATCGTGACTAGATTTCGATCTCGAGGAGACAGAATCTAATTACTACTCTTTTATTATAATTGTGCTAACTTTTGTTTTGCAGGGTAATATAACGTTTATTTTGTCTCAGACTAATACTTTGTTGGAGGAAAAGGACCTTCTGGAGAAAGGTGGTTCGGGCGCTCGGAGTTGATCCGGGCGCCTGGAAGACAAATTCTATCCTCGACAGCTTGGAGCGCATTGATTGGTCCGACGACATCACAGTCCAGGCACCCAGAAGGGATCTGGGCGCCTGGAGCATACCTATAAAAATAGGCCTCCACCAGAACTTCAAATAATAACGGCATCTGCTCTACTACGCTATGCTCCTGCGACGTTGTGAAGCTCCTCCGACAACGTGTTGCCAAGAGTTTTTTTCTTTTATTTATTTTGTTGTCCGTATTTCCTTTTAAAGTTTGTGTACTTGCATTTGTAACCTTTTGTGAACTGCTAGTGAATTGTCAAACGAAAGCACTCAACGAGTGCGAGCCTTGGAGTAGGAGTCGACGAAGGCTCCGAACCAAGTAAATTGGTTTGTGTTAGCATTGTTTTGCTTTTATTTTTCCGCTGCTTACTCTCGCTCGCTACGAATAATTTTAAATCGATATTCATCTCCCCCCCTCTATCGACTTTCACGATCCAACACAAGTGACCTTATGGGGTACAGGAGACCAGAGCAGCTTTTAGGCGACAGGGAAAATGAAGTCATCGACAACCTGAATGGGATCAAGATGAGATTTGATTCCTCTACAGGTGACCGAGAATGGTCCAATCGACCAGGAAGCCAAAGTTATCATTATTTATTGGATAGAAATTGTAGCCACGTCAACACTATATAAGGAGTTTCATGGTAGAGCTTGAAAATCATCCCTGGCTCAATATTCTAGTTCTGTTTTCATGCTCTGTGTGTTTTTTTTGCCTACGACTTGCACTTCATTTCATTTCAGCAACATCTAGAGTAATATTTTCTCTCTTTTTTTTTAGTGTTGCCTTAATCTTTTTAGTATGCCTAAATTTTTAGATTTTTTCTATAAGACTTCTCCACATAGGAGAAATTAGAAATAAGAATCAATTTTTTTAAGCTACTACGTGTGTATATTTCTGGCTTGGTTGATAACTAACTTGCATGCTTAAATTGTTAGACTTCATTAAGAGGGCAGATCCTCTAGACCACATTTTGTGGTCCAGGGGATTGTCCCTTTGCATGCATTGGTGGAATAGATGACCCTCACTCATAAAATAGGTGGGGACCATTCATCCCCACCAATGCATGCAAAGGAACCATCCCATGGACCGCAAAAATTGGTCTAGAGGATCCGATCCCCTTCATTAATACCTCAGTTTTACTTAATTGAATCAGTCTAAGTTAATTATTATTTTCATCGTGGTAACTCTGATTGATTCAATTACTATCTGCTCATATTTTTTTGTAAAAAATTATTAATGCTATTTGCCCCTTTAGCATCGATTTTGATCCTACACTTTCCACTAGTTTATAGTTTTTTCAGAGTTCACAATTATCAATTGTTTTGAAATTCACAATTTACAATCAAAATTCATGTTCGTTTGGTTAAAAATTTTGCGAGATAGAAACTTGGTTTCTCTTATTTGTAGGTGAATAAAAATTTATTCCAAAAGTGATCCTCTCAGTTCGCCTCACTACAAGAAATTTTGGATTTAACCATACCTAATAGACAACAGTTTTTCAAGAAATTATTGTCTTTTTTCCATTTAACAACAGTTTTATTGAAAACTGTTGTTGTTCACCATAATGTTTTTTTAAATAACAACAGTTTTTCAAAAAACTGTTGTCTAATGTGTGTCAAAGACAACAGTTTTAAAAAACTATTGTCTTTTAGTGTTGCTTATGTGATAATATACAACAGTTTTATTAAACTGTTGTCTATTGAATGTTGTTGAATTCTAAAAACATAACAATTTTTTTAACTTCATGAAAAAAAACCTAAAACCCACTTCTCTGTGACTCTTCAAGGAACAAAAACCTATCTCCGACTCCTCCTTCGCGACTCCTCCGCGAAAGATGCTCCTCGTCGCTCTTGCTGCTTTGCCTTTAAAGTGTTAGCGCATCGACTTTTCGGTGCTTCCTTGGGAGGTAGAATTTTTTGAAAATTTTTAGAAATTTTTTAGAATATAAACGGAGTCGGTATGACACATTTAATAGGGTAAATTGATTAAACTTAGAGAAAGCCTATTTCGAGTACCAATAAAGTGGGAGTTTATTTATTTAATAACCTACATATATAAATCTAAACAATCTCATTTTTTCCCCCATTCCTCCTCTTCTCCTGCCGATCTCACCGTCACCGCGATCTCCTCTTCATTCCTGACCTCTGACGCAGCCGGCGCTGCCCTCACATTCCCGAAGACACAGCCATCGCCAGCCGTCGAGGGTGCTGCCGGGTACTCCCAATCACCGCCGCCCTTTCCCCTCTCCCCGTGCCCTAGTTTCCTATTGCAGTCGCACCGCCGCCCTTTCCCCTCTCCCGTGCCCTAGTTTCCCCTCTCTCGATCTTGCCGACGTCGAGCTCATCTGTGAGATATCGGAAAATTAATTAAATAGGGTTATTTAATTAATAGCCTTATAGAATTTTTTTTCAGAATTTTTATAAATTTTCTGGGAATTTTTCGGAGCTCATACAACGTGTTTTGAGGGGACAAAATTACAGGTACGGATAAGGTCTATTTGAGATACCCGTTTAAATGAGGAAATGTTTAATTATTTATATTCCTTTTCTTATTATTTCTCCTTAACGCCGATCCCGACCCGAGTTCCTCACCTCTCCCGAACCTTTTCCTTTCTTCCCTTCTTCCTCTGTTCTTTCTGTTCTTTCTCGTGGACAACACTAAGGCGACGGGCAACAGAGTTCTACCTCCGATGATCGTCGACGTCGACTGGTAGCATGTCGCCGGAGCTTGCTAGAGATCGAAGCCCGGATCATCCTGATCTCTTCTTCTTCTCAACTCTTTCCACTCGAGCCCTAGGTTTTTCCGTCGCCGAGTCCTCCCTCTCCTCTCTCACGCGAGGCCGACACTGCCGAGCTCTCCCTTCCTTCGTAAAGCTGTCATCGCCTTGGCTTGAGGACAGATCGACAACGCCGTTGATCGAGGGAGTGCGTAGGTTCCCTGTGCTCCGATTTCCCCTGGATCGTAGCCGGCGTCTGAGGTATAGCCGTGCCCTAATTTTTGTTCTGGTGCCGTGGGATCAAGCTAGAGCCATCCGATCGCCGGCGTGAGGTTGCCTTAGGGCTTCGAAGGTAAGCAACCAGCCCTAATTTTTACATTTACAACTGTTGCATTGATCAATCTGTTCTTATTATTGCTAGTTTTTTCAACTCCTTTGTTCATATTATCGTTGATTTTCAATGATTTCCATCAGCATAGTGATGACCATCTCAACTATTTGGAGTTGATCATATGACCCTTATCCCTCTATTGCCCTCTAAGCCAAGTAATTTCCAAATTAATGAATGAAGTTTTCTTTTATCTTCAACCGCAATGAATTACTTTTACTCTAATCAATTAAAATCCCCAAACTACACTATAAAATTTATTGTCTCCTTTAAACAAGTATATATTATACTTGACCTATTTAACATCTTAATGGCAATAACAAAATAACAATGCCACAAATAACATAACCATTCATGAAATGAGTCAAGTCTATGAGCAAGTGGGAACTACCAAACAACCAAACAGTAAATACATATTGTTAGATTAATATCCCCAAATCTCTAAAATACCTCCAAAAATTAACAAGTTACATATGTATCTCTGTGATATTTACGATGTGTGTGAAGCTAAATGTAAACTAGTTGGCGTTGCAGTTTTATGATGGCAATTGTTACCTGCTTGATTGGATTGCAATTCGGGCACGTCATCATACACTTTACGGTAAAGTACAGGAACTTGGATCTTTAATTTTCCACTGTTGAGGAAACTACAGGATCACAAGGAGAGGATTGTGCAGTGGATGATTGCTTCCTTTTGTCTATTAGCATTAGCTTTTTCATTATACTTCTACGGTACCCACGACATTGTCTTTCTTCCTATTGTGTCGATTTGGTTTTTTTGTTGCTCAGATATTCCCAACCAATTGGAGTTGGTAATCCTTGGTGTAGGCATGCATATGAACAAGGCTTTATACACACCAAGTTATACCTGCATCACTGCTGGGACTGCTGGGGTCATGTTCACTGGGGTTTATGTGCTGGTTGACATCTATGGCTACAGGAAGCCAACCTTGGTCATGGAATGGCTAGGGATGCATGCATTGATGGTCTACATTCTATTAGGTTGCAACATCTTCCCTTTATTTGCCCAAGGATTCTACTTGAGGGAGCCTGAGAACAATATAGTAAGTAAATAAAACCCAACCATTAAACCCTTCCATTGCTATAGATTGTGCTGACCTTTTGTTTTCACTTGGTATATGCACAGTTGAAGGTCATTGGCATTTCCTAAACATCATTTATCTCGTTCACCGCATCATCCTTACCTGGAAAGAATTTCAATCAATGGTAAGGGATGTCAAAGGATCTAATGAATGAGGAAAAGGAGAATGCTTGAAATTATATCAGTATACTTTATCTAAGTGATTGTTTGAACAGTTTTATAGCATGCATCTTGACAATTAATATAATTTTGAAGATCACTATCAAGGAAGAATGTTCAAAGGAAAGTAAAGGCTAAGGAGAAGAAACCATATACTCCTTTCCCTCCTCAGCTACCAAGCAAGGTGAAGTTATTGTTGCAATCTGTGAGCATTAAATCTCATATTAGACCTTCACACTTATAGATCATTAGTCCTTTTATTTTCCTTTACTAGTTTGAGAAAAAAGAATTTATTTTTTGTTGTATTGCAATATCTGCAGTGCTGCCTCTTCATCAACATCTAAGTAGAAAATCTCATTCATTTCCTCCATTCATTTCCTTCCTCATTTTCTTAATTAAAAATGTTTATAGTCTACCTTTGATGTAATCACCCACGCATATTCTATGCTTGCAGTTAATGTATTTGTTCTTTGGTCTTATTTCTAAAGTCCATTTCTTCCTCTTAGGAACATCATGTGTTGACAAGTAATGACCCTATTAATATTTCAGTTTCTGTACATGGTGATCTAGAAAAGCTTACACTTCTTACTTCTCTAAATCTAGAATTAAATCGTAAGTTAGATTAAATTACAGTTACTTTATCATTTCTTAGTTTTTTTTCTAACTTACATTTGCAATATTTGCATCTCGATTCATTCGATTATGTTCACTTTGTATTCAACATGAAGCTAAAAGGTGTTTTGTACATATTAAAGACTCTTTGGTGATTTTTTTAGTTTCAATCTACTGCTCTTTTTAGCATCTTTATCCTGCTATAATGTTATTCTTTAAGATTATGTTGCATTGATTTCTAAAAGTTGCATGACATCTCTCTACACTGCCTTCAAAACTAACGATTTATGTTGTTTCAGGTAATTACTGTAGCCATTCCTACTATTGTTTCAAGAGGTTACCATTTATGTTACATAGATAACGCTTTTTGCACTTCTGTTAGATGACTATATCAAATGGTTTTTATGGTTATGTAACATTTATACAGTGCAATTAGAATCACGCATACTGTTTAGTTTCTAATTTGTAATATATATATCTTTATTCGAATAGGTGTCCTTAAGTGTATTGGGAAGAATGACAACAAGCTAAAAAAATGGAGAGACTTTAACAAATTAAGGAGCACTAGGAGCTGCAATCCATCCTCTTCACCGACATCTAAGTAGAAAATCTCGTCTTATATTGTTCTACTTTTGTTTTAATAGTATTATCATTTTGTTGGTTGCTTATGAAATTTTGTTGGTTGCTTATGAAATTTCTTCAGAATGTTATAGATATTATTTTTGAATGTTAAAAAATTGTATATTAAATTTTATTTTGAAATTTAGTATTTTGAATGATTTATAATATTAGAAAATTGTGTATTAATTTTTTTTTTATTTTTTATCTAAAAAAGACAACGGTTTTTCATCGTTGTCGTAGATAGTTTAAAACTGTTGTTGAAGACCCTATTATTAAAGGTAGACGCTCAAAGACAACGGTGAAAAACTGTTGTCTTTGAAGGAAAAGACAACAGTTTTTCACCTGTAAAAATGTTGTTTTTGCCTTCAAAGACAACGGTTAAAAACTGTTGTCTTTGGGCACCCCTTTTAACAACACGGCCTTTAACAACAGTTCAAAATGGGTTACGACAATGGTGAAAAATCGTTGTTGTTAGGCTTTTTTCTTGTAGTGCTTATTTTATTATGTCACTCACACGTGAAAAAAAAATCTCTCTCTATATATTTATTTACATTATTAATGCATGAGAATTAATATAAATAAATCAATATATCTTAAAACTCTCAATCTGAGACTAAAGTGCTATTCATAATGAAATTTTTTTTCTTTTCCACCTCTTCTTCATTCACTTGTATCCAACAGATGAATGACTCAATAGCACTCAAAAAGTGTTGGAGACTCTCGCCATCAAAAGAAAACTGTTATTGAAGTAATTGAAACCTAACAATTATAATTTATAATCAAATAATTCGTGATTTTGAGAAAAGACATTGAGTTCCACATAGTGACTATTATTTGTTATGTTTCCAGTATATATGATAATACTAAATTGATTTCACAAATTCAACATAGTGACGTTCACAGAAATAGATAACCAAGTTTATTAAATAACAACTTATTAGATATAACAAGTCAGTACTGACATATGATAGACTCGCCAAGTTGGTGTTCTCGTCATTGAGTGATGACGATCGACCATGGAATGATAGCATGTCGGCCTCAGGAGCATCAGGACTCATAAAGGTGGTGCTTTTCATTATGCCATTGTAAATTCGCTTGATGTAGGCTTTATTGAGAATCATATTAAGCATTTGGGATTTCTCAATGCAAAATTCCTTTAATTCTTAATTTGGTGCTCTAATTTCCTTAAGACTCCTATATGCTCCAATCGATTGAAAGTTTAAAACTCGCGGTTAGTATGGCATATAATAAATTTGCCTATTTTTTCTTTTTATTTTTTGAGTATTTTAAATAGAATTTTTATACACTCCATCAAGAGACACTATTTTTTTTTTTAAAAAAAAATGTTGCAACAACCTCATTTGAGAGTTCCAATCCAATACTAATCCATGATTTTATTTTTCCTATATGGTTCAAAAAAAAAATAGATTAAGGGATGGACCATTTATAATTATGGTCGGATCGTGATCACGATTTGATCGTAATTGGTTACGATCCCTCTCAGAGTTCACCGTCCCCCAAATTATAATTTAAGTCAGGACGAGTGGTCGGAGGCCCCCCTCTCGACGCCAAACTGTCTGGCCACTTGCCAACCGCTGATGGCCTCTGGTCATTCATTTCGACTCAAACTATAATCTAGGGAGACGGTGAACACAGGGATCTGACCTCCGCGTTGAATTTTTAAAAAAAATAATTTCACTAATTTAATTTGTTTTTCCTTAAATCCCGACCCCTTCTTGGAGCCTCCACTTTATCGAGCTCTCTATTCTTGTCTGTATGTAGAAGGCGAGCCATCCATACCGCGTTCTAAAACTTTCCAATTAAATTCTTCGTTCCGCTCTTCATATTTCATCCTTCCTCGCTCGTCCATCGAATAAAATTTTAGAAGGTGCTCCTCCCATCATTAACAGCACCCTCTCATAGTGTCAATGAGAGAATTATAAAACTGTTTAGGTTTATGAAATCGGTTAATGAGAATAAGAATAGTATGAAGGAAAATATGAGTTAAGACTGATTCAATGAGAGTATTATGAAGAAAAATTTAGGTTAAGATAACTTAAGGCTCGTCAAACACTTTTTGGCCAAAAGCATTTGAAGGATCTACAAAACTCAAAAATTAGGAAAAAAAAAAGAATAAACTCAGATGAATTTTGGGAGTGCAACAGTAGAATTTAATATAAATTTAAGGTCTATAGGGTTATCAAATACATTTTTATCAAAAGAATTTGAGGAATCTATAGACTCAATTTTTTTTTTTGGAGTGTGAATAGAACTTTAGTAGTGCAAGGATGATCATTGAATACTAATTTGAATTCTTTAGAGTCATTAAAGTTTTTTGCAAAAAAAATTGTTGATGCAATCAATCTTTGGCCAAGGTTGATTAAGTTGATCAAACTCGATTTGACTCGATATGAATTTTGATATTTGATCAATATGTTAGTTAGTTGAGTGAAACGTTAAGTATGTCAAGGTTAACCAGATATTTAACAGTCATTTGTTGGCTAGAGCTACGAGTCAAGTAGGTTAAGGTTGACTAACTATTTGATAGTGATGAAGTCTAAGTGGATCACGATTGATTGGGCACTCGACAATCGAAAGTCTAACAAGAAGTTAACATGAGATGATAAATCTAGTAGATCACGGTTGATTGGGTACTTGACAATTGGAACTCTAACAATGAGTTGGCATGAGGCGAGATATCTAAGTGGATCATGGTTGACCAGATATTTGACGGTCAAAAGTCCAACCAATGCAAGAAGTCCCAGTAGGTCGAAGTTGACTGAATACTTGGAGGTCAAAAGTCTAATAAAAAATTGACATGAGACGAAAAGTTCATGTGGGTCGCGATTGATCGGACACTTAGTAATCAAAAATCCAATATGACATTGGCTAGATGAGAAGTCCAAGTGAATCATAATTAACTAAACACTTGACGGTCAGAAGTTCAACAAAGAGTTGGTAAGGTGAGGAGGAAGTCCTGAAAAGTCCAATTTAATTGGATGCTAGGCAACGGTGAAATCCCGCAGGTCAAATATAACCAAATGTTGAGCAAAATAAGCATTGGTAGGTTAGGTCAATCACATACCAAACAAGGCTAAAATTCAATTTTGTTAAGATTGAAATAAGAATATCAATTGATTGATAAGATATATTAATCGATTGATGGACTCTAAACTCCAAAATTAAGAGTGGTGAGGCGTTTTAAAGTTCTGTGTCTAAGTTTAGGATTTCCACTACAACATTTTGCTAGAAATCAACTAAAAACTTAATTGGTTATTCTCAGTCAATTGATAAGTAAGAGCAATATGATAGGAGTTAGAAGATAGCCATAAAACTTTACTAGTTGTCTATCAGTCGATTAATAAGATTTAGCAATTAATTGATAGTGTTCAAATTGAGTTAGAAAAAACCGTTCTCTAGGTACACTGTCGAATTAGATAGAACAGTCGATTAATAGGTAAGCTTAGTCGATTGATATATAAAATTAATTGATTGATAGGAGAAAATTAGTTCGATAGTAACCCAACAAAAAAAGAATTTTGTTGAAGATTGAAGATGTCAGTTCTTAGGGGTTTGAGTGCAAAGCTGCTGTATTTTCATACCAATAAGTGACATCCTAAAGTAATCAACAATGATCAAAAGTAAGATTAATTTACTTTCATTGAATTTGCTTGTATATTTTCATATTGCTTGTATTTGTTCCAACAAATAAGTTATAAGAGACTTCTTCGCTACGCCATGTATCCGAGAATGAGAAGGCTAAGTAGTTTGTTAAGATTAAGTTTTGGATTAATAATTTTGAAAAGTTATGAACTAAGTGAAATCTATCGTGTTTGTATTATTTTGTCAATCCTGTTTTAAGTTTCTGCTATGCAAATCAAATTGACGCGAAAGAAGCTATTTACCTCTAGCTCGCAATAGTCCCAATAAAAAATTATTTGATGACTATAGATAACTCCAAATTTATTAAAAAAAAATAAATTATATGGATAGACGTAGGGGAACTTTAAAAGAGCAATAATTGTCATTTGACGTAAATAGTGGCTGCGGCATGTCTAATGACTAATCATCATTCTATGAGTTGAAATAGTGGCTGCGGCATGTCTAAGTATAAAGTGTCTTCTTTTGCTTAAAAATGAAAGTTTCAAGGCAATTACAATAGCATATGAAAACCCCCAATCAAACCCTTCCACTCCATCAGCCTCATCATCCCTTGATAATTCCAAACTGTTTAGTTTTTTTTTTTTTCACAAACTGATTGGTTCTATGAAATCAGTTAAGGTTAGCTTCGAGATCCATATTGATGAAAAATCAAAAAAATAGTACTCCTTTAATTAAAAAAATCATTACACTTATGAAATAATATTGAACATTGCAAAATTATTAAATTTATTACACTAAAATTTAATTTATTTGTTAAATTAAACCATTACACTGATTGTGCTGCACGACACCGGTAAGAGACTCCGTCCATGACTCTCATAGACATTCAAGGGTCTGGACCACTTCCGGGTGCCCCACACACTTAGTTAGACATGGGAGTTAAAGTACAAGAGTCGGGTAACATAACAGATCTAAGAGATGTTATGCCACAGAACTTAGGATGCACACCCTGTGAGTATCTAGCATATTTTTTAAAAAAAATTCTTTAGCTTAAATACTATATTCTATATATATAATCCGAACTTATTTGACAGATGGTTTTTTTTTTTCTAGTTCTTCTACTTAATAAATTTGAAAGGTAGCTTAGCTGTTTAGGATTTTAACTTTAGGGTATAGGATTTATTATATAGTATATAAAAAATTATACATGATGCGAATGGAATGAGAAGCATAAGATAAGCAAGGTATCATTTTTTTTTTCTCTCTCTCTATATATATATAAAGAAATAACTCGTATAGCATCCTAGGAAAATAATATCCTAAACTTCTATTATATCATTCACAGACTTCTAAGACAGAGAGAAGGAATGAGAGATTTAAAATAGTCTCAACTATTTAGTTGAAACTGGATTAAACCTTTCTGTAATAATTTCCTAATACTTACTGTAATCTCAGGAAATTATTATAATCCTAAATTCGATGAAAAACTATTCAGTAAATTACCAAGAGATTTAGATATGGAAATTTACAAAGCCCAGACAAACATGAAAGTGACACCCCAATATGACAATATAAGGATACGAATACATCTCAATACTTAAGGAAAAATATACTTATACCCAAATACATAAACAAGTTAAAAACCAATAATAAAATTTCTATAGTCAAATACATACCCCTCAACAATATGGATCAAACTAACATAGGTACAAACAACGAAGAAGGTCGACTCGACTAGCTATCCAGCCCAAACCATAAACCAGGCCTAGAAAGGCGTATTACTTAAGAAAAAGTAAGAAAAAGAAGCATTATTTAAACAAAGATAAACATGTTAGGAGATTTAAACCAAAGAAAACATATGTCGATATTATAATGTGTTTTGCTTGTAATGAATCAGGACCTTTATCCTTAGCATGTCCAAATAGAAAAAACTTATATACAAGAGAAGCTAAATTAGTCTCTTATACTAATTTAGACTTAATAGAAATACAAGACAATGTATCCGATGCTTCCTCTAGCTACTATATTGTTTCAATAGAAGACAAGAAATACCGACCTCCTCTAATTATAAACTAATTAACGCGTTTCTAGATACCCGACATACCTTGGTAGAAAAATATGGAATCTCTAATAGCCCTTTCCAACTAAACTTGACGACTTAACAGAACAATGGGAAGACTTGGACAACTTGAATCTCATGTTCACACAGTTTATAACACAAATAACATAAGACTTGACAAACCAGAATGTCCCATGACTGAATGTAAAAAAAAACAAATAATGTTCCTTATTTTCTATGCGAATTCTATCCCGCCATAGACAAAAGAGGAACTATATTAAGCTCTGCAAAAAACAAATTTGCAATCTATACTTGCAACAAACTTTTAACATTTTTATCCCTACTACTCAACAAGTACGATGTATACAAGAAATGTACTCCTCCAAACCCGAGTCCCTATTTTAGAAATAACGCTTAATTTGATAGAAGTTGAACTTACTAATCTCAAGCAAAGCTCTGCCCCTATACTTGATCACAAAGGAAAAGAACTTTTGATAAATGAACCTACCTCTGATATTAACTTGGTTTTCATAAAAACCCTAGCAAACTCTTATATCAGAATTCATTGTTGAGTCAATATCCATGCACACGAATTTATACTTCATTCGTTTCTTGATAGTAGAGCCACCAATTCCACAATTGATGAAACCACTGCACTATCAATAGGCCCTTTTGACCTCATCAAAAACGAATACTCACGATTTTATACTAACTGTGATAACTTTGGATCCTCTCTTTCCCTATAAGCTTTTGATAAAACCTCTCCTATAATCCAATATTCACTTAATCTTAGGATTTGATTTTCTCATTGCACAAGATCGAGTTTTATTACTTCCCAAACGCTATGCTATTTTTCTCTCTACGCCTATAGTTTCCCCAATTGTTTCTAATTACCCTTCCACAGTGTGCAAGTGTGATGATATCCCTAGACCATCAATCCCTATTCCTACAACTAACAAGGTTCCTACCATTACTAGTAAAGATATCCTATCTATCTCTACCACATATAACAAAAAATGTCAATCAACAAATATAACTACTTGCAAGAGTTCTTGTTTACTAAATCAAGAACTCTCCTATGCAATATCATTTCAGGAACGGTAAGAAAATTAACTATACTTGGTTGTACAAGCCCTTATCTGAGAAAAAACTTTATAGAAGACCCTAGTAACTTAGACTTAGACATACCAAAAGATTTACTTACTCCCACCTACTTCACTTGATAAATACCCAACCAGACCTAAACTCTCTAATCTTTCAATTAGAAAAAATAGAAATCATATGTGAAAAACCTAAAAATACTAGGAATGAGATAAGATTTATTGTAAATTAGCATTCATAAACCCAGATTTTACCATCAAAGCCCAAGACTTAAGATATACTAATTGGAAAATAGAAGAATGCGCTATGCACATTAAACAATTACTAACTTTGGGGTAATCCAAAGATCCACTTTTAGGCATACAAGCTCGGCCTTTTTTATAAACAAAGGATCAGAATAGAAACATAGACAATATAGGATGGTTTTCAACTATAAAAAATTAAATGACAACTACCATTAGGATGACTATAAAATATCAAAGAAAAACCAATTTCTAAACAAGATATAAAACTCAAAATGGTACTCAAAATTCAACATGAAATCAGAATTTTAACAAGTAAAAATGTATCTTGATTCTATAAGATGGACCACTTTCTCATGTCTAGAAGGAGACTTTGAATAGTTAGTCATGTCATTTGGACTTAAGATAACCCCTCAAATCTTCAGAGACAAAATAGATGATATATTTAGAAATGTCTCTTTGTTTACATGTGTGTATTGATGACATCTTAATTTTCTCAAAAATAATTTCTAGGAGTAGAAATCAGACAAATAAAAATTTCACTTCAACTCCATATAAGTTCCAAAATCCTTACTTTCCCTGACAAAATGGAAGATACAAAGACTCTTCAAGCATTTTTAAGAATCCTTAATTACACCTGATTTTAATTTAAAAATATAAGAAAAATCAGCAGACCATTATACAATAAAGAGTCAAACATAGAACACAAATATTTTAAACTACGGGATATTGAATTAGTAAAACAAATTAAAGCAATGGTAAAACAATTCCAATCATAACCCTTCCACTGGACACTAATTACATGGCAATTAAAATTGATGGATGTAAATTAAGATGGGTAAGAGTGTTTTTCAGAAAAACATAAAAATAAAATCTTAAAACCACTAAAGCATTATGTAGGAACGTTTCGAGAAAATATAAAGAAAATGGTCATTTAACGTCCCTATGTTATGAAATTTTAGCAGTAATTTATTATCTTGATGCATTCGTGTTTTTTATATGTAACTATTAGAATTGACTGTGAAACAATTGTTAAATATAGTCAGCAAACATAAGGTCTAAGGAAAAATTTAAACACAAAGAGATAACTTAAATTTATAGATACAATCATAAACAAAGGTTAAAAATCCACTAGGAACATATAAAGGGGATAAATAATTCTCTTGCAGATACTTTATCTAAACTTTTTACATTAACATCACTTAATGATTACAAGACATATGGAAAGACAGAAGAAAATATGAACATTTGCAATGAAAACCATGAGATTTGGAAATCGGGAACTACAACAATTTACTAGACATAAGAAGCAATTTCATTTTTTCTCAAGAGAAAAACTTAACAACGTACAAAATTGTCTCCTTAACAATATTTGGAATATTCCTACAATCTCAAGAAGTGTCAACTACAAAATTGTTATCATAAATGTTTTATCCAATTATTTTCTAATGTCACTATAGAAACCAGAAGGTAAGAAATTCTCTTGTTAGGTAGTCTTTTCTAGAACACAAGAAGTTTACTATGACCAGAAAGAAGTCAAAATAATCCAACAAGGGTGTGAAAAACCATCATATAAAGGCCTTTACTCCTTAGGTGAAGCATTTACTTTTGCTAGGACAATTATGTGCCCTAATTTCTTTACAAGTACTTAAAGCAGGTGAAAAGCTTCAATCAGACAAAACTTATGAGCAAGAAACTGCTGAACCTAAAAAACCAATATACAGTCTTCAAGTCTTATTCGCAAGCTCAATTACTTGACTTTGGCCGAAATTAAAGACAAAGCGGCCATTACTTTAGAATAGCGAACTGTAGAGTCGATACTTCTGGGTTTCCCTAACACTATTCTAGATGATATTTCTATATATGTTCGCAGTTTGATAGAAAAATCAACCTTTCAAACTTTTTTGGACTTATGCAAACTACTCAAAATCCTTCATACAAGCCCCTCTAAAAGTATGACAATCATATACGAAGTTAAATTCAATTACAAACTGAAATGTCAGAAGATCTCCAAATCTTGTGACAACTCAATGATCTATGGTTGCCAATGTCTCCTCAATTCTTTTTGAAAAGCCACTATGAGAAGTATTTCACACACAACTTCACCAGTAGACTAATCACGACCTTCACAGTTACGGATTACGAGCTACTTCATAAGTTATGAATCCATGCTTAGATTCCGTCAAACCTTTCCCAAAGAAACTAAGCAATATTATAGCTTAGGCCCTGAACGAAGAAATGCTCATCATCTGTACATTCGAAAGATCCTGACCGGAATGGATAGATTTAAAGATCAAACTAGCCAGACATATAGTCAAAATAGATATTCATAAGATGAATGGTCTTCAAATTGGAATTGAAGAATATCCCTCAAATTCGGATTTTGATTGGGCAACACTCTCTAAGTCAGCATACCAACTTAAGTGCTAGCATGTTTCGGCCCGAGGTGGCAATTGGATATGGGACCAACTAAAAGATAATTACTCCTAGCCAGAGAAACTTACACTGAAAATATCTATTTGTCAAAAGATATGAGCACTTAGGTCTTTCCCTTCAACTGTAAGATGGCAAAGCAAATAATAGAAATAAGGAGAAAAGATGAGAAACTCACAGATTCTATTACTCGCAACTGGATTTTATAGTAGAAGCTAAGGATCACTTATGCTTTTGCAAAGAATTTGTGGCTTCTTATATAGAAGAAGAAGAGACAATGCCGAGTGCTCTTAGGGCCCCATCGTCACATAACCTAGATTCTTCGGATAAGGAGCGTAGTGTCCTTCTGATAAGAAGGCATCTACCTTTATATTCGTGATCATCCTTTAGATCACGTTATAGATAAGAAGGCATCTACCTTTATACTCGTGATCGTCCTTTAGATCACGTTACACCACTTTACAACTCATATTACAATAATTTACATAGTTTAGGGGATTGAATCCGTGATTTTTCATGGGTCCATCACGTCCGCAAAGTCTTCATTACAAGCGAAAAGAATCCATTCTCTGGACAACATCCTGTAGTAGATAGACAGTAGATGTCAGCTATCTATCCACTTGTTCTGTGGCTGGATACCAGTCGGACCACCAGTTGTCAGAAGTGCTTCTTTTCTACACCACCTTATGGAGCAACAACAAGAGCCTCAGCAAATCTACTCTACAAGTACGATAATTTCTCCCTACAATCCACCACAAGATACTATGATGAGACCTCCAGGATATCCACCTACTGTAACGACCCAAAATTTTTCGTTATGAGTCCTAATGGTACTTAAAAATATTTGGAAACACTTTAGAAATATTCTAGAGATTTTTAGAAATTTTTAGTTTGGTATTTTTACTAAACGAAGGAAGTTTTGACAAAAATACATCCAAGCCGAGATTCGAACCAACGACCTTTGACCCGGTTAAAATGCAGCTAACCAATTGTTCTGTGAAAATTTTGTGAACAAATATGGAGCAATATATATATATGTTATAATTGAAACCCTAGTTATAAGAAAAGAATTAGGTTTTCTTTTTTTTCCCGAATCCTTTCCCTCTCCCCTTCTCTCGAGTTCGACGGCGCAGCTCTTCTCGGCGAAAACGCAGCGAGCAGCCCGGCGTCTCCGGCGGCCGGCGAGCGCCCCTCTCTGTGAAGTCTTCTCACCATCGAGCTCCTCTCGTCAAGAAGGAAGCCGTGAGCACAAGAAGAGACCTAGAGATCGAGTTATCCGAACCCTAGAACCCTTCCTCTTCCCGATTTTGAGTCCAAGGATAGGTAAGTTGCTCCTCACCTGCGGTAAGAGTAGTTTCGGAGTTGATTCTTCTCGTTTTTTTTCTGAAGCATGAAGTAAGGAGCAAAGAATTGATGTTGTTGCCGTGTACATCAAAGAAAGGAAATAGGGCTTGTTTTGGTTGCTTAGCTTGTGTTTGTTTGCTTCGGATTTTGTGGTTAGAAACTCGGAATTTGGATTTCTGCAGATTTCGGAATATGATATGCAGAATTTTGTTGTTGGAGGCTTAAGTGTAACTTCGGGATTAGTTTTTCCCCTTTGCGTTCCTGCTGTAGCATGCTTAAAGACCTTTATTGCTCAATGAAAGTACGAGTTTTGAATAAGTTCCACATAGGTTTTAAGCTTCAAGAGTTTTCTTTTAGTCGGGTGGCTATGTGTAGTGTCTTGCTTTCCTCTGTTCTCCTTTCTGTGGCACTGAGTATGAGGATTGGTTATGCTTGTGTTGGTTTCCAGTAGCCAATTTCTTTCAAGTTGAAATGGGTATACACTGCTGCATGGTTTGGTGAGCATGTCGTGGGGTTTCTTTTAAGTTCCTGCAGGTTTTTGGCCTTTGTTTGTGCTGTGTATTTGACATGAACAACCTTTCAATTTGTTGTGCTATGCATGAGATAGGAACAACCTCATTTGAAGCTTAGAACAGCCCATTCCTCTTGTGCTATACGATGAACAAGAACAACCCATTAATCCCATACTAGCTTTAGAGCTTGCATTGCAATTTTTGATTTGTTTAGCATAGCAGATTTTGAATTGTTAGCATTACAGTTTTTGATTGTTTAGCATTTTAGATTTTGATTTATTCTAGCATTGCAGTTTTTGATTTGTTTAGCATTGCAGATCTTGAATTGTTTAGCATAGCAGTTTTGATCCATTGGTCGAGTAGTGTAGTTTTAATTTCAGAATTTCTTTTTGTCGAATCTGAGCATGAGGTCTAGATATGCTTTCTTACTACATTCATTCAAGTGTAGAGATTTAAGTCTCTTTATTTTAACATATGGTTTAGATATGCTTCTTGCTACCATCCATTTAAGCATACAGATTTGAGTTTCCTTATTACCTCAATATGCAGAACTCCAATCTTAGAGCAGATTTTATTAAGCATTTCATATGCAGATTTTTATAAGGATAGTATGCAGATTTTAAAAGTTTAGTATGCAGAATTTCATAAGTATAGTATGCAGATTTTATAAGTATAGTATGCAGAATTTTATAAGTATAGTATGCAGATTTTCATAAGTATAATATGCAGATTTTTATAAGTATGGTATGCAGATCTTTTTATAAGTATTGCATTGCAGAATTTATTTAGCATAGTAGACAGATTTTTTGGTTTAAGCATTTCAAAGTTAGAATTTGCTTAAACATTTCAGTTTCTTTTTAAAGAAGCATTCTTTTATAAGTATTAACAAGTATAAGACAGATAAAGAAAAGAAAGAAAAAGGCCAAGACTTTAAGTAGATCCCAAAGTCAAGACTTTAGGGATTTTGGCACACAAGGTGCTAAAGAAAATGCCGAGGCATTATATATTAGAAGTATTAAAAGATAACAAGTATTTTACTTTTATCAGTGACACTGTACTGGACTCTCAGTGGTCCTTGGGTTGGGCTCCCATAGTTGTCCCTAGGTTTAGATAACCTAGTATGCAGGACTTTCAGTTGTCCTTGGGTTGGGCTCCCATAGTCGTCCCTAGGTTTAGATAACCTAGTAAACCCTACTAGATTCGGGACCAGCTATCTCGGATCTAGATAGGAATGCGCGCATAGCAAGTACAGTTGCCGGACCCAAGAAGAAAGTTGATTATTATTTTGAAGTATTATAAGTATAAGTTTTTGAACAAACAAAATAAGTTTCACATAAATATAAAAGTATAAAAGAATAAGTTTAGAACAAATGAATTAAGTTTTGCTTTGTTTTAAAATCAGCAAGTTTAGTTTCCTTTTATGCTAGCATGTTATTTAGATTAGCTTACTGTTCTTTGCTATTAGAAGAGCATGAGTAGCTTTACATGTTTAGCACTTCAGTATGTTTGTTTATTACTAGTAGATGAGCATGAGTAGTTTTCCTTTTGAGCATTCAATTTTAGTTTTCAGTATATTCACATGCATATCGAGTTTTTGTGAGTTAGATAGCGCTTACTAAGCATTTTGCTTATAGATTGCATTTCCTCTTACTGCAGATAAAGGAAGGCGACAAAGTGGCGCAGATGATGTGTGATGTCAGGACTATGAAAGTCTTGGGACTAGAAAGGAGTTCCTTTAGTCTTCTTTCCTTAATTTTTTAGTTTCCGCATTTTAGTTATTGTAAACATTTGAGACTGTACTTTACACTCCGTGTTATTCGAGTTTATTCTTGTTCTAGGTTGTATGTAGGATGAGTTTGGTTTAGTAAGTAGATATTTGTATGTTTGATACTTATTTAACTGCGTGGGTGTTTGATAAATGTTCCAGCCGCCTGTGGCTGATGTATACTATGTTTGTATCTCGGTTTATGGTCACCGGTACAGGGGACACTCTGCCGAAATTTTTCGGTAGGGATTGCTCGTGGTTTCGATCACACCGGTTAAATAGAGTTAGTAGTTAAGTAACGGTCACCTTAAGGAGTAGTATAGTATAGTAAGAAGGGTGGTCGTTACAGTTGGTATCAGAGCAGTTCTCATTCTCCAGCATCACACATCAGCACCATCTTTGCTGTCTTCAAGTAAGAAAGTATTTAATTTTTAGTATGCTTTTCTTTATTCTTTACAGTAAAGAGAAATCCTTAGAAGTATTAGATTATATGTACAGAATAGGGAGATGTTTAGAAGTGCTTATAAAGTTAAGAATTCTGCTTAGTTTCTTTTACATAACAAGATGTGTTCTGGGATGGTGGTATGATCTGGGGACCTAAGCCCAGTGAGCGCGCCATAATCAGACAAGATATGTTCTGGGATGGTGGTATGATCCGGGGATCTAAGGCTGGTGAGGGCGCCAAACTAAAGGGGAACTCCGGTCCTAAGTTCGGACCCCTACCAACCTAGCGCTAGAGTAGTTGTCTGATCAACAACTTATGTTACAGTACTACTAAGTGCATCTAGGCCACCAAAATAGTATGTTTATAAGTATGCATGCGAGTATGTTCAAGTCATGTTATATTTATATTTACGTTTATGTTTAGGTCTACGTTATGTTCATGTTATGTTCTTGCCTATGCATATGGACATGCTTGTGATCGAGTCTATCATTATGTTTAGTTCATCTACCATGCTTACATTTATGTTGTCATGCTTATGTCACTGCTTATGCTTATGTTCATTGTATGTAGGTTAGGAGGTCCTAAGATACCTTTGATAGGGTCTTCCTTAGTACATTAGATTATGGACGCTAACTAATGCATGTACAAGGTAGAGAACGTGCTATAGAATTATTCTAAGTTCGAGGACGAACTTTTTATAAGGTATGGGGAGTTGTAACGATTCAAAATTTCTCGTTACGAGTCCTAATGGTACTTAAAAATATTTGGAAACACTTTAGAAATATTCTAGAGATTTTTAGAAATTTTTAGAGCATTTTTATGTAATTTTTTGATGTCGTTTGGTATTTTTACTAAACGAAGGAAGTTTTGACAAAAATATGTCCAAGCCGAGGTTCAAACCAGCGACCTTTGACCCGGTTAAAACACAGCTAACCAATTGTTCTGCAAATGTTTTGTGAACAAATATGGAGCAATATATATATGTTATAATTGAAACCCTAGTTATAAGAAAAGAATTAGGTTTTCTTTTTTTTCCCGAATCCTTTCCCTCTCCCCTTCTCTCGAGTTCGACGGCGCAGCTCTTCTCGACGAAAACGCAGCGAGCAACACGACGTCTCCAGCGGTCGGCGAGCGCCCCTCTCTGTGAAGTCTTCTCACCATCGAGCTCCTCTCATCAAGAAGGAAGCTGTGAGCACAAGAAGAGACCAAGAGATCGAGTTATCCGAACCCTAGAACCCTTCCTCTTCCCGGTTTTGAGTCCAAGGCTAGGTAAGTTGCTCCTCACCTGCGGTAAGAGTAGTTTCGGAGTTGATTCTTCTCGTTTTTTTTTCTGAAGCATGAAGTAAGGAGCAAAGAATTGATGTTGTTGCCGTGTACATCAAAGAAAGGAAATAGGACTTGTTTTGGTTGCTTAGCTTGTGTTTGTTTGCTTCGGATTTTGTGGTTAGAAACTCGGAATTTAGATTTCTGCAGATTTCGGAATATGATATGCAGAATTTTGTTGTTGGAGGCTTAAGTGTAACTTCGGGATTAGTTTTTCCCCTTTGCGTTCCTGCTGTAGCATGCTTAAAGACCTTTATTGCTCAATGAAAGTACGAGTTTTGAATAAGTTCCACATAGGTTTTAAGCTTCAAGAGTTTTCTTTTAGTCGGGTGGCTATGTGTAGTGTCTTGCTTTCCTCTGTTCTCCTTTCTGTGGCACTGAGTATGAGGATTGGTTATGCTTGTGTTGGTTTCCAGTAGACAATTTCTTTCAAGTTGAAATGGGTATACACTGCTGCATGGTTTGGTGAGCATGTCGTGGGGTTTCTTTTAAGTTCCTGCAGGTTTTTGGCCTTTGTTTGTGCTGTGTATTTGACATGAACAACCTTTCAATTTGTTGTGCTATGCATGAGATAGGAACAGCCTCATTTGAAGCTTAGAACATCCCATTCCTCTTGTGCTATACGATGAACAAGAACAACCATTAATCCCATACTAGCTTTAGAGCTTGCATTACAGATTTTGATTTGTTTAGCATAACAGATTTTGAATTGTTAGCATTACAGTTTTTGATTGTTTAGCATTTTAGATTTTGATTTATTCTAGCATTGCAGTTTTTGATTTGTTTAGCATTGCAGATCTTGAATTGTTTAACATAGCAGTTTTGATCCATTGGTCCAGTAGTGTAGTTTTAATTTCAGAATTTCTTTTTGTCGAATCTGAGCATGAGGTCTAGATATGCTTTCTTACTACATTCACTCAAGTGTAGAGATTTAAGTCTCTTTATTTTAACATATGGTTTAGATATGCTTCTTGCTACCATCCATTTAAGCATACAGATTTGAGTTTCCTTGTTACCTCAATATGCAGAACTCCAATCTTAGAGCAGATTTTATTAAGCATTTCATATGCAGATTTTTATAAGGATAGTATGCAGATTTTAAAAGTATAGTATGCAGAATTTCATAAGTATAGTATGCAGATTTTATAAATATAGTATGCAGAATTTTATAAGTATAGTATGCAGATTTTCATAAGTATAGTATGCAGATTTTTATAAGTATGGTATGCAGATCTTTTTATAAGTATTGCATTGCAGAATTTATTTAGCATAGTAGACAGATTTTTTGGTTTAAGCATTTTAAAGTTAGAATTTGCTTAAACATTTCAGTTTCTTTTTAAAGAAGCATTCTTTTATAAGTATTAACAAGTATAAGACAGATAAAGAAAAGAAAGAAAAAGGCCAAGGCTTTAAGTAGATCCCAAAGTCAAGACTTTAGGGATTTTGGCACACAAGGTGCTAAAGAAAATGCCGAGGCATTATATATTAGAAGTATTAAAAGATAACAAGTATTTTACTTTTATCAGTGACACTGTACTGGACTCTCAGTGGTCCTTGGGTTGGGCTCTCATAGTCGTCCCTAGGTTTAGATAACCTAGTATGCAGGACTTTCAGTTGTTCTTGGGTTGGGCTCCCATAATTGTCCCTAGGTTTAGATAACCTAGTAAACCCTCCTAGATTCGGGACCAGCTATCTCGGATCTAGTTAGGATTGCGCGCATAGCAAGTACAGTTGTCGGGCCCAAGAATAAAGTTGATTATTATTTTGAAGTATTATATGTATAAGTTTTTGAACAAACAAAATAAGTTTCACATAAATATAAAAGTATAAAAGAATAAGTTTAGAACAAATAAATTAAGTTTTACTTTGTTTTAAAATCAGCAAGTTTAGTTTCCTTTTATGCTAGCATGTTATTTAGATTAGCTTACTGTTCTTTGCTATTAGAAGAGCATGAGTAGCTTTACATGTTTAGCACTTCAGTATGTTTGTTTATTACTAGTAGATGAGCATGAGTAGTTTTCCTTTTGAGCATTCAATTTTAGTTTTCAGTATATTCACATGCATATCGAGTTTTTGTGAGTTAGATAGCGCTTACTAAGCATTTTGCTTATAGATTGCATTTCCTCTTACTGCAGATAAAGGAAGGCGACAAAGTGGCGCAGATGATGTGTGATGTTAGGACTATGGAAGTCTTGGGACTAGAAAGGAGTTCCTTTAGTCTTCTTTCCTTAATTTTTTAGTTTCCGCATTTTATTTATTGTAAACATTTGAGACTGTACTTTACACTCCGTGTTATTCGAGTTTATTCTTGTTCTAGGTTGTATGTAGGATGAGTTCGGTTTAGTAAGTAGATATTTGTGTGTTTGATACTTATTTAACTGCGTGGGTGTTTGATAAATGTTCCAGCCGCCTGTGGCTGATGTATACTATGTTTGTATCTCGGTTTATGGTCACCGGTACAGGGGAGACTCTGTCGAAATTTTTCGGTAGGGATTCCTCGTGGTTTCGATCACACCGGTTAAATAGAGTTAGTAATTAAGTAACGTCCACCTTAGGGAGTAGTATAGTATAGTAAGAAGGGTGGTCGTTACTCCTACAACCACAAGGACGGATCCAGAATCATCACGACCTACCTTTGAGCAGAGACCTACAAATGCCAGATTTATTAAAGATAGAAATAATGAAATATGGAACTTACCCTCACCCAATAGCAGGATGGAGCTATATTGTAATACCTGAACAAATTGGGCTTTTCCATGACATTTTTTCACGCTGGGAGTCAATTACTAAGAACCATATTGCCAGCCAGGACTTCACTGATCCAAAGGATAAAATTACATATATGAAAAACCTACTAGGAGAGATTGAGAAACTGGCATGGGTACAATGGTGAATGACATACCCAGCACAATACACTTCGTGAATTGACATTACAGATGGACGCGAAGGTACTCAAAATATACTCTCCCAAATGCGCAGGGTATTTTCCTCCGAAGACCATACGCAAGAATCAACAGTTATCCAGGACGCAGCTTACAGAGATCTGGAGAAGTCTTGTGACAACGTGAAAGACATAATAAAATACATGAACGACTATATGAAGCTGTCATCTAAAATAGGGAGGTTATACACTGGACCAGAACTTTCCAAGAAATTCTGGCTCAAACTGCCTGGTGAATTAGGAGGAAAAATAAAGGAAGCTGGATGCAAAGTACCCTGGCCTAACAGTAGGCATTATCCCAAGAATAATGTTCGCCTACAAATTCCTGGAGCAAGAATGCAAAGATGTTGCATTCAAAAGGTCATTAAAAGATCTATCATTCTGCAAACAATTGCCAAAACCATGGTATTATGGAGAACAAAGTAAGAAGAAGTTTGGAATCAGAAGATCGAAGACATATAAAGGTAAACCACACAATTCTCATGCCAGAATTAAAAAGAGAAAGCATTTGGTAAAAAATAAGCAATGCAAATGTTATCTCTGTGGACAAAAAGGACACTTCACAAGGGAGTGCCCCAACGACAGACGGAATATCAAGCGGGTAGCTATGTTCGAACAACTTGACATATTAGAAGACTATGATATTATGTATATCCAAGAAGGAGAAGCACAAAGCAATGCTATCTTCAGCATCACAGAGGAAGAAGATGATTGCGAAATACTACAAAGGTCTATCCAGACTTTATGCTTTCCTAATGAACTAATTTTAATGATTGGACAGGTAGATGGTGGCTACCGACCCCAGATCAGACTCAAGGAAGAACAACTGAACTGTATCCACCAATGGTACCACAACGAAGATATAAATCCTCCTCACCCTACTAGCTGTACATGCTGTAGAAGGGAAACCTTCAAAAGGGCACGAATTCATTGCCTCAAATGTTTCATCATAGCATGTAACTTATGTGGGGCATACTACTTCGACATTAAGGTACTCGCAGCACCTACTGCACCAGCACCATTCTTCCCACAAAACCTGATTTATGAGCAACAGTACTACATTTCATGGTGCAAGGGAGAAATGGAGCGATTACAAAAGAAGGTAGACTACTACAAAGCCCAATATGAGGCACTTCTCAAGAAAAGGAACTTATCGAAGAATTTCAAGGATTAGATAAAGGAAAAGAATTAGCAGAAGAAGCTGCAAATGTTTTTTATAAAGAAACAACAACAAAAATAATGGCAGCACAAGAATTCAAGGAAGCCCAGGCTTAAATGATACAAGTTCTGATAACCCTCTCCAACTCGTGGAACAGTATCAACGACTCCTGCACAGGCAGTTCCCAATTTCATTGGACGAATACAATAGGCTCGACCAGTAACTCCATGACTTGCAACGGCAAGCTGCAGTCCGAGCCACAAACACCTTACAGCAGCTTAGGTTGCTCCACTCTCTGAAAAGACAAGAGTGCTAGAAAAGAAGTACTTCTGACAACTGGTGGTACGACTAGTATCCAGCCACAGAACAAGTGGATAGACAGTTGGCATCCGCTGCCTATCTACTACAGGATGCCTTCTAGAGAATGACTTTTGCTCGCTAGTAAAGAAGACTTTGCGAACGTGGTGGACCCACGAAGAATCACGGACTCAATCCACTAAACTATGTAAACTATTGTAATATGAGCTGTAAAGTGGTGTAACGCGATCTAAAGGACGATCACAAGTATAAAGTTAGATGCCTTATTATCTATAACATGATCTAAAGGACGATCACGAATATAAAGGTAGATGCCTTCTTATCAAAAGGACACTATGCTTCTTATCCGAAGAATCTAGGCCATGTGACGACGGGGCCCTAAGAGCACCCAACATTGCCTCTTCTTCTATATAAGAAGCCACAAATCCTTTGCAGAAGCATAAGCGATCCTTAGCTTTTACTCAGTAAAGCATTGTGAAATCCAGTTGCAAGTAATAGAATCCTTGAGTTTCTAATCTTTTCTCCTTATTTCTATTATTTGCTTTGCCATATTACACGCCCACCACATTGCACCCCATTGCTAATATCTTGTGGTGGATTGTAGGGAGAAATTACCATACTTGTAGAGTAGATCTGCTGAGGCTCTTGTTGTTGCTCCATAAGGCAGTGTAGACTTAGGTACTCTAGTTTGTACCATGTGGCAAGTAATTGGGAGGTAGATTGGGTGGTCTCCACTTACACTTTCTTCAGGGTTCCATCATGTTGTCAAGGTTTTGTTGTCCAATGGAATTTAGTGATGGGACTCTACAGCTAGTAGCTTGGGCTTGAGTATCAACTCTGGTTTGAACTTCTAAGTATACCCTAGTGGAATTTACTGATCTAACCATTTTTTTCCTGCCCATTTTACTACTTTATTTTGGTATGCTAATTTAAGGTTGTGTTGAGTAGAAGAAGGATGGATAATACAAACTAAGAAGCCGACGAATTTGCTGATAGAGATGGTCTTTCAAAGGAAGAAGACTTAAAGCTTGACTCCTCATCATTAGGGGGTTCTTTAACACCACCCTGAGTGGTTTCATCTTCCTGCTAAAGCAAGACATGATCCTTGAAGACCTATACTGAAATCACTATATAAGAGGAAGAAGGGCTAGGTAGCGTGAAAGAGTGAATTAGGTTGATAGAAAATTTATAGGAAAATTGGTCTAACAACATTAACTCTTGATAAAGACAACTCAAATAGAAGTGTCTTTTCGATACTATAAAAATAGTCATCAAAAGACTCACGATAACTCATCAAAACCTATGAAAAGATAAGATGGAGAGTAAAGACAAGGATAACCAATCGTCAGGCCTTGAATCCTTATGTGCACCTACTATACAGAAGCTACTATTATGTGTCACAGCTTAAAATTATTCAAACGAAAATATTACAAGCCCTACACACTAATAAAAAAGTATGCAACAATCTATTCTTACAATGGGGTGAATAATATTTATTTTAATAAATTTTAAAATTCTACCTGTTGAAACTGTAACTGCACAATTACTGTTACAACATGTAATATCTACATGCTAAAATTTGTGTTGTAGCAGTTTCAGACTAGTAACTACTAAAACATCATCTTGATTATAATTATTAAACTTTACCAACTCCTCTCGTTTCATTTAATGTGCTATCTAGAAATGATGTTTCAACTCTCCGAAATAAATTTTACCACCTGTCATACTTTAACTCTAGAATTGATAAAATTACACCATTATAAAGCCCGACATCCTGAACCCTTTATCCTTCTTTATCATAAACCATTTAATTTAAGATAATGGCTCCTCCTTTAGGAGGAAAGAAAACAATACCTTATCGTGGGCATGTGATATTGATCAATGAATCGACATCTTCCTCTTTTTTGAGGTCTTGGAAAGACACTTCGGCCTCGCTCCCTTCTAAACCACTAGCATCCTTATAACAAAAGTAGGATCAAGTGATAATACAATTAAAGGGAGCCCTTCAAACACTGGTGGAGACCGAGATATAATTAAAGGGTCATTTTTTTTGCACTTCATTTTGCTATGTTGATGTTCCTTTTTATTTTGTTAGGGTTTTATAACGACTATCTTTCATATTTTATCTATTTAATAGAATCAGTAATTTTTTACTTTTAATATTGAACTATGGGTTGATCTATCTCGTCCTTGTACCATACGTTATAGCATCTACGGTTACGTAGCTACAATAACACAAGTTTATCATTGTAGCAGCTATTGTTCAGTAGCTGCTCCAATGAGCTAGTCCAGTGATATTCACGTGATAGCAGCTAGTCTGGATTAGCTGCAAATATAGCAATGAAATACAATTTGAATCATAATACATTAAAATGTATCAAACATGCACCCTATAGTACTAGATAGAAACAATGATAACAAGACTAATATAAATGTCTAATCTTCATAACAAAATTATTCAAAAGTTAATACATAGTGGAAGGTTTAAAGGCAGAAGACCTATAAACACTATAACTTTATGTTGGTGCAGAGAGCAGTAGATGATCGAACTTGAGTTTTGATATTGGCAAATGGTTCAAAAGTTAATATATCTTGTGATTTAACAAGTGTGACTGAGCTTGCAGGAAAATCCTAAGTGTTCTTAGGCAAAAGTGCTAGTGGATTCTAGGCAGGTGAAAACCCCCATTGGCATCAAAGCTAGTTGAAAAGATGAACATCGTAGCGTAAAAATCTCTAAGGTTAAGGTACGAAAGGAAGGATTGTGGTATGTTAATTACTTTTCTTTAAATTTAACCAAGCCAGGTACATCTTTAATATCCATGTGCTCAAGATGTTGGTATTATGCAAATCAAGTAATGCAAAAGGGGAGGTCCTAACTTGGCAACAAGGCAAGAGGTCGTCATAAGACCAAGGTCACACCTCCATGAGCAGGACCTGGTAAGGAACTGCCCTTCCCGAAGCTTGTATATTTTAGATGTCTGAAACCTGGGAGAAAGCAATTCAAGATTGGTATGAAAACTCTTGTACATCTAACCTAGAGTATCTTGACCTTGCTTCTACACCCAAAGCTACAAACAGTCAACTAGCCCAAAATTTAGCAATGATCTACGACAGAATGTGTTTGTCCTCTTGTGTTCACCTGAAAAATTTCAAACTAATTATTGAACAAACCCAGCTCCTTAAAAAGGAAGTCCTCAAATTAGAAACTGCTTTGTCAAACCTAACTCTTGTCTACACAGAAAATAAACCTCTTACAAAACAAGAGGTTCGCAATCATGTGAAAGATGTAACCGGAAATCCCAAGCTTGTGGAACAGGAGGCGCTAACGCTTACAGAGGAACTCAACAAGAAGCTTGAGAGAGTGGAAAACTTACTCCAAAATTTGGAGAAGTGGACCACTTCATGAACAATTTCAATCTAACTAAGAGCAGTCCTTCATATAAAGAAGTTGTACGAGCCACTGAACATATTGAATCACCAGCAATAGGATTCTCTAGACCAAGTGAATTCCAAGAACCTGCATCCAAAAATACTATGATTATAAAATAAAATAATACACAAATTCAACTACTTCTGTAGATAGATGAGCTCTTGAAGGACATTCAAGCTGATATGAAGACAGTTGTGGAGCAAACAAAGGGAGGGATCAAAGCAACCTCTTTGCCCGACGATTTAATAACTAAATTACAAATTTTGTCTTTAGGTCCTGCAGAGCGACCAAAGGAGGGAAAAGGAAAGCTGCGGGTATTCCGAGATCCATATAAAATTCTCAAAGAAGAACAAGAGAAGTTAAAATGACGACCAGGACTACTCTAGACCAGCCATCAACTTCAACCATTACTCCTCTCTTTGACGACCAGATCAGAGAGTACAGAAGGAACCAACGAAGACTATATAATGCCCAACAAGCTACAAGAAGACTTGGCTGAAGGCTCTCTGGAGGATCAACCTCTGCACACATGCTGAAACAGCAAATTGATCCACACGTCCAACTAAGACTGTCCATGTAAGAAAGGGCAGCCTTAATAGCTGTGGAAGTATTATACCACTCCAGACGGGATGACGCTCATCATCGTGTATATGCACATAGATCTGAAGAACCTATCCTGGTTATAGAAGGAAACTAACTTGATCGATCCTTCATCCAAGAAGATAGCTTTAGCCAACTTCAACGAAGTCATATGCAATATATTCACCTTGGAGTTCTTCAGGTACGAATACAAACTCTTCACATGCAAGAAGAAGGAACTATGGCTCTTATAATATTTCGTGACAATCACTGGATAGGTGACCAAGCGATTATTGCAACCATGGAAGTAGATCTTACCCATGGAAACCAGCTCGTATATATTATCCCTGATATGATGCTAACAATGATGGTTGCTACTCGGAAAACCTAATGGTTCCACTGTACAAAAATTTTGTACAAAGATCTGAACCTTTTCCTAGCTACCATGTGTTCTTTTAAATTAAACTTGGATCGCCTACGGAACTTAACACGTTTGATCCAAAGTTTAATTTATTTGTTCTTTTAGGTTTAGACTTGGATCTCCTGCGGAACTTAACACTTTCGATCCAAATCACCTAGGTTATTAATTCTATTAAATATTAATTTCTAAAATTGGCTTCCAGTACTGACGTGGCGAGGCACATGTCCTCCTTGGATATGGGAGCAACCACCACTGACTAGACAAAGCCTTTTAAGGAAAGCTAATATTTAATTTCCTTAAATAACTTTAGGTCAACCAAAAAAAATAATCAAATCACAAGGAAAAGAAAAACAAAAACAACACAACATCGAAAACAAATTCGAAATACTAGAATCGCATGCCTCTTGTATTTGGTATTTTTACAAAGAAATAAAACTAGCATGATGCGGAAAAACATTACTAGTTATACCTTTCTTTTGAAGACAAAGACCTCTTGATCTTCTACCGTATTCCTCTTCTAACCTTGGACGTTGTGTGGGCAACGATCTTCCGAGATGAGAACCACCTTTCCACCTTCCTTCTTTCTTCTAGATTTCGGCCACAATAAATTTCTTCAAGGATGAAGAATTTCGGCCACCACCAATACTCCAAGGGATGCTAGAGACGAGGCTTGCTTTCTCTTCTTCTTCTTCTCCTTCCTTGATCCGGCCACAAACAAGAGCTCCACCAAGAAGATAGGTTTCGACCAACAAGAGGAGAGGAGAGAAATAGGGCCGGCCACCAAAACCAAGGAAGAGAGGGAGGAAAAGAATAGAGATTGTTCACCCATGAAGGCTCCTCTACCTCCTCTTTTATAATCCTCGGTCTTGGCAAATAAGGAAATTTTAATAAAAACTTCCTTAATTCTTTTGCCACGAAAAGGAAAATTTTATTTAATTAAAAATAATTTTTCTTCTCATTACTATAATGGCCGGCCACACCAAATCTCCGAACAAATAAAAATTTTAAACATAAATTAAAACTTCCTTATTTGCTTCCAGAAATTTTATAAAAAATTTCTCCAATAATTTTTATCCCTTCATGATTGGTTAAAAGGAAATTTTATAAATTAAATCTTTCTTTAAACATGTGGATAATTTCCGGAAAGTTATCTCTAAAAATTAAAATCTCCTTTCAATCTACAAATAAGGAAAGATATCAAATCTTTTCTTAATCTTTTGTAGAAACTAATAAAAGAGAATTATTAATTTTTTAAACTTTCTTTTAAATCATGAACATGGTTAAAAGAAAAGTTTTTACCAAAATTAAAATCAACCTTTTAATCTACAAATAAGGAAAGAGATTTAGCTCTTCTCTTAATCTTTTGTAGAATCTTATAAAAGGAAAGATTTAAATTTTTAAACTCTCTTTTAAATCATGTTATCCACATAAGAAAAATTTTTAAAAAATAAAAATCCTTTTATTTTAATTTGGGCCGGCCACACCAAGCTTGAACCCAAGCTAGGGTCGGCCACCTTGAAGCACCCATGAACCAAACTTTGGCCGGCCCTAGCTTGGTCTCCAAGCTAGCTTGGCCGACCCTTATGAGATGGGTAAGAAGGTGGGTATAGGTGGGTATAGTACTCTATAATTAAGAGGCTACGATAGGGACCGAAAGGAGGAATTGGTTTTGGTCTCCCGATAAAATTAAGCATCCCGTGTTCGCCCTGAACACTCAACTTAATTTTATCAATAATAATTCATTCCACTAGAGAACTATTATTGAACTACCGTACCAATCCCAAATTACATTTTGGGCTCCTTCTTATTATGAGTGTGTTAGTCTCCCTGTGTTTAAGATAACAAATGCCCACTAATTAAGTAAGTTACTGACAACTCACTTAATTAATATCTAGCTCCAAGAGTAGTACCACTCAACTTCATCGTCATGTCGGACTAAGTCCACCTGCAGGGTTTAACATGACAATCCTTTTGAGCTCCTCTTGGGGACATTCTCAACCTAGATCACTAGGACACAGTTTCCTTCTATAATCAACAACACACACTATAAGTGATATCATTTCCCAACTTATCGGGCTTATTGATTTATCGAACTAAATCTCACCCATTGATAAATTAAAGAAATAAATATCAAATATATGTGCTTGTTATTATATTAGGATTAAGAGCACACACTTTCATAATAACTGAGGTCTTTGTTCCTTCATAAAGTCAGTATAAAAGGAACGACCTCAAATGGTTCTACTCAATACACTCTAAGTGTACTAGTGTAATTATATAGTTAAGATAAACTAACACCTAATTACACTACGACCTTCCAATGGTTTGTTCCTTTCCATCTTGGTCGTGAGCTACTGTTTATAATTTATAAGGAACCGATAACATGATCTTCTGTGTGTGACACCACACACCATGTTATTTACAATATAAATTAATTGAGCAACTACATTTATCGTAAATGTAGACATTTGACCAATGTGATTCTTATTTCTAGATAAATGTTTATACCAAAAGCTAGGCTTTTAGTATACATCCTAACAATCTCCCACTTATACTAAAAGACTAAGCTGCCATATCTGCTGTCATACATCTGATTCCCAACATTTCAAAAGTCTTGCCTTAAGGTTCTTAGTGAAAAGATCTATAGGTCATTATCTGATGCAATCTAGGTAGCAACAACTTTTCCTCGTTTATATGATTTCTCATATTGGGTGGTACTTGCGCTTTATTATGTTTACTTGCTTTATAGACTTATGGTTTCTTCGAGTTTGCTACTGCACCAATATTATTACAATAAATTGTAATAATCTTTGGACAAACCAGAAATCATATCTAAGTCTATCTTGAGGTTATTGAGTCATTCAGCTTTTATGGCTACCTCAGAGGCTTGCCATATACTAAGCTTCTATGGTGGAGTCCAGAAAAACACCTATGCTTATCACTCTTCTATAGTTATGACTTTACCTCCTAAAGTAAACACAAAACCCCGAGGTTGACTTACTATTGTCCCTTTCCGATTGGATGTTAAAATCCATGCAACCCACAGGAAACAAATTATCTGCCTTATAAGCTAGCATATAATCTCTAGTGCCTCTAAGGTACTTCAATATATGCTTTACCGCAGATCAATGTCCTTGTCCAGAGTTGCTTTGATATCTAATAACTATGCCCATGGTAAAATAGATATCCAGTCTCGTACTGTAACGCCCGAAAATTCTCAAAATTATTTTAGAAATATTCTATGATTTTTCTGGAATTTTAGGATATTTTTACAAAATTTTTAGAGTAGCGGAAGTAGCAAAAACAAATAGAATCGTAAAAGGGTCTAGGCAGGTATTGAACCCGAGACCTCTTGGGGTCCTACGACTTATAGATAGCTCTAGTAACCAAGTGAACCCAGCAGGGCCGTGCTGAAAGGAAAGGGAATTACTTATGTTTATACTTAAGTTAGGCAAATTAACCACTTAATATAAATAGGGAAATTAAGAGAGGAGTTATGAAATTTTTATTCGTAACTTTTCCTCTCCCAAAACCCTCACACGCCGCCTCTTCTCCTTTCCCTTCTCCTCTCGGCGCACCAAGCCCCCAAGGGCTAGGGTTCCGCCCCAAGGGCACTTTTCGGCGACGACTCCGACATGAGGACGCTCCTCTCCGGGAGAGGAACACGTAGACGCGAGGAGATCGACGAAGGGATTTTCTCCACCGAAAATCTAGCGTTTAGATTTGTAAGAAACTTCGAGCAGGAGGTAAGAAACCCCTCACCTGCAGTATAAGTAGCTCTCGTGTGAATTTCTGCTTTGTTTAGTAGCATACGAATTTTGACACATAGGTTGTGCAATAGTGCACACTAGGTGTTCGATAATATGTGCAGCATAGAAAAAGAATGCAACTTAGGCATTTTAATAGCTTAGTAAATGCAATAGAAGCATTTATTCAGTATGTACAGTTTTACTATAGTCATATGGGATTACAGTCCAATGGGTGGGCTCCCACAGTCGCCTCTAGGTTCAGATAACCTAGCTCTAGGTTCAGATAACCTAGAAATAGCAATATAAGAAGAACTCAACTATAATCAGTATTTTATTTTAGCAGTGACACTGTACTGGATTAGATATCCATTGGGTTGGGCTCCCATAGTCGTCCCTAGGTTCAGATAACTTAGTAACCCTACTAAATTCGGGATTTGCAAACCCGGGTCTAGTTAGGGATACGCGCATAGCACGTACAGATGCGGGGCCCATCAGCAGCATGATTATTATTTTAATCTATTTATGAAAATAGTTTTCAAAACTTCACAAATAGTTATGTGGATTCAGTATAGCTTTAGCATTAGTTTAGAATTAGCTCAGTTCAGTTTTTGTATCAGTTCAGTTTTCTATTGATACAATATGATAGCTTAGGTTAGCACTTGTTGCCATGACTAGTTCGTTTGTATGCCATGCTATGCTCTTACATGTTCAATATTCATATGTTTCAAATAGCATGTTTTAAAAACATAAATTGCATCGTATGCATGTTTTAGTGAGGTAGATGGTTTCTTACTAAGCTCTCAAGCTTACAGATACTCTTTTCCTTATACTGCAGATAAAGGTAAAGGAAAGATGGACTAGCGGAGGCTGGAGGACAATGCAACGATGATGTGTGTGTGAAAAAGGAGTTTGGAATGAAGATCTTAGGGATTTTAGCAAGTCTAACTATTAGAACCTTGTTATTTTTAGTTTTCGCATTTCAGTTTGCTCAAAAGTCATGAACTAGTGAAATATGCATCACGCCATGTTTAGAATGCTAGATAATTGATGTTGGATTGCATTTCAGTTAGTTTAGAGTTGGTATATGAGATTTCTGCTCGAACCAGGGCTGAAATCAGGTTCTGATACGAAATCAGAAACCCCAATCGATCAGCCGATCGATTGGGGGCCCTCAATCGATCAGTGGATCGATTGGGAGCCTGGTTCCGCGAACAGTAAGCTTATGGATCGATCAGCCGATTGATCCAGTCGCATTCTGTCATAAACAGTAAGCTTCTAGATCGATCAGCCGATCGATCCAGTCGCATTCTGTCGCAAACAGAAGGTTCTGGGATCGATCGTTCGATCGATCGGGAAATCGCTCCCGCGAACAGAGAGCTCTGGAATCGATCGCTGGATCGATTGGCCAGTCTGGATCGATCAGCCGATCGATCCAGAATATTACCCCGAGCACAGTAGCAATCTGGATCGATCCATGGATCGATCCAACAGCTTGCAATCGATTGAGTTCAATCTGGATCGATTGGGAAGTTGGGTTTTGACCAAGAGACCTTGTAATTCAGCTCTTTGACCATCGGGGATGTAGGATATGCCATGTATACCTTAGATTACATCCCTTCGCACATGTAGGACCAAGAACTGGTATTGGCTTAGTAAAGTTTTAAATTGGTACAGCTTTCCGCACCTAGACCAGTGATGGTCATGGATATAGCTTAGCACAGCGTATTGTGACGGTCCGGCCTTACAGCCTAGCCAGTAGAAGGCGGGTCGTTACACGTACACAGCATTGCATACATTAGGCTTCCCACAGCCAAAGCATAAGGAACTGCCTTCATGTCCTTTATCTCCTTTGATGTCTACTGAGACATTTCTTTAGATAAAGTTACTCCATGCTAAAAAGGTAAGAAACCTTTCTTGGAGTTTTGCATGCTTAAAATGAGCAAGGATTTTTTTTCGATATATGAAGCTTGGGATAATTAAAATATTCTTTTCTTGCGATCCCTTATTATTTTAATCCCAAGAATATATTCATTCTCCCAAGTCCTTCATATCGAATTGTTTGGACAACTATACCCTTACTTCTGACAACATTTTGATATTGTTTCCAACTACCAAAAATGTTATCTACGTATAGTACAAGAAATATCACCACGTTTCCATCACACCTTTTGTATTCACAAGACTTATCCGGTTACTAAATAAATCCATAGGTCAGGATTCCTTTGATAAACCGGATGTTCCAAGACCTTGAAGCTTTGCCTCAGTCCATAGACTGATTGAGCTTGCACACAAAATGCTCTTTGCCCTTTGCAATGAACCCTTCTGGTTGTTTTGTATGGATGCTTTCTTCAAGACTTCCATTAAGGAATGCTGTCTTGACATCCACTTGCTAAATAGATAAAAGAATCCGGATAGACTTAAACATGACTACCAGTGAAAAAGTTTCCTTTTTCATCAAGCATTGCTTTGAAAGTTTCCACCTTCCTGTCTATCCATCTTTTCCTATTAGACATATTTTCACCCAATGGCTTTTACACCATCTGGTGGTTCTACAAGCTTCCAGATTTGATTAGAATACATATATTCTAATTCTGTATTCATTGCTCTTTGCCAAGATGTTGCATCTTTATTTTGGAGTGCTTCATCATATTTCCGAGATCAGACTCATGTTCATTTGGGATCAAGTCCAAAAACTTTCCCAAAACATGAATCCTTTTGGTTGTTTGACAACCCTCCCACTACGATGATGTACTATCTATAATTGTGTCTCAATTGTGATACGTGTTGTAGTTTCTTGTGATATTTCATCTTGTACAGTTGATACTAGATTAGACATGTCCTTAAGAACAAATTTACTTATGGGCACGTGGTTTATTACATAGTCCTTTCTCTAAAAATCGGTCATTGATGCTAGCAATAACCTTCTGATTTTTAAGACTATAAACCTACTTTCATTTCTCTAGGATAACCCATAAACAAGTGAATTCCTGTCCAACTTTCTCGGTGTCTCTCATGTGCTAGACCACCCAAATCCGAATATGCTTCAGACTAGACTTACACCCAATCTACAATTCTATGGGAGTAGAGCGTTCTAACTTAGAAGGTACTATGTTCACTTCCGTTTCCAGTGTATATCCTTAAAACAAATTTGGTAATAACTCATCATCGATCTAATTATTCCATAAGAGCGTTATACGTTCTTTCTACTACACCATTCTGTTGGGGTGTACCAGGTGCAGTTAGTTGGGATTGAATCCCTACTTTTGATAAGTAACTCCTAAATTGTCCCAAGATGTACTTGCCACTACAATCTTACCATAGTGACTTGATACTTTTACTTTAATGTTTCTCCGCATCAGCCTTGTACTCTTTGAACTAATCAAAGTACTTAGTCTTGCGGCACATTAAGTAAATGTATTTGTATCTTGAATAGTTATCTATAACATAGACGAAATATTCAATACTACCTCTTGCCTGGATAGTCATAGGATCACACAAATCAGAATGAACCTATTCCAACATATCTTTGGCTCCATACCCCTTAGACTTAAAAGCTTCTTAGTTATTTTTCCTTCCAAGTAAGACTCACAGGTTGGAAAGATTTCCACTACTAATGAACCCAAAAGTTCATCAGCTACCAATGAATCCTACTTAAGTTAATATAACCTAGCCTTAGATGCCAAAGATATAATTGGTTCATTTCCGAAGGTTGCTTTCTCTTGAAGTTAGAAGATGTGTTACTAATTTCCATTTGTTGCATCGTGGGAGTTATTGGATTATAAATTGTCAACCAACATGCCAGAATAGATAACTTCCCTATTTTTCTTGATAACAACTTTGTTATCAAAATAGACACAATATCTATTCTATAATAGTTTAGAAACTGAAATCAGGTTATTTCTAAACTTAGTATGTAAAGACAATTTCTAATAATCCATATTTTATTCCTATTAGAGAATAAACCTCTCCCACTGCAACAGCTGCTATTTTTGCAGTAGTGCCCATGTGGAAGGTGTTTTTATTTTCATTTAGTTGTTGGGTTTCCTGGAACCCTGCAATGAATTGCAGACATGATTAATGGCATCTGTATCTGCACTCCAGGTTCTGGTAGATAACACCACTAGACATGTTTCAACTAATGAATTAAATACACCTAAATTGTTCCTAGTTCTAAGAAGACAGTCTATCTTAATGTCCAAGTCCTATTTCCAATCATTACAATTGGGACTACTAAGTCTTTTCTATAGTATAACAACTAGGGGATTGACAAACATTTTAAATCCTAAGAATCACAAAAATATTTGGTCAAGATCAATTCTTTAAAATCCCTATGAATTTTGTATGCCACGATAGTGTGGACGTATACAAAATCAAAGAGGAGATTTTATCCATTAATTTTATTATCTCGTCAACTTTACTTTATGACGAATAAAATTAATAGTTGATCTGTCTTTGATCAAATATTTGGTCAAAACTTTTTGAATTTAAAATAACATTGATTCCTCAAACAATATTATTTAAATTCACCAACACCTCAAACACCGTAAATTTTACATGCCACGATAGTGTGGACGTATACAAAATTTAAACATTTGTAAGAGGAGGGTTTTACCCATTAATTATCTTGTCAATAAATCTTTATGACAAATAAAATTACCTCAAACACCGTTAATTTTGTATGCCACGATAGTGTGGACGTATACAAAATCAAACATTTGTAAGAGGAGTTTTTAATTTTATTATCTTGTCAACATATTTATTTAACAAATTAATAGTTGGTTTTCTTCGGTCACACAAACAATAGCAGTGACTCCGATGGGGAGGATACTATTAGACATGCCTAAGTGTATACCATTACTTGACACTAAGTCCATTAATAAGATTGTGCCCCTTCCGATGGGGAAGATCACATGCTCTTAATTAACTTCCTATAGTCATCCAAAATGGAAGTTTAAGCTAGTGATCTGCAAACAAGCTCATCCGATATGGAGGAAGACACTCAGAGCCAACGCGCAAGCTTGTTGCATTACTTATAAACCAGTAATGGAGATCGTGGAATTTATTTAAAAATAAATCCCTCTCCCACTTAGTTATTTAAAGTGAGAAATTTTGACTATGCTAGCCTACTTAGCATGCATACTAACAAGCACACACAACACAGCATAAAAAGCAATAAATAGAAAAACTAATTTTCAACTATTATGGCTTTTATCTATTGCTGTCCTCCGTGTGTCGCCAACCCTAGCTGCTGTCATCTTTGGCCACCGCCACCGGGTCTAGTTGTCGCATCCATCTTGCTCCTTGTTCCGCTGCGCCTCTAGTCCTCAAAATGTTCCACGCCTTGCAAGATTTGATCCGCGACATAAATAGAATTTTACATTTTTCGATCCTATATTTCTCGAAGGAATGTACATGTAAACTAGATCGAACATAAAATAAAATTTACATCCATCGATCCTATATTCCATAAAAGGAATGTACATGTAACAAGATCAAAAAATAAAATCCTAATAAAACTAAATACAGCTCCTGCTGTATTTTATAATACAATCATGCACACACAATAAAATGCCCTTGACATGCCCAAGGGCCCAATCACACACATAATAACTATAAGCCATAATAATTGGATCCTGCATCCACAAAGTAAGCACATCCTACTATTAACCTGCCTAAATTATGTATGACATGTGCATAATTAAACTAATACCAAATACACAAAGGCAAAACCCTAGCTCTGATACCAATTGATGGTTGCTACTCGGAAAACCTAATGGTTCCACTGTACAAAAATTTTGTACAAAGATCTGAACCTTTTCCTAGCTACCATGTGTTCTTTTAAATTAAACTTGGATCGCCTGCGGAACTTAACACGTTTGATCCAAAGTTTAATTTATTTGTTCTTTTAGATTTAGACTTGGATCTCCTGCGGAACTTAACACTTTCGATCCAAATCATCTAGGTTATTAATTCTATTAAACATTAATTTCCAAAATTGACTTCCAGTACTGACGTGGCGAGGCACATGGCCTTCTTGGATATGGGAGCAACCACCACCGACTAGACAAAGCTTTTTAAGGAAAGCTAATATTTAATTTCCTTAAATAACTTTAGGTCAACAAAAAAAAATCAAATCACAAGGAAAAGAAAAATAAAAAAAACACAACATCGAAAACAAATTCGAAATACTAGAATCACATGCCTCTTGTATTTGGTATTTTTACAAAGAAATAAAACTAGCATGATGCGGAAAAACATTACTAGTTATACCTTTCTTTTGAAGACAAAGACCTCTTGATCTTCTACCGTATTCCTCTTCTAACCTCGGACGTTGTGTGGGCAATGATCTTCCGAGATGAGAACCACCTTTCCACCTTCCTTATTTCTTCTAGATTTCGGCCACAATAAATTTCTTCAAGGATGAAGAATTTCGGCCACCACCAATACTCCAAGGGATGCTAGAGACGAGGCTTGCTTTCTCTTCTTCTTCTCCTTCCTTGATCCGGCCACAAACAAGAGCTCCACCAAGAAGATAGGTTTCGGCCAACAAGAGGAGAGGAGAGAAATAGGGCCGGCCACCAAAACCAAGGAAGAGAGGGAGGAAAAGAATAGAGATTGTTCACCCATGAAGGCTCCTCTACCTCCTCTTTTATAATCCTTGGTCTTGGCAAAAAGGAAATTTTAATAAAAACTTCCTTAATTCTTTTGCCATGAAAAGGGAAAATTTATTTAATTAAAAATAATTTTTCTTCTCATTACTATAATGGTCGGCCACACCAAATCTCCAAGCAAATAAAAATTTTAAACATAAATTAAAACTTCCTTATTTGCTTCCGGAAATTTTATAAAAAATTTCTCCAATAATTTTTATCCATTCATGATTGGTTAAAAGGAAATTTTATAAATTAAATCTTTCTTTAAACATGTGGATAATTTCCGGAAAGTTATCTCTAAAAATTAAAATCTCCTTTCAATCTACAAATAAGGAAAGATATCAAATCTTTTCTTAATCTTTTGTAGAAACTAATAAAAGAGAATTATTAATTTTTTAAACTTTCTTTTAAATCATGAACATGGTTAAAAGAAAAGTTTTTACCAAAATTAAAATCAACCTTTTAATCTACAAATAAGGAAAGAGATTTAGCTCTTCTCTTAATCTTTTGTAGAATCTTATAAAAGGAAAGATTTAAATTTTTAAACTCTCTTTTAAATCATGTTATCCACATAAGAAAATTTTAAAAAATAAAAATCCTTTTATTTTAATTTGGGCCGGCCACACCAAGCTTGAACCCAAGCTAGGGCCGGCCACCTTGAAGCACCCATGAACCAAACTTTGGCCGGCCCTAGCTTGGTCTCCAAGCTAGCTTGGCCGGCCCCTATGGGATGGGTAAGAAGGTGGGTATAGGTGGGTATAGTACTCTATAATTAAGAGGCTACGATAGGGACCGAGAGGAGGAATTGGTTTTGGTCTCCCGATAAAATTAAGCATCCCGTGTTCGCCCCGAACACACAACTTAATTTTATCAATAATAATTCATTCCACTAGAGAACTATTATTGAACTACCGCACCAATCCCAAATTACATTTTGGGCTCCTTCTTATTATGAGTGTGTTAGTCTCCCTGTGTTTAAGATAACAAATGTCCACTAATTAAGTAAGTTACTGACAACTCACTTAATTAATATCTAGCTCCAAGAGTAGTACCACTCAACTTCATCGTCATGTCGGACTAAGTCCACCTGCAGGGTTTAACATGACAATCCTTTTGAGCTCCTCTTGGGGACATTCTCAACCTAGATCACTAGGACACAGTTTCCTTCTATAATCAACAACACACACTATAAGTGATATCATTTCTCAACTTATCGGGCTTATTGATTTATCGAACTAAATCTCACCCATTGATAAATTAAAGAAATAAATATCAAATATATGTGCTTGTTATTATATTAGGATTAAGAGCACACACTTTCATAATAACTGAGGTCTTTGTTCCTTCATAAAGTCAGTATAAAAGGAACGACCTCAAATGGTCCTACTCAATACACTCTAAGTGTACTAGTGTAATTATATAGTTAAGATAAACTAACACCTAATTACACTACGACCTTCCAATGGTTTGTTCCTTTCCATCTTGGTCGTGAGCTACTGTTTATAATTTATAAGGAACCGATAACATGATCTTCTGTGTGTGAGACCACACACTATGTTATCTACAATATAAATTAATTGAGCAACTACATTTATCGTAAATGTAGACACTTGACCAATGTGATTCTTATTTCTAGATAAATATTTATACCAAAAGCTAGGCTTTTAGTATACATCCTAACAAACAATTGGTGATATACAGATATCCATTCAAACAAGGGGATATGACCAGTGGCAACACAGCGAAGCCAACCTTCTCATCACAAGGGACATGGTAAGGCAACTCTCCAATACTCCCAATGTAGGCTTTGCCTACGAAATACAGGGAGTAGTGGAATACCTAACAAGCCACGATGTCCGAGCTTTGCTAGGCAGACGATATTCAACTTCAAGTCTACAAGGATTAAACTGGGTGATTAAACCCACCTAGGTTTTTATACATATGCAGCCATCTGAAGTCAACACCAGAAATCTCATGAATGGGCGCATATCCTTAAGCTTCAATAATTATCTTGCCTCTTCATTAGCACGAATAGCTAGCTATAATAGCATTGATAAAGAAATTCAAAGTGATGACGAAAAATTCCATACATTAGCCGTCTTGGTAGGACAAACTCTTGATGATCCTGCTTATGGAGAGGGGGATGATTATTATGAAGTTGTTCAAGACACACTCAACCTTTTGTTCTGGTACACAAAATTTCTCCTTATGTAGTAATTCCTCAACCAAAATCTACTAATGTTGTATGTTTTGAATTAGTCGCAAATGAGCCATGCATTATCAAGGCTAGAGGTAGAGGAAAATTTCCAATGTCATTTCTCTGGAAACCCCATATGGCAGCTATTGCCGAATTGCCACCAGATCAAGCACCGCCTGGAACCTGGGCCTTGATGTTAGGGCTGAAGTCATTGACAACGACTATCGAAGATAAATTATTATCCTCTCCTTCAATCATTCTGATGAACCAATACGAATCCAACCAGGTGATTGTGTTGCTCAGATAATTTTTGAAAAAATCTTCACACGAGATGTTTATAAAGTTCCCCAGAGTTTAAGTACAACAATTCGAGGAGATGGTGGATTTGGCTCTACCTCTACAGCATCATCGACAATATTCTCAAAATTACTCCCAAAAGAGAAGCATATCCTCTCAACATTTGCTGAGGAAAAAAAACTCAACTAGCATCTACAGGAGAATCTTGGGTTAGACTATGTAGGAGAAACAAGCATAGGGGCCTCTGTACCCCGGCCCATAGACCCTGCCTTGAAAATCCCAAAGAAGCCGATGACTTTGTTAGCCAGCTTCAATATATGGCTACAATTACAACTCCAACAATCTCTGCTGACCAAGAAATTTGGGATACATATTCTGATAATGAGGAAGAATGACTTAACCCTTTTGGAACAAGAGGTGGTGGGGAGACCACCCAATCTTCCTCCCAATTACTTGCCAGAGGGTGCAAACTCGAGTACCCAAGTCTACACCGCCTTATGGAGCAACAACAAGAGCCTCAGCAGATCTACTCTATAAGTACGGTAATTTCATGCTACAATCCACCACAAAATACTATGATGGGACCCCCATGATATCCGCCTGCAACCACAAGGACGAATCCGGGACCATCACGACCTACCTTTGAGCAGAGACCTACAAATGCCAGATTTATTAGAGATAGAAATAATGAAATATGGAACATGCCTTCAGCAGGATGGAGCTATATTCGTAATACCTGAACAAATTGGGCTTTTCCATGACGTTTTTTCACGCTGGGAGTCAATTAATAAGAACCATATAGCCAGCCAGGGCTTCACTGATCCAAAGGATAAAATTGAATATATGGAAAACCTACTAGGAGAGATTGAGAAGCTGGCATGGGTATTATGGTGAATGACATACCCAGCAGAATACACTTCGCTAATTGACATTGCAAATGGACACGAAGGTACTCAAAATATACTCTCCTAAATGCGCAGGGTATTTTCCTCCGAAGACCCTACGTAAGGATCAACAGTTATCCAGGACGCAGCTTACAAAAATCTGGAAAAGTTGTCTTGTGACAACATGAAAGACATAGTAAAATACATGAACGACTGTATGAAGCTATCATCTAAAATAGGGAGGTTATACACTGGACCAGAACTTTCCAAGAAATTTTGGCTCAAACTGCCTAGTGAATTAGGAGGAAAAATAAAGGAAGCTTTTGATGCAAAGTACCCTAACCTAACAGTAGGCATTATCCCAAGAATAATGTTCACCTACAAATTCCTGGAGCAAGAATGCAAAGATGCCACATTCAAAAGGTCATTAAAAGATCTATCATTCTGCAAACAATTGCCAATACCATGGTATTATGGAGAACAAAGTAAGAAAAAATTTGGAATCAGGAGATCGAAGACATATAAAGGTAAACCGCACAATTCTCATGCCAGAATTAAAAAGAGAAAGCATTTGGTGAAAAATAAAAAATGCAAATGTTATCTCTGTGGACAAGAAGGACACTTCACAAGGGAGTGCCCCATCGACAGACGAAATATCAAGTGGGTAGCTATGTTCGAACAACTTGACATATCAGAAGACTATGATATTACGTCTACCCAAGAAGGAGAAGCACAAAGCGATGCTATCTTCAGCATCACAGAGGAAGAAGATGATTGCGAAATACTACAAAAGTCTATCTAGACTTTGTGCTTTACTAATAAACTAATTTTAATGATTGGGCAGGTAGATGGTGGCTACCGACCCCAGATCAGACTCAAGGGAGAACAGTTGAACTGTATCCACCAATGATACCACAATGAAGATATATATCCTCCTTAGCCTACTAGTTGTACATGTGGGAGAAGGGAAACTGTCAAAAGGGCATGAATTCATTGCCCCAAATGTTTCATCACAACATTTAACTTATGCGGGGAATACTACTTCCACATTAAAGTACCCATAGCACCTGCTGCACCAACACCATTCTTCCCACAAAACCTGATTTATGAGCAACAGTACTACATTTCATGGTGCAAGGGAGAAATGGAGCGATTACAAAATGAGGTAGACTGCTACAAACCCCAATATGAAGAACTTATGCTAGAAAAGGGACTTATCAAAGAATTTCAAGGATTATATAAAGGTAAAGAATTAGCAGAAGAAGAAGATGCTGGAAATGTTTTATATGAAGAAACAACAACTATGTTCTATAATTTACGGGACCCAGGCTTGTCAAAACTATGCTCTATAATTTAACAGCAAAAATAGAGATTCCTGGCATTCCCAAGTTCTCACTTAGAGCCATTCTGGGCAGGGGCGCAACAACGTGCTGCGTAGATCAAAAGTCAGTACCTAAAGAGGCTTTTGAAGACAATACCTTTGTAGTTCAGTTTAGCGGTATTAACTCACAACAGACCGCTAGATTAAGATTGAAGCAAGGAGGAATGCTAATAGGGTCAAATACATTTAGAATACCCTATACCTACAGTTTCCCTATGACGCTTGGAGATAGCATCCAGATGATAATTGGGTGCAATTTTATTCGAGCTATGCAAGGAGGAGTCCGAATTGAGGGGAATACAGTAACATTCTATAAGAATCTTACTGCCATTAATACGTTACCAACTATTACTGCAACTGCAACTATAGCAGAGCTAGACTTGGAAGAGGAAGAGTACATTCAAATTAAGGAGATGGTCTTATATTCTTCTGAAAAAATATCACGAAAGTTTCAAGAGCAATTCCAACCCCTCCTGATAGAACTAAAGAATCAGGGTTTTATTGGAGAAAATCCTCTACTCCATTAGTCTAAGAATCAAGTCCTCTACCATCTGGACATCAAAAATCCAGACTTCACCATCGAGGATAGGCCTCTTAACCACCTCACTCCCCAGCATAAAGAAGCATTTGCAAAACATATTGAGGTTGTGCTAAAAATCGGGGTAATAAGGCCAAGCAAGAGCAGGCACCGTACCACTGCTATTATTGTCAATTTCGGTACCACTATAGACCCAAGAACTAGCAAAGAAGTTAAAGGCAAAGAGTGCATGGTTTTCAACAATAAGAGCTTAAATGACCTAACAAACAAGGACTAGTATAGCCTGCCCGGGATCAACACCATCATTCACAAGGTTAGTAATAATAAAATTTACTCAAAATTTTACCTCAAAAGCAATTTTCATCAGGTGGCTATGCATCTCGAATCAATAGAATGGACAACTTTTTGGGTGTTTGACAGACTCTACGAATGGCTGGCGATGCCTTTTGGCCTCAAAAATGCGCTAACAATTTTTCAGCGAAAAATGGATTCCTGTTTCAATGGCATGGAGCAATTTATAGCAGTATATATTGATGATATTATGGTTTTTTCTCAAAATGAAAAGGAGCATACGAAACACTTAAAAATCATGCTCAACATTATCCAGCAAAATGGGCTTATATTAAGCCCCACAAAAATGAAAATTGCAGTTCCTAAGATAGAGTTTCTTGGTGCTATTCTCAATAACCAAAGGGTTAAATTACAACCTCATATCATCTGAAAGATTGCTGACTTTAAGGAAAATGAATTAATGACAAAACATGGGCTTTGTTTCTGGCTGGGCCTTCTAAATTTTGTCAGGAATTATATCCTGAATCTGGGAAAACTATTAAGCCCATTATATGAAAAAAGCCAGCCCATCTGGTGAAAAGAGAATGAATAAGCAAGACTAGGCTCTTGTTAAAAAAATAAAAGGTATAGTCCAAAACCTGCCAGACTTAGAAGTATCCCCAGAAGAATGTTTTATCATTCTAGAAACTGATGGATTCATGGAAGGATGGGGAGGTGTCTATAAATGAAAAAAGAATAAGTTCGATCCAAAAACTACAAAGCGAGTATGCGCTTATGCAAGTGGGAAATTCTCCCCTATCAAATCAACAATAGACGCTGAGCTCCATGCAGTAATGAATTCCCTGGAAACTTTACAAATTTATTATCTTGATAAAAGGGAGTCAACTATCAGGATAGATTGCCAAGCAATCATAAGCCTTTTTGGCAAGACAGCAAACAATAAACCATCACGAGTTAGATGGGTGGCCTTTACAAATTACATAACCGGGACCGACATTTCAATACATTTTGAACATTTTGAGAGAAAAGATAATCAGCTAGCAGATGCTTTATCAAGACTAATAAATTGTCTTGTCATTTTAGAATGGCTGGCGAAAATACTCGGAGGCCTGGAATTAGTAGCGCCGGCTCTTGAGGAACTACAAGAGAAGCCCAACAAGGAAGCCCAGGCTTAAATGATACAAGTTCTGATAACCCTCTCCAACTCGTGGAACAATATCAACAACTCTTTCACAGGCAGTTCCCAATTGCACTGGACGAATACAACAGGCTTGACCAGCAACTCCATGACTTGGACCAGCAAGCTGCAGTGCGAGACACAAACACCTTGCAACAACTTAGGCTGCTCCACTCTTTGAAAAGACAACAGTGCCAGAAAAGAAGCACTTCTGACAACTGGTGGTCTGACTGTAATCTAACCCCAGAACAAGTGGATAGATAGCTGGCGTCTGCTACCTATCTACTACAGGATGTTGTCCAGAGAATGGACTCTTTTCGCCTGTAAAGAAGACTTTGCGGGCATGGTGGAACCAATGAGAATCACAGACTCAAATCCACTAAACTATGTAAATTATTGTAACATGAGCTCTAATGTGGTGTAATGTGATCTAAAGGACGATCACGAGTATAAAGGTAGATGCCTTCTTATCTGTAACGTGATCTAAAGGACAATCATGAATATAAAAGTAGATACCTTCTTATCAGAAGGACACTACTCTTCTTATCCGAAGAATCTAGGCCATGTGACGATGGGGCCCTAAGAGCATCTCACATTGCCTCTTCTTCTTCTATATAAGAAGCCACAAATCCTTTGTAGAAGCATAAGCGATCCTTAGCTTCTACTCAGGAAAGCATTGTAAAATCCAATTGCGAGTAATAGAATCCGTGAGTTTCTCATCCTTTCTCCTTATTTCTATTATTTGCTTTGCCATCTTACACACCCACCACATCGCACCCAAGGATCAAAGCAACCTCTTTGTCCGATGATTTAATAACTAAATTACAAAGTTTGTCTTTAGGTCCTGTAGAGTGACCAAAGGAAGGAAAAGGAAAGCCGAGAGTATTCTGAGATCCATATAAAATTCTCAAAGAAGAACAAGAGAAGTTGAAATGATGACTAGGACTACTCTAAACCAGCCATCAACTTCAACCATTACTCCTCTCTTTGATGACCAGATCAGAGAGTACAGAAGGAACCAACAAAGACTTTATAATGCCCAGCAAGCTACAAGAAGACTTGGCTGAAGACTCTCTGGAGGATCAACCTCTACACACATGCTGAAATAGCAAATTGATCCACAAGCCCAACTAAGACTGTCCATGCAAGAAAGAGCAACCTTAGTACCTGCGGAAGTATTATACCACTCCAGACGGGATGATGCTCATCATCGTGTATATGCACATAGATCTGAAGAACCCATCCTGGTTATAAAAGGAAACCGACTTGATCGATCCTTCATCCAGGAAGATAGCTTCAGCCAACTTCAATGAAACCATATGCAATATATTCACCTTGGAGTTCTTCAGGTACGAATACAAACTCTGCACAGGCAGGAAGAAGGAACTATGGCTCTTATAGTATTTCATGACAATCGCTACAAAGGTGACCAAGCGATTATTGCAACCATGGAAGTAGATCTTACCCATGGACGCCAGCTCATATATATTATGCTTGATTTGATGCTAACAATTGGTGATTTCTATAGAAATATACAGATATCCATTCAAACAAGGGGATATGACCAGTGGCAACACAGCGAAGCCAACCTTCTCATCACAAGGGACATGGTAAGGCAACTCTCCAATACTCCCAATGTAGGCTTTGCCTACGAAATACAGGGGGTAGTGGAATACCTAACAAGCCACGATGTCCGAGCTTTGCTAGGCAGACGATATTCAACTTCAAGTCTGCAAGGATTAAACTGGGTTATTAAACCCACCCAGGTTTTTATACCTATGTAGTCATCCGAAGTTAACAGCAGCAATCTCATGGATGGGTGCATATCCTTGAGCTTCAATAATTATCTTGCCTCTTCATCAGCATGAACATCTAGCTATAATAGCAAAGATGAAGAAATTCAATGTGATGAGGAAACATTCCATACATTAGTCGTCTTGGTAGGACAAACTCTTGATGATCCTACTTCCAGAGAGGGGGACAATTATTATGAACCTGTTCAAGACACTGAAACTCAACTTTTTATTCTGGTACACAAAATTTCTCCTTATGCAGTAATACCTCAACAAAAATCTGTTAATACTGCAAGTTTTGACTTAGTCGCAAATGAGCCATGCATTATCAAGGCTAAAGGTAGAGGAAAAATTTCCACTGGCATTTCTCTGGAAATCTTAACACCAAATGTTTATGAAATTTCCCAAAGTTTAAGTACAACAATTCGAGGAGATGGTGGATTTGGCTCTACCTCTCCAGCATCACGGACAATATTCTCAAAATTACTCCCAAAAGAGAAGCATATCCTCTGTGCCTTTACTGAGGAAGAAACACTCATCTGGCATCTACAGGAAGATCTTGGGTTAGACTATGCAGGAGATACAAGCCCAGGAGCCTCTGTACTCCGGTCCATAGACCCTGCCTTGAAAATCCCAAAGAAGTCGATGACTATATTAGCCAGCTTCAATATATGGCTTTAATTACAACAACAATCTCTGCTGACCAACAAGTTTGGGATACATATTCTAATGATGAGGAAGAATGGCTTAACCCTTTCGCAATAGAAGGTGGTGGGGTGACCACCCAATCTTCCTCCCAATTACTTGCCACAGGGTACGAACTCGAGTGCCCAAGTCTACACCACCTTATGGAGCAACAACAAGAGCCTAAGCAGATCTACTCTACAAGTACGATAATTTCTCCCTACAATCCACCACAAGATACTATGATGGGACCCCCAGGATATCCGCCCGCAACTACAAGGACGGATCCGAGACCATCACGACCTACCTTTGAGCAGAGACCTACAAATGCTTAATTTATTAGTGATATAAATAATGAAATATGGAACCTGCCCTCATCCCAACAACGGGATGGAGTTATATTCGTAATACCTGAACAAATTGGGCTTTTCCATAACGTCTTTTCAAGCTGGGAGTCAATTACCAAGAACCATATAGCCAGCCAGGGCTTCACTGATCCAAAGGATAAAATTGAATATATGGAAAACCTACTAGGACAGATTGAGAAGTTGGCATAGGTACAATGGCGAATGGCATACCTAGCAGAATACACTTCGCTAATTGGCATTATAGATGGACGCAAAGGTACTCAAAATATAATCTCCCAAATGCACAGGGTATTTTCCTCCGAAGACCCTACGCAAGGATCAATGGTTATCCAGGACACAGCTTATAGAGATCTGGAGAAGTTGTCTTATGACAACGTGAAAGACAGTAAAATACATGAACGACTACATGAAGCTGTCGTCTAAAACAGGGAGGTTATGCCAGAACTTTCCGAGAAATTTTAGCTCAAAATGCCTAGTGAATTAGGAGGAAAAATAAAAGAAGGTTTTGATGCAAAGTACCCTGGCTTAACAATAGGCGTTTTCCCAAGAATAATGTTTGCCTACAAATTCCTGGAGCAAGAATGCAAAGATGCTGCATTCAAAAGGTCATTAAAAGATCTATCATTCTGCAAACAAATGTCAATACTAGGGTATTATGGAGAACAAAGTAAGAAGAAGTTTGGAATCAAAAGATCGAAGACATATAAAAGTAAACTGCACAATTCTCATGCCAGAATTGAAAAGAGAAAGCATTTGGTAAAAAAAATAAAAAATGCAAATGTTATCTCTGCGGACAAGAATGACACTTCGCAAGGGAGTGCCCCAACGATAGACGAAATTTCAAGCAGGTAGCTATGTTCGAACAACTTGACATACCAGAAGACTATGATATTATGTATGTCCAAGAAGGAGAAACACAAAGTGATTCTATCTTCAGCATCACAGAGGAAGAAGATGATTGCGAAATACTACAAAGGTCTATCCAGACTTTGTGCTTTCCTAATGAACTAATTTTAATGATTGGATAGGTAGATGGTGACTACCGACCCCAAATCAGACTCAAGGAAGAACAGCTGAACTGTATCCACCAATGGTACCACACGGAGATATATATCCTCAGCCTACTAGCTGTACATGCTGTAGAAGGGAAACCATCAAAAGGGCACGAACTCATTGGCCCAAATGTTTCATCACAGCATGTGACTTATGCAGGCCATACTACTTCCACATTAAGGTACCCACAGCACCTGCTACACCTGCACCATTCTCCCCACAAAACTTGATTTATGAGCAGCAGTACTAAATTGCATGGTGCAAGGGAGAAATGGAGTGATTACAAAAGGAGGTAGACTACTATAAAGCCCAATATGAAGCACTTCTGCTAGAAAAGGAACTTACCGAAGAATTTCAAAGATTAGATAAAGGCAAAGAATTAGCAAAAGAAGAACAATGGGTAGGGTCAAATTCCATATCCTCCATCTACATAGCCAGCGGGTGGATACCCATCCTCATAATTATACTCATGAGAAAATCGAATATCTTCTATACTAATAATTTTTCTTTTTTTCCATCCAACTATCATCATTCAACAAAAGCATATTAAAATTAACATCATATAAAAAATAGATTAAACATCTATATAACCTACTCCTAACATCAAAAAAAATAATTAGTGGATTTTGGAATATATATATAATCGGGTATTTAGGTCAGATATCGAATATTAGTAGTCTCTCTATACTCTCTTCCATTCAGGTCGGATATCATATCCTCGATCGGGTTAGGAGGTAATTATCATCCCTGTCTAACAATACTTATTTTCCAACTTTACTCATTGGAAGAAACTTCATTCTCCACTGATGTCTCCACCTCTCCTTTTCCCCTACTAACTCCCTTTTTTCGTTCTTAGTAGACAGCTCCTCTTTTCACTTCCTTTGTCCTCCACTCATCCTGAGTGAATATCTATCTTTCCTTCATTTCGAAGCTAAGCTCTCCTCCTCTATAAATAGCATTCCTCTCGTAGCTTAGAAATCATACAAGATCGTGAGAAGAACCAGAGCGAGCATTAGTGATGAGCATGTAAGTGTGCTTTTTTTGTAAATATGCTTATGTAATTTCTTTTCTGTAATTTCCAATGTAAGCTTATATGTATCTACCATGCCCCCGGGCTTGACACAAATGGTAAGAGCATGATATTATATCTGGATTGGGCAGGGGTCGAATATGAGGAATTTCATCACACGTAGACACCCTCCCATGCACTCGCTACATGTGCTCCTGATGAACTTCCCTCCATATGATATGGGGTCATTGTAAGAGGCCGTTAATGTGACATCCCCACATTTTTTTGTACTTATATATTAATATTCCGTATTGTCTAATTTCCTGTCTAAATAAGATTTATAATGATCTACATTTTCTATATATATTAATAATCGCTTTCTTTATGAAGAACTAAATCTTTCTACTAGATCATAGAAGACTCTGCCTTGTTTTTCTTTTCGAAATATTTTATCTCGTAAAACTTTTTTAGTCCTTGTCTAAGTAACCTTGAGGTGAACAATAACTATATAGGGAATAAGAAAAATATTGACTGGATAAGTCCTGTGTAGAATAAGTGAGGCAATCAACCTAAAAATCCTGGATAGCTGGGGCAACGAGTGAGATCCTTTACAGATGAGGCTTACAGGTTGTAATCTGATTAAATCTTAGGTTCGAAGAACAAGGTATCCTCTCTCTTGACTTAGTCTCTCAAAATCAACACCCAAAAAACACCCCAAAACACCTCCAAATCAACTCAAACCAACTTCTAAAACACCTAGACTTATCCTGAGTCAACATTTAACCACAAACAAAGATTGATTTTGGTAAAAACACTTTAAAACTCCTACTTACATACACACGAACTTACTTGACTAATCTTAGAAGTAGACGTTTTTTTTTCTGGTTTATCTGCTTAATAAATTTGAAACATAGCTTATGGATATTCACAGACCCAGAACTGAATATTTTATTTAGAGGTAAATTTTCTTAGAGAGAGAAAGAAGCCAAGTAATTACTGGAATGCAATGGCAGAAACAAAGAAGAGCACCAACCCAGTTATTTCTTTTTCATGACTTAAAAACTCATCAACTTTCCCAGCATTACATGACCCTTTCTTTTTCTATAACCCTAACAATCCTCCCATATTCCATGACAAAGGTTTACAAATATAAGGCACAAAACATGGAGAAATAGGAAACCATGATGAAATTCTATCACCTCCTACTCTCCCAAACACTTCAACATTGCTTAATGAAAGAGTGCATGTCGCATCAGACGCTAATCTTCTTGGTACACCAATGCAATTTGCCATCCTAACACCTTGTTTGGCTTGTGAACCAAAAGAACCCAAACACTGAAAAAAGAGACCACAGAGCAATTTGATGATATGAACACAAAACATGTTAACACAGAAGCACCTCTTGAGTCTGTTAAAGAGTGCATCTATTTACCATTTTAGTTCTTACATTATTATGATTTGTTGTAGGGACCAAGCCTTCTGATTCCAGACTAACAAAATAGATTTAGTCTCACTTGTTTTTTCTTAAACTTGTTCATTACTACTTTATTCCCAACCATCCAAAGTTTGTATTGCCTCCAAAAGTTCAAAGTGGCCTTTCATGTTTCTACTCACAAACTCAAAAGTGCTATACTGTTTTAAAAGATTACAGCCATTCCGTATCAAACATGGAATACCATGTCAACTGACAAAATTCAAAAAGTATTCGATCATTTCATGCATGTCACAGTGGTTCCTCTACCTTTTATAAAAAGATATATTAGGAGACTTCATTTGACAATCGTGCAATATTCCACAACATATATCAATGAGTAACTACTACTCAAACAAGGAAAAATTACTGCATGTTCATAAAGGAAGAATGTCTCTCTTGTAGTAGAGTCACATGATGCAAGAATAACAATTATCTAACATAATAAGCGACAAATTTGTGAGCTTTTAGCCCAATTGATATGCAAAATCAAGATCATGATCCTGCGAATTGTTGAAGATATTGTTATTATCTTCATGCATATTGACATGCAAAACAAGATCATGATTGTTCAAATTCTTATATTCATGCTTGTTGGCATAAATGTTAGCTTTAGAGTTTGACAAAGGAGCAGCCATACAGTGAAAAATGGTAACATGAACCATAACTTGCAGGGGAAAAACTAATTTACGTCATTGAAGTCCCTAATCAGAAGCCATTGTGTGCTTTAAGCTGGCATAGAGTCCACTCAGATCCGGATACCTGTCCTTATAGACGATGACGTACTTCTCTATGAATTTGTCCTCGGAACTCATCATGTATGTTGTCACTTTGTAATCCCTTTCACAGTGCCCTCTAGACTTCAAGGTTGCTAAGATCCGATGTCTAGGAATCAACCTTCTCTCCAAGCTCAGGGTCAATAGTACTGGATGTGTAGCGATGTAAGAAGAAGCACATCCAACTTCATTTATCAAGAACTCCATTTTTCTCTGCAAATTCTTCAAAGACCTTCCTGCCATAGCAGGATACTTTTGGAATGCTGCAACAACATCACCCTGAGACCACCCGAAGCTCCGGAACAACTCCATTAGCATCTTGAATTTATTTGGGTGGACCATGAAAAGAGCACACAGAGTGCAATGGAACATCCCCGATGTCCGTGGCACTCCCAAGTCCTCCACGCGACTGATCAACGACTTCAAGGTATCAATTTTCTGCGATATGAACATTGGGTGAAAGCGCAAGATAAAGTTGAGCTTTTGTCCATCCACGCCGCATTCCCGAAGCAACTCAAGGTTGGGCTGGATTCTCTTCTTGATGCTGTACCCAAGAACCCAATTGTTACTCTTGAACAACTTCATCAGCGCATCCTTGGACCCGAGAAGGTCTTGCCAAAATTTGATCCTAGGCACACTGCGTTCGTGTTTGATTCGGGTGGTGAAGGGATTTGATCGGGCGAGGTGGACGTTGTCGGATGGGGAGAAACCCAGATCTTCAAAAGCTCGGAACTTTGGGGCAAGTGTCTTCTCTACGTCCAAAAGAAGACATTTGGGGGAGCAATGTACGAGCTTTTTTACTGATGCGTCATCGAAACCGTAACTTTTGAGGAAAGCAAGTACTGAGTCGGGCTGCTGCCGAGATTGGATGCCCTTGAGATGTTTCGAGGCCTCGGTGGCCTTCTTCTGGTCGAAACCACATGAGTCGACGAGGTACTGGGCCATGAACATGTGCTTCTCAGTGCTGAATGCGGCGGCGGAGGCCGAGTAAGGTAAGACGGAAAAGAGGAGGGCAGCATGGTGGGGGCGAGGAGAACGAGTGGAAGGAACGGTTTTGCAGGAGAGGGAGAAACAAAGTAGCCTCTTCATCGATCTCTCCTCCTCTATTTTGGAAATTCGATTTGAACTTCTTCCGAAACCCTAGAGGCTGGAGATCACATTTTATATTTTGTCATGTGTATCCTCAGAATTTGACAAATTTATATTTTACACTCTAATTGACTTCGCCCGATAAAGAAAATTAATGAAAAATTACATTTCACCTCTCAAAGTTTACATATATTTGCAAAAATACCTATAGATATTTTACTGTCAAAATGCCCATAATTATTTGAAAATACTTCCGCCTCAATAACTTTCTTTTAAAATTTAAAAAAAAAATAATCAGACTTAATAACGTCGAGCCGCGATGACCAACTTATCTTTTAAAAATTTAAAGATGGTATTAGAGGTGGGCTAGGTGATCTAAAGTTGGTCGAGCCCGTCATACAAGAGTTCCAATTTCATTTTGTACTGGTACATTATCAACTCACCATTTCTTATATTTCACGAAATTTTAAATTTTTATTGAATAAATCTATTTTCATTATTTATGAAATTGTTAAATTATTTATCAGTAATAATATCGAATTCCTAGACTATGGAAATTTGAGGATCATGGCGGAAAGTTTGGCCGCTAATGCGGTGTTAGAGAGAGTATTGCCGACAATGAGGTACAAACAATCGGTCCACGAATGCAGCACTAAACTGTGCTCGAGCGTCTCGTGCAGGACCTCAATCCACAACTATCTGCATTCATCGTCAACGTAACTCATATGGGTACGTCGACGTCAATGGCAAAGCCAGCCTGGGTAATCTACCCGAGCTGATCTCAGGATGTGGGCCACAAGCGTTGACGCCAACTCGTCAACATTGTCGCTCCGGGCTAGCTGCCGACGTCAACGTCGTCCTCCTGGTTAGCCACTTACGCCAATATCATCGCCTCGGATTGGCCACCCATTTTCCTCATTTTTTCCCTTTCTTCCACAGTAATTTTCTTTTTCCCCGTCGTTTGCTACCCGGGCGACAGCTGGGTAGACATGAATGTGTCTCCGCCACTGGTCAGCATGGAGGGCACGCCAATCCTGTCATGGTAGCCATAGATGATGGCGCGAATGCCAACCAATATGCCTCAAGGGGCGAGGGCCTGACCACAAAAGGAGTGGTCGTAGCCACGGGTGGAGGCTTACGCGTGAGACCTTGGGAGCGAAACTATACCTGGAAGAGAATAAAAAGAAAACAAATCGGAGAATAGGTTTTCTCAAGAATTCCCTAACTCATTTTAAATTGACTAAATCAGTTTAACCCAACTAAATTTGATTTGGCTATAATTTGATTAAATCAAATCCAAATTAATCTCGATTCAAACCAACATACTCCTTATCTTTGTGCCTACCTATTGATTTTGTTTGATCTCAATCCAATTTTAATTCAGTACCTTCACTTCGTATCTAATTTATACTTAACAAAATTTATATAGGTAATAAGAATAAAGGTGGTATAGCCCAGGATAACTCATATGTGAATACTTGCATCTGTCCTAGTTATAAGTATGGTTCATTCGCTTCATTATTGTAAAACTTAGTTTACTTCGAAGTGTTGATGGAAGGGAAAGAATTAATGGTGAAAAAATATTTAGTGGAAAAAAAGAGAAAGAAAGATCCGATTGTCACAATTGTCAACCAAATCATAAGCTCACGTCCATTATTTATAGTAAATGAAGCAAAAAGGTAATTTCGTTTAGCTCGGCTGTCCTTCATCGCGAGTCCTATAATAAGACGAAGGAAGAAAAATCATGGTATTAAACGACCTCTTAGATGGGAAGACATTTAATTTAATCTCTAGCGAAATGAACCCTATAAAAATTGACCCTTGTCCAATGAAATAATTCTTTCATCGGAATACCAACTTAACAACACCTATGGGGCGCACGATTTCTAGCCAAGATGCCAGCTCACGGCTGCCATGAGCATTGTTGGCTATCTACAACCTCTTAATCTGGCAAAGCTCACAGTCATGTGATCACAATTCGCAAGCCATAAGCTCTTGACTATCAAGATTCATAGTCAGGCCTTGAGCCAGTTGGATTGTAATTGTTCTAGAGTTTGCAATTGTTAACTGTTATGAAATTCACAATCTGCAATCAAAGTTCACATTCATTCAACAATTTTGTTTTTTTTTCCCGAGAGATGGAAACATTGTTCCTCCTATTTTTAGGTGAACAAAAAATTGCCCCAAAGTAATCCTCAAATGGATTTAGAATTCATTTGCAAATTATTTTTAGGATAGATATAAAGGACAAAATAAGTTGATAGAAAATTTTCTAGTATATATTGTTGATTATTATCTTTAATTAGTGGACTTAATTGTAAGTTGTACATATGAGTACAATTTGAACCCATTAAAGTGATCTAATTTAGGTTTATTGGGTTTCGGTTGTTGGATGTAGATATTGTATGTGTATAACTTATAGTCTTACATCTATTATTATCTATATGTTGATAATAGATGTTCAGTATATATGTGGACTTATAGTCTCGCATCAATTATTATTTATGGGTTGATAATAGATGTCCACTATATATAGAATTGGTCTCCAAGGGTTTAGGGGGAAATTTTTGACAGAACTTTTGGTCCTCCATTGACCTAAAACTTTTCGGCGTCATCACCCCTAGGGATATAAACGAGCCGAACCGAGCCGAACAATATTAGGCTCGAGCTTGGCTCATTTAAGTTATATTCGGGCTCGAGCTCGGCTCGAGCTCGAATCGAGCTTTTATCACAAGGCTCGAGCTCGGCTAGTTTTAGAATTATCAAGCTTGCGAACAGTTCGAGCTCGGCTCATTATTAGCTCGATTATCAAAGTTAACGCGCCTAACTCGTTAAGCAAGCTAGGGCTCATTTTCGGGCTCATTTAGAGCTCGTTTTTTTGCTCGTTTTAGACCTCATTTTTTGGCTCATTTTAAAGCTCATTTTAAGGCTCGTTTTAGAGCTTATTTTTTTTTCTCGTTTTAGAGTTCGTTTTTTTGGCTCAGTTTAAGACTCGTCTTTTTGGCTCGCGAGCCTATAAACGAATATGTTCGCGAGCTCACGAGCCAAATATCCTTAAGCTCGAGCTCGGCTCGATAAAACTGTCGAGCTCGAAATCAAGCTCGAGCTCGGCTCGATAAGATAAACGAACGAACTCGAACGAGCTTTTTACTGAATCGAGCTCCGAATAGCTCGCAAACTGTTTAATTCACTTACATCCCTAATCACCCCTAAGCCTGTTGGAAGACCTACCTTTTCTTTCTGCTGCATCTTCTTCCACAGGATTATTTTTGGATGACGCCAAAGACAAGGATGACTATTCAATCTAGTTCCTTGTCGTATTTGTTTATGTATATATATTTTTTCTTATGTCATTTTCGATGAAACAAAGATCCATGCTCACATATTCTTATTTTTCCTATTCGAATTCTTATTTTGATTATCTAAAATTCACACGACCTATGTTTTACAAGAACTAACAATTGGTATCAGAGTCACGATTTTGTTTCATTGATTTCATGGTTTAAAGTTTAATTTTTTATCTATCTTTTGGCTTTTATGCTAGATTAAGTTTTACTAGTATAAATAGTATTTGTTGGTTTGGTCGGTCAATTGATTACCAATTAATTATCAAGCCTGAAATATAGAATAGAATTAATAAGAATCGATTTAGAATTTTTCCTTAATTAATTTTCAGTCTAAACTCGCAACGGAATCAATTGATAATTGATTAAGTTTATTTTTAATCGATTATAATTTTTCCTTAATGATTGAATGTTATTTTTAATAGAGTTTTAGTTTTAATTGATGGGATGATTTCGTAAAATAATATTACTGTTACATAAAAAATAAATAAATACAAAATGTTTCACTGTAATGAAACAGTGTTTCATTAAAAAAACTAAACAGTGTTTACGTTTTTTTTTAAAAAAAAGATATTACTGTTTAAAAAAACATAAATTTTTTTTAATGTTCACGTTGAAAGAGTATTAAAAGTTTTTTTTATTTAAAAGTGTTCAGGGAGGAATAATTAAGAGGTTAAATGGTATTAATTAATACTATTTTAATTAAAGAATTTAAAGGAAGATTTAGCTTCTTAATAAAAGATTTTTTATATAATTGCATATAGTAGACTTTTAGATCAATTGAGATAATCAATTAAATTTTACCAATCGATTATTATAAAGTATCAATCAATTAATAAATCTAATTTTATATTGTTAAGGTCGATTAAGTAATTTTTGTTCGAATAAAGTTCTTAGGATTTTCTTGAGTTTATCCATATAACGTGTTATTAAGTTGAACTAATGTGTCAACCCAAAGGAAGACACCTTTGGTAGATTTAGTGTATTTTGTGATGGTAGATGTATATTTATGCTAAAAGTAATCGGCTCATAGGAATGTTATTTTTATGTCAGATATATACATAAGGTAGCTTACAACTATAAAATAAAATATTATTTTGTTCAGATCATGCACAAAATATGTCAGACCAAAGGAAGACATATTATGTTACCGATTAAGATGGTTGTGAGCTATGAACCAAAATATAACTCATATAAAATATCATATTATGTGCACAATGAGTCGGCCCAAAGGAAGGCTTAAAGTGTGAGTTATATTAGAGAGTATCGCTAACAAATAATGTGTCAGCCCAAAGAAAGACATATTATATTGTATTTGGTATCTCATAAAGAGCTCATTTATATGCATTTAAAATTTTATTTTATTTACATAATTTTATATTACTTATATGTTCTTGGCTTTAGTTAAATTGTGAACTTAAATAAATTTCTCTTTTTAAATTTCAATGCAATCTGTAATTGCCCGCATTAATAATATCCCAACATTAATTGGTTCAAATTTTGCTGAATTGAAAGAGTACGTGATTGTAGTCTTAGGCTACATAGACTTAGACTATGCATTAAGGAATGATCGTCCTGCACCTCTGACCAGTGCCAACACTATAGAGCAGAGGGCTGAATTTCAGCTGTGGGAGAAATCAAATCACATGTGGCCGAGTATCTAAAACTTTCCATACTGGCATCAATAAAGGGTGCAATAACATAGGGAGGAGATGCTAGGAGTTTCCTGGACCAATTAGCAGACCGATTCACCTCGAATGAAAAGGTCAAGACTACCACACTACTTACAAAGTTGGTAACCTTGCGGTATAATGGTAAAGGCAAATAAGGGAGTACATTATGGATATGTCCAATATAGGGACAAGTCTGAAAACGCTAAAACTCAATATGTCTGAGGTTATGTTAGTGCATTTCGTCTTGATGCCTCTGCCTACACAGTTCACTCCTTTTAAGATATCGTATAATACTCAAAAGGAAAAGTGGACATTAAATGAGCTCATAGCTCAATGCGTGCAAGAGGAACGGAGACTAAAGATTGAGATATCTGAGAGTGATCACTTAGTATCTGGTTCTCAAAGTGCAAGCAAGAAACGAAAGATGATCAATAACAAAGGAAAAGGAAAACAAACAGTAGATTCTGGGAGTTTTCTCAACTTTGTTAGTTCAGAAGTCAATTTAGCTATTGTACCCATTGACACTTGGTGGATAAAAATCAGTGTCACTCCTCACATAAGTGTCACTATGCAGGATTGTCTCAGGAGCTGACTTTCACTTGATGGTGAAAGATACATCTATACAGAAAATGAAAAGAAGGCTAAAGTCAAGTCGATTGGTATTTTTAGGCTTTGTTTAGTAACCAATGTTTTTCTGAATTTAGAAAATACATTTATTGTACTGTCTTTTCGACGGAATTTATTTTCAATTTCTTATTAGGACAAATTAGGTTATTTTTGTTCATTTAGAAATAAATTTTTTAATATTTTCTTTAATTCAGTGTTGATTGGCAATGATTCCTTAGTTGATAAGCTTTATAAATTGAATACCTTTACTCCTACAGTTGACAACATAATAATGCATAGCATAGGTATGAAACACAAATTGATCGACGAGAATTCTTCCATGTTATGGCATAGACGTTTAAGACATATATCTAAACAACGCCTAGAAAGGTTAATGTCACATGGAATTCTCGATTCCCTTAACATGTCAGACTTTGATATCTGCATAGAGTGTGTTAAGGGGAAGACTACTAACAAAAGGAACAAGGGGCTAGCCGTTGTAGTATCATTTTAGAGCTAATACATATGGGCATTTGTGGATCATTCCCTAAGGCATCTTGGAATGCATATATATATTTTATTAGCTTCATAGACGACTATTTCAAATTTGGCTATATGTACCTTATTCATGAGAAATCATATTCTTTAGACATGTTCAAAATTTTCAAAGCCGAAGTTGAACTTCAACTAGGTAAGAAATTAAAGTCATCCGATCCGACCGTGGAGGTAAATATTACGGTCGATATGATGGATTAAGTGAACAACGTCCAAGACCTTTTGCGAACTACCTTGCTGAGTGTGAGATTGTGTCTCAATATACTATGCCTAGTACACCCAGGCAGAATGGTGTAGCTGAGCATCGCAATTGAACCCTAAAAGACATGGTAAGAAGTATGATGACTTTCACTTCTCTACCAGAGTCTTTGTGGGGTGAAACACTCAAGATTACAGTTTACCTACTCAATAGAGTACCTAATAAGGCAGTAACTAAAACCCTATTCGATATGTGGACAGGTAAAATGCCTAGGATTAGGCATTTATACGTTTGGGATTGTCCAGCTGAAGCTAGGCCTTACAGTCCTAATGAAAGAAAACTAGATTCAAGAACAATTAGCTGTAATTTTATTAGTTATTCTGAGAAGTCAAGAGAGTATGAATTTTATTATCCCTCTAATAGATCCTTCTTCGAAATGGGGAATGCCAAGTTCACTGAGGACAGTGGGAATGATAAGGTAAGGAAAATATCTTTTAAGGAATTCATTGACAATCCTCCTGTGGTCACTACTAGTGCGATCAATAGTGGCGTGGTTACCATACCTCACATCGAGTGAGCATAGTGAACCAAGATATTTCCATGATATCTCCAATGCAATTGGAGGAGCCTGCCATTGAAATTCAAGTATTATCTCATATTGAAGCCCGTTGGTTGTAAATGGATATTTAAAACCAAGCGGGATTGAAGGGGCAATGTCGAAAAGTATAAGGCTCATCTTTGTTAATACAGTTTGACCTGGCTGTTGTTTTGATGTTGACACTGATTTAAGTTTGTATCAGATATTAATTAAACTCAGACTGATTAATGATCAAGGTTGATCATGTGGAGAGGAAAAGTCCAAGTACGGATACTTGGCACGCGAAGTCGGAGAGGGCTCGGTAGCTCGTTCTCCGGACTAGGTCAGAGAGGGCTCGGTAGCTCGTTCTCTGGACCGGACGAAGTCGGAGAGGGCTCGGCAGCTCGTTCTCCGGACTAGGTCAGAGAGGGCTCGGTAGCTCGTTCTCTGGACCGGACGAAGTTGGAGAGGGCTCGACAGCTCGTTCTCAAGACTAGGTCAGAGAGGGCTCGGTAGCTCGTTCTCTGACCCGGACGTGGAAGTCGGAGAGGGCTCGGTAGCTTGTTCTCCAGACTAGGTCAGAGAGGGCTCGGTAGCTCGTTCTCTGGACCAGGAAGACGTTAGGGTTTAGGGCTGGGAAGCTCTAAAACCAACAGAGGCATTGGATCGGTCTGTTGACCGATCCAGTGATACTTTGGCTGTCTGGATCGGTCTGTCGACCGATCCAGTGATACCTTAGTTATCTGATCGGTCTCGTGACCGATCAGTAACCACACAGTAGCTCTCTGTGGGTTATCTGATCGGTCTGGTGACCGATCAGTAAGAAGCGATGTGATTCAGAACAATAGGGGGATCGGTCTGTGGACCGATCCACCTATAGGCTGATCGGTCCACAGACCGATCAGCATCATCCCAGACCGATCAGGATGTGTCCTGATCGGTCCAGAGGGCTATGGATCGGTCTGTTGACCGATCCACAACGATGTCCTTTGTCTTCTGCTGTTTCTCTGTGATTTCTGATTCATCTGATCTAACCATCTGCTGTAAGCTTTTTTAGTTACAGGTTGCAGGTGTCGTGCCAATGCTTAAATTCAAATTAAGCTCCATCAGAAGAATAAGACCAAGTGCTCTTTCTGCTGTGTTTCGCTACAAATGGTGCAATTGGAGCGTCAACGTTCACTGGCTGAGATCAGTTGGCAACAGCTTGACTCTTGCTTATTGGTTCGAGCTCAGAGACACCAGTGAAGACCATGGATGGTATTGGTGTGTGTTCAGAGAACCAGATGAGGAGGAAGAGTGATTGGCAACGACTGAGTTGGTCGCAGTGATTCGATACAGGTGACAGTGATTCGGCTCTAGCTGAAGACTGTGAGAAAGAAGAGGAATAAGAAGAAGGAAGAAGAGAGGTTTGAGAGAGGATTTTCAAAAACTGTCTATCGATCAAGCAAGAGTGCTGTGTTTTTGAGCTCTTGGTTGAGGAACTTCTTCTGTCTTTGCGCTTTGCTTTCATCGTGGCTGTAAGTTTATTGTTCATTCCTTTTAGCCACTAAACTCTGTAAGTCTTGTGCTTCATTTCAAATCTTTTCTGAGACTTTGTGGAGAGGTTACTCCACCGAGAAGGAGAAATATTTAGCCGGAATCTGTCCGGGGTGTGATCTACCGAAAGATCAAGGGATCGTCTACCTTACGGATATGCCGATGAGTAGGGGCAAGTTATCCCCGAACCTCGTACATCCTTGTTGTGTTAGTGGTGGGTTGTTTCTTTTCCTTGCATCAGTTTTCCTTTTGCTTATTTCCGCTGTGCTAACAAACTTTTTTGAGGAGATTAATTGAGTTTTTAGAGGAGGCTATTCACACCCCCCCTCTCTAGCCATCCAAAGGTCCTAACAAGTGGTATCAGAGCAAGGCGCTCTTCATCCGGATTAACACCCTAAAGAGCAAGAAGATGGCTATGAAGGAAGGTTTTAGCACCAATCGTCCACCCTACTTCGACGGAGCGGACTTCCAATATTGAAAGAGCCGTATGGAGTATTATCTCAAGACCGACATCTCCATGTGGTTCTCGGTCAAGGAAGGGTTCACACCTCCGAAGGACGAAGAAGGTAAGGAACTAGAGTCGTCAAGGTGGTCCGCCGAGCAAACTCGCAAAGGACAAGCCTATGCCAAGGCGGTGGTCACTCTACAATGTGGGATAGCCAAAGATCAACTTGTCAAGGTAGGTCCATTTGTGAGCGCAAAAGATTTGTGGAACAAGCTCATCGAGCTCCAAGAAGGAACCCGAGACTCTCGGATCACCAAGAGAGACTTGTTCCTAAACCAACTACAAAATCTCATCATGAAGGAGAACGAAACGGTAAGTGAACTACACGGAAGGTTCAAAGAGATCATCAATGGTCTTTATTCCGTAGATGAACGCATAGAGAATCGCGATCTTGTAAGGTACGCTCTCAAAGCCTTTCCGAGGAATGCCTTGTGGTCATCTATGGTAGATGCCTACAAGGTCTCCAAGGATCTTTCAATTGTTAAATTAGATGAATTCTTTTGTGAAATGGAACTTCATGAACTTGCTAACAAGGGTCAAAAAGAGAAAGGTATTGCCTTAGTTGCAGGAGAAAAGAGCAAGGATGGAAGAAGGAAGAAAGAAAAGAAGAAGGAGAAAGAGATTCCTACATCCTCATCCTCCTCCGAGTCCGATGATGAAGGTGGATCATCATCAAGCGAGATGGCCAACTTCGTAAGGAGAATCATGAGAAGGAGCCGGAGATACAAAGGGAAAGGTAAGTCTATTGATCAAAATGTTGATAAGACTAATGTTACGTGTTATGAGTGTAGCAAGAAAGGACACTATCGGAGCGAGTGTCCAAAACTCAAGAAGAAGGAGGAAAGGGCCAAGAAGAAGAAAGCTCTCAAATCTACTTGGGATGAATCCTCCTCAAGCTCATCGGAGGAAGAGAAGAAGGAGAAGAACACTCGTCAATTAGCGCTCATGACAAGGGAGGAATCGGATTCCGGAAGTGATACATCAGCCGCGGCTTCATCATCTTCGGATGATGAAGAGGTAACTTCTCCTCACTTAGAAAAATTCTATAAAACTATTGCACATTTATCTACTTTGCTTAAGAAATCAAAAACTGAAATCAAATCATTAAAAGATGAAGTAGAACACTTGAAGACTCTTAGGGAAGATGAGGTTGATGACCTACATCAAGAGCTTCTTGAGGATGAAAACAAAGCCTTAAAGAGTGAAGTTGAGAAACTCAAGAAAATGCTTGAGAAATTCTCAACTAACTCTAAGACCTTAGATATGATTCTAAATGCCCAAAGGGCGGTCTACAACAAGGCTGGGTTAGGATATCAACCTAAGGAGTCTAGTTTCATTTCCCTAGTGTCTAGAACCCAATTTCATAGATCACATGCTTCTAGGGTTCATGAGACTAGGAAGGGTGTGACCAAGGCATGGGTTCCTAGGTCTTTCATTGTAGATGCATTAGGTCCCAAGATTTGGGTACCTAAAACATCTATCTTTCGTGTCTTGTAGGCATTTGTCAAGGGGGAGCATCTATCAACTTGGTTTGTTGATAGTGGATGCTCCAAGCACATGACCGGGGACAAGTCACTCTTTACTACCCTTCAAAACAAAAATAGAGGTAATGTGTCCTTTGGTAATAATGGTAGCCTTAAGGCTATAGGAGTTGGAGATATTCATATATCCGAATGTCTCCAAATCAAAAATGTCCTTCTAGTCAAGGGGATGACCTTTAATCTCCTAAGTGTCAGCCAATTGTGTGATACGGGTTACACAATTGAGTTTCATTCAAGTCAATGTCTGGTCAAACACATTAATACACTTGACACGGTACTAGTAGGCACAAGGGTAGATAACATTTATCAAGTATTTTTTAAAAGTGCTACTAATGTCTCTGCTAAGTGTTTCATTTCAAAAGAAGAAGAATCATGGCTGTGGCATAGGAGGTTGGCCCATGTAAACATGAAGAATATTCGAAAGCTGGCCAACAAAGGATTAGTGCGAGACTTACCAAGCATCAAGTACCAAAAGACAAGATTATGTGATGCATGTCAAAAGGGTAAGCAAACAAAAGCGTCTCATAAAGGTAAAAGCACTGTAAGTACATCTACTGCTTTAGATTTATTGCATATGGATTTGTTTGATTGCAGTAATGTTATTTCATTGAATGGAAGTAGATACTGCTTAGTGATCATTGATGATTTTACTAGATATACATGGACTTTCTTTTTGAAAAATAAGGATCAAACCATAGATGTTTTTGTTTCTTTTTGTAGAAGAACTGAAAATGAAAAATCAATAACAATTAAAACAATTAGAAGTGATCATGGTGGAGAATTTCAAAACCATAGATTTTTAGAATTTTGTCAAGAAAAATGATATAGGCATGAGTTCTCTACTCCAAGGACCCCACAACAAAATGGGGTTATGGAGAGAAAGAACCGAGTCTTGCAAGAGGCTGCACGAAGCATGCTCAATGAGTACTCACTACCGAGCTACTTATGGGCTGAAGCTATAAATACCGCTTGCTATGTGCAAAACCGAGTCTTGATACATAGGTTTTTAGGAAAGACTCCCCATGAACTTTGGTTTGGGAGACCCCCTACAATTAAACATCTTAGGGTGTTTGGTTGTAAGGTGTTTATCTTGAACACCAAGGATCATCTTGGAAAGTTCACGGCTTAGGCTGACGAAGGGATACTAGTCGGGTACTCTCTTATCAGCAAAGCCTATCGAGTCTACAACAATAGGACTAAATTGATTGAAGAGTCCTCGGATGTAGCATCTGAAGAAATTCCTAAATCAAATGATCAATCAAGGGATGTAGGAGAAATTCAATTTGAACTTAGAAATCTAAGTTTAAATGATCAAAACATAGAAAGAGTCGAAATTGACTCCGATGATGATGAGCAAAGGCAAGAGAGGGCTCAGTCTGATCCTTTGCCTGATACTGAGCCCTTGCCTGTGTCTAGTGAGACCACTCTTGAGGCACCGCCAACACCAAGGCAATCTAGGATAGCCTCTAGTCATCCCCAAGACCAGATTATGGGAGATATTCAACAAGGGGTTAGGACTAGATCATTCTTTAGAAATGAGTCTAATGAGGTCGCCTTGATCTCAGAAATCGAACCAAAATTAGTTGATGAGGCATTGCACGATCCTGATTGGATCATAGCTATGCAAGATGAGTTAGGTCAATTTGAAAGGAGTCAAGTGTGGGACTTAGTTCCTAGACCTAAGAAGACCACCATTATTGGAACCAAATGGGTCTTCAAAAATAAGTTAAACCAAAAGGGAGAAGTCGTAAGAAACAAGGCAAGACTTGTAGCCAAGGGCTATAGTCAAGTCGAAGGCCTCGATTATGATGAGACTTATGCTCCCGTGGCTCGATTAGAGTCCATTCATTTAATGCTAGCTTTTGCTGCACATAGAGGCTTCAAGCTCTATCAAATGGATGTTAAATCGGCCTTCTTAAATGGTTTCATTAAAGAAGAGGTCTATGTTGAACAACCACCGGGGTTTGTGAATACCGAAGCTCCAAACCACGTGTACAAGCTCAAGAAAGCTCTTTATGGGCTTAAACAAGCACCTTGAGCTTGGTACGAAAGGTTATCAACTTACTTACTAGAAAAGAGTTTTGTAAGAGGTCAAATAGATCCAACCCTATTTCTGCGTAGGGATGGTGAAAACATATTTATAGCCCAGGTGTATGTCGATGACATAATTTGTGGCTCAAATAACAAGGGCTATTTGAATGAATTTATCACTCACATGGAAAATGAGTTTGAAATGAGTCTGGTGGGAGAATTGACATTCTTCCTTGGACTTGAAATCAAACAAACTCGAGATGACATTTATGTCCATCAGACAAAATACACTCAAGAGATGCTCAAGAAATTCAAAATGAGTGACTCTAAGGAAGTATCCACTCCAATGGCGACGAACACTCGCCTTGACAATGATGAGAATGGAAAACCAGTTGATCTAACGCAATATAGAAGCATGATCGGTAGTCTTCTATATCTCACAGCTAGTCGACCGAACATACTTTTTGCTGTGGGCATGTGCTCTAGATATCAAGTATGTGCCAAGGAATCTCATTTAATTGCAGTTAAGAGAATTCTGAGATACCTTAAGGGCACAATTAGAGTAGGTCTCTGGTACCCTCGTACTGAGTCTTTTGATTTGATAGGTTATACCGACTCCGATTATGCTGGGTGCAAATTGGATCAAAAAAGCACTAGTGGGGGTTGCCAATTTTTAGGTTCATCATGGGTTAGTTGGTCAAGTCGGAAGCAACATTGCGTTGCTCTCTCCACAACCGAGGCTGAATACATTGCCATGGGAGAGAGTGTATCACAATTGTTGTGGATGATCCACACCCTAGAAGATTATGGGTTTTCATATAAGGGAGTGCAAGTGTTGTGTGATAACATCAGCACAATAAACCTAACAAAAAATCCAGTCCATCATTCAAGGACTAAACATATTGAAGTGCGTCATCACTTTATTAGAGATCACGTAGCTAGGGGAGACATTGCACTCACATATGTTGAGTCAAAGTCAAACCTAGCCGATATTTTCACCAAACCTCTTCCGGAAAATGAATTTAGTCATTTGAGGAGAGAATTGGGAATGTGTTTGGCTCAATAGGTCATTAGGACCACGTCATGATCAATAAGGACAATTAAAACGATAAGAAAAAAAAGGAAAATTAATTTGGGCAACTTGGGAACATCTCACACAAACTATAAGGTTTAACAAATTATTTTTGTTTGCTAGAAATGGGGTGAGATGCTAGGATCAGCCGAATTATTCAAAATGTATCATGCATCCCTTGAATAATTAGGTTGAAGAGACATAAATTGAGTATGGGGAAGACCATTACATAATTCATGTGTATTTGGTTCCTAGATCTTACTCATATATTCCAACCAAGGAAACTTGATTAGACCTTTACCTAGAAATTATGTAACTTTGGTTGATGGACTGTTTGATACCTTTGATCGATACCTTTCATGTTTTTGATTGAGACTAGGACAAGTTGTTGAAATAATGATAACAATTTGGATATATTTTGACAAACTTGAAACTGAACATAACAAGGTCGGAAATTTCAGTGTTTCAAGCCTTGAGTTGTCTGTTTTTCTAAATGTCTGAAACTTTCTGGCTATAAACAATTTTAGACCATAATCTTTAGGAAATAGTTATGCTTGTAGATTCTTCAGGTTCTAGGTACTTAATTTGGAAGGTTTACTAGAGAAACTTCTACGAATTATCAAACACCTCTAAGAATTTCAGTTACTAAAATTACTGGAGAAACTTCAGTATCAGACACTGATCGGTCTACAGCCCGATCAGGAGAAGGTGGATCGGTCTGTCAACCGATCCAAAAATCTCTCCAGACCCTTCTGTTTGTAATCTGATCGGTCCAGGGACCGATCAGGTTCGTTTTGTACTCCAGGAAGCCTACTGATCGGTCTACAGACTGATCAGGAGGTTCCCTGATCGGACTGGTGATCGATCAGGAAGTTTCTGATATCTCCTGATCGGACAGCCGTCCGATCACTTCAACATCTGGACCCTAGCCGATCTCTCTTAAATCTTCCCGATCCTTTCTCTTCTCCTTTCACGCTGAAGCCCTAGCTGACACTTTCCTACACCTCAACTCTTCTCTTCTCTTTGCACGCCGAAGCCCTAGCCAAAGCCCTAGCCAAAAGATACTTCAATGGCACCAAGGTAACTCCATACTTCCCTAGAACTACTCACCTTGGCATTTCAGTTTCATTTCTCACCATATCTGTGCATGTTGTTTTGGCTTTCGGTTGTTGGTGGCTCCGGTGCTCACTTATTTGCCCCATTGTATCACATTGTTAAACCTTAGGAAGAAATAAGTTGGTGAGGGAACTTCTTAGTCATCAACTGAGAAGTCTAAATCTAAGGCTCCCTCCCGACCTCAACCATCTGTTTCTGGAAGATTTCCAAATCATCACTTTGAGCAAGCCTTTAAACAAAGAACCTTTAAACTGCTTCCTTGTAGGTCTGTGGATCGAAAATTCATGGATGAATTCTGTCCATCTGTGTCAGAAATAATTGCCTATTACAAACTTGATTCTCTAGTCTACTTAGAACGGGACATCAATTACGACTTAGTATCTGAGTTTTATAATAATCTTCATCAAACTAATGATGTTAATTATAAAACTAAGGTTGCTAAGCAAACTATTGATTTCTCCTTTTTCAGCCTTCTTTGATTATCTAGCTTGCCGGAGGTGTTCATGAAATGTCTTTTCCATATATCCTGATTTACCAGACCCCTTACCTTCTCCCTTTGATATCTCATCTGACTCCATTTTTGAGTATTTCTTCGGACATCCTAGACCGGGTGGACTAGATGAGTTAGATGTTGATTTTCCTACCTTTGCAGCCCTAAGACTATCTGCCCCAGATTACATTCTCTTTAAGATTGTCACGAATTGTCTTCTGCCAATCACATCAAAACCCTTGTCAGAGATCCGACCATATCACTGCCTGATGCTTTATGGATTGCGTCGGCGTCTCGATTTTGACATCATGTCGAGTATTTACTCTTCTATCATCTCCTATAGTGAGCCTAACAGCTTTACAGTTTATATGCCTTATGGGCATATAATTACAGATTGGCTCGAGACCCTTCAGATTGATGTCTCCAAGGGTAGAATAGTCAAGATGGTCAGGCAGGACTGCAGACTTGGGAAACGGGCATTTTCCAAGTCTGGTATCATAGGACAGAATGGGGAGGTTCGGTGGAAGGATGGGAGAGCACTAGGTGAGTTACCACTGTTAGTTAGAGCCCTAGAGCCAATCATTTGATGATTGTATGGACTCATACATATCATATTCTTGTATATATATTAAGGCATTTGGTTTTGGTTATTATGCTTATTTGTATTAGTGCCAGATAAAAATAAGTATAGTAACGTCCTTGAGTAGAAGGTTCTTACCTATATCAATCGATTGGTTGAATCGATAGTGAGATGATATAGGGAACACTACTCTAAATCATTCCTAGTCGAGTATTAACATTCAGGGACAATGTTAATACAATAAGACTAGCATTTAGGTCAGCTCGATGACTTGATCTCACAAGTCATGGATATAGAGATATCAAGCTGACACATGGGTATGCATTAGAGAATGTATACTGAATGACCCGCCATGAGAAAGTATCATGGATCGTTATATGAGTGTCATATACTTTCTCATGTGGCTATTAATATGACTATTAGTCCTTTGACCTGAAGTCACCATGGATCCCTACATAAGGAGTTATGTACTTTGGTTTCGTCAAACGTCACCCGTAACAGGGTGGACTATAAAGGTGATTACTGGGTATGTAACAAATTATGCAGAGGGATGTGAGTGATGTAGATGGGATCTATCCCTCCCATATGACGGGAGCGACATCAATATTCTTGATAGAGTTAGACCACGAAGTGCATGGCCATGCCCAAATGAGTCAACATTAGATGTTGAACTCATTTGATCGAGTGAGTCTACTTGGAGTTCAAGATTTAGATTGATTAGAGGATGACACGGTCTATGCCTCACATTGATCAATCTAGATGTCTAGGATAGAAGGACAATGTCATATATTGTGAGGAGTCACAATTAGTAGTCACAAGGTGATGTTGGATCTCGACATTTCTTGTAACTTGGGTAGTAATGATGTATTGCTAGATACCGCTTATTACTTATGCTTCTAAATGAGTTTAGGGGGCATTGCCAACGTTACAAGAACCTATTGGGTCACACACAAAGAACATGTGGATGGAGATTAGGTTCATATGATGAACCAAGAGGATTAGATTCATTTGATGAATCAAATTGGATTAAGAGTAATCCAAATTAGGCTAATTGAGTTGGACTCAAGTTGATTCATGTATTCAATGAGTCTAATTTAGATTATGACTCATTAAATCGACTTAATTTAATGAATTAGATTCATTATATTAAGTTGGCTTGAATCAAATGGTTAGATTAGATCAACCATGGAAGAGATTTGGTCAAGTTTGACTTGACTTGAGAGGAAGAGGAAGAGTCAAGTTTGACTTGACTAATTGCAACATCATTAGTGAGATGGCAAGATGTGGACCAATGATGATGCTCCACATCATCATAATATGCCACATCATGGAGGTTACAAGCCTCCATTCTCATTAATGTGGCCGACCACATTAAATGAGTGGGAGTTACTCATGTGGCCGGCCACACAAGTGAATGAGATGGGAATAAATTTTATTCATTGCTCTCATTCATTTCATCTTCTTCCTCTAGTCATTCTCTTCTCCTTCTTCTCCTTCTTGGCCGTGAGTTTCAAGCAAGGGTGAAGTGGAATGTGTTGAGTCCAAAGAAAAGGGTGAAGTGAAGGTCACAAAGGAGGACACCTAGAGGAGTATGTGAGATTCCTTTCCTTTCTCTTCTTTCTCCCATTTCATATCCTACTCAAGAGCCCTAGAAAGTGCTAGCACACTTGGGTCTCTCTTCTCCATCCTTGAGTGCTAGAGAGCACTCCTTTTTCGTGTGGATATCATTAGAGGAGTGTCTACGTTGACACTCTCGAGATCCGGCGTACCGTTGGACGAGCGGGATTTGCGAGGGCACGCTTCGAAGGTAAAATCTCTCAACACATAGATCTAGGAGTAGATCTAAAAGTTTTCAAACTCGTACTCATAATTTTCGTTCGGTTTTCCTTGCACGGATCCGTTGGCCTTGGGCGATTCGGGGTTTCCGAGACGCGAAAAGCGGTTTTCGCGGCCCGAAGAACCCAACAGTGGTATCAGAACCACGTGCAAGGCTTGTACGAGTTTAATTTTTTGGTTTTATGAAAACTAAAGTTTCTGTAATTTTCTGTAAAATTATGATTTTTGGGTTTTTATGAGTATTTTTCTCGAGTAATCGAAGCACAAGTGTTTAGACGCTTGTAGGCTTCGACTACCGGGAAGATTTTTCCAAAACGGTGATGTTTCGACCCAAATCCGTTTGGGACAGCGAGCGAAGGCGCTGTAGGATCGCTTAGGAGCAACTCACGATGGTTAGATCGTGGGTAGGGGCACTCCCCCTAACCCCGCAAGGGGATTTGCTTCGCGATTGCGCCCGAAATCGCTAATCGGGACCGCCGGGAAAATTCTTCTCAAAGGTTTCGTCCCAAATTGTTTTGGGACAGCGGGCTAAGGTGCTGTAGGATCGCAAAGGAACCCTCGCGATGGTTAGATCGCGGGTAGGGGCGCTGCCCCTGGCCCCGCAAGGGGATCCGTTCCACGATTGCGCCTGAAACCGCTAAACGGGACCGCCGGGAAATTTTACTCGTAAAAATTGTAAAAATTAATTTTAAAATTATAAAAAAATTATGAAAATATATAATTTTGAATTATATATTAATTTTGTGATAGTCATGGCCCAAAAACCCAATATGATTGGATTGTGTTGTAATTCATAATACGGCCTGCGTGCCGTTATGTGTTTGCGCGTGTTGTATGTTTTTATTTTTCCGCGACCTGCGCGTCGTGCTTTTCTCATATATTCTGGTTGTAAATTAGATTTAGACTCGAATGTAACTCGAGTTTCAAATTGTAATGTACAAATTGGAGCGGTGGAGGGTCCACACGAGACGGAGTTCCGAGGCGGGCACGAGCAACACAAGGTGGTCAAAGGGAGGAGCTTGGAGAAGCTGTTAACCCTAGGTTGACCATTCGATCTTCTCATTGGCTTGAGAAGATCGTAGTAGGGCCATGACTAAATCACAAATAGATTAATTAGTTAATTGCTTATGTATATGATGCATGTTTAATAAGTAATTAATTAATTAGTGTCTTACGATTAGATTAGATCTAAGTCGTGCACATGATTCACCCTTGCTATTAGATTAGATCTAAGTCGTGCACAAGATGCATCCTTTTCGATTAGATTAGATCTCGATCGAACCAACTCTAAATGCCTAACCGTGCCGTGATACCTATCACTACCTCGATCACATGTATTGTTGAATCTGCCAAAGCAGAACAATACATATTATCTTGGTAGGGTACGGAGGGACAATCTTGGTCCCGCCTATCAACGCATGGGTGAATACAAACTCAATTAGATTGAGTATTCCTAGTTGCTCGGTTAGATCGAGTCAACTATAGGCATTCTTCCAACGGTTGGAAAAGATAGGTCAAAATCACATCTATATTAACTCTCGGGCGTATTAGCCAAAGCTAACTCGAGTTTTAATATAAATGCGGATATTGATTTTATAAACAAGAGTTGCATAGAGATGTAATTGGTAATCGTTACCTACCGATCATACTAAGCCTTGGGCGTATTAGCCAAAGCTAACTCAAGGGTTAGTATGATGTGGATCTTGTCCCACAAGAATTATAGAATTAGTGGGAGCATCATTTAATTAAAGGCCTAATTAAATGATTTTAAAAGAATATGATATTTATTTCTGCAAATTTTCTGTTGTAGATAACCATGACGTCGAATACGAACTCTTTCTCCCTGCGTTCTGTCCTTAAGAAGGACAAGCTCAACGGAGCAAATTTCCTGGACTAGTACAGGAACCTGAGAATAGTTCTCACTCAGAAACGTAAACTGTACGTTCTGGAGCAGCCCATTCCGGAGGCTCCTCCTGCCACTGCCACGCGAGCTGACCGGGATGCTTACAAGAAGCATCAAGATGACGCATTAGATGTGTCCTGTCTAATGCTCGCAACCATGAACTCTGAGCTTCAGAAGCAACATGAGTTGATGTGTGCTTACGATATGGTTGAACATCTTCGTCAACTATATCAAGGACAAGCAGGGCACTGGAAGAGGAACTTCACAGGATACCTGGAAGATCTTAACAAGAAGAGAAATAAGATTTCTACTTCAGGTATAAATGTTATAGAAGTCAACCTCTCTATTTCTTCGTCGTGGGTATTAGATACCGGATGTGCTTCGCACATTTGTACTAATGTACAAGCACTGAGAAATAGCAGAGCATTGACAAAGGGCGAGATAGACCTACGAGTAGGCAATGGAGCACGGGTTCAAATTCTAGACTTTCTATCTCTTCCCTCTGGGCTTATACTAGAGTTAGAAGATTGTTGTTATGTGCCTGCATTGACTAAGAACATTATATCAGTTTCTTGTTTGGACAAGAAAGGATTCTCGTTTATAATAAAGAACAAATGTTGTTCTGTCTATTTAAACGATATGTTCTATTGTAGTGCACCTCTGATGAACGGACTCTATATTCTAGACCTTGAGAGCTCTATCTATAACGTTAGTACCAAGAGGTTCAAATCGAACGATATGAACCACACCTATCTCTGGCACTGTCGCTTAGGTCATATAAATGACAAGCGCTTATCCCAACTCCATAAGGATGGTTTGCTGGACTCATTTGATTTTGAATCATATGAGATATGCGAGTCATGCCTACGAGGCAAGATGACCAAGACTCCCTTTAGTGGGCACAACGAGAGAGCGACTGATTTGTTAGGACTCATACATAGTGATGTATGTGGCCCTTTCAATGTCGCTGCTAGAGGCGGTTATAGGTACTTCATCACATTTACTGATGACTTCAGTAGATATGGTTATGTGTACTTGATGACACATAAGTCCGAATCCTTTGAAAAGTTCAAAGAATTCAAGAATGAAGTACAGAACCAGCTTGGCAAGAGTATTAAAATACTTCGATCAGATCGAGGTGGTGAATACTTAAGCCATGAGTTTCGTGACTATTTAGCTGAGTGTGGGATTCTATCCCAACTCACTCCTCCTGGAACACCACAGTGGAATGGTGTATCCGAAAGGAGGAATCGTACCCTATTAGATATGGTACGATATATGATGAGTCACACAGATCTTCCGACATACCTTTGGGGCTATGCTCTAGACACGGCAGCTTTCATTCTCAACCGAGTTCCATCGAAGGCCGTGATAAAGACACCATATAGGATATGGACTGGGAGAGATGCCTGTGTCTTTCATGAGGATTTGGGGTGTGAGGCTTACGTACGACGTCAAGTCTCGGACAAATTAGGACCCAAATTTGACAAGTGCTATTTCATCGGATATCCCAAGGAAACTAAGGGATATTACTTCTACATTCCCAGTCAAGACAAAGTAGTTGTGGCAAAGACCGGGGTCTTTCTAGAAAGGGACTTTGTTTCTAGAAAGACTAGTGAGGCATGCTCGATCTTGAAGAAGTTCAAGATGCGAACAATAGCATGATGTCTCGATGGAAATTGAACCGAACCACAAAGTGTTGTGGATGATGTTGTTCCACAAAGAGTTGAGGAACAACAACCGGTTCAAGTAGACATACCTCTCGCAGGTCCGATAGGCGTCGTCAGCCCGAGAGATACTCATTTCTCTTGTCGACCATGATGACATTGTGCTCATAGAGGATGAGCCCACCACCTATCAAGAAGTTGTGATGAGACCAGATTCAGAAATGGCTAGAGGCCATGAGATCCGAAATGGAATCCATGTACACCAACCAAGTATGGACTTTGGTTGATCCACCTGAAGGGGTAAAACCCATTGGGTGTAAGTGGGTCTTTAAGAGAAAGACTGACATGGATGGACATATCTATAAGGGTCGCTTGGTAGCTAAAGGTTTCAAGCAAATTCATGGTATTGACTATGATGAAACCTTTTCTCCAGTAGCGATGTTTAAGTCCATTCGGATCATGCTTGCTATTGCAGCCTACCATGACTATGAGATATGGCAGATGGATGTCAAAACCGCATTTCTGAATGGAAACCTGCTCGAGGATGTGTACATGACACAACCTGAGGGTTTTGTAGATCCACAGCATACTAGTAGAGTATGCAAGCTGCATAGGTCCATTTATGGACTAAAGCAAGCTTCTCGGAGCTGGAATCTTCGATTCAATGATGCGATCAAACAGTTTGGTTTCATCAAGAACGAAGATGAGCCTTGTGTCTACAGGAAAGTTGTAGAAAACACAGTTGTCTTCCTCATATTGTATGTGGATGACATACTGCTCATTGGGAAGGACATCCCTATGCTTCAGTCTGTCAAGACCTGGCTAGGGAGTTGCTTCTCAATGAAGGACTTAGGTGAGGCATCCCGCATTCTAGGGATTCAGATCTATAGAGATAGATCTAAGAGATTGCTTGGCCTAAGTCAGAGTACATACATTGACAAGGTACTCCTTCGGTTTGCCATGCAGAACTCCAAGAAGGGATTTCTGCCGATGTCACATGGCGTGAGTCTTTCGAAGACTCAAGGTCCCTCTTCTAGAGAGGAGAGAGACCGCATGGATCAGATCCCTTATGCCTCAGCCATAGGATCGATCATGTACGTCATGCTATGTACTCGACCTGATGTCTCGTATGCTTTGAGCATGACGAGCAGATACCAGTCAGATCTAGGTGAAAGTCACTGGATAGAGGTCAAGAATATTCTTAAGTATTTAAGAAGGACTAAAGAATATTTCTTGATATATGGAGGCAATGATGAGCTAACTGTAAAGGGTTACAGTGATGCTAGCTTCCAGACCGATCAGGATGATTACCGATCGCAGTCAGGGTTCGTGTTTTGCTTAAATGGTGGTGCTGTGAGCTGGAAGAGTTCGAAGCAGGACACAGTAGCTGATTCTACAACAGAGGCCGAGTATATTGCTGCATTGGAGGCAGCAAAGGAGGCAGTTTGGATCCGCAAGTTCATAACTGAACTTGGGGTGGTTCCTAGCATCGCTGACCTAGTTGAGCTCTATTGTAACAACAATGGAGCTATAGCACAGGCGAAGGAACTTCGCTTACACCAGCGGACCAAGCACATACTACGGCGCTTCCATATCATTCGAGAGATTATCGATAGAGGAGATGTGAAGATTTGCAGAGTACCTACAGAGGCTAACATCGTAGATCCCTTGACCAAGGCTTTGGCACAGAGAAAGCATGATGGTCACACTAGGTCATTAGGCCTTAGAGCCTATACTGATTGGCACTAGTGCTAGTGGGAGATTGTTAGTTAGAGCCCCAGAGCCAATCATTTGATGATTGTATGGACTCATGTATATCATATTCTTGTATATATATTAAGGCATTTGGTTTTGGTTATTATGCTTATTTGTATTAGTGCCAGATAAAAATAAGTATAGTAACGTCCTTGAGTAGAAGGTTCTTACCTATATCAATCGATTGGTTGAATCGATAGTGAGATGATATAGGGAACACTACTCTAAATCATTCCTAGTCGAGTATTAACATTCAGGGACAATGTTAATACAATAAGACTAGCATGTAGGTCAGCTCGATGACTTGATCTCACAAGTCATGGATATAGAGATATCAAGCTGACACATGGGTATGCATTAGAGAATGTATACTGAATGACCCGCCATGAGAAAGTATCATGGATCGTTATATGAGTGTCATATACTTTCTCATGTGGCTATTAGTATGACTATTAGTCCTTTGACCTGAAGTCACCATGGATCCCTACATAAGGAGTTATGTACTTTGGTTTCGTCAAACGTCACCCGTAACAGGGTGGACTATAAAGGCGATTACTGGGTATGTAACAAATTATGTAGAGGGATGCGAGTGATGTAGATGAGATCTATCCCTCCCATATGACGGGAGCGACATCAATATTCTTGATAGAGTTAGACCACGAAGTGCATGGCCATGCCCAAATGAGTCAACATTAGATGTTAAACTCATTTGATCGAGTGAGTCTACTTGGAGTTCAAGATTTAGATTGATTAGAGGATGACACGGTCTATGCCTCACATTGATCAATCTAGATGTCTAGGATAGAAGGACAATGTCATATATTGTGAGGAGTCACAATTAGTAGTCACAAGGTGATGTTGGATCTTGACATTTCTTGTAACTTGGGTAGTAATGATGTATTGCTAGATACCGCTCATTACTTATGCTTCTAAATGAGTTTAGGGGCATTGCCAACGTTACAAGAACCTATTGGGTCACACACAAAGAACATGTGGATGGAGATTAGGTTCATATGATGAACCAAGAGGATTAGATTCATTTGATGAATCAAATTGGATTAAGAGTAATCCAAATTGGGCTAATTGAGTTGGACTCAAGTTGATTCATGTATTCAATGAGTCTAATTTAGATTATGACTCATTAAATTGACTTAATTTAATGAATTAGATTCATTATATTAAGTTGGCTTGAATCAAATGGTTAGATTAGATCAACCATGGAAGAGATTTGGTCAAGTTTGACTTGACTTGAGAGGAAGAGGAAGAGTCAAGTTTGACTTGACTAATTGCCACATCATTAGTGAGATGGCAAGATGTGGACCAATGATGATGCTCCACATCATCATAATATGCCACATCATGGAGGTTACAAGCCTCCATTCTCATTAATGTGGCCGACCACATTAAATGAGTGGGAGTTACTCATGTGGCCGGCCACACAAGTGAATGAGATGGGAATGAATTTTATTCATTGTTCTCATTCATTTCATCTTCTTCCTCTAGTCATTCTCTTCTCCTTCTTCTCCTTCTTGGCCGTGAGTTTCAAGCAAGGGTGAAGTGAAGGTCACAAAGGAGGACACCTAGAGGAGTATGTGAGATTCCTTTCCTTTCTCTTCTTTCTCCCATTTCATATCCTACTCGAGAGCCCTAGAAAGTGCTAGCACACTTGGGTCTCTCTTCTCCATCCTTGAGTGCTAGAGAGCACTCCTTGTTCGTGTGGATATAATTAGAGGAGTGTCTACGTTGACACTCTCGAGATCTGGCGTACCGTTGGACGAGCGGGATTTGCGAGGGCACGCTTCGAAGGTAAAATCTCTCAACACATAGATCTAGGAGTAGATCTAAAAGTTTTCAAACTCGTACTCGTAATTTTCATTCGGTTTTCCTTGCACGGATCCGTTGGCCTTGGGCGATTCGGGGTTTCCACGACGCGAAAAGCGATTTTCGCGGCCCGAAGAACCCAACAGGGTGAGTTACCACGGGCACCTCCACGACAGGTTGCGGCTGCTCCTGTTGCTGCTCCTCCTGCTGCTGCTGCTGACGATGGAGAGGCAGATCCTGATCTACGCTGGCAGATCGCCGAGCTGGAGAGCCGCATTGATCAGCACGATGAGCTGCTGGTTGTTGAGCTCCACGGGTTGCGCGTTCGGATTGACCAGCGCTACGATGATCTACGCAGTCAGCAGTTGGCGACACATCAGGCGATTATGGGATGGATGACCAGATACCCACCTCCGTAGTATTTCCCAGGCTATCCATCCTCGAGCAGCGGCATGCCACCTCAGGGACCCACTCCTCCAGCTGATGATGCTGATGCTCTTCATGATGAGGAGGTTGATTGATACACATTGTTCTATGCTGTCATTTTGATTATCTATGTTTTGGATATTGTTTGTTGAATACTTATGTCTGACCTGGATACTTGCTGATTTCATATATTTATGCTGCTCATTTTCTTGTTTTTCTTTATGTTTCACTTCCTATTGGCTATTAATATGCTGTTCATATGCCATGTCTTGTATGTCTCTTATTTCTTTATTACTGTCTTATAATACACTTAGAGGGCATTCTAGGTGGATTAAGAAAAAGACAGTATGGGTTAAGGGGGAGTCCTTTAACATTTTCTTACCTAATTCGCACCTTTTCGGTGTTTGACAAAGGGGGAGAAGATAACTAAGTTTAGAGATAAATGAAAGTTTGGCTTTAGGGGGAGGATCTTGATTCCCCTATCCTTACATGGTGTTGTATCTGTCTTAGGGGGAGGATCTTGATTCCCCTAAAATTAGGGAAATATGAACATTTCTGATCTAAACTTAAATCGTGTTGTCAAACAACAAAAAGGGGGAGATTGTTGATACAGTCTGACCTGGCTGTTGTTTTGATGTTGACACTGATTTAAGTTTGTATCAGATATTAATTAAACTCAGACTGATTAATGATCAAGGTTGATCATGTGGAGAGGAAAAGTCCAAGTACGGATACTTGGCACGCGAAGTCGGAGAGGGCTCGGTAGCTCGTTCTCCGGACTAGGTCAGAGAGGGCTCGGTAGCTCGTTCTCTGGACCGGACGACGTCGGAGAGGGCTCGGTAGCTCGTTCTCCGGACTAGGTCAGAGAGGGTTCGGTAGCTCATTCTCTGGACCGGACGAAGTCGGAGAGGGCCTCGGCACTGCGTTCTCCGCACTAAATCGAGAGGGCTCTGGTAGTTCGTCTCCACCCGCACGTGGAAGTCGAGAGGGCTCGGTAGCTTGTTCTCCGCATCAGGTCGAGAGGGCTCGGTGAGCTCGCTTCTGACCAGAAGACATTAGGTTTAGGGGGAAGCTCTAAAACCAACAGAGCATTGGATCGGTCTGTTGACCGATCCAGTGATACTGTCTGTTGTCCGATCCAGTGATACCTTAGTTATCCGATCGGTCTCGTGACCGATTAGTAACCACACGCAGTGGTTATCTCGATCGGCCCGTGACCGATCGATGAAGCGATGTGATTCGATAATAGGGGATCGGTCCGGACCGATCACTTATAGTCGATCGTCCACGCATCATCGATCCCGCATCGATCAGGATGTGTCCTGATCGGTCCAGAGGGTTATGGATCGGTCTGTTGACCGATCCACAACGATGTCATTTGTCTTCTGCTGTTTCTCTGTGATTTCTGATTCATCTGATCTAACCATCTGCTGTAAGCTTTTTGAGTTACAGGTTGCAGGTGTCGTGCCAATACTTAAATTCAAATTAAGCTCTATCAGAAGAATAAGACCAAGTGCTCTTTCTGCTGTGTTTCGCTGCAAATGGTGCAATTGGAGCGTTAACGTTCACTGGCTGCGATCAGTTGGCAACAGCTTGACTCTTGCTTATTGGTTTGAGCTCAGAGACACCAGTGAAGACCATGGATGGTATTGGTGTGAGTTCAGAGAACCAGATGAGGAGGAAGAGTGATTGACAAAGACTGAGTTAGTCGCAGTGATTCGATACAGGTGATAGTGATTCGGCTCTGGCTGAAGACTGTGAGAAAGCAGAGGAATAAGAAGAAGGAAGAAGAGAGGTTTGAGAGAGGATTTTCAAAAACTGTCTGTCGATCAAGCAAGAGTGCTGTGTTTTTGAGCTCTTGGCTGAGGAACTTCTTCTGTCTTTGCGTTTTGCTTTCATCGTGGCTGTAAGTTTATTGTTCATTCCTTTTAGCCACTAAACTCTGTAAGTCTTGTGCTTCATTTCAAATCTTTTCTGAGACTTTGTGGAGAGGTTACTCCATCGAGAAGGAGAAATACTTAGCCGGAATCTGTCCGGGGTGTGATCTACCGAAAGATCAAGGGATCGTCCACCTTACGAATACGCCGAGGAGTAGGGGCAAGTTATCCCCGAACCTCGTACATCCTTGTTGTGTTAGTGGTGGGTTGTTTCTTTTCCTTGCATCAGTTTTCCTTTTACTTATTTCCGTTGTGCTAACAAACTTTTGTGAGGAGATTAATTGAGTTTTTAGAGGAGGCTATTCACACCCCCCCCCCTCTCTAGCCATCCGAAGGTCCTAACAATCTTGTTGCCAAGGGATTCACTAAAAAAAAAGACATTGATTACAAGGAGACTTTCTCACTTGTGTCGACGAAAGAATCCCTTAGGTTAGTCATGACACTTGTAGCTCATTATAATTTAGAGTTACACCAAATAGACGTAAAGACTACATTCCTCAATGGAGACATAGAGGAGTCTATATATGTGCTGCAACCAGATAACTTTGAGTCTAAGGACTCAAAGCACTTAGTATGTAGATTAAAGAAGTTCATTTATGGTTTAAAGCAGGCATCTTGTCAGTGGTACTAGAAATTTGATCAAGTAGTTATCTTATTTGGATTTAAAGAGAATCTCATCGATCAGTGCATATATATCAAGTTCAGTGGAAGCAAGTTTATTATACTTGTCTTGTACATGAATGATATATTGCTTGCGAACAATAATAAGGGTCTGCTGCATTAAATCAAGTTATTTCTATCTGATAATTTTGAAATGAAAGATCTTGGTGAAACATCTTTTGTTTTAGACATACAGATTTATCATGATCGTTCAACAGGTATTCTTGAACTTTCACAACAGACCTATATTAAAAAGGTGCTTATAAGGTATGGTATGCCGAACTGTATACCTAGTTACACACCTGTGTCAAGAGGTGACAAGTTTAACCTGCAGCAGTGTCCATGGCTTGAACTTGAAATAAAGGAGATGGAACAATTCTCATATGCGTCAACAGTGGGAAGTCACATGTATGCACAAGTATGTACTCGATCAGATATAACATTTATAGTGGAGATGCTAGGCAGATATGTAAGTAACCTAGGACCATCATACTGGAAAGTGGTAAAGAGAGTGTTGCGATATTTGCAAAGAACTAAAAGGCATATACTCACGTATCGGAGATCAGATCATCTGAGGTGATTGGATATTCAGACTCTGATTTTACTACATACTTGGATAGCAAGAGATCTACTTTCGGCTATATTTTCATTCTTGCTGGAGGGGCTATATCTTAGAAGAGCATCAAGCAGACGCTAATAGCCACTTCTACTATGGAGGCAGAATTGGTAGCATGCTACGAAGCATCCAATCACAGGATTTAACTGCGAAACTTCATCACAACATTACAGATCGTTGATGACATTGACAGGTCACTAAAGATCTACTATGATAATAAAGTTGTAAAACTTTATGCCGTGCACAACGACAGTTTGTCAAAGTCCAAACACATCGACATCAAGTTTCTAGCGGTTAAAAAAAAGTTTAGAGTAGTCAGATTATGGTAGAGCACATCAGCACAGATTCTTTGTTGCCCGATCCACTCGCAAAAGGCTTGGTGCCTAAGGTATTTCATGCGCATGTTGTGGATATGGGAGTCCTTATGGAAGAAGAACTCATCTAATGGGAGTTTGTAATTATCTTATTGCTCTATATTCGATAATAATGACAAACATTTTATTTTGATTATTGTACGTACTTAAAATTCAAAATATTAATTGGAATTTATATGTTTGTTTGACACTCTGACTGTGATATCATCATTTACAACTGCTGTTTAACATTTGGTGTTTGTAAATATGATATAAATTCCTTTTTGAATCATAAAATTGATCATGATTTGCTATTGCAGTTTTGCATAAAGTATTTCGCAAATATAATCTGACCTCTTTTGAGGTCATCTTAGGACCAATAGAAGATTGACATGTACTAATCACATTTCATGTAATTTTCACTCGACACATCTACATCGTGAACTATATCATTAATGACATTGGTATTGTGATTACTGTTGAGGCTTGTTACGATCATATATAGTAGCTATGACCTCTTTAGTCCTATACCAATAAAGTTAATGGACCAGATTGTTTATAAGGGTATTCTATACCCATAAAGTTTGATATCAACTAAAGTTTTACTTGCATTTCATATATAACTCACAAATAGTCTAAGTGGGAGATTGTTGGTTATAATATCTAATTGGTGGACTTAATTGTAAGTTGTGCATATGAGTACAAACCGAACCCATTAAAGTGATCTAACTTAGGCTTATTGGATTTCAGTTGTTGGATGTAGACCTTGTATGTGAAGAACCTATAGTCTCACATCTATTATTATCTATATTGATCCGGTGGTAAGGACGGGGGACCCTCATGGGCGGAGGGTCAAAGGCACGTGAAGTTCAACCCCAAGTTCGCGCCGAACAGAAGCATGCTGAGCCGAACGGAAGCATGCCGGGCCGGCTGAGCCGAACGGAAGCATGTTGAGCCGAACGGAAGCATGCTGAGCCGAACGGAAGCATGCCGAGCCGGACGGAAGCATGCCGAGCCGAACGGAAGCATGCTGAGCCGAACGGAAGCATGCCGAGCCGGACGGAAGCATGCCGAGCCGAACGGAAGCATGCTGAGCCGAACGGCCGAACGGAAGCATGCTGAGCCGAACGGAAGCATGCCGGGCCGAACGGAAGCATGCCGGGCCGAACGGAAGCATGCCGAGCCGAACGGAAGCATGCCGGGCCGAACGGAAGGATGCCGGGCCAAACGGAAGGATGCCGGGCCGAACGGAAGGATGCCGAGCCGGACGGAAGCATGCCGAGCCGAACGGAAGCATGCTGAGCCGAACGGCCGAACGGAAGCATGCCGAGCCGAATGGAAGCATGCCGGGCCGAACGGAAGCATGCCGAGCCGAACGGAAGCATGCCGAGCAGTTTGCCCGCTCGGCCAGGATGTCAGGCTATGAGAGCCAAGCACGCGACGACCCTGAACCTTCCCGGATGGGCGAACACCTACGCCAGATCAAAGGCGAATGTTCTGGCTGAGCGGCTTGATGGTTGATCCGGGAAGAGGAAGTCAAAAGGCATGGGACAGTAGGGACGTCATCTTAGTAACTCCTGTTGCTGACAATAGGCATGTTCGAGGACTAGGCCATACTCCGTATCGTACGACAAAGGATTCGGCTGTCCCATCAAAGAGACGCTCAGACTGTAGCAGTATGGCGTTAGACATGCTCTTCTGACAAGCCCATGCTGCGGTATGGTATAGGACACGTGTGCACCTCGGTTTGTATGCACCAAGCTCCCGTAGCCCTATATAAGGGTCCTCACACTTCGCCGGAGGTACGCCTTCTCTGATATTGGGAGCCACTTCTTTGCTGTCCGCTTGCCCGACTTGAGCGTCGGAGGGTCGCCGCCGGGAACCTTCCCGGCCTGACTTCTGTGCAGGATCGTCGGAGGCCACGCCATCGATTAGAGAGCGACACGTTCCCAGCGTCCTTTGGTTCGGCGATTCGGACAGGATCAATTTGGCGCCGTCTGTGGGAACGCACCTGCATCCGAGCGGAAGCAATGGACGAGGCTGGACGACCGCCCACGGTGATGCTCTCCACGAAGGAACTCGACGCTCTAATCAAGGCAAGAGCAGCTAAGCTCGTGGAGCAACAGAGAGAGAATGCGCAAGCCAAGCAAAAGCAACGATCACCGAGCGGATGCCTCCCCCGAGACAATGATCCAACCGGCATTCAAGGGGGAGCACCGCCGAGCGGATGAAGATGGATTGGGACTTGGATCAACCATGAAGCGCAAAGCATCTCCAGCCGTACCGAGCTGGATGAGAGGTGCGCTGATGCAATTTTATATATGTTTTGGTCGCCTATGTTCTTGTAATGCAGGAAGCAGAAATGAATTAAGGATGGCAAGTGTGTGGGCCGAGCGGCTGTATTGAAGTTAGCCTAAAAAGGCCGTCGAGCTCCGACGTTAAAAATCGAGAGACGAGCCGGCGTCTATAAACGGCCCGTCGAGCTCCGACGTTAAAAATCGAGAGACGAGCCGGCGTCTATAAACTGCCGAGCGGAAGACCGTCGAGCTCCGACGTTAAATATCGAGAGACGAGCCGGCGTCTATAAACTGCCGAGCGGAAGACCGTCGAGCTCCGACGTTAAATATCGAGAGACGAGCCGGCGTCTATAAACGTCCGAGCGGAAGACCGTCGAGCTCCGACGTTAAATATCGAGAGACGAGCCGGCGTCTATAAACTGCCGAGCGGAAGACCGTCGAGCTCCGACGTTAAATATCGAGAGACGAGCCGGCGTCTATAAACGTCCGAGCGGAAGACCGTCGAGCTCCGACGTTAAAAATCGAGAGACGAGCCGGCGTCTATAAACTGCCGAGCGGAAGACCGTCGAGCTCCGACGTTAAATATCGAGAGACGAGCCGGCGTCTATAACCGCCGAGCGAAGGCCGCCGAGCTCCGACGTTAAAAATCGAGACGAGCCGCGCGTTATAAACGCCCGAAGCGGAAGACCGCCGAGCCCGACGTTAAATATCGAGACGAGCCGCTGCGAACGTCCGAGCGGAAGACCGCCGAGCTCGGCGTTAAATATCGAGACGAGCCGGCTCTATAAACGCCCGAGCGGAAGACCGCCGAGCTCCGACGTTAAATATCGAGACGAGCCGCGCTTATAAACGCCGAAGCGGAAGACCGTCGAGCTCCGACGTTAAAAATCGAGAGACGAGCCGGCGTCTATAAACGGCCGAGCGGAAGACCGTCGAGCTCCGATGTTAAAAATCGAGAGACGAGCCGGCGTCTATAAACTGCCGAGCGGAAGACCGTCGAACTCCGACGTTAAATATTGAGAGACGAGCCGGCGTCTATAAACGTCCGAGCGGAAGACCGTCGAGCTCCGACGTTAAATATCGAGAGACGAGCCGGCGTCTATAAACCCTCCGAGCGGAAGACCGTCGAGCTCCGACGTTAAAAATCGAGTCGCGCCGGCGACTATAAACCCTCCGGCCGGAAGAAGACCCGAGCGGACCAGATATTCAAAACACTTGTAGAAATCCCTTGCAAAACGCAAGAGAGGTGGGATGAGTGGTGATTAACGAGGAGAAGCGGAGGATGATTTCTTGGATGCGCCGCTAGGCACTACGGGCGTCCAGTCAGTCGGACTATGTGCCTCCTTCGACTAGACTTGAAGGGGAGGCATGTGATCCGGTGGTAAGGACGGGGGACCCTCATGGGCGGAGGGTCAAAGGCACGTGAAGTTCAACCCCAAGTTCGCGCCGAACAGAAGCATGCTGAGCCGAACGGAAGCATGCCGGGCCGGCTGAGCCGAACGGAAGCATGTTGAGCCGAACGGAAGCATGCTGAGCCGAACGGAAGCATGCCGAGCCGGACGGAAGCATGCCGAGCCGAACGGAAGCATGCTGAGCCGAACGGCCGAACGGAAGCATGCTGAGCCGAACGGAAGCATGCCGAGCCGGACGGAAGCATGCCGAGCCGAACGGAAGCATGCTGAGCCGAACGGCCGAACGGAAGCATGCTGAGCCGAACGGAAGCATGCCGGGCCGAACGGAAGCATGCCGGGCCGAACGGAAGCATGCCGGGCCGAACGGAAGCATGCCGAGCCGAACGGAAGCATGCCGGGCCGAATGGAAGCATGCTGGGCCGAACGGAAGCATGCCGGGCCGAACGGAAGGATGCCGGGCCGAACGGAAGCATGCCGAGCCGAACGGAAGCATGCCGGGCCGAATGGAAGCATGCTGGGCCGAACGGAAGGATGCCGGGCCGAACGGAAGCATGCTGAGCCGAACGGAAGCATGCTGAGCAGTTTGCCCGCTCGGCCAGGATGTCAGGCTATGAGAGCCAAGCACGCGACGACCCTGAACCTTCCCGGCTGGGCGAACACCTACGCCAGATCAAAGGCGAATGTTCTGGCTGAGCGGCTTGATGGTTGATCCGGGAAGAGGAAGTCAAAAGGCATGGGACAGTAGGGACGTCATCTTAGTAACTCCTGTTGCTGACAATAGGCATGTTCGAGGACTAGGCCATACTCCGCATCGTACGACAAAGGATTCGGCTGTCCCATCAAAGAGACGCTCAGACTGTAGCAGTATGGCGTTAGACATGCTCTTCTGACAAGCCCATGCTGCGGTATGGTATAGGACACGTGTGCACCTCGGTTTGTATGCACCAAGCTCCCGTAGCCCTATATAAGGGTCCTCACACTTCGCCGGAGGTACGCCTTCTCTGATATTGGGAGCCACTTCTTTGCTGTCCGCTTGCCTGACTTGAGCGTCGGAGGGTCGCCGCCGGGAACCCCTTCCCGGCCCGACTTCTGTGCAGGTTCGTCGGAGCTTTGGAGGCCTACGCCATCGATTAGGAGAGCGACACGTTCCCAGCGTCCTTTGGTTCGGCGATTCGGACAGGATCATATATGTTGATAATAGATGTTCAGTATGTATATGGACTTATAGTCCCGCATCTATTATTATCTATGGGCTGATAATAGATGTCCACTATATATAGGATTTGTCTCCAAGGATTTAGAGGAAAATTTTTTATAGAACTTTTGATTTTCCATTGACCTAAAGCTTTTTGACGCTATCACTCCTAAGCCCCTTGGAAGTCTTTCCATTTTTTTCTGCCGCATCTTCTTCCACACGGATTATTTTTAGACGATGCTAAAGATAAGGATGACTCTTCAATTAGGTTCTTTGTCATATTTGTTTATGTATATATTTTTTTCTTATGTCATGTTTTCGATGAAATGAAGATTCGTGCTCACATATTCTTATTTTTCCTATTTGAATTCTTATTTTGATTATCTAGAATTCATGCGGCATAGGTTTTATAAGAATTATAATATATTTTATTGAAATACAAAAACATACATAGAGCACAAATAGGAAATTTACAAACTAAATTACAATAAAATATAAATTACCATAATTATAATATTTACAATTTCAAATTTAAATCATAATCAGATCTTTGTATATGATTCTCTAATATGCCCCTGCAAGATGTAGCTTTGGGAAGAGAGACCAATCTTGCTCATTAATGGTTGGAAGTGTATGCAAAGTAATGGCTTGGTGAAAGCATCTACTAGTTGATCCTCAAAAGACACATGAGAACTTGGAAATCACCATTCTAAACTTATTCATGAATGATGTGATAGTCGAGAGCCACATGCTTCATACAAGAGTAGAACACTGAATTACAGCAGAGATTGGTGGCACCCAGATTGTCGTAGTAGATGATTGGCTTTTGGGATGGAGAGAAGCCAAGCTCACCGAGAAGAGAAGACAACCAACTTAGTTCGACAGCTGTGGCCACAATAGAGCGATATTCTACTTCAATAGAGGATCAAGCAAAGTATGTTGTTTATTCGAGCTCTAGGAAAGATGGTTTCATCCAAGATAGGCAATATAAGTGCTAGTGGAAGTAAAGTCATCTTTGTTTCTAGCTCAGCCTGCATCTGAGAAGGCATGTAGAGCAAAAGATGATTGACAATGAAGTAGAATACCTTGATCAATGGTGCCACATAGATATCTTAAAATGCATTTGACAGCATTCCAATGCTCATCAATAGGACAATGCATGAACTGAGATATCTTGTTAACCACATAAGCAATGTAGGACAAGTAAGATATGTACTGAAGGCTACCTACTATAGTACAATACTCAGGCAGATCGTAGAGGGTTGTGTCGTCGTGAAGTGTAAGGTAGTCATGGTAGGTAGTGGTGTGGAAACTGGATGAGCATCTGTCATTTTGGTCCAAGCAAGAAGGTTAGCAATGTAACGGTGCTGAGAAAGTAGCAAACCTAGTGGATGAGGGATTACTTCAACACCAAGAAAATAAGTTAAGTGGTCAAGCTCCTTATGAGAGAGAGCCACTTGGCTAGCAGATCAATAAAGTGTCGAACAACTATTGTATCATTTTCAATGATGATAAGATATTCAACATATTCAAGAAGATATAGTGTGAAACCTGCACAATTGAGGATAAGGAGAGAAATATCTGCAGTGGAATTATAGAATCCAGAAGTGATGAGAAACTTTCATAATTCATTGTACCAAGCACGACATGCTTATTTAGAAAATAGATAGACTTCCTCAATTTGCAAATAAGCTTAGGATAATCTGTATTAATAAAACATAGTGGTTGTATCATATAAACGTCCTTTGTCAGGGTGCCTTGAAGAAAGACGTTATTAACATCAAGTTGGCGGATGGACTAGCCATGGCAGACAACAAGAGAGAGAACATGAACTATAGTTGATTCGACAATAGGGTTGAACATATCATGATAGTGAACACCAAGTCGTTGATGAAAACCTTTGACTACTAACCAAGTTTTGTACCTGTCAATAGAACCATCAGTTAAATGTTTATGCAATAAATCAATGTTCATAGGGGTGTCAATTCGGGTGGGTTGGGTTGATGAGTTCAGGCCGGGTTGAAAAAATAATAAAAAAATCCCAACCCGAAGCCGAATATAATGTGAAACCCCTAAATCCGAACACAACCAACCCGACCAACCTAAATAACTCAATTAAAAACAACTCTTTTTTGGCTATTTTCCCTATAATTCTTTACTTTTATCTCCATACTCCATCATTATCATACTGATATTGATATTAATATTTATAAAGACATTTTAATTTTTAAAATAAAATTTAATTTAAGCTAAACAAAACCCCACTAAATCCTAAATTCGAGTCAATCCAAATCCGACCAGGAAATCTCTGTACTCGAAAACTCCTAATCCAAATCCAATATTTTTCGATCAACTCAAGTATGGTTGACGGGTGGGGTTCATTTTTGACACCCCTAATTTTAAACCAGCTATATTATGAGATGATGACTTAGGGACATTTCATGTTAAATGCACACCTACCTATAGAGAAGCCAACATGACAGTGGATTATCTTGCAAACAGAGCATTTGATTTTGATGATGATAAAATTCTAGATAAATATGTTGATTATTATCTTTAATCGGTGGACTTAATTATAAGTTGTACATATGAGTACAAACTGAACCCATTAAAGTGATCTAACTTAGGTTTATTGAATTTCAGTTGTTCGATGTAGATCGTATATGTGTAGAACCTATAGTCCTACATCTATTATTATCTATATGTTAATAATAAATGTTCAATATATATATAGACTTATAGTCCCGTATCTATTATTATCTATGGGCTGATAATAGATGTCTATTATATATAGGGTTCCCCAAGGGTTTAGGGAGAAATTTTTGATAGAGCTTTTGATTCCCCATTGACCTAAAGTTTTTTGGTGTCGCCACCCCTAAGTCCCTTGGAAGACCTTCCTTTCTTTCCGCTACATTTTCCTCCACATAGATCAAACCAACGATACTAAAGATAAGGATATTGTTTCCTTGTTTATTATGTTTATGTAATTATTTTCTTATGTCATGTTTAATTGATGAAACTAGATCTTCTTGTAATTGTATTTCCTATATGTGAGTTCTTTATGTTTTAGAATTCATGCCGCTTAGGTTTTACAAGAACTATCAATTGGTATCAGAACCTAGGTTTTATTTCATCGTTTTCATTAGCAATAAAGTTTAAATTTTTCGTTGATTTATTGTTTGTATGCTAGATCAAGTTTTTCTAGTTAATACACATTTGTTATCATCGAAAATCATATAAGAGAAAATTAGGATAGACTTGTTTTTCAACTTTTTCATGTTTTTGTGAGTAATACGAAGAATGATAAAAATTGTCACTATTTAACTTAATTTTAGGTAATATTATGACGGTTCAATCGATTATTTTGATGGAACAATTAATTACTGAGTCTAAAATTTTGAAAAAAATTAATGGCCTTGAACCTATGTTAATTTTTAATGATTAATATTATGAACAGTAATTAATCGATTAACGGTTTTTTAATGGATGATTGATTACACACTGTTAATATCAACAGTGTTTTATTAAATATATACATACTGTTTCGATGCGAACCAATATGTAAAAAGTACATTGTTCTACGTGACCATGCACAAGAAAGAGAGCAGTGTTAAAATTGAGATAATCAATTGGATCATAACAATCGATTACCATAAGATATCTATCAATTAATAAGCCTAATTTATGTTGTTAAGGCTGATTAAGTAATTTCCATTCGAATAAAGTTCCTAAGATATTTTTGAGTCTATCTATACAACGTGCTACTAAGTTGAACTGATGTGTCAGTCCAAAGGAAGACATCTTAAGTAGGTTTAGAACATTTTATGTTAGTAAATGTATATCTATACTAAAAATAATCGACCCAAAGGAAGGTTACTTTTATGTCAGATATATGCATAAGATAGTTTACAACTATAAAATAAAATATTATTTTGTTCAGATCATGCACAAGATATGTCAGCCTAAAGGAAAGCATATTATGTGGCCGATTAAGGTGGTTGTGAGCTACGAACCAAAAATATAACTCATATAAAGTATCATATTATGCGCACAATGGGTCGGCCCAAAGGAAGGTACATTATGAGGTCATCTAAAGTTTGAGTTATATTAGAGAGTATCGCTAACAAATAATGTGTCGGTCCAAAGAAAGACAAATTATATTGTACTTGGTATCTCATAAAGAGCCCATTTATATGCATTTAAAATTTTATTTGCATAATTTTATATTACTTATATGTCCTTGGCTTTAATTCAATCATGAGCTTAAATAAATTTCTCTCTTAATTTTAGTGCAATCTATAACTGCTAGCATTAATAACATCCCAACACTAACTGGTTTGAATTTTGCTGAATAGAAAGAATACATGACAAAAGTTTTAGGCTGCATGGACTTAGACAGGCATTAAGCAATGATCGTCCCACACCTCTGACCAGTGCTAGCATTATATAGCAGAGGGTTGAATTTCAGCTGTGGGAGAAATCAAATCGCATGTGTCTGAGTATCATGAAGCTTTCCATATCGACACCAATAAATAGCTCAATAACAGAGAGAGGAGATGCTAGGAGTTTCTTGGACCAATTGGCATATCAATTCACCGAAATGAAAAGGTCGAGACAATCATACTTCTCACGAAATTAGTAATCATGCGGTAAAATGGAAAGAAAGGTAAACTTCTCAACTTTGTTAGTTTGGAAGTCAATCTAACTATTGTACCCATTGTCACTTGGTAGATAGATACCGATGCTACTACTCACATAAGTGTCACTATGCAGGGTTGTCTCAGGAGCTGACTTTCGCTTGATGGTGAAAGATACATCTATACAGGAAATGAAAAGAAAGCTAAAGTCAAGTCGATTGGTATTTTTAGGCTTTGTTTAGGAAACAATGTTTTTCTGAATTTAGAAAATACATTTATCGTACTGTCTTTTCGACAGAATTTATTTTCGATTTCTTGTTAGGACAAATTAGGTTATTTTTGTTCATTTAGATATATAATTTTTAATATTTTCTTTAATTCAATATTGGTTGACAATGATTCCTTAGTTGATAAGCTTTATAAATTGAACACCTTTACTCCTACATTTGACAACATAATAATGCACAGCATAGGTATGGAACACAAATTGATCGACGAGAATTCTTCCATGTTGTGGCATAGATGTTTAAGACATATATCCAAACAACGCCTAGAAAGGTTAATGTCACATAGAATTCTCGATTCCCTTAACATGTCAGACTTTGATATCTGCATAGAGTGTGTTAAGGGGAAGACAACTAACAAAAGGAACAAGGGACTAGGCATTGTAGTACCGTTTTAGAGCTAATACATATGGACATTTGTGGATCATTCCCTAAGACATCTTGGAATGGACATACACATTTTATTAGCTTTATAGACGACTATTCCAGATTTGGCTATCTGTACCTTATTCATGAGAAATCACAATAATTAGACATGTTCAAAATTTTCAAAGTCGAAGTTGAACTTCAATTAGGTAAGAAATTAAAGTCGTTCGATCCGACCGTGGAGGTAAATATTACGGTTGATATGATGGATCAGGTGAACAACGTCCAGAACCTTTTGCAAACTACCTTACTAAGTGTGAGATTGTGTCTCAATATACCATTCCTGGTACACCCAGGTAGAATGGTGTAGCTGAGCATCATAATCGAACCCTAAAAGATATGGTAAGAAGTATGATGACTTTAACTTCTCTACCAGAGTCCTTGTGGGGTGAAATATTCAAGACTGCAGTTTACCTACTCAATAGAGTACTAGTAAGACAGTAACTAAAAATATCATTCGAGATGTGGACAGGTAAGAAGCCTAGCATTAGACACTTACACGTCTAGAGTTGTCTAGCTGAAGTTAGGCCTTATAAGCCTAATGAAAGGAAATTGGACTCAAGAACAGTTAGCTGTAATTTTGTAGGATACTCTGAGAAGCCAAGAGAGTATAAATTTTATGATCTTTCTAATAGATCCTTCTTTGAAACGGGAAATGCCAAGTTTATTAAGAACAGTGAGAGTGATAAGGTCAGGGAAGTATCTTTTGAGGAATGTGTTAGTAATCCTCTTGTGGTCACTAATAGTACGATCAGTAGCGGTGTAGTTACCATACCACACATTATGGGTATCACACATCCAGTGAGCATAGTGAACCAAGATATTCCCATGACAACTTCAATGCAATTGGAGAAACCTACCACTGAAATTGAAGTATTGCCTCATATTAATGAACAAGTACCTCAATCACCTTGAACATAAGTGTCTTTAAGGCGATCCACAAGGGAACGGAGAACCATGAATTCTCGTGATTATGTTTATCTCCAAGAGTATGACTTTGACATAGGGTTGGAAAGTGATCCTACATCTTTCCAAGAAGTCAACAATGCTCTAACCTTGAAAGGTGGATTAACGCTATGCAAGAAGAGTTGAAATCTATGGCAAACAATGTCGTTTGAGAACTTGTCGAATTGCTTGAAGGAAAGAATCCTGTTGGTTGTAAATGAATATTTAAAACCAAGCGGGATGCAAGGGGCAATGTTGAAAAGTATAAGACTCGTCTTGTTGCCAAGGGATTCACTCAGAAAGAAGACATTGATTACAAGGAGACTTTCTCATCTGTGTCGACGAAAGACTCCCTTAGGGTAATCATGACACTTGTGACTCATTATAATTTGGAGCTACATCAAATGGACGTAAAGACTACATTCCTCAATGGAGACATAGATGAGTCTATATATATGGTGCAACTAGAGAACTTTGAGTCTAAAGACTCAAAGCACCTAGTATGTAGATTAAAGAAGTTTATTTATAGTTTAAAACAGGTATCCCGTTAGTGGTACCAGAAATTTGATCAAGTGGTTATCTCATTTGGATTTAAAGAGAACCCCGTTGATCAATGCACATATGTCAAGTTCAGTGGGAACAAGTTTGTTATAATTGTTTTATATGTGGACGATATATTGCTTGCGAGCAATAATAAGAGTATGCTGCATCAAACCAAGTCATTTCTATCTAGTAGTTTTGAAATGAAATATCTTAGTGAAGCATCCTTTGTTTTAGGCATACAGATATATCGTGATTGTTCAAGAGGCATTCTTTGACTTTCACAACAGGCCTATATTGAAAAGGTGCTTATAAAGTATGGTATGTAGAATTATATGTTGGTGCAACATCCCTCAGGTCAAGGTTGACCTGGTTGACCAAGCTGAGTCTTGGTTTGAGTTTAGATGTTTGACAATAAGAAATTGATTGAAGAAGAGTCAAGTAGGTAAAGGTTGACCGAATACTTGACTGGGAAGTCCTAACTAGGATGTTAGGTAGGTAGAAAGTCCTGGTGAGTGAAGCCAGGCAGAAGGAAAGTCCTGGTGAGTGAAGCCAGGTGAAAGCCCTAGTGAGTGACGCTAGGCAGATGGAAAACCCTAGTGAGTGAAGCTAGGTGAAAGTCCTGGTGAGTGAAGCCAGGCAAGGGAAAATCCAGATGGATCAAGGATGATCAGACATCTGGTGTTGGGAAGTCCAAGTAGGTCAAAGGATTGACTGGATACTTGGCACGAGGAAATACAGATAGGTCAAAGGGATTGACCGGACATCTGGTGGAAGTCCAAGTAGGTCAAGGGAGTGACCAGATACTTGGCATGAATAGAAAAGTCCAAGTGGGTCAAAGGGATTGACCAGACACTTGGTGGGAAGTCCTAGCAGGTCAAAGGAGTGACCAGATGCTAGGCATGGTGTACCAACAGGTCAAGGTTGACCGGGTGTTGGTTTGCTAGGCTTGGGACTTGGTTTTGGGCAAAAACCAAGTACTGGATAGATCCAGGAGCTGGATCGATCAGTGGATCGATCCAAGCCTTTCCTAGCGAACAGAGAGCCTCTGGATCGATCCGTGGATCGATCCAGATGTCCCAATCGATCAGTGGATCGATTGGGACGCGGCTGCTTCGCGCGATAAGCGCTGGATCGATCCATGGATCGATCCAGGTGTTTTTCCCAGAGCACAGAGGCGCTCTGGATCGATCCGTGGATCGATCCAAAGCCTCCCCGATCGATTGGGAACATTCGAATCGATCGGGATCCGACCGTTGGCGTCGATAAAGGCCGCAGGCGCACGATTCCTTCGGCATTGCTTCTCCGATTCACTCCAGATCTCTCGCCAGCTCCTCCACAGCACTCAAAAAGCTCAGATCGCCAGTTCTTGAAGGATCTTGGAAGTTCTCCAAGTCAAGAGGCGGATCAAAGCCAAGAAGAGAAGCTAGGGTTAGGGTTTATACTCATTGTAAGTTTGTAAGCTTGTATTTCTTGTATCCATAAGCTAGGGTTAGGCCTTTCCCTCTCTTCTTGTATTGAGTCTTGTAGGGCTTCTCCGCCCTTGGTAGTTACCATAAAGGAGAGTTTTATTAGTGGAGGGTGTGTGTGTTGGTGTGGATCCTTGGATTAGTCACCTCTTGTGAGGTGGATACCAAGTAAACCAACCGTGTTAGCGTTGTGTGATTGTTTCTTTGTATTTCTGCTGCACATCTCAGAAGGAACAAGCAACGCCGAGAAATGAGCGAACACGACGAGCTATTCACCCCCCCCCCTCTAGCTACTTTTGGTCCTAACAAGTGGTATCAGAGCGAGGCCGCTCTTCACCGGAATCATCGCCGGAAGGGTCAAGCATAACAAGAAAAGCTAGAGGGTGAAGAAGTTGGAGCAAATTCTTCAAGTTCAAGATTTTATTAAGCTCAACTTCAAGATGCAATTCCAAGATGGACTTGGATTTGACACAAGGGTGGCTCCACCGTACACATCCACAAGCTTCGATTCTTGGAAATCAAGAATCAAAAATTTTCTTATGATGGAGATAGAGCAATGGTTTGCTCTAATGGAAGGCTTCAAGGCTCCAAGAAATTCAAAGGGCAAAGTTTTCAAGAGGAGCAAGTGGAGCCAAGAGCAAGTCCAAAGGTGCGAGGCCAATGACAAAGTGACCAAGCTTTTGGTCAATTTATTGCCAAGCACCATCCTTTGCAAAATTGGAGAATTTGAAGATGCAAAGGAACTATGGAGCAAATTGGCCAAGCTTCATGAAGAGATCCCCTCCACTGTACAAGATCATGAAGAATCCGGAGAGGGTGACTCTTTGGAGCAAGACCGAGAGGAGGACTCCAAGGTTGAGAGATGCTCAACCTCCGAAGAAGAAGAAATCCAAGAAGCTTCATCCTCAAGGGAATGCAACGAAGGGAACAAGGAGGGAGCATACTCCTTGTTTCATATTCAAGATGATGAAGCCTCCACCTCTAGGATTGAGGGGGAGCAATCCTTGGTGACGCCGGATCAAGAAGAAGGAGAAGCTTCTACATCCGGGTCAAGAGACGAAGAGGAGGAAGAAGATTCTACCTCCACAAGTCAAGAAAAATCAAATGGAGGAGAATCAAGGTCCGATCAAGAGGAAGCTTCTACCTCCGGATCCAAAGGAAAAGATGCCACCCCTACAAGCAAAGGTATAAATATTTCAATTAATAATAAAAATCATATTATATGCTTTGAGTGTAGGGAACATGGGCACTACAAGAGCAAGTGCCCTAAATTGGCCAAGAAGAAGGGCCAAGTGGCACAAAAAGACAAGGTGAAGCCCAAAGAGATCATCCCCAACACAAAGAAGAGCAAGGAGCATATTATATGCTTTTCTTGCAATCAAAAGGGGCATTACCGAAGTCAATGCCCCAAGGGGAAGAAGGTGGTCAAGGCTCAAGGAGGCACTAGTCAAGGGGGAGCCTTCAAGGTAAAGAAGAAGGTATCTTTTATTGAGCCTACCCCTTTACATTATGGTAAAAAGCATGATAGTTCTAATTTTTATCATTTTAATGCGATTTATCATAAGAATAGGAAGCATGAGGGCTTTAAGGAAAAGCATGTGGCCCTACATGCCAAAACTACCCAACCTAAGGTTAGGAAGGTAGATGGACACTTGGGCAAGAACACTAAGGAGAATAGATACAAGCCCAAAAACAAAAATACTCATGGGTGTAATGAAAAATCAAAATCTAAGGATTTAATGATAGAAAATCAAGTCTTGAGATCAAGACTTGATAAAATGGAAAAGACCCTAAAAAGGATGGAAAATATCCTAAAAGGGCAAAATGAGCATAACCTAGGTTTAGGGGTACAAAAGTCATCCAATGGCCATAGAGGTTTGGGATACAAACCCAAAGCTAAAAGGGATGTGCCTAGTTATCATAGGGTTCCATATAGCTATGGAACAAACCCTAAGTCTAGAGATCAAGTCAAAGATACAAGGGAAGATATCCCTAGAAGTCTCTTTGCAACCAAAGTGACTAAGACTTCTAAGAAGTCTAAGAAAGTCACTAACAAGGTCACAAGGGAGGCTATCCCTAGAGTTGACCTAGAAAATGTGACCAAGGCTTCTAAGAAGCCCAACAAGGTCACTAGGAAGGTATCTAGGGAAGTTATCCCTAGTGAGTACCTAGAGCATCCAAGGAGCACCAATAGGTGTTGGGTTCCTAGGAGCATTTTCTCTACCCCATAAATGGGTTAGAGAGTGTCAACTCCGATTAGAAGGGTAGTTAACCCAACTTTGAGGAAATTGACACTCAAGGAGCATTTTCAAGGTTTTGTTAACCTTTGAAAATGAAATGGAAGTATTATTTACTCCTTGAAAGAGTAAAATGTGCCTAATGGTGGAAGAATTGATTTTAATCTTAAATGGCACATATTGGGAAATTCATAAGAACTACCAAGTTGGGATTTTGGTATGTTCTTAGGAAATTTAAGGCAATCAAGGAGCATTTTAAAAGTCTTGCTAATCTTTGAAAATGAAATATGCCAACATTTGAGGATATGCTTAATTTCGACTGGCATAAATTAATCAAGGAAATTAGAAATGCCAATTTAGGCTTTGGCATTTTCTTGAAGCACTTTAGGGCAATCTAGGTTTAAGTTGTAAGTTTAGCTAAGATTTTAAGGATACTTAGATAGTTAATCTAGGTATATTTTATTTATGCTAAATCTTGCCATGATTGTTTGCCCATCATATGCCATGACATCATGTCTATTTTTGCATTCATGTTTTATTATGCAAAATCCAAAAATACCATGTCATGACATTCATACATCATGTAGTTATAGGAATCTTTCTTTTGAAAGTCATTTTATTTTGATGTATGCCATAACATTATCATGCATTAGTTTAACTCCTTGTAATTAAGGACAAATGGCATTTAACAACACTTATTAACAAGTGGCATCCTAGGTGGATGTCTAATATCTTTAAAATGCCTAGATAGATATGCATGATCCCTAGATTAGGGCAAAACCAAAATCTACATCTCGCAAAGACTATAAGGTGACTTGTATGTGTTTTAGTGCACATTAGATACAAGTGAGATGTTAGGATGATGAACAAAGCTCAAGATGTTGATTCAGTGCATTCTTTTGAGTTTTTAGGTTCATCAATACACATAGTTATGTGTTTTCCCATCATTGGGAAAGCTAATGTACAAGTCATGTGCATTATGCCCAAGGAACATGATGGGATATTAGTTTTGAAAATGTTTTAAAAATACTTTTGGAAAACCATGGTGAAGGCTATCTTTTGATAGTAATCACCATTGAATAGTTAGACACAAACTTGAAGAAAACGCTAAAGTTTTAGCAAGTTTTTAATCTTGTGTCAATCTTTGAAAATACGATGTATTTTCATAGAAAACTATTTTTCCATGATTAAGTATGCCCTAAATAATGTCTACACGAAATTTCATGATTTTTGGATTTTTGTAGAATTTTCTAGGGGTTTCTGAAGTTGACTGAAATGGAATTTCAGCAACTATCAGAGCTCCGATCGATCCATGGATCGATTGGAGTGCCTGAATCGATCCGTGGATAGATTCAGAAGGCAAGTCCCCCGCGAGCAGAAGCTCGCTGGATCGATCAGCCGATCGATCCAGGTAGTCTGAATCGATCAGTGGATCGATTCAGCAAGGTTCAATCGATTGGAACCCAACTCCAATCGATCCAAGTTGCTGATTTTGGCTGGGAAGGCCTAATTTCAGCATCTTTGAACCTCTTTGAGTCTAGGTAACCATTCCAAACCCCTAAAATACATTTGTATACATACAAAGGGTGTTTTCATGTGAAAACAAGGATGGATTGGTTAAGGAAGGCTTCATTGAAGTTTAGGTTGAGGTTTGTTTCAAATTTTGAGTATTTGAACCTCAAAACTTCTAAATTTGGGTTTCCTAAAGGTTTAGGGATTCCAAGTCATTGTTGGTGCAATGACAGAAGTTACCACCATGTCTTTAGGGGGAGGGACTCTTTAAAGACATGAAAAATTATTTTTCATGAACCTTGGAAGGTGGTTAACCTTCTTTAAAGAAAATGCTCATGTATGAGCTTTTGAACTTGAAATGGGGAGTGGATATCCTCATTATTTCAAGTGGGAACTCAAGTGGTTAGAAAATGCTCAAGGTTGGGTATTTGTCTACATTGAGGGAGAAGTTAAGGATAAATGAAGGGTATGGGACCTTCATTATCGTGTTGATCACAACGAGTGATGTTGTGAACAACGAGGAGCAACTCTTCAGGGGGAGAGTCGTCAACAAATGAATTTGTTGATGTATACCCAAAATTGGGGCATGGGTTGATGTGTGCCCAAAGATGGGTTGATGTGTGCCCAAAGATGGGTTGATGTGTGCCAATAGGGGGAGAATGAAAGGACCTGTGAATGGGTGTAAGTTAGGCTTTCATTACCTAGAGGGAGTGTGCCCTCTTAGGGGGAGAATGAAGAGCTTAATTTATGTGTTCATTACCTAGTGGCATGAAGATTGAGGCTATAGGATTAGCCTAACTTACATGTGGTATTGTAAGTGGTAGTGTGGTATTGTCAAACATCAAAAAGGGGGAGATTGTTGGTGCAACATCCCTCAGGTCAAGGTTGACCTGGTTGACCAAGCTGAGTCTTGGTTTGAGTTTAGATGTTTGACAATAAGAAATTGATTGAAGAAGAGTCAAGTAGGTCAAGGTTGACCGGATACTTGACTGGGAAGTCCTAACTGGGATGTTAGATAGGTAGGAAGTCCTGGTGAGTGAAGCCAGGCAGAAGGAAAGTCCTGGTGAGTGAAGCCAGGTGAAAGCCCTAGTGAGTGAAGCTAGGCAGATGGAAAACCCTAGTGAGTGAAGCTAGGTGAAAGTCCTGGTGAGTGAAGCCAGGCAAGGGAAAATCCAGATGGATCAAGGATGATCGGACATCTGGTGTTGGGAAGTCCAAGTAGGTCAAAGGATTGACTGGATACTTGGCACGAGGAAATACAGATAGGTCAAAGGGATTGACCGGACATCTGGTGGAAGTCCAAGTAGGTCAAGGGAGTGACCAGATACTTGGCATGAATAGAAAAGTCCAAGTGGGTCAAAGGGATTGACCAGACACTTTGTGGGAAGTCCTAGCAGGTCAAAGGAGTGACCAGATGCTAGGCATGATGTACCAACAGGTCAAGGTTGACCGGGTGTTGGTTTGGTAGGCTTGGGACTTGGTTTTGGTCAAAAACCAAGTACTGGATTGATCAGTGCATCGATCCAGGAGCTGGATCGATCAGTGGATCGATCCAAGCCTTTCCTAGTGAATAGAGAGCCTCTGGATCGATCCGTGGATCGATCCAGATGTCCCAATCGATCAGTGGATCGATTTTGACGCGGCTGCTTCGCGCGATAAGCGCTGGATCGATCCATGGATCGATCCAGGCGTTTTTCCCAGAGCACAGAGGCGCTCTGGATCGATCCGTGGATCGATCCAAAGCCTCCCCGATCGATTGGGAACATTCGAATCGATCGGGATCCGACCGTTGGCGTCGATAAAGGCCGCAGGCGCACGATTCCTTCGGCATTGCTTCTCCGATTCACTCCAGATCTCTCTCCAGCTCCTCCACAGCACTCACAAAGCTCAGATCGCCAGTTCTTGAAGGATCTTGGAAGTTCTCCAAGTCAAGAGGCGGATCAAAGCCAAGAAGAGAAGCTAGGGTTAGGGTTTATACTCATTGTAAGCTTGTAAGCTTGTATTTCTTGTATCCTTTCCCTCTCTTCTTGTATTGAGTCTTGTAGGGCTTCTCCGCCCTTGGTAGTTACCATAAAGGAGAGTTTTATTAGTGGAGGGTGTGTGTGTTGGTGTGGATCCTTGGATTAGTCACCTCTTGTGAGGTGGATACCAAGTAAACCAACCGTGTTAGCGTTTTGTGATTGTTTCTTTGTATTTCCGCTGCACATCTCAGAAGGAACAAGCAACGCCGAGAAACGAGCGAACGTGACGAGCTATTCACCCCCCTCCCCTCTAGCTACTTTTGGTCCTAACATTGTACACCTGGTAACACATTTGTGTTAAGATGTGACAAGTTCAACTTGCAGCAGTGTCCACGGCTTGAACTTGAAATAAAAGAGATGGAACAATTCCCATATGCATCAGCAGCGGGAAGTCTCATGTATGCACAAGTTTATACTCGACTAGATATAACATTTATAGTGACGATGTTAGGCAAATATATAAATAACCTAGGACCATCACACTAGAAAGCGATAAAAAGAGTGATGTGGTATTTGCAAAGAACTAAAAGACATATGCTCACGTATTGAAGATTAGATCACTTGGAGGTAATTGGATATTTAGACTCTGATTTTGCTGGATGCTTGGATAGTAGGAGGTCAACTATGTACTGATCACATTTTATGTAATTTTCACTCTACACATTTACATTTTGATCTATGTCATTAATGATATTGATATTGTGATTACTGTTGGGGCTTGTTTCAATCATATACAGTAGCTATGACCTTTTTTATCATATACCAATGAAGTTAATGGACCAAATTATTTACAGGAGTATTCTATACCCATAAAGTTTGATATCAACTAAAGTTTTACTTGTATTTTATAAACAACTCACAAATAGCCCAAGTGGGAGATTGTTGGTTATTATTTCTAATTGGTGGACTTAATTGTTAGTTATACATATGAGTACAAATCGAACCCATTAACGTGATCTAACTTAGGCTTATTGGGTTTCGGTTGTTGGATGTACACCTTATATGTGTAGAATCTATAGTCACGCATCTATTATTATCTATATATTGATAATAGATGTTCAGTATATATATGGACTTAAAGTCTCGCATCTATTATTATCTATGAGCTTATAATAGATGTACAATATATATAAGATTGGCCCCCAAGGGTTTAGGGAGAAATTTTTGATTGAGCTTTTGGTTCCTCATTGACCTAAAACTTTTCGGCACTGCCATCCCTAAGTCTCTTGGAAGACCTTTCTTTCCGTTGCATCTTCTTCCATGTCTATTATGTTTATGTATTTATTTTCTTATGTCATATTTAATTGATAAAAGTAGATCTTCTTGTTATTGTATTTCCTATATGTAAGTTCTTTATGTTTTAGAATTCATGCGGCTTAGGTTTTATAAGAAATATCAAAACATTCTATTGACAAACATCTTTTTGGAATCTATAAGTTGGATAGAATTGGTCTGCAATATTAGAGATTTTCGCGCAAAATATTTTAATTATGGTTATTTTCTGTAGTATATTGTTAAATATGGATGTTCTGTGGGCTTTGAGCATTCAGATAAGGAGATTTTGCATGATTTTACTTCTGTTTGATCCTATCATTATTTGGTAATGAATGTGAGGGTTCGGATGGAGGTTTGTTATATGGTTTTCTGTGGAATTTTGGTAGGTTGGGATAATTGGAGTTTATTTCTTGCTAACTGTTTACTCTTTATGATTGATGGGTGTTACACTATGGAGTCCTAACAACAGTTGCTATATGATCCATGGATTTATGTTTGGATTTGTGGCTTTATTTTGAAGAAGCCGATTTGGTTTTCTTCCAGAAATCAGTGGTGTTTTTGGAGGCTCTTCAGGATCTTTTTTTTTTTGGAGTTTATTTCTTCTTGCTCGGTGAAGAATTCAAAGTCTTATTCAAAATAAGCTGGACTTTTATTTGGTGGAACAGTGTATGCGCTTGGGGAGGGTTTTTGTTGGATTATAGTGGTGGCTCTATATGTTTCCGGGGATGTGTATGCTGTGGTTTGTTTGGAGTTTATGTAGGAGTTATATTGTTTTTTGATATTTTCTTTCATTATGGAGCTTTTGTGGAATTTGTATCTTTATAGTCACTAAGATCCATTGTTTGCATTAGTGTACCAAGATGATAAATCTATGATGTGTAGGGGATTGCGGAATTTCTAGGAAATCTCAAGGTAGAGGTGCTGGTCATGAAGATAGATTTTATTTTCTTGACGTGTGATGTGTTCAGAAATGCAGATTGGTTCCTCGATGTTTGGAGATTATGATGTGCTTTGGATGTAGAGTCTGGATGCATATTCTGGAGAGTCTGAGGCTGGTGATTGTTTAAAGTGTATTAAGGGTTTTTCTTGTGGGTTTCCAATTTGTTCACGAGGATTTTCCCTGATGATGTTTTATGAGGCTGATGGATTTTCTGGTGGCTGGGTTTTGGCAGTGCTTTGAATGTAGAGTTTAGATGCATATTGAGAGCTCTTTCTTTATGAGGAGATACAAGTATTTAAGGGAGTGGCCTGAATTCGTTTGGGTATGATGGATTTATTTTGTTAAAGAGTTTGTAAGTAAAGTCTTTTTGCTTTGTGATCTTGGTATGTAAGTATGGAGATGAGTTATTTTGGTTTGAATATCCATGTAAACCTTTAGAGTCCTTATAAATTATAATATGAGGTCAGGTTTGAGGTCCCTCATAATCATATGATTCTCTTTTTATATATGAATTTTCCTTTTATAATATATATATATATATATATAAATTTTAATAATATGATGATGATGAAGCTCAGAGAAATCATTGTGTTCTAAAGTGCAAGGTGGTGATGTGAGATGTTAAATGCCATGTAGATCTTAGAAAAAAAGATAAACCTATATATTCCCCCATTGTTAGAATAAAATGTCACAATTTTCTATTTAAAATAATTTTCAACAGGAGTTTTGAAGGGGGGATAAACCTATGTATTCCCCCATTGTTAGTATAAAATGTCACAATTTTCTATTTAAAATAATTTTCAACAAGAGCTTTGAAGTGTGGAGAAACGAAAGAAACATCATATTTGTATTGAACGGGATAGAGCCAGATATAGTGGGTGAAGTAATCAACAAAAATATTATTTTTGTCAACAGAATAGATAGGGAAGGTTCAAAAATCAGAAAAAATTAATATGCAGAGGAGTAATAGAGACAATAGAAGATTGGGAAAATGGTAATTTGTGGTTTTTATTGTAATGACAATTGTTACAATGAAATGAATGTGATAAGATGGACAATAAATATAAATTGAAGTTAGTAACTAAGTGTCTTAAAAAAAAAAGATTCAAACGGATGTCCTAAATGATGATGCCACTCAGAAGGAGAATCTTTGACAATAGAAAATGTAATGAGGGAAGAAGAGGAAGTTGGTGAGGCGGACCACTTATAAGCACCATCTCTAGTTCGCTTGTGTAGTAGTGGTACCCGTCTACAGATCCTTTACACAAAAAGAAGGAAAAAAATACAATAGAAGTTTTATTGGATGTGGAAAATCTAGAAAGAGAAATCTAAGATTTCTCTTTATAGTGGGGACACACAAAATATTTTTAAATTAAAATTATGAGAGACAGTATCTAAGATAGTAGAACCATTGTGAGTGAGTGATATGTAACGCAGTACCATTATCAATCACAATGTCATCAAGACCATCATATGGAGAATGCAACAATAGGTTGTTGAGTGCAGAGGTAACATGATGAAATGCACAGCTGTCAAGAAGCCAAGTAGGAGAGGTGGAGGCTGAAGCAGTGGCCTCATTGGCCTTTGGTTGCCACTGTCATTGTGGCGGCCAAGGCTACCCAGTTGGAATCAAATGATAAGAAACAACAATTTATGATACAGAGGAAACATATACAATTTGAAAAAGTGGACATTAAGAAACTGTGTGACCCTAAGTACGACACACCTAACACTTTCCAAGAAACGGGCGTGGCAGACGCTTTTAAGAGTTAGCAGAAGAGACTAAATTGGAAAAGGTAGATTGTTGTTGTGATGAATGCTAGTTTTGACGAGGAGAAATATTATGGACGTTGGATCAAGGATGACTAGTTGTTACTGTTGGTGCAGTTGACACCAATACTTAAATCTGAGTTTTGATGAATGATAAGTGAATTAAAGTTAGATGTGTTGTTGATCTAACCTTGTTACCGAGTGCACAGGGTTAACTAACTTGACGGGTCAAGAGGACCAGACACCAGGTAGAAAGTCCAGATGTGGGATTCTGGCAGGAGGTCGGGATGTTCAATTTCTGATGGATTGAAGTCCGGATGTGTGATTTCGGCAGGAGATTGAGATGTTCGATTCCCTTTTAGCGAAGTTCAGATGTGTGATTCCGGAAAGAAGACTTGGTGGCGCAGATTGGATGTTAAGGAGGTAACTTGATATTTGGTTACTGGAGGTTAGTACGGGAGAAGAATAACTTAGTGAAGACGTGTCCCGGTTGAGGAGACAGTAGGAATCTGTCCAGTTTAGGTCTATTTTGGAAAACTTAAAACTAAGACCATGACTAGATCTGAGTCTGGATGACAAGATCTAATTAATACTAAACTGCTTATTTTTATTGTGCCAATTCTATTTTGCAGGCTAGATATTTTATGTTAGACTAACATATTTTGTAGGACAAAAGGAGCACAAAATGTCTCGGGTGAACAGTACCTGAGGTGCCTTCAAGCTAACGAAAGGTGCCTTGAGTACTGTTTATGGAAGGTCCCTTCAGGAGCTTGAAAGGTGCCTTTGGTCAAATAACTTAGAAGACCTCAGTGACGATAAGGCATGGGTTTTGAGAGATAAAACTTTGCCTATGGAAGATGTCTTCAGTGCTATGGAAAGTGCCTTCAACACTCAATAAAAGGGTGCCTTGTAAGGATCTAGAATGCTAAATACGTAAAAGCACAGTGGAAAAACTAACTAGATCCTTTCCAGAAGATCCATGCGAAGGAAAATCATATACTAAATTTGTTAAAAGGAGTTATACCTTTGTTACATGAACACGAACTCCCAACATCTAGGATCTCAGTACGATCACGTGTTCGTGCCTCTTTCAGTATCCACACAAACAAGACTTTCGTCCATCGCACGAACTCAAGAAGTGGAGAAGAAAACCAACTAACATTGTGCTAGCAACCATAAGGATGATTCGGCCAAAGGAAGAGGAGGGAAGAAGAAGAAGACTAAAGGTCTCATACCAAAAAATGAAATGAAAAAAATCCTTTTATAATCATCCAATGAATACCAAGCGCTTTTACCCGTTGGTCTTAACCTCCTTAAATTCATGATTAGTCAAGTTAATCAACACCTTTCTTCTTAAGTGAATGGTCAATTTTTCCTCTTCCTTCATGCAATTCAAATTCAATCAGTCACCATCTCATTAATTCGAATTGACTCAATGAGTCTAGTTTGAATTGGACTCACTCTAATAATTAGATCCAATTGAGTTTAACTCAATGACTCTAATTCGGATGAGACTTAATTAAATGATCCATCATATGAATCTATCTCCAAATCAACTTGTTCTTTGTATGTGACCCAATAGGTTCTCGTAACATTGACAATGCATTTAAAACCATTTTAGATACATAAATAATGAATGACATCTAGCAAGGTAACATTGCTTCCCAAGTAATAAGAATGTCGAGATCCAACTTAACCTTTTAGTGTCTATTATCTTATATGACTCAATCCTTCTATCTTTGATATCTAGATTGATCAATGAGTCATACATCATGTCATTCTCTTATCATTTTTGTATTTATTGATCTCTAAGTAGACACACTCATACAAATAAATTTAATATCTCATATTGACTCATTTAAGCATGACCATGCATTCTTGTGTCGTACTAATCAAGGAACCCACAGATATCACTTCCATCATATAGAAGGAATAGATCTCATCTACATCATTCACATCCTTCCGTATAATTTATTGCATATCCAGTGATTAACTTTATAGTCCACCTTATTATAGGTGACGCTTGCCGATACGAAAGTACACAACTCCTTATGTAGGGAACCATAGTGACTTTAGGTCTAAGGACTATTCATACCAGTAGTCACATGAGAATGTTTATGATACTAGTATAATGATCCATGAAATATTCTCATGGTGCGTCAATTCAGTATATATTCTAGACTATATACTCTTGTGTCAATGTAATATCTCATATCCATGACTTATAGGATTAAGTCATCAATTGACCTACATGATAGTATCAATGCATTAATATTGTTCTTGCATATTAATACTTGACTATAAATAGTTAAGAGTAGTATCTATATATATATATAGGCTCCCACTATCAATTCAACCAATTGATATGATGTAGATTATGACCTACTACCCTAGGACATTATTATACTTATTCATTCGGCACTGCACTTAATATAATAACCAACTTTATCATTTATGAATTAATGAAATATGATACAGAAAGTGCCCTATCAACCAACTCATAATTGGTAGTAGGGCTATTACTAACATGTCTCGCCTAAGGCTTCAAAACAACTCAAGTACAACTCTTCTACAAGCTTCTACATGTTCGTTAGACATTCCAACTGCTCCGACTTCATGCTACTGCTCTGCTACGATGCTGCTGTGCCCAACTACTGCTGAGGAGCCATCTAACATTGAGCCTGAACCAATCATCATCGAAAGTGTTGGGTAATGAAAGTTTATTTTTGTACTTAATTTTTGCATAAAGGAAAGTGTAGCGTGTTACACTTGTCTTGACTTTTCGATGGTACTTGTTCCCTCTTTCAGTAGTTCTGGAAGAGGATTATAGTAGATTACCCATCAATAGGCCTGTAGAACTTGGATCTTGGAGTAGAAGTCACCGAAGGCTCTGAACCAAGTAAAATCGCTTGCGTCCTTGTGCTTTCTTATTTCTATTTTTTCTGTTGTATGTACTTTTTTTACACAAAGAAGAAAAAGAAAAGTTTTTAAAACTACGTGATTCACCCTCCTCTCACGTACGTCTCGATCCAACAAGTGATATCAAAGTAATCTTCTGCTCTAAATTGGTACAACCACCAATCAAGTTGGGGGCATTGTTTTATTTTTTTTCGAATTTCAGGTTTTCATATTTTATTTGAATTAGTAAATTTTACCTCTTCAAATAATACTTTCTCGTTCAATTTTTACATGAAGTTGTTACAATACCACTCAAGTCATCGATATTTCTTTTTTACTTCAAACGCCGCTAATCTAAGACCTAGTCTTAGAATATTTTTTTCTCTTTTTTTACAAGATAATTCAAATAGTACAAATCAAAGTGTACAATACCACTCATCCTCCTCTCTTCATCAGAAATGACTTTGTTGGTGTGGTTAACACTAACAGTCTAACTCAAGTTTTGATGAATAACAAAGTATGTTAAGTTAGTTTCATTGTAATCTAATACTGTGACCAAGTATGCAAAAGAAGCCCAGCTAGGTCAACGGGCCGACCGGTTAGCTGACACGAAATCCAGACAGGTTGACGGACTGATCGAATGTCTGGCATGAAGCCCAGCTAGGTCGACGGGTCGACTGGATAGCTGGCACGAAGTCCAGGCAGGTCGACGGGTTGATCGGATGTCTAGAACGAAGTTCAGACGGGTCGACGGGCTGACCGGATGTCTGGAAGGTAAGTTAAGGTAAGTCACTGGAAGGGAGTGACTGTGAGGACGCATTCCGGGGAAGGGAACTTAGGCACCGATCCAACATAGAACCATTTCAGAATTCTAAGTTAAGATCTTGACTAGATTCCGGTTTCGGTGAGACGGAATCTAATTACTGTTTTTTATTATTATAACTGTACTATGCTAACACTTTATTTTGCAGGGTAATTTTGCATTTTACCTCGGACTAACGTTTTCTTGCAGGTTGCTGGAAAATAGAGGTCCGGGCTCCTGGAAGGGATCCGAGCGCCCGGAGGTCTGGGCGCCTAGAATGCAAACTTTATCCCCTCACCGCGTTGCCACGTAGAGCTTCATGATTGGCTGAGCTACGTCACACTCCAGGCACCCGGAGCCTCCTATATAAGGAGGATGCATCCTGGAGCAAAGAATCAACTAACAAGAAAGCCTTCCAACGCTTGCTCTGTCGTGCTGTGCTCTTGCGACGTTGAAGCTTCTCCAACAAATGCACTGTCTTTTTCTTTTCTTAACTATTGTCGGTACTTCATTTCTTTTAGCATTCATGTACTTTCATTCTGTAAACTACTTTTTTGAATTGCTAGTGGATTGTCCAACGAAAGCACTCAACGAGTGCGGGCCTTGGAGTAGAAGTCGACGAAGGCTCCGAACCAAGTAAAAAATTACTTGTGTTAGCATTGTTTTATTTTCGATTTTTTTCCCTGTGTACTCGATCTTCTTTTCTAATTTTTAAATCGCTATTCACCCCCCTCTAGCGAATTACTCGATCCAACAGACTTTCCATATTGGAAGAAGAGAATGGAGGTCTACCTGAAGATTGACATCGAGTAATGGTTCTCAATCCGACGTGGGTACTAGGCACCGATCGACCTTTGCACACGCTGAAACAACAAATTGATCCACAAGTCCCCTTCAACGAATACAGAAACCAACTTGATCGATCCTTCATCCAGGAAGATAGCTTCAGCCAACTTCAACGAAGTCATATGCAATATATTCACAATGGAGTTCTTCATATATGAATACAAACTCTCCATAGGCAAGAAGAAGGAACTATGACTCTTATAATATTTTATGACAATCGCTGGAGAGGTGACCAAGAGATTATTGCAACCATGGAAGTAGATCTTGTTGGGGATCGGTCGGCCGGCTTGAAGGGGGGTTGGATAGACGGCACCCCCAAATACTCGCTTTCTACACTATTGTTAGTATGCGCAGCGCAAATCTAATACTAACTACAAATATGAATACAAAGAAAGCTTAAGACAAGAATAAGAAATGCAAACCAAGCTAACACGTTGTTTAACGTGGTTCGGAGATTAGGGCACCGATCCTTCGGTGGATTACTCTCCGGAAAACTTCCGGCTAGCTCAAACCTCCTTGTGGGTGGAGAAACCTCACCACAACCCTCACAAGAGCTCCTTTGACGCTAGGGCACAGGTAGACTACTAATAGAGATTAACCACCTCTATTTCATCAACTCAAACCAAGCTCCCAAGCTTTGGTTTTATAGGCCACGGGTTGGAAAACCCCGCCTACCAGTCGACTGCTAAAACATGCAGTCGACTGCCCTCTGTGGAAATTCGACCGTTACATCCCAACGGCTCGATTCCACACATTCTGTTCGCTGCCAGTCGACTGCTAAAACATGCAGTCGACTGCTACAATACTGCTACAATAGCGCTACAATACTGCTACAGTACTGCTACAGTAAACCCTAAAACTAGGATTTTACTCTGAGTACAATCTCTCATGCACTCGTACCCTCACCCTTATGACTCATTTGACGCTTCATTTGCAGCTTTGACCTCTTGCCTTCAAGCCTACTTCCTTTGGCTCTCGTCCATCGGATGCATTCAAGCCCGGGGCTCGTCCCCAATGCCATCCTTCGCGTATGCCTCGAAGTCGCTTCCATCGGCCCTTGTCCTCGCTACCTTGTCCACGGTCCCTCGGATGCTCCATCCTTCACCGGACCCGAAGCCATCAACCTGGGTCACATGTGTATCCTGCAAACCTGCACAACTCAAATACACATATCAAATACAAGGGTGAACCTAACTTAAACCCTTTGCCCAAACACCAAAACACATGGTCCCGCGGACCATTGGCATTGCTCCAACAATCTCCCCCTTTTTGGTGTTTGGCAATACGTTTAAGTTAGGGAAAACATATAGCAAATAAACATGCTAAAACAAATGGACTTACGTTGCCAAGGCTACACACTTGGACTTATACCGCCGAAACAATGCACAGGGCTTTTTAAGAACCTATCCCAAGGCTCCCCCTACACCTAAGCTCCCATTGAGCTAGGATTTTCCACATAAGGCTTTTTAAGGACCTATCCCAAGGCTCCCCCTTTACCTATGCTCTCCATTGAGCTAAGATTTTTACAACGGGCCTTTTAAGAACCTATCCCAAGGCTCCCCCTACACAAAGGTACTTTCAGGTTTTCCTAACTAAACCTTACTTCTCCCCCTTTGCCTAACATCCAAAAAGTTCTCCAACAATATCCCAATTATTGAAAACTTGTCATCCAAATGACCCTAAACTCATGTATGTATCACCCATGGATCCCATACATCTATATGAGCTGACCCGGTCAAAATCCAGTGCTGAAAACACTTTCAGACTGGTATCAGTCGACTGCCCCCATGAAAACGAGCTTACAGAGACATTCTGTGCTCGTGAACAGTGTTACCAGTCGACTGGTACACTATTCATGAAAAAATTAGCCTTTTCTGGCCAACTTCAGAAATGCGCCAGAAATTCCACAGACCTCCAAAAATCCCCAATTTTTGTGGAGAGGTCTATTATATCAATATCTACTTGGGAAAAATATATATAAAAATATATCTATCACCAATCCCAATATTGACACAAAACATAAAACTAGCTAAAAATTTCAATTGAACCTTGACCTAAAGTCCTAGTTTTGGCTTCCTCTTGATGTATTTGCCCATACCAACCCACAATGCATCCCTAGCATTGGTTTATATGGCATCTATACATCTAAAATCAATTATCATGCAATATGATCCCAATGTCATATTTCCTTGCATGAAATATAACCCAATTATGCCAAAACCCTAGGTTTGAGACTCAAGTCCGTCTCCAAACCATTTGGCACACTCCATGACTCCTCTAGACTCCCAAGTAAAATCCACCTGAGATCCATTGGCCATGTGTCCCAAATTGACTCTTTGAGCTCCCCCTAGAGCTCTTAACCTTAGCCACCTCCCTTGGTGACTCATCTATTGTGACCAAACCACAATGATGCCCCTTAGAAGATCTCCTTATCTTCTTAACCTTGGACACATCATCCTTGCCATAGTCATATGCAACCCTAGCATATTTATTTTTAGCCTTGGATGACTCTCCCTTGCCCTTATCATGTGCCACCCTAGCACATGGTCTCCTTTTAACCTTGGAGGGATTAGATCGGTATCCCAAACCCGATCTATCATTGTTGGGTCTTTGGCTCCCCAACACCATATTCAATCCCTTAGATCCAATAGTGAATCTCTTAAGGAATTTTTCCAAACCATCAAGCTTTGCCTTCAAAGCTTGATTCATCCTTTCTAGGTTCCTAAACCTAGAATCAACATGTCCACCTTGGACATTCCTAGACCTACCCTTTCTAGGCATATGTCTCCCCTTCTTGGGATTAATGCCTTGGGTCTCCTTAGGTCTACCATTTCTAGATTTTTCATGAATGGGTCTCCTAGGGTTTTGATCTACAATTACCCTACTCCTATCATGATATTTGAAACCAAAATTTTGCATGGCCATATAATGATTAACATTATTTTTCCTAACATGCATGGGAACATAAGAATTTGAATTTGAATTACACTTCAAATTAGGGTATACCTCCCTTACCCTTGAAGCTCCCCCTTGACTTGAGCTCCTCTTCTTCTTCTCCCACTTCTTTAGATGCTCCAACTTCTTGAATTCTCCCTTCCTTGAGCATCTTGTGTGGTAGTGTCCAAGTTCTCCACACGTGAAGCATCTAATGTGCTTCTTCTCCTTCTTCTTCCTACAACTCAAATTAGATTCTAAAGAGATTGAATTGAGTTTAAGAAATACCTCTTTCTTACCCATAGGACATCTACTCTTGTAGTGTCCCTTCTCATTGCACCCGAAACAAATGATGTGATCTTTTGACTTTGCTTCGGTGGAGGTGCTCACTAGGTTGACTTCTTCCAAGATTTCTTCTTCTTCTTCTTCACTTGTTTTGGATTCTTCTTCAATTCTTGAGGATGTAGATGATGCCTCATCACTACAACAAAAACCTTCATAGACATCGGTTTTCCACCGGTGTCTATTTCATTTTTGACCGATGTCTATGAAGCCGATGTTAAAAGTCTGCCATTTTAGACATCGGGTTAAAACCGGTGTAGTATCACTTAACGACACTGGTTTTCGAATCGGTTATTAACCGGTGTAGTATCACTTAACGACATTGTTTCATCAACGGTGTAAAACCGATGTAATATTGTATGTTAATAACACCAGTTTTGGCAGCGGTAAATGACCGATGTAATATTAGTTAATAACACCGGTTTTACAGCGGTGGAAAACCGATGTAATATGTATATTTTTTTAACAGCACAATTTGATTTCCGAAACAATGAAAAACCGACAATAACAAAAAAAAACACAAATATTCACAAATTATACAAATATTCTTCATTCAATAATATCCATAAAATACACAAATATTCACAAATTATATAAATAATCTTCTTACAACAATATCCATAAAATACACAAACATTCTTTTTACATCAAAAGCTAGCTAATAGATATCAAAATCAAGGTAGAACATTCTTTTAACACATCAAGGTAGAACCGCACTTCAAATGTAATCTAGCATGCATTCAGCCCACTCGAACCGCACTTCATCAATTTCAACTCTGGAGTACTTGAGATTTGTAAACTGTAAAAACACATATATCCACCATATGTCAAATAACTAAAACAAATGTGTACATGTATCAAATAAAATAGAATACTGAGTTTTTAAAGGCTGTTGTGGAAGATAACGAATATAACATAGAATCTAAAACTTTCATATATGACACTTAGTATATGCTGCTTAGAATATAACATAGATAATTTGCTCCTTCTAATTCAAGTGTACAGATTGATAAGAACCGACAGCATCATACAACAACTTACTAGGCATGATAATGGTTGAACAAAGAAATATGACTACACAACAAATCCAGTGAAGGAAGCATAGAAGAACAAAGCTACCTCTGATGAAGAGATATACTATTTATTGTACTACCTCTGATGCCATCTTGGTATCCTGAATATCCTGCACTAAGCCCCCTATTTTCTGTGATTTCTGCTACCAACCACAGCAGCAAGGAATGCGGCAAGAAGGCAGCTGCCTCCTTAGTTCAGCACCCAAAACAATAAGTTAGAGCTTCCTTTTGAACACTCAAACTAGAACACTCAAACAAGTTAGAGTTGATGTGTATTTATCCTTTTTGTCTTGTCTTTTGATCCAGATATCAGCATCATAGGTGAATTAACTAGAAAACTCTACATGTTTTGCTTTAAATAATCTCTCAACTGTACAACCTTCAGTCATTATTGTCTTTCTCATGTTTTTTTAAAGTCGACTTGGGGAATCCATCCTTTGACATAAGGCATTACATCCAGGTGCCTAATTGCTTGAGATAACAAGTCGATGGCAATAAATACCTACTCCCCAAATGATCATTTGTTCTTTATTGGTTACTACAGTCAGTCATATGGAGCATGGTTCGCATGAGAGCAACGCCCAACTATAAAGGCGCACCTTTTAACACTGCATTTGGAAATATTAGGGTAACTGTAACTCTCTTGTAAGCCACCAAAAGTTCTTTTAACAAACTGGACGTGAAGCTGAGGCATTGATGGGCAAAACTAAGATCAATTGGCCTTTTAACCCCAAGTAAGTAATACCTACAGGAACCCATAGCAGTTAAAAAAAAGTGTAGGCTGACATCTGAAGGATTTGCAATTTAAACTAAGAAAATTAGAAAAATTTCTCACTATCACCCAGCTTAAAACCAGGGATACAGACATCTGTAAAGTCAGCATCTTCTTCCTCAATTAATTTCTTTATTGTTCCAGATGCTGTTTGACATATTAGTGCTTTCCTCATATGCTATATTTATCAACAGCTCAAAGAACAGATGTAAAGATAAAATTGACCTGTTTGATGCAATATGTGACGGCAAGAATAGCCCAGGACATCATACCAAATCGGCAGTTTGTAAAAACCTTAATGTCAAAGTTTTTGCTGATACGAGGATACAGTTCCATGCCCTGCACAAGAAAAAAAAATTGTCCACAAACTGTATAAATTGAAGCTACATTGATAGGAAAAATTAGGCTGAAAAGCATTGCCAAGTAATTCATTTGTTCATTATAGAAGGATATTAATACATGAGATACAACTTGCATAATAACAACACATAGCTAGAAAAACTAGCATGAAGAAAGGCACAAACCAAATGGTTGAGCAAAAGGAAGTCCAACAATATCAACAAGAGGTAAGATCCTCATGTGGTTTTAATGGCAATTATTTAAAAGCAAAGAATAACCTATTCCACCTAAGGTTTCCTCTGCCAGGACCTCATATCAGTGAATATACTTCTCCGTGCAAGAAAATTGAACAAACAGTGTGAGGCAAGTGTTTATTGTATAGCTAGAAATCAAACTTTACTGATAAAAAGAGGAGAATTTCAATTCTGTCAAGATGCTCTTTTCCCAACAACTTAACATGAATGGAGCTTTAGAGATTGAAAAGTTCATGGAACTGCAGAACTAGCTTGAAAAGCTTAAATAGAGACCAGGCAGGAAAGTATTCCAATGCGCCATATTCAAATTGACTTGTGACATCCCAATTCATTGGGTATTCCTTATAATGAAAGCTAGAATGTGGTTGCCGAAATCAAAGACATCATATTCTAAGCCATGTTTAAAGAGTTTTTACATGTATGTGATATTATATAAGATCCCATCATCATAGTAAAAATAATCCTATTGTTGCAACAGAAGTACATGCATATGTGTATTATAGTTGGCAGTGAGACCAAGGATGTGAGAGAATTTTTTTTCCATGACGGTGAATATATGGCAACATTGAATATTGGTGGGCAAGTGTTTTAGATTTCTAAATAAATCATTTCATAAGATTTCACATAATGGAAAAAATACTTGAAGGTTTTTTGTGATTCAGTTGGTTCCACAAGTAGATATGGTTAGAAAATATCCTCTGAACTCTTAAGTCAACATATCTTGGATCACGAACAAACACATATAGAGTAGGCAATGAAACATTTGAAAATAAAATACTAATGAAGTCACAAATAAGTTTATTCATTTGTACCAAACATAAATATTTAACTATTTTTTTTTAAGGAAATTGCATTTTCCAATGCAATTTGATCTCATGGTACTCCTTTTACGACTAAAACCCTCAACACCAAAACATGTTATAGCACAATTCCCCATGGAAATATCTAGAGCATTAACTACTAGTCTTGGGTAGTTCTGCTCCCTGGTGTTGGCTAATGATTGAGACTTAACTATTCAACAAAACAAATCACAGAGTGATTTTCCTGTTTAAGTCTGTGATCAAGAGCATATATTACTTTCTATACTAAAAAAGAAAATGAATGAGGCTACATTGAATTTATGACATTTGACTTTAGCAAATAGACGTGCCTTTTTAATGTTTGTTGAGGATAAACATGCACAGTTAAGAAGCAAAAGAGAATCAATTGGTTAAAGAGACAACCAGAAGAAAGTAAGACTGCTACATATTCTACAAAGTACACTTACATACACAAATATAGTTTAATCTATATGCAGATTGGAGAAATCTCATGTAACCATTAGTACAGAGAATGGAAATGCAAGAATAGAGTGCACCCATGCAAACATAATTGTAATATGTAAAAATAGTGATACATCTGGGAACAAGTAACAGATAAAATCCTTCACTATCAAATATAGCTAATAAAAGTTTAAGCATTGGCACATAACCTGCCATGATTAGGTAACAGTGATTAAAAAATAAATCAACAAATCCATTGTAATATGTTCATTTGTTTTTTTTTGAGATATTTGCAAGGCCCTTGCATACTCCATAGTATCTCAAATTATCAATCAGATGCATTTATCTGATTATTTTATGTGCAATCAATCCAGAAAAAAACAATGACACAACAACTCTGCAAATGATGTCTGGTTAAGAAAGCTCACCCAATAAAAATCAATTATGAAGTTCCCTAATGAACCAGAATCCGAAGAAGATGGTGCCAAATGACCCTTTGGAGAAAAACAATCATCTCAAATTAGGAACAAAGGACAGTAATAACCATAGGAAAAGCTAGATTGAAATTTACAGAAGCTCACTTTCAAGTATAACAAAATGCAGAACACTAAGCTTCCCAGAATAAGTGCTGAATAAATTTCTCCCAGGTGATCATACACGACTGCTGGGTTGAAGATTCCAAACCTTCAAAGATAATTCAAGAAGCACTGGTCATAGTTAAAAGTTAGAAGTATGTTAAAATAAAGATAAATACACATGAATTGCCAACCGATGTCAAAAAATGTGCATACATGTAGAGGAAAATAAGAGATGCAACTAGGTGTCTATAAACCACTCATCTAACTCCCTGCAGAGAAACAAAATCCTACGTATGCACAACAATACGAAAAAGTATGAAATTAAACCATTTAATTACATACTTGAGGTATGAGTTAAACATAGGAGATCAACAAATTTAGCAATAACAATGGTAATCATCATGGCGACTTATCATTAATACTAACAAAGATTTCCTTTTTCCCTCCACCCCTTACATCTTCAACTCTAATTAATCCAAATACTTGAGAGTTTATGCACTTTACTAACAATATTCAGTCTTTGTCTGCATGACTTTATGCCTCTGTATATGCTTTGTGAACCTTGATCACAAGATAGGACTTTACCATGTGCTATTAAATTTGGAAAAAGTGGCATACTTGTAGCCGTTTAAGTGATATGCTAGTATATAAAATAAAAAAGACTGCCATTACCTTCAAAACTTACAACAAATAGCAATCAAACCAATCTCCATAGCTTGTGTTTTCCAAAAATAGAAATTGGAAACGAGAAAGAAAAAAAACCACAAATTTATGTCGGAAACGAAAATTTGCGGGAGGGAAAGACAGGGAGTTTCACCTCGTCGGATTCCTCCTTCTCCTCCACCTTCTCCTCCTTCTTAGGCTCCTCTGCAGCTGGGGCGCCGCCCGCGCCGCCGCTACCAGGGGAGGCGACCCCGATGGCAACCACAGAGCCACCGGAGGGCACGGAAGCGAACTTCTCCCGGCCGGCAGCGATGACTTCCGTTATGTCCTTGCCCTTGACTTCCGCGAGGAAGTGGTTGATCCTCTTATCCTCTGCCTCCGCTCCCACTACAAGCAAGAAACAAGGATCACCGAAATGAAACCAAGATAAATATGAGAGGGAAGAGAGTTCGACCTGATTCAAGGATGGATCTGATATCATCGGCGGAGGGGTTGGGGTTGCCGCCGAGGATGACCAGGAGATAAGCCGCCACAATTTTCATCTTCGCTTCGAGATTTGCAGACGACGATGCCGCTGTTGCAAGGTCTCGGACCTCTCGGTGATGAGTGCGTAGAATGAGGTGGGTCGGCTTAATTCCAATTTGTATCTTATCAAAACCCTAGGGTTGGGTCAACGGAGGGAGGGCAGCGGAATGCAGGAGTAGGGGTGGGAGACGCAGCAGCGGCGGCGGCTAGGGGAAAGTTGGTCTTGGCCTTGGAACCACGGAACGCGCGAGCGGCGGAGTCGTAGGCCAGAGCGGCAGCCAAGCCACACCCTGACCTTCTTCCAGGGGTCCCTGATCTCGGTCGCGAACCGCCCCCACGGCCGCTTCCGCACGCCGCGGAACCGCGTCTCCGCTACTGCTGCCGCCGGCTCCACTAGAACTCGGCCTTTCTTCATCTGGCCAACAGATCGACGGAATGAAAAGGAACAAAAGAAGGGGGAAGAGGGAGCGAGAAATGGGATCAAAGGAAGAGGAGTGCTAATTTCGCCATGTCGAATTGTTCAAAATTGGGGAGATAAATTGGCTGGTTGCTTCATCCAAGGCGAGGAGAAACCCAAAAGAAAGGGCGCTAGGAAAGTCCGCCAGAATTTTGGTTCATAGACACCGATTTTAAAAACCGCGGTTAAAATTGGTGTCTATTAATGAAAAAAAGGCGCTCATAGACATCCGCTAAAAAAATCGATGTCTATGAGCGAAAATCTGCGCTCATAGACACCGGTTTTTGGAAAAACCGGTGTAAAATACTCAAAGACATCGGTTTTTGCTTAAAACTGTTGTTGTTCCACTGATGTCTATGAGGGTTTTTCTTGTAGTGCATCTTCCTTCTCCTCCTCGGATGTTGAGCATGGCTCAACTTCCGTTTGCTCCTCCTCAACTTGAGCAATTAAACTCATCTCCTTGGGTTCTTCTTCTTCTTGTGTAGGTAAAAATTCCTTCCATGGTAATTTCTTCACTTTGCTCCACAATTCATGGGCGTTCTCATATTTACCTACAAGGCTCATTACGTCATTAGGCAAAATATCAATTAATATAGATATTATCTTGTCGTTTGCCTTTAACCGAGAGGTTTGCTCCTCCGTCCAATGTCGTGGTCGGAGCTTCTTCCCTTTCTTGTCCTTCGGGACTTCAAACGGCTCTTTGACCACCATCATGGTGTCCCAATCCGTGTTGAAGAAGACCTCCATCTTCATCATCCAATATGTGATGTCCCATAAGCCTCTACCTTCAAGCTTTGGCGGTTCAATTAAGCCGGTCATCTTTGCTTCCTTGGCGGTTAGTCCAATGGAGAGCGGCCTCGCTCTGATATCACTTGTTGGGGATCGGTCGGCCGGCTTGAAGGGGGGTTGGATAGACGGCACCCCCAAATACTCGCTTTCTACACTATTGTTAGTATGCGCAGCGGAAATCTAATACTAACTACAAATATGAATACAAAGAAAGCTTAAGACAAGAATAAGAAATGCAAACCAAGCTAACACGTTGTTTAACGTGGTTCGGAGATTAGGGCTGCTACTCCACGGCTGTCCGTAAGGTGGACGATCCCGATCCTTCGGTGGATTACTCCCCGGAAAACTTCCGGCTAGCTCAAACCTCCTTGTGGGTGGAGAAACCTCACCACAACCCTCACAAGAGCTCATTTGACGCTAGGGCACAGGTAGACTACTAATAGAGATTAACCACCTCTATTTCGTCAACCTCAACCAAGCTTCCAAGGCTTGGTTATATAGGCCACGGGTTGGAAAACCCCGCCTACCAGTCGACTGCTAAAATATGCAGTCGACTGCCCTCTGTGGAAATTCGACCGTTACATCCCAACGGCTCGATTCCACACTAACCTAGCGTACTGCTACAGTAGCGCTACAGTACTGCTACAGTAAACCCTAAAACTAGGATTTTACTCCGAGTACAATCTCTCATGCACTCGTACCCTCACCCTTATGACTCATTTGACGCTTCATTTGCAGCTTTGACCTCTTGCCTTCAAGCCTACTTCCTTTGGCTCTCGTCCATCGGATGTATTCAAGCCCACGGCTCGTCCCCAATGCCATCCTTCGCGTATGCCTCGAAGTCGCTTCCATCGGCCCTTGTCCTCGCTGCCTTGTCCACGGTCCCTCGGATGCTCCATCCTTCACCGGACCCGAAGCCATCAACCTGGATCACATGTGTATCCTGCAAACCTGCACAACTCAAATACACATATCAAAGACAAGGGTGAACCTAACTTAAACCCTTTGCCCAAACACCAAAACACATGGTCCCGCGGACCATTGGGATTGCTCCAAGAGATCTTTTCCATGGAAGCCAGCTTGTATATATTATCCTTGATATGATGCTAACAATTGGTGATATACAGATATCCATTCAAACAAGGGGATATGACCAATGGCAACATGGCGAAGCCAACCTTCTCATCACAAGGGGCATGGTACGACGACTCTCCAATACTCCCAATGTAGGCTTTGTCTACGAAATACAGGGAGTAGTGAAATACCTAACAAGCCACGGTATCCGAGCTTTTCCAGGCAGACGATATTCAACTTCAAGTCTACAAGGATTAAACTGGGTGATTAAACCCACCTAGGTTTTTATACCTATGCAGCCATCCGTAGTTAACACCAGAAATCTCATGAATGGGTGCATATCCTTAAGCTTCAATAATTATCTTGCCTCTTCATCAGCACGAATAGCTAGCTATAATAGCAAAGATGAAGAAATTCAAAGTGATGAGGAAACATTCCATACATTAGCCGTCTTGGTAGGACAAACTCTTGATGATCCTACTTATGGAGAGGGGGATGATTATTATGAACCTATTCAAGACACTGAAACTCAACCTTTTGTTCTGGTACACAAAATTTCTCTTTACGTAGTAATTCCTCAACAAAAATCTACTAATGTTGCAAGTTTTGACTTAGTCACAAATGAACCATGCATTATCAAGGCTAGATGTAGAGGAAAATTTTCTAATGACATTTCTCTTGAAATCCCATATGGCAGCTATGGTCGAATTGCCACCAGATCAAGCACCGCCTTGAACCTGGGCCTTGATGTTAGGGATGGAGTTATTGACAACGACTATCGAAGAGAAATTATTATCCTCTCCTTCAATCATTCTGATGAACCAATACGAATCCAACCAGGTGATTGTGTTGCTCAAATAATTTTTGAAAAAAATCTTGACACCAGATGTTTATGAAGTTTCCCAAAGTTTAAGTACAACAATTCGAGGAGATGGTGGATTTGACTCTACCTCTACAGCATCACCGACAATATTCTCAAAATTACTCCCAAAAGAGAAGCATATCCTCTCTGCCTTTGCTGAGGAAGAAAAACTCAACTAGCATCTACAAGAGGATCTTGGGTTAGACTATGTAGGAGATACATGCCTAGAGGCCTCTGCACTCCGGTCCATAGACCCTGCCCTTGAAAATCCCAAAGAAGCTGATGACTTTGCTAGCCAGCTTCAATATATGGCTTTAATTACAACTCCAACAATCTCTGCTGACCAACAAATTTGGGATACATATTTTGATAATGAAGAGGAATGGATTAACCCTTTCGCAATAGAAGGTGGAGGGGAGAACACCCAATCTTCCTCCCAATTACTTGCCACAGTGTGCGAACTCGGGTACCCAAGTCTACAACGCCTTATGGAGCAACAACAAGAGCCTCAGTAGATCTACTCTACAAGTACGGTAATTTCTCGCTACAATCCACCACAAGATACTATGATGGGATCCCCATGATATCCGCCTGCAAACACAAGGATGGATCTGGGACCATCACGACCTACCTTTGAGTAGAGACCTACAAATGCCAGATTTATTAGAGATAGAAATAATGAAATATGGAACCTGCCTTCAGCCCAGATGGAGCTATATTCGTAATACCTCAACAAATTGGGCTTTTCCATGACGTTTTTCCATGCTGGGCGTCAATTACTAAGAACCATATAGCCAGCCAGGGCTTCACTGATCCAAAGGATAAAATTGAATATATGGAAAACCTACTATGAGAGAATGAGAAGCTGGCATGGGTACAATGGTCAATGACATACCCAGCACAATACACATTGCTAATTGACATTGCAGATGGATGCGAAGGTACTCAAAATATACTCTCCCAAATGCGCAGGGTATTTTCCTCTAAAGACCCTACGCAATGATCAACAGCTATCCAGGAAGCTGCTTACAGAGATTGGGAGAAGTTTTCTTGTGACAACGTGAAAGACATAGTAAAATACATGAACGTCTATATGAAGTTGTCATCTAAAATAGGGAGGTTATACACTGGACCAGAACTTTCCAAGAAATTCTGGCTCAAACTGCCTGGTGAATTAGGAGGAAAAATAAAGGAAGCTTTTGATGCAACGTACCCTGGCCTAACAGTAGGCATTTTCCCAAGAATAATGTTCGCCTACAAATTCCTGGAGCAAGAATGCAAAGATGCTGCATTCAAAAGGTCATTAAAAGATCTGTCATTCTGTAAACAAATGCCAATACCAGAGTATTATGGAGAACAAAGTAAGAAGAAGTTTGGAATCAGAAGATCGAAGACATATAACGGTAAACTACACAATTCTCATGCCAGAATTAAAAAGAGAAAGCATTTGGTAAAAAATACAAAATGCAAATGTTATCTCTGTGGACAAGGACACTTCACAAGGGAGTGCCCCAACGACAAATGAAATATCAAGCGGGTAGCTATGTTTGAACAACTCGACATATCAGAAGACTATGATATTATGTCTATCCAAGAAGGAGAAACACAAAGCGATGCTATCTTCAGCATCACAGAGGAAGAAGATGATTGCGAAATACTACAAAGGTCTATTCAAACTTTGTGCATTCCTAATAAACTAATTTTAATGATTAGACAGGTAGATGGTGGCTACCGACCCCAAATCAAACTCAAGGAAGAACAACTGAACTGTATCCACCAATGGTACCACAACAAAGATATATATCCTCCTCACCCTACTAGCTGTACATGCGGTAGAAGGGAAACTGTCAAAAGGGCATGAATTCATTACCCCAAATGTTTCATCAAAGCATGTAACTTATGCGGGTCATACTACTTCCACATTATAGTACCCATAGCACCTGCTGCACCAGCACTATTCTTTCCACAAAACCTGATTTATGAGCAACAGTACTACATTTCATGGTGCAAGGGAGAAATGGAGCGATTACAAAAGGAGGTAGACTACTACAAAGCCCAATATGAAGAACTTATGCTAGAAAAGGAACTTATCAAAGAATTTCAAGGATTAGATAAAGGTAAAGAATTAGCAGAAGAAGAAGATGCTGGAAATGTTTTATATGAAGAAACAACAACAAAAATAACGACAACACAAGAATTCACGGGACCCAAGCTTGTCAAAAATATGCTCTATAATTTAACAGCAAAAATAGAGATTCCTGGCATTCCCAAGTTCTCACTTAGAGCTATTCTAGACACGAGCGCAACAATATGCTGCGTAGATCAAAAGTCAGTACCTAAAGAGGCTTTTGAAGACAATACCTTGTTGTTTAGTTTAGCGGTATTAACTCACATCATACCGCTAGGTTGAAATTGAAGCAAGGAAGAATGCTAATAGGGTCAAATACATTCAGAATACCCTATACCTACAGTTTCCCTATGACGCTTGGAGATAGCATCCATATGATAATTGGGTGTAATTTTATTCGAGCTATGCAAGGAGGAGTCCGAATTAAGGGGAATACGGTAACATTCTAGAAGAATCTTACTACCATTAATATGTTACCAACTATTACTGCAGCTGCAACTATAGCAGAGCTAGACTTGGAAGAGGAAGAGTACATTCAAATTAAGGAGATGGTCTTATATTCTTCTGAAAAAAAAAATATCACGGAATTTTCAAGAGCAATTCCAACCCCTCCTAACAGAACTAAAGAATCAGGGTTTTATTGGAGAAAATCCTCAACTCCATTGGTCCAAGAATCAAGTCCTCTGCCACCTGGACATAAAAAATCCAGACTTCACCATCGAGGATAGGCCTCTTAACCACCTCACTCCCCAGCATAAAGAAGCTTTTGCAAAACATATTGAGGCTCTACTAAAAATCAGGGTAATAAGGCCAAGCAAGAGCAAGCACCGTACCACTGCTATTATTGTCAATTCTGGTACCATTATTGACCCAAGAATTGGCAAAGAAGTTAAAGGCAAAAAGCGCATGGTTTTCAACTATAAGCGCTAAAATGATCTAACAAACAAGGACTAGTATAGCCTGCCCGGGATCAACACCATCATTCACAAGGTCAGTAATAATAAAATTTACTCAAAGTTTGACCTCAAAAGTGATTTTCATCAGGTGGCTATGCATCTCGATTCAATAGAATGGACAACTTTTTGGGTGTCTGATAGACTCTACGAATGGCTGGTGATGCCTTTTGGCCTCAAAACTGCACCAACAATTTTTCAACGAAAAATGGATTCCTGTTTCAAAGGCACGGAGCAGTTTATGGCAGTATATATTGATGATATTATGGTTTTTTCTCAAAATGAAAAGGAGCATATGAAACACTTAAAAATCATGCTCAACATTATCCAGCAAAATGGGTTTATATTAAGCCCACAAAAATAAAAATTGCAGTTCCTAAGACATAGTTTCTTGGCGCTATTCTCAATAACCAAAGGGTTAAATTACAGCCTCATGCCATCTGAAAGATTGTTGACTTTAAGGAAAAAGAATTAATGACAAAACATAGGGTTTGTTTCTGGTTGGGCCTTCTAAATTATACCAAGAATTATATCCCGAATCTGGGAAAGCTATTAAGCCCATTATATGAAAAAACCAGCCCAACTGGTGAAAAGAGAATGAATCAACAAGATTGGGCTCTAGTTAAAAAAATAAAAGGCATAGTCGAGAACCTGCCAGACTTAGAAGTATCACCAGAAGAATGTTTTATCATTCTAGAAACTGATGGATTCATGAAAGGATGGGGAGGTATCTATAAATGAAAAAAGAACAAATTCGATACAAAAACTACAGAGCAAGTATGCGCTTATGCAAGTGGGAAATTCTCCCCTATCAAATCAACAATAGACGCAGAGCTCCATGCAGAAATGAATTCGCAGAAAACTTTAAAAATTTATTATCTTGATAAAAGGGAGTGAACTATCAAGACAAATTGCCAAGCAATCATAAGCTTCTTTGGCAAGACGAGAAACAATAAACCATCATGAGTCAGATAGGTAGCCTTTACAAATTACATAACCGGGACCGGCATTTCAATATATTTTGATCATTTTAAGAGAAAAAGATAACCAGCTTGCTGATGCTTTATCAAGACTAATAAATTGTCTTGTCATTTCAGAATGGCTAGCGAAAATACTCGAAGGCCTGGAATTAGTAGCACCAGCTCTTCAGGAACTACAAGAGAAGCCCAGCAAGGAAGCCCAAGCTTAAATGATACAAGTTCTGATAACCCTCTCCAACTCGTGGAACAATATCTACGACTCCTGCATAGGCAGTTCCCAATTGCATTGGACGAATACAACAAGCTTGACCAGCAACTCCATGACTTGCAACAGCAAGCTGCAGTCCGAGCCACAAACACCTTACAACAACTTAGGTTGCTCCACTCTCTGAAAAGACAAGAGTGCAAGAAAAGAAGCACTTCTGACAACTGGTGGTCCGACTGGTATCCAGCCACAGAACAAGTGGATAGACAGCTGGCATCTGCTGCCTATCTACTACAGGTTGTCGAGAGAATGGCTTCTTTTCGCCTGTAAAGAAGACTTTGCAGACATGGTGGACCCATGAAGAATCACAGACTCAAATCGACTAAACTATGTAAATTATTGTAACATGAGCTCTAAAGTGGTGTAATGTGATCTAAAGGACGATCACGAGTATAAAGGTAGATGCCTTCTTATCTGTAACGTGATCTAAAGGACGATCACAAATATAAAAGTAGATACCTTCTTATCAGAAGGACACTACGCTTCTTATCCGAAGAATCTAGGCCATGTGACGATGGGGCCCTAAGAGCATCTCGCATTACCTCTTCTTTTTCTATATAAGAAGCCACAAATCCTTTGCAGAAGCATAAGCGATCCTTAGCTTCTAATCAGGAAAGCATTGTAAAATCCAGTTGCGAGTAATAGAATCCGTGAGTTTCTCATCTTTTCTCCTTATTTCTATTATTTGCTTTGCCATCTTACACGCCCACCACATCTCACCCAAGGATCAAAGCAACCTCTTTGCCTGACGATTTAATAACTAAATTACAAAATTTGTCTTTAGGTCCTGCAGAGTGACCAAAGGAAAAGTAAAGTTGCGGGTATTCTGAGATCCATATAAAATTCTCAAAGAACAAGAGAAGTTGAAATGACGACTAGGACTACTCTGAACCAGCCATCAACTTCAACCATTACTCCTCTCTTTGATGACCAGATCAGAGAGTACAGAAGGAACCAACAAAGACTATATAATGCCCGGCAAGCTACAAGAAAAATTGGACGAAGACTCTCTGGAGGATCAACCTCTGCGCACACGCTGAAACAGCAAATTGATCCACAAGCCCAACTAAGATTGTTCATGCAAGAAAGGGCAGCCTTAGTACCTGCAGAAGTATTATACCACTCCAGACGGGATGACGCTCATCATCGTGTATATGCACATAGATCTGAAGAACCCATCCTAGTTATAGATGGAAACCAACTTGATCGATCCTTCATCCAGGAAGATAGCTTCAGCCAACTTCAACGAAGCCATATGCAATATATTCACCTTGGAGTTCTTCAAGTACGAATACAAACTCTCCATAGGCAGGAAGAAGGAACTATGGCTCTTATAGTATTTCATGACAATCGCTAGTTAGGTGACCAAGCGATTATTGCAACCATGGAAGTAGATCTTACCTATGGAAGCCAGCTCGTATATATTATCCTTGATTTGATGCTAACAATTGGTGATTTCTATAGGCATATACAGATATCCATTCAAACAAGGGGATATGACTAGTGGCAACACGACGAAGCCATCCTCTCATCACAAGGGGAATGGTAGGGCGACTCTCCAATACCCCCAATATAGGCTTTGCCTACGAAATACAGGGAGTAGTGGAATACCTAACAAGCCACGGTGTCCGAGCTTTGCCAGGCAGACGATATTCAACTTCAAATCTACAAGGATGAAACTGGGTGATTAAACCCACCCAAGTTTTTATACCTATGCAGTCATCCTAAGTTAACACCAGCAAACACATGGATGGGTGCATATCCTTGAGCTTCAATATTATCTTGCCTCTTCATCAGCATGAACAGCTAGCTATAATAGCACAGATGAAGAAATTCAAAGTGATGAGGAAACATTCCATACATTAGCCGTCTTGGTAGGACAAACTCTTGATGATCCTACTTATGGAGAGGGAGACAATTATTATGAACATGTTCAAGACACTAAAACTCAACCTTTTGTTTTGGTAAACAAAATTTCTCCTTATGTAGTAATTCCTCAACAAAAATATGCTAATATTGTAGGTTTTGACTTAGTCGCAAATGAGCCATGCATTATCAAGGCTAAAGGTAGAGGAAAATTTTCCATTGGCATTTCTCTGGAAATCCCATATGGCAGCTATGGCCGAATTGCCACTAGGTCAAGCGCCGCATGGAACCTAGGCCTTGATGTTAGGACTGGAGTTATTGACAGCGACTATCGAAGAAAAATTATTATCCTCTCCTTCAATCATTCTGATGAACCCATACGAATCCAACCAGGTGATTGTGTTGCTCAGATAATTTTTCAAAAAAAATCTTAACACCAAATGTATATGAAATTTCCCAACGTTTAAGTACAACAGTTCGAGGAGATGGTTGATTTGGCTCTACCTCTCCAACATCATCGACAATATTCTCAAAATTACTCCCAAAAGAGAAGCATATCCTCTTTGCCTTTGCTGAGAAAGAAACACTCATCTGGCATCTACAAGAAGATCTTGGGTTAGACTATGCAGGAGATACAAGCCCAGGAGCCTCTGTACTCCGGTCCATAGACCCTGCCTTGAAAATCCCAAAGAAGTCGATGACTATATTAGCCAGCTTCAATATATGGCTTTAATTACAACAACAATCTCTGCTGACCAACAAGTTTGGGATACATATTCTAATGATGAGGAAGAATGGCTTAACCCTTTCGCAACAGAAGGTGGTGGGGTGTGTTAGGATCGATGTACTCGGCTAGAGAGGGGGGGTGTGAATAGCCGCCCCAAATTCTTCGCGTTTCTTCCTACGATTAGGGTTAGCCCAGCGGAAATGAAACCGTAGAAACGAAAAGGAAAAAGACAAACCTCAAACTCGATGGATGTAACGAGGTTCGGAGGTAATACTCCTACTCCTCGGCGTGTCCGTAAGATGGATAAGCCCTATCAATCCGTCGGTGGATGAGTCCCCGGAGAACCGGCTAATAAATACTTCTTGTGGGTGGAGAAACCTCGCCACAATAGCTTGCAACAGCAATATGGAAATACAAAGAAGAGCAAGAACAAAATACACAATGAATATACAAATACTCGCTTGCCTTCTCGTCGACTGAAGTCCCGGATGAAGCACCAACTTCACGGACGAATGCCAACAAGCAACTCAGTCGAAGAAGCTCACACAAAGCTTCAAGAAGTATGAGCTCAGCAAAGCTCGCAGAAGGAACCAGGAAGAATTTGCAGAAGCAAGAAGAAGGTCCTGTAGAGTCGCTCGACTCTTTATATAGCTCAACCTGCAAATCTGTGAAGGCAGAAGAAGACACAGAAGACCGAGATCTAGCTGTTGTCACTCACAACGGCTAGTCCTGGACCGATCAGGACATATCCTGATTGGTCCAGGAAGACCCTGGTCGGTCCTGGGGACCGATCAGCATGCATATTCCTTCCTTTTCTCACGAACTTCTTGCCTTCTGATCGTTGTTTCCTGATCGGTCTGCAGACCGATCAGATAACACTCAGTAGGCTACTGTTTGGTTACTGATCGGTCACCAGACCGATCCAGATACCCAGTGTATCACTGGATTGATCCACTGATCGATCCAGAGCTTGGTTTTTGCCCAAACCAAGTCCCAAGCCTTCCAAACCAACATCCGGTCAACCTTGACCTGTTGGTACATCATGCTTAGCATCCGGTCACTCCCTTGACCTGCTAAGACTCCCCACCAAGTTTCCGGTCAATCCCTTTAACCCACTTGGACTTTTCTCTTCGTGTCAAGTATCCGGTCACTCCCTTGACTTACTTGACCTTCTCAACACCAGATGTCCGATCACCCTTGATCCATCTGGATTTTCCCTTGCCCGGCTTCACTCACCAGGACTTTCACCTAGCTTCACTCACTAGGTTTTCACCGCTTCACTCACCGGATTTCCAATCCGGCTTCACTCACCAGACTTTCCAACCGCCTCGCTTCACTCACTGTGACTTTCCCACTGCCCGGCTTCACTCACCGGACTTTCACCTAGCTTCATTCACTAGGGTTTTCACAACCGCCTGGCTTCACTCACCGGACTTTCCCACTGCCTGGCTTCACTCACTGTCTTATCCGTCTGGCTTCACTCACGGGACTTTCCACATCCGGTCCAGAGAACGAGCCACCGAGCCCTCTCGGACCTAGCCCGGAGAACGAGCCACCGAGCCCTCTCCGACTTCCATCCGGTCCAGAGAACGAGCTCTCGAGCCCTCTCGACTGGGCCGAGAACGAGCTACCGAGCCCTCTCCGACTTCCATCCGGTCCAGAGAACGAGCTCCCGAGCCCTCTCTTACCACAGTCCGGAGAACGAGCTACCGAGCCCTCTCCGACTTCCCATGTGCCAAGCTTCCATACTTGGACTTCTCCGTGCCAAGTCTCCATACTTGGACTTTTCCCGTGCCAAGCTCCCCGCTTGGACTTTTCACCATGCCAAACTCCCTGCTTGGACTTTTCCCATGCCAAGCTCCCTGCTTGGACTTTTCCGAGTCAGGTCAACTCACCTCGGGTCAACCAGGTCAACCTTGACCACGGGTTGCACCCACAATCTCCCAAGGTTGTATCCTTGTAAAACATCAAGATACAACTTTTCTGTTCACGTCAAACATTGTCAAACATAACTCGTCAAACATTAAAACACAACTCGAGTCAAGTCAACTCGAGTCTGGTCAACCAAGTCAACCTTGACCTAAGGTTGCACCAACAATCTCCCCCTTTTTGATGTTTGACAAAACTCATAATCAAACCTATAATCAAGTTAGGTTAACCCGATAACCTAACTTAGGTTTTCCAATGTTCTTCCCTGAACATTCTCTAGACATTCTCCATTCTCCTTTCTACTCTCCCCCTTTTTGACACACATCAAAAAGAGTGAATCAAGGTCAAGAGTTTCTTCTTAATGAAAGTCCCATACCTTTCATTGAAACTCTTAATTTCCCCCTTGATACTAAGGTCCAACAATTAACTTAGTGATAATCTCATATCACTCAAGTCTTTAGGAGTAAAAACTCCCCCTAAAAGTCAACTCCCCCTTGACTAATAGGTAAAACGCCCCCTAAAGGTCAACTCCCCCTTGACCATCGCACCAACAATGTCTTGGAGAGTTTCAACCCTTTAGAAATCCAAAACACCAACTTCATTAATGAAATTTCAGACAGCACAGTCGAAACTAGCACGCCCTGATCGGTCACCAGACCGATCAGGTCTTCCCTGGATCGGTCACAGTGACCGATCCACAACTGCCTGGACCGATCAGACTCCCTTCTGATCGGTCCACAACCTCTGATATCAGTTTTTGAATTTCCTTCCGAAATTCAGAAACCCCTACAAAATTCCAGAAAATTCCAGAAATTATAAAACTTTGAGGATACATTCCTCATAACATATACTATCATGGAAAAATAGTTTTCTATGAAAATAAGTTCCATTTTCAAATCTTGATACAAAGTTCAAAAGTCTTTGAAATAGCTCAAAGTTAATCACTCTTTGTATCACTTGTTCAATGATGAATGCTATCACTAGAAAAACTTCATCAAGGTTTTTCAAATCAATTTTAAAATGATTTTAAACCCTTTAATTTGGGACCACAATCTTAGGGCTAAATGTACATGACTTGTACATAAGCTTTCCCTATGATCCCCAATTTTGAATTAGGCTCATCTAGGTACAAGAACTATGCACCTTGTTCCTAACTCATCATCCTAATATCTCACACACATCTAAGGTGTATCAAACACATCCAAGTCAATTTTGATGTGAGATATGGGTTTAGGTTATCTTAGGCTAAGGTCTCATGCATTTTCTAAACATCAATTTGATCTCCATATCAAATTGTGTTTTTAACCTTAAATCAATTTCATTGATTATAAATGCAAGAAATGATGACATGACATATAATTGTATCATAAATGGAAACATGTGCCAATGTCATGATGTCATGGCATAAAGTATGAAACTTAAATAAAGCATGACATTTAACTAACCTAAGCATTATCATGACATTTTAAATGATCATAAAATAAATATGATGTCATGACATGGCATATGGCAAACAATATATGGCAAATAATATATAAAGGTATAGAAAATACATAATTCTAGCCTTAGTTGCCATTTTTGATAATTTTGATCATTTTGCCATAAATTCTATATTCCTAAGTGTAATAGACCTAAAATCACATACCAAGGATGTTTAGATCACTATGTGACAATTAGATTGACTCTAGAAAACTCCTCAAATGTGATTGGCACATCCTAATCACCTTAGGAATAATTCTTAATTTCATTTTCAAGGCTTGATCACACCTTGAAAATTTCTAAAGTGCCACCTTTTTCCATGATTAGGTTAACTACCTATTCAAGTAAGGTTGGCACACCCTAACTCATCTAGCGTGATGAAATCACGCTCCTAGGAACCCAATACCTATTTGAGCTCATTGGGTTCACTAAATATTCACTAGAGATGACTTCCCTAGCAACCCTCCTAATGACCCTCCTAGGCTTTGAAGCCTTGGTCATTTGGGACTCATCAAGATCAACTCTAGGGGTGACTCCCCTTGTGACCTTGGTGATGGTCTTCCTAGCCCTAGGTCTTGTTCCATAATCGAATGGAACATTATGGTAAGTGGGCTTGACCACTTGAGACTTAGGTTTGTGACTCAAACCTTTCTTGTCCTTGGACTTGAGTTTTTGACCCCTAGACCCTAGAGTCAAATCCTCAAGAGCCTTTTCTAGAGAGTCAAGTTTTGACCTCAAGACTTGATTTTCTTTCTCTAATACCTCAAGCTTTAATTTATCATTTTTCTTTGAGGTATTCCTAGGCATATGTCTAGATGATTTGGGATTTCTACCTAGATTTTCCTTAGCCTTAGATGGGTTAATTCTAGGGTTGACATTTCTAGTATTATCCTTATCTAGGTTAACATGTTTGGCTCCTAAGCTCATGTATTGGTTCCTAAAGTTAACATGCTTATCATTATTAACAATTGTAACAAAACTACTAGCATGTGTCTTATTGTAAGAATGAGACTTAAATGTTACCTTAGGGTTTGCCTTAGCTCCCCCTATTGACGTGCTCGGTCTCTTGTCCTTGTGAGGTTGCCTCCCCCTCGGACATTGACTCCTATAGTGTCCCTTTCGCTTGCATTGGAAGCACACCACGTGCTCCTTGCCTTTGCGTGTCGGGACTCCGGCTTCCTTGACCTTTGGCGCCGGTGGAGTCTTCCTAACCCTCTTTGGACACTTACTCTTGTAATGCCCAAATTCCCTACACTCAAAGCACATTATGTGTAATTTATTTGAAATTAAATGGCTTGAGTTACCTAGGGTTGAGGATGGATGTGAGCTCTCTTCTTCATCCCTTCCGGAGATAGAAGCTTCTTCTTCTTGCTCCGATCTTGAAGAGGAACTCTCCTCCTCTTCTTCCTTAGATGTTGAGTAGCCCTCAACCTCTAAATCCATGCCTCCATGATGTGAGCTACTTGGCTCACTTGACTCCTCTTCATGACTTGAAGTGGAGTTCTCCTCATGAAACTTTGCCAAGTTATTCCACAACTCCTTGGCATCGTTATATCCACCTATCCTACACAAAACATCATTAGGTAAAGAAAATTCAATGATTTTCGTTACATCATCATTGATGGTTGATTGGTGGATTTGCTCCTTCGTCCACTTCTTCTTCTCCAAAAGTTCTCCTTCTTTATCCAATGGAGGAGTAAAACCTAATTGCACACACCTCCAATTTTCTAGGTTAATCATAAGAAAGTACTTCATTCTTACCTTCCAAAACGCGAAGTCGTCGCGATCGTAGAAAGGTGGAATTGTGACGTCTTCTCCAAATAACTCCATTCTCTAGCTCGTGCTCCCCCGGGTGTAGATCCAACGAAGAGCGACCTCGCTCTGATACCACTTGTTAGGATAGATGTACTCGGCTAGAGAGGGGGGTGTGAATAGCCGCCCCAAATTCTTCGCGTTTCTTCCTACGATTAGGGTTAGCGCAGCGGAAATGAAACCGTAGAAACGAAAAGGAAAAAGACAAACCTCAAACTCGATGGATGTAACGAGGTTCGGAGGTGATACTCCTACTCCTCGGCGTGTCCGTAAGGTGGGCGAGCCCTATCAATCCGTCGGTGGATGAGTCCCCGGAGAACCGGCTAATAAATACTCCTTGTGGGTGGAGAAACCTCGCCATAATAGCTTGCAACAGCAATATGGAAATACAAAGAAGAGCAAGAAAAAAATACACAATGAATATACAAATACTCGCTTGCCTTCTCGTCGACTGAAGTCCCGGATGAAGCACCAACTTCACGGACGAATGCCAACAAGCAACTCAGTCGAAGAAGCTCACACGAAGCTTCAAGAAGTATGAGCTCAGCAAAGCTCGCAGAAGGAACCAAGAAGCATTTGCAGAAGCAAGAAGAAGGTCCTGTAGAGTCGCTCGACTCTTTATATAGCTCAACCTGCAAATCTGTGAAGGCAGAAGAAGACACAGAAGACCGAGATCTAGCCGTTGTCACTCACAACGGCTAGTCCTGGACCGATCAGGACATATCCTGATCGGTCCAGGAAGACCCTGATCGGTCCTGGGGACCGATCAGAGCTTCCTCTGATCGGTCCAGGGACCGATCAGCATGCATATTCCTTCCTTTTCTCCCGAACTTCTTGCCTTCTGATCGTTGTTTCCTGATCGGTCTGCAGACCGATCAGATAACACTCAGTAGGCTACTGTTTGGTTACTGATCGGTCACCAGACCGATCCAGCCGTATCACTGGATCGATCCACTGATCGATCCAGAGCTTAGTTTTTGCCCAAACCAAGTCCCAAGCCTTCCAAACCAACATCCGGTCAACCTTGACCTGTTGGTACATCATGCTTAACATCCGGTCACTTCCTTGACCTGCTAAGACTCCCCACCAAGTTTCCGGTCAATCCCTTTGACCCACTTGGACTTTTCTCTTCGTGTCAAGTATCCGGTCACTCCCTTGACCTACTTGACCTTCTCAACACCAGATGTCCGATCACCCTTGATCCATCTGGATTTTCCCTTGCCCGGCTTCACTCACCAGGACTTTCACCTAGCTTCACTCACTAGGGTTTTCACCTGGCTTCACTCACCAGGATTTCCAATCTGCCCGGCTTCACTCACCAGGACTTTCCAACTGCCTGGCTTCACTCACCAGGACTTTCCCACTGCCTGGCTTCACTCACCAGGACTTTCCCACTGCCTGGCCTCACTCACCAGGACTTTCACCTAGCTTCCCCCACTAGGGTTTTCACAACTGCCTGGCTTCACTCACCAGGACTTTCCCACTGCCTGGCTTCACTCACCAGGACTTTCACCTAGCTTCACTCACTAGGGTTTTCACAACTGCCTGGCTTCACTGGGACTTTCCCACCGCCTCGCTTCACTCACCAGGACTTTCCCACCGCTGGCTTCACTCACGGGACTTATCACCTGCCTCTTCACTCACCGGGACTTTCCACATCCGGTCCAGAACGAGCTACCGAGCCCTCTCTGACCACAGTTCGGAGAACGAGCTACCGAGCCCTCTCCTACTTCCATCCGGTCCAGAGAACGAGCTCCCGAGCCCTCTCTGACCACAGTTCGGAGAACGAGCTACCGAGTCCTCTCTGACTTCCATCCGGTCCAGAGAACGAGCTCCCGAGCCCTCTCTGACCACAGTCCGGAGAACGAGCTACCGAGCCCTCTCCGACTTCCCATGTGCCAAGCTTCCATACTTGGACTTCTCCGTGCCAAGTCTCCATACTTGGACTTTTCTCGTGCCAAGCTCCCTGCTTGGACTTTTCACCATGCCAAACTCCCTGCTTGGACTTTTTCCATGCCAAGCTCCCTGCTTGGACTTTTCCGAGTCAGGTCAACTCACCTCGGGTCAACCAGGTCAACCTTGACCACGGGTTGCACCCACAATCTCCCAAGCTTGTATCCTTGTAAAACATCAAGATACAACTTTTCTGTTCACGTCAAACATTGTCAAACATAACTCGTCAAATATCAAAACACAACTCGAGTCAAGTCAACTCGAGTCTGGTCAACCAGGTCAACCTTGACCTAAGGTTGCACCAACAGGGTGACTACCCAATCTTCCTCCCAATTACTTGCCACAGGGTATGAACTCGAGTGCCCAAGTCTACACCACCTTATGGAGCAACAACAAGAGCCTAAGCAGATCTACTCTACAAGTACGATAATTTCTCCCTACAATCCACCACAAGATACTATGATGGGACCCCCAGGATATCCGCCTGCAACTACAAGGGCAGATCCGGGACCATCACGACCTACCTTTAAGCAGAGACCTACAAATGCCAGATTTATTAGAGATATAAATAATGAAATATGGAACCTGCCCTCATCCCAACAACGGGATGGAGTTATATTCGTAATACCTGAATAAATTGGGCTTTTCTATAACGTCTTTTCAAGCTGGGAGTCAATTACCAAGAACCATATAGCCAGCCAGGGCTTCACTGATCCAAAGGATAAAATTGAATATATGGAAAACCTACTAGGACAGATTGAGAAGTTGGCATAGGTACAATGGCGAAAGACATACCCAGCAGAATACACTTCGCTAATTGACATTGCAGATGGATGCGAAGGTACTCAAAATATACTCTTCCAAATGCGCAGGGTATTTTCCTCCGAAGACCCTATGCAAGGATCAACGGTTATCTAGGACGCAGCTAACAAAGATCTGGAGAAGTTGTCTTATGACAACGCGAAAGACAGTAAAATACATAAACGACTACATGAAGCTGTCGTCTGAAATAGGAAGGTTATGCCAGAACTTTTCGAGAAATTTGGCTCAAAATGTCTAGTGAATTAGGTGTAAAAATAAAGGAAGCTTTTGTTGCAAAGTACCCTGGCTTAACAATAGGCGTTTTCCCAAGAATAGCGTTTGCCTACAAATTCTTGGAGCAAGAATGCAAAGATGATGCATTCAAAAGGTCATTAAAAGATCTATCTTTCTACAAACAAATGTCAATACCAGGGTATTATGGAGAACAAAGTAAGAAGTTTGGAATCAAAAGATCGAAGACATAAAAGTAAACCGCACAATTCTCATGCCAGAATTGAAAAGAGAAAGCATTTGGTAAAAAAATAAAAAGTGAAAATGTTATTTCTGCGGACAAGAATGACACTTCGCAAGGGAGTGCCCCAACGATAGACGAAATATCAAGTGGGTAGCTATGTTCGAACAACTTGACATATCAGAAGACTATGATATTATGTCTGTCCAAGAAGGAGAAGCACAAAGCGATGCTATCTTCAGCATCACAGAGGAAGAAGATGATTGCGAAATACTACAAAGGTCTATCCAGACTTTGTGCTTTCCTAATGAACTAATTTTAATGATTGGATAGGTAGATGGTGGCTACCGACCCCAGATCAGACTCAAGGAAGAACAGCTGAATTGTATCCACCAATGGTACCACAACAAGATATGTATCCTCAGCCTACTAGCTGTATATGCTGTAGAAGGGAAACTGTCAAAAGGGCACGACTTCATTGTCCCAAATGTTTCATCACAACATGTAACTTATGCGGGTCATACTACTTCCACATTAAGGTATCCATAGCACCTGCTGCACCAGCACCATTCTCCCCACAAAACCTGATTTATGAACAACAGTACTACATTACATGGTGCAAGGGAGAAATGGAGTGATTACAAAAGGAGGTAGACTACTACAAAGCCTAATATGAAGCACTTCTGCTAGAAAAGGAACTTACCGAAGAATTTCAAGGATTAGATAAAGGCAAAGAATTAGCAAAAGAAGAACAATGGGTAGGGTCAGATTCCATATCCTCCATCTACATAGCCAGCGGGTGGATACCCATCCTCATAATTATACCCATGAAACAATCGGATATCTTCTATACTAATAATTTTTCTTTTTTTTTTCCATCCAACTATCATCATTCAACAAAAGCATACTAAAATTAACATCATATAAAAAATAGATTAAACATCTATATAACCTACTCCTAACATCAAAAAAAATAATTAGTGGATTTTGGAATATATATATAATCGGGTATTCAGGTCAAATATCGGATATTAGTAATCTCTCTATACTCTCCTCTATTCAGGACGGATATCATATCCTCGATTGGGTTAGGAGGTAATTATCATCCCTGTCTAACAATACTTATTTTCCAACTTTACTCATTGGAAGAAACTTTATTCTCCACTGATGTCTCCACCTCTCCTTTTCCCCTACTAACTCCTTTTTTCCGTTCTTAGGAGACAGCTCCTCTTTTCACTTCCTTTGTCCTCCACTCATCCTGAGTGAATATCTATCTTTCCATCATTTCGAAGCTAAGCTCTCCTCCTCTATAAGTAGCACTCCTCTCCTAGCTTAGAAATCATACAAGATCGTGAGAAGAACCGGAGCGAGCATTAGTTAGCATGTAAGTGTGCTTTTTTTGTAAATATGCTTATGCAATTTCTTTTCTGTAATTTCCAATGTAAGCTTATATGTATGTACCATGCGCCAGGGCTTGACACAAAGGGTAAGAGCATGATAATATATCTGGATTGGGCAGGGGTCGAATATGAGGAATTTCATCACATGTAGACACCCTCCCATGCGCTTGCCACATGTGCTCCTGATGAACTTCCCTCCATATGATATGGGGTCATTTTAAGGGGTCGTTAATGTGACATCTCCATATTTTTTTTTTACTTATATACCGTATTATCTAATTTCCTTTCTAAATAAGATTTATAATGATCTACATTTTCTATATATATTAATAATCGCTTTCCTTATGAAGAACAAAATCCTTCTACTAGATCATAGAAGGCTCTGCCTTGTTTTTATTTTCGAAATATTTTATCTCGTAAAACTTTTTTAGTCCTTGTCTAAGTAATCCTGATGTGAACAATAACTATATAAGGAATAAGAAGAATATTGCCTGGATAAGTCTTGTGTAGAATAAGTGAGGCAATCAACCTAAAAATCCTGGATAGCCGGGGCAACGATTAACAGTGTCAGTGAGATCCTTTACAGATGAGGTTTACAGGTTGTAAACTGATTAAGTCTTAGGTTAGAAGAACAAGGTATCCTCTCTCTTGATCTAGTCTCTCAAAATCAACACCCAAAAAACACCTCCAAATCAACTCAAACCAACTTCTAAAACACCTAGACTTATCTAGACTCAACATTTAACCACAAACAAAGATTGATTTTGGTAAAAACACTTTAAGGCTCTGTTTACTTGGGAGAGTGGAAAATAAAATTAAGGAAAAATTTCCACGGTGGAAAAGTTTCCGTCGTTTACTTCATTAAAATTTTCCGAAGGAAAAGTTACGCAATCCATCAGCGGATAATTTTGGAGCCAAAATCGATCACCTCAAAATCGGATGGAAAGCAGCGGATGGAAAAAAAAAATGACGCATATACCCCTTTTGCATTCACAAAATTACACCATATATCAAAAAAAAATGACGCATGTAGCCTTTTTAACTCACAAAATTACACTATGTACCAAAAAAATGACGTATGCACCATTTTTTATTTACAAAATTACATCATAAATATTCACCTTCCTTTATCAAGGTAAACAAGTGTGCAAAGGAAAAAATCTCTTCACCCTTTCTTTTCTCTTCCACCAAGGATAATTTTCTATCGTTGATTCCTTTCTTTTCCTCATCCACACTCTAGAGTAAACATAGCATAAAACTCCAACTTACATACACATGGACTTACTTGACTAATCTTAGAAGTAGACGTTTTTGTTTCTGGTTTATCTGCTTAATAAATTTGAAACATAGCTTATGGATATTCACAGACCCAGAACTGAATATTTTTTTGAGAGGTATATTTTCTTAGAGAGAGAAAGAAGCCAAGTAATTCCTGGAATGCAATGGCAGAAACAAAGAAGAGCACCAACCCAGTTATTTCTTTTTCATGACTTGAATACTCATCAACTTTCCCAGCATGACATGACCCTTTCTTTTTCTAAAACCCTAACAATCCTCCCATATTCCATGACAAATGTCTATAAATATAAGGCACAAAACATGGAGAAATAGGAAACCATGATGAAATTCTATCACCTCCTACTCTCCCAAACACTTCAACATTGCTTAATGAAAGAGTGCATGTCGCATCAGACACTAATCTTCTTGGTACACCAATGCAATTTGCCATCCCAACACCTTGTTTGGCTTGTGAACCAAAAGAACCCAAACACTGAAAAAAGAGACCACAGAGCAATTTGATGATATGAACACAAAACATGTTAACACAAAAGCACCTCTTGAGTCTGTTAAAGAGTGCATCTATTTACCATTTTAGTTCTTTCACTTAATTTCTAAGAGATTCATCTGCTACATTTCAGACTCTTTGAAGGCATATCTTACATTATTATGATTTGTTGTAGGGACCAAGCCTTCTGATTCCAGACTAACAAAATAGATTTAGTCTCACTTGTTTTTTCTTAAACTTGTTCATTACTACTTTATTCCCAACCATCCAAAGTTTGTATTGCCTCCAAAAGTTCAAAGTGGCCTTTCATGTTTCTACTCACAAACTCAAAAGTGCTATACTGTTTTAAAAGATTACAGCCATTCAGTATCAAACATGTAATACCATGTCTACTGACAAAATTCAAAAAGTATTCGATCATTTCATGCATGTCACAGTAGTTCCTCTACCTTTTATAAAAAGATATATTAAGAGACTTCATTTGACAATCGTGCAATATTCCACAACATATATCAATGAGTAACTACTACTCAAACAAGGAAAAATTACTGCATGTTCATAAAGGAAGAATGTCTCTCTTGTAGTAGAGTCACATGATGCAAGAATAACAATTATCTAACATAATAAGCGACAAATTTGTGAGCTTTTAGCCCAATTGATATGCAAAATCAAGATCATGATCCTGCGAATTGTTGAAGATATTGTTATTATCTTCATGCATATTGACATGCAAAACAAGATCATGATTGTTCAAATTCTTATATTCATGCTTGTTGGCATAAATGTTAGCTTTAGAGTTTGACAAAGGAGCAGCCATACAGTGAAAAATGGTAACATGAACCATAACTTGCAGGGGAAAAACTAATTTACGTCATTGAAGTCCCTAATCAGAAGCCATTGTGTGCTTTAAGCTGGCATAGAGTCCACTCAGATCCGGATACCTGTCCTTATAGACGATGACGTACTTCTCTATGAATTTGTCCTCGGAACTCATCATGTATGTTGTCACTTTGTAATCCCTTTCACAGTGCCCTCTAGACTTCAAGGTTGCTAAGATCCGATGTCTAGGAATCAACCTTCTCTCCAAGCTCAGGGTCAATAGTACTGGATGTGTAGCGATGTAAGAAGAAGCACATCCAACTTCATTTATCAAGAACTCCATTTTTCTCTGCAAATTCTTCAAAGACCTTCCTGCCATAGCAGGATACTTTTGGAATGCTGCAACAACATCACCCTGAGACCACCCGAAGCTCCGGAACAACTCCATTAGCATCTTGAATTTATTTGGGTGGACCATGAAAAGAGCACACAGAGTGCAATGGAACATCCCCGATGTCCGTGGCACTCCCAAGTCCTCCACGCGACTGATCAACGACTTCAAGGTATCAATTTTCTGCGATATGAACATTGGGTGAAAGCGCAAGATAAAGTTGAGCTTTTGTCCATCCACGCCGCATTCCCGAAGCAACTCAAGGTTGGGCTGGATTCTCTTCTTGATGCTGTACCCAAGAACCCAATTGTTACTCTTGAACAACTTCATCAGCGCATCCTTGGACCCGAGAAGGTCTTGCCAAAATTTGATCCTAGGCACACTGCGTTCGTGTTTGATTCGGGTGGTGAAGGGATTTGATCGGGCGAGGTGGACGATGTCGGATGGGGAGAAACCCAGATCTTCAAAAGCTCGGAACTTTGGGGCAAGTGTCTTCTCTACGTCCAAAAGAAGACATTTGGGGGAGCAATGTACGAGCTTTTTTACTGATGCGTCATCGAAACCGTAACTTTTGAGGAAAGCAAGTACTGAGTCGGGCTGCTGCCGAGATTGGATGCCCTTGAGATGTTTCGAGGCCTCGGTGGCCTTCTTCTGGTCGAAACCACATGAGTCGACGAGGTACTGGGCCATGAACATGTGCTTCTCAGTGCTGAATGCGGCGGCGGAGGCCGAGTAAGGTAAGACGGAAAAGAGGAGGGCAGCATGGTGGGGGCGAGGAGAACGAGTGGAAGGAACGGTTTTGCAGGAGAGGGAGAAACAAAGTAGCCTCTTCATCGATCTCTCCTCCTCTATTTTGGAAATTCGATTTGAACTTCATCCGAAACCCTAGAGGCTGGAGATCACATTTTACTGCTTTGGGGAAAATTTTCTGATTTTGTCATGTGTATCCTCAGAAGTTGACAAATTTATATTTGACACTCTACTTGAATTCGCCCGATAAAGAAAATTAATGAAAAATTACATTTCACCTCTCAGAATTTACATATATTTGCAAAAATACCTATAGATATTTTAGACTGTCAAAGTGCCTATAATTGTTTGAAAATACTTCCGCCTCAATAGCTTTTTTTAAAAGTTTTTTTTAAAAAATAATCAAACTTAATAACGTCGAGCCGTGATGACCAACCTCTCTTTAAATATTTAAAGATGGTATTAGAAGTGGGCTAGGTGATCTAAAGTTGGTCGAGCCCGTCATACAAGAGTTCCAATTTCACTTTGTGTTAGTACATTATCAACTGACCATTTCTTATATTTCACGGAATTTTATATTTTTATTGAATGAATCTATTTTTATTATTTATGAAATTGTTAAATTATTTATTAGTAATAATATCAAATTCGTAGACTTTGGAAATTTGAGGATCATGGCAGAAAGTATGGCCGCTAATGTGGTGTTAGAGAGAGTGTTGCTAATAACGAGGTATAGACAATCGGTCCACAAATGCTGCACAAAGTTGTGCTCGAGCGTCTCGTGTAGGATCTCAATCCATAGTTATCTGCATTCATCGTCAACGTAACTCGTATGGGTACGTCGGCGTCAATGGTAGAGCCAGCCTGGGTAATCTACCCGAGCTGATCTCAGGATGTGGGCCACAAGTGTTGACACCAACTTGTCAACGTTGTCACTCCGGGCTAGCTGCCGACGTCAACGTCGTCCCCCTGGTTAGCCACTTACGCAAATATCATCGCCTCGGGTTGGCCACCCATTTTCCACATTTTTTTCCCTTTCTTCCACTGTAATTTTCTTTTTCACCGTCATTGGCTACCCGGGCTACAGCCCGGGTAGACATAAATGTGGCTCCGCCATTGCTCAGCTGGAGGACACGTCAATCCTGTCATTGTAGCCACAGATGATGGCGCCAATGTCAACCAATATGCCTCAAGGGGCGAGGACCTGGCCACAAAAGGAGTGGTCGTAGCCACGGGTGGAGGCTTATGCGTGAGACCGTGGAAGCGAAACTATACATGGAAGAGAATAAAAGAAAACAAATTGGAGAATTGGTTTTCTCAAGAATTCCCTAACTCATTTTAAATTGACTAAATGATCAGCCTAACCCAACTAAATTTGATTTGGCTATAATTTGATTAAATCAAATCCAAATTAATCTCGATTCAAACCAACATACTCTTTATCTCTGTGCCTACGTGATTGATTTTGTTTGATCCCAATTCAATTTTAATTCAGTACCTTTACTTCGTATCTAATTTATACTTAACAAAACTTATATAGGTAATAAGAATAAAGGTGTTATAGCCCAGGATAACTCATGTGCATACTTGCATCTGTCCTAGTTATAAGTATGATTCATTCGCTTCATTATTGTAAAACTTAGTTTACTTCGAAGTGTTGATGGAAGAAGGGAAAGAATTAATGGTGAAAAAATATTTAGTGGAAAAAAAAAGAGAAAGAAAGATCCGATTGTCACAATTGTCAACCAAATCATAAGCTCACGTCCATTATTTCTAGTAAATGAAACAAAAACGTAATTTCGTTTAGCTCGGCTGCCCTTCATCGCGAGTCCTATAATATGATGAAGGAAGAAAAATCATGGTATTAAACGACCTCTTAGATGGGAAGACATTTAATTAATCTCCAGCGAAATGAACCCTATAGAAATTGACCCTTGTCCAATGAAATAATTCTGTCATCCGAATACCAACTTAACAACACCTATGGGGGCACGATTTCTAGCCAAGATGCCAGCTCACGGCTGCCATGAGCATCGTCGACTATCTACAACCTCTTGATCTGGCAAAGCTCACAGTCATGTGGTCACAATTTGCAAGCCATAAGCTCTTGACTATCAAGATTCATAGTCAGGCCTTGAGCCAGTTGGGTTGTAATTGTTCTAGAGTTTGCAATTGTTAACTGTTATGAAATTCACAATCTGCAATCAAAGTTCACATTCATTCAACAATTTTGTTTTTTTTTCCGAGAGATGGAAACATTGTTCCTCCTATTTTTAGGCGAACAAAAAATTGCCCCAAAGTAGTCCTCAAATGGATTTAGAATTCATTTGCAAATTATTTTTAGGATAGATATAAAGGACAAAATAAGTTGATAGAAAATTTTCTAGTATATATTGTTGATTATTATCTTTAATTAGTGGACTTAATTGTAAGTTGTGCATATAAGTACAAACTGAACCCATTAAAGTGATCTAACTTAGACTTATTGGGTTTCAGTTGTTGGATGTAGATTTTGTATGTGAAAAACCTATAGTCTCGCATCTATTATTATCTATATGTTGATAATAGATGTTCAGTATATATATAGACTTATAGTCTCGCATCAATTATTATTTATGGGTTGATAATAGATGTCCACTATATATAGGATTGGTCCCCAAGGGTTTAGGGGGAAATTTTTGACAGAACTTTTGGTTCTCCATTGATCTAAAACTTTTCGGCGTCATCACCCCTAGGGATGTAAACGAGCCGAACAATATTAGGCTCGAGCTCGGCTCATTTAAGTTATATTCGGGCTCGAGCTCGGCTCGAGCTCGAATCGAGCTTTTATCACAAGGCTCGAGCTCGGCTCGTTTTAGAATTATCAAGCTTACGAACAGTTCGAGCTCGGCTCGTTATTAGCTCGATTATCAAAGTTAACGCGCCTAACTCGTTAAGCAAGCTCGGGCTTGTTTTCGGGCTCGTTTAGAGCTCGTTTTGGCTCGTTTTAGACCTCGTTTTTTGGCTCATTTTAAAGCTAATTTTAAGGCTTGTTTTAGAGCTTATTTTTTTTACTCGTTTTAGAGCTCGCTTTTTTGCTCGGTTTAAGGCTCATTTTTTTGGCTCGCGAGCCTATAAACGAACATGTTCGTGAGCTCACGAGCCGAATATCCTTAAGCTCGAGCTCGGCTCGATAAAACTGTCGAGCTCGAAATCAAGCTTAACCTTGGCTCGATAAGATAAACGAACGAACTCGAACGAGCTTTTTACCGAATCGAGCTCCGAATAGCTCGTGAACCTTTGGTTCACTTACATCCTTAATCACCCCTAAGCCTGTTGGAAGACCTACCTTTTCTTTCCGCTGCATCTTCTTCCACAGGATTATTTTTGGTTGACGCCAAAGACAAGAATGACTATTCAATCTAGTTCCTTGTCGTATTTGTTTATATATATATTTTTTTCTTATGTCATTTTCGATGAAAGGAAGATCATGCTCACATATTCTTATTTTTCCTATTCGAATTCTTATTTTGATTATCTAGAATTCATACAGCCTATGTTTTACAATAACTAATAATTGGTATCAGAGTCACGACTTTATTTCATTGATTTCATGGTTTAAAGTTTAATTTTTTAATCGATCTTTTGGCTTTTATGCTGAATTAAGTTTTACTAGTATAAATAGTATTTGTTGGTTTGGTCGGCCAATTGATTACCAATTAATTATCAAGCTTGAAATATAGAATAGAATTAATAAGAATCTATTAAGAATTTTTTTTCTTAATTAATTTTCAGTCTAAACTCGCAACGGAATCAATTGATAATTGATTAAGTTTATTTTTAATCGATTATAATTTTTCCTTAATGATTGAATGTTATTTTTAATAGAGTTTTAGTTTTAATCGATGGGATGATTTCGTAAAATAATATTACTGTTACATAAAAAATAAATAAATACCAAAACTGTTCCACTGTAATGAAACAGTGTTTCATTAAAAAAAAAACTAAACAGTGTTTACGTTTTTTTTTAAAAAAATGATATTACTGTTTAAAAAAACATAAGTTTTTTTTAATGTTCACGTTGAATGAGTATTAAAAGTTTTTTTTATTTAAAAGTGTTCAGGGAGGAATAATTAAGAGGTTAAATGGTATTAATTAATACTATTTAATTAAAGAATTTAAAGGAAGATTTAGCTTCTTAATAAAAGATTTTATATATAATTGCATATAGTAGACTTTCAGATCGATTGAGATAATCAATTAAATTATACCAATCGATTACCATAAAGTATCAATCAATTAATAAGTCTAATTTTATGTTGTTAAGGTCGATTAAGTAATTTCTGTTTGAATAAAGTTCTTAGGATTTTCTTGAATTTATCCATACAACGTGTTATTAAGTTGAACTAATGTGTCGGCCCAAAGGAAGACACCTTATGTAGGTTTAGTGCATTTTGTGATGATAGATGTATATGTATGCTAAAAGTAATCGGCTCGTAGGAATGTTATTTTTATGCCAGATATATACATAAGGTAGCTTACAACTATAAAATAAAATATTATTTTGTTCAGATCATGCACAAATTAAATATGCCGGATATTAGGTTACCGATTAAGATGGTTGTGAGCTATGGACCAAAATATAACTCATATAAAATATCATATTATGTGCACAATGAGTTGGCCCAAAGAAAGGCTTAAAGTGTGAGTTATATTAGAGAGTATCGCTAACAAATAATGTGTCAGCCCAAAAAAAGACATATTATATTGTACTTGGTATCTCATAGAGAGCTCATTTATATGCATTTAAAATTTTATTTTATTTACATAATTTTATATTACTTATATGTTCTTGGCTTTAGTTAAATTGTGAGCTTAAATAAATTTCTCTTTTTAAATTTCAATGCAATCTGTAACTGCTAGAATTAATAACATCCCAACATTAATTGGTTCGAATTTTGCTGAATTGAAAGAGTACGTGACCGTAGTCTTAGGCTACATAGACTTAGACTATGTATTAAGGAATGATCGTCCTGCATCTCTAACCAGTGCTAACACTATAGAGCAGGGCTGAATTTCAGTTGTGGGAGAAATCAAATCACATGTGGCTGAATATCGTAAAACTTTCCATACTGACATCAATAAAGGGTGCAATAACAGAGGGAGGAAATGCTAGGAGTTTCCTGAACCAATTAGCAGACCGATTCACCTCGAATGAAAAGGTCAAGACTACCACACTACTTACAAAGTTGGTAACCTTGCGGTATAATGGTAAAGGCAAATAAGGGAGTACATTATGGATATGTCCAATATAGCGACAAGTCTGAAAACGCTAAAACTCAATATGTCTGAGGTTATGTTAGTGCATTTCATCTTGATGCCTCTGCCTACACGGTTCACTTCTTTTAAGATATCATATAATACTCAAAAGGAAAAGTGGACATTAAATGAGCTTATAGCTCAATGCGTGCAAGAGGAAGGGAGACTAAAGATTGAGATATTTGAGAGTGATCACTTAGTATCTGGTTCTCAAAGTGCAAGCAAGGAACAAAAGATGATCAATAACAAAGGAAAAGGAAAACAAACAGTATATTCTGGGAATTTTCTCAACTTTGTTAGTTCAGAAGTCAATCTAGCTATTGTACCCATTGACACTTGGTGGATAGAAATCAGTGTCACTGCTCACATAAGTGTCAATATGCAGGATTGTCTCAGGAGTTGACTTTCACTTGATGGTGAAAGATACATCTATACAGAAAATGAAAAGAAGGCTAAAGTCAAGTCGATTGGTATTTTTAGGCTTTGTTTAGTAACCAATGTTTTTCTGAATTTAGAAAATACATTTATTGTACTGTCTTTTCGATGGAATTTATTTTCAATTTCTTATTAGGACAAATTAGGTTATTTTTGTTCATTTAGAAATAGAATTTTTATATTTTCTTTAATTCAGTGTTGATTGGCAATGATTCCTTAGTTGATAAGTTTTATAAATTGAATACCTTTACTCCTACAGTTGACAACATAATAATGCATAGCATAGGTATGAAACACAAATTGATCGACGAGAATTCTTCCATATTGTGGCATAGACGTTTAGGACATATATCCAAACAACGCCTAGAAAGGTTAATGCCACATGAAATTCTTGATTCCCTTGACATGTCAAACTTTGATATCTGCATAGAGTGTGTTAAGGGGAAGACGACTAACAAAAGGAAGAAGGGGCTAGCCGTTGTAGTAGCATTTTAGAGCTAATACATATGGACATTTGTTGATCATTCCCTAAGGCATCTTGAAATGCACATATATATTTTATTAGCTTCATAGACGACTATTCCAAATTTGGCTATCTGTACCTTATTCATGAGAAATCGTAATCTTTAGACATGTTCAAAATTTTCAAAGCCGAAGTTGAACTTCAACTAGGTAAGAAATTAAAGTCGTCTGATCCATGGAGGTAAATATTATGGTCGATATGATGGATCAGGTGAACAATGTCCAGGACCTTTTGCGAACTACCTTGCTGAGTGTGAGATTGTGTCTCAATATACTATGCCTAGTACACCCAGGCAGAATGGTGTAGTTGAGCATCACAATTGAACCCTAAAAGACATGGTAAGAAGTATGATGACTTTCACTTCTCTACCAAAATCTTTGTGGGGTGAAATACTCAAGATTGCAGTTTACCTACTCAATAGAGTACCTAATAAGGCAGTAACTAAAACCCCATTCGATATGTGGACAGGTAAAATGCCTAGGATTAGGCATTTATACGTTTGGGATTGTTGAGCTGAAGCTAGGCCTTACAGTCCTAATGAAAGAAAACTAGATTCAAGAACAATTAGCTGTAATTTTATTAGTTATTCTGAGAAGTCAAGAGAGTATGAATTTTATGATCCCTCTAATAGATCCTTCTTCGAAATGGGAAATGCCAAGTTCACTGAGGACAGTGGGAATGATAAGGTAAGGAAAATATCTTTTGAGGAATGCATTGACAATCCTCCTGTGGTCACTACTAGTGCGATCAGTAGCGGCGTGGTTACCATACCTCACATTATAGGCATTATACATCGAGTGAGCATAGTGAACCAAGATATTTCCATGATATCTCCAATGCAATTGGAGGAGCCTGCCATTGAAATTCAAGTATTACCTCATATTGAAGCCCGTTGGTTGTAAATGGATATTTAAAACCAAGCGGGATTGAAGGGGCAATGTCAAAAATTATAAGGCTCATCTTGTTGCCAAGGGATTCACTCAGAAAGAAGACATTGATTACAAGGAGACTTTCTCACTTGTGTCGACGAAATAATCCCTTAGGTTAGTCATGACACTTGTAGCTCATTATAATTTAGAGCTACACCAAATAGACGTAAAGACTACATTCCTCAATGGAGACATAGACGAGTCTATATATGTGCTGCAACCAGATAACTTTGAGTCTAAGGACTCAAAGCACTTAGTATGTAGATTAAAGAAGTTCATTTATTGTTTAAAGCAGGCATCTTGTCAGTGGTACTAGAAATTTGATCAAGTAGTTATCTTATTTGGATTTAAAGAGAATCTCGTCGATCAGTGCATATATATCAAGTTCAGTGGAAGCAAGTTTATTATACTTGTCTTGTACATGAACAATATATTGCTTGCAAGCAATAATAAGGGTCTGCTGCATCAAATCAAGTTATTTCTATCTGATAATTTTGAAATGAAAGATCTTGGTGAAGCATCTTTTCACTACAAGAAAAAAGCTAATAGACAACGCTTTTAAAGCGTTGTCTTTTTGCCTGAAAAAGCGTTGTTAAAGGCACTGTTGTAAAAAGTCTGCTCAACGACAACGCTTTTAAAACGTTGTCGTTTGTACCAAAGACAACGCTTTTGCAACGCTTTAAAAGCGTTGTCGTTTTATGCAGAGGCAACGTTTTGCAACGCTTTTAAAGCGTTGTTTTTGGTAGAAAAGACAACGCTTTAAAAGCGTTGTCGTTTTAAAGAAAAAAATAAAAAAAAATATTTAAAAATCATTATTTTTATATTTACGAAACTATTATTTTTCTTTTACCATGTCTAGATTCGAATTTTACATATAATCAACTCAGTTAATGATTTCAAACTCATAAAAATAATAGAAATCTGACGTTGAAGTAATATTAATTACATGAAAAGCTAGTAAATATCAAAATTTACACTAATTCTGTTTCAAAGTATATAGTGATATTCACATATAAAACAAAAGAGCACAAAAAATCTGTTTTGAACAACTACAATCTGTTTAGCCAATAATCTGTTTACTGAATACTTAATACTTAATATTGAAGTAGCCAACAATTTGTTTACTCAAAATAGTACAGTAGTTACTGAATCCATACGCTTAGTGTACTGATCAATTACTGAATCCAGACGCTCCTTAGTGTACTGATCTCGACTATCTTGTATTCACCTACAAAAGTAGCAATAATATGTTTCAAGTTCATATATGAGCATTACTGATGGCTCTCAAAAGAAACAAAACAATCATCATGACTTTCTACCAAAAGAAACAAAATTTACACTAATCTTAATGAAGATTTTTAGATCCTTGATGTAAAATAGTTTTCAAATTGCATGCAGCTATCTGACTGCTTTATTAAACTGATCTCATGCAGCTTGTTCTTTGCTCTCCCAAGTTTTCAACTTTTTAGTTATACAATTTACAGCGAAGATACAAATTTACTGGACTTTTCAATTTTCTTTTTCTCAGGTAATAAAATCAACTTTTTAAACACCAGCCACAAGTTGATCTTAACTGGAACAGTTTACGAAGTTATATTCCATAGTGAAAACAGGCTTTACAAGCATCAAACTCATAATTCCTAATTCATGTGGATTGATGTACTTGGTTATAAACAATATAAGATGACACTTAATTTGGAGCAAATTTGGAGAACTTGGCTCATCCAAACTCCAAAAGGTTGAAGATCTGACACAACAACAAATGATCTTAATCCAAATAGCTTGTGGCTTTAACAATAAACTACCCATGTAAATAATACTAACCTTAGATGCTTATCTTATTCTTACAAGATGTACCCATGAATCCAAGATACAACTCACACGTACTCCTAAGGTAACAACCGCTTCACATTGGCTTCATATTTTCATTAAATTCATTTGTTCAAACACGTAGCTGATAAACTACAAATAGATATTAGAATTGCAAATGTAATACAAGGCCATTAGCTCAAACCATTTGACTTAAAAAACTACTGACAACTATTATAACAATGTGATAAATCTAACCATAACCTTACTCATGAATCTCATATGCAACTCACACGTACTCCTAAGGTAACAACCGCTTCACATTGGCTTCATATTTTCATTAAATTCATTTGTTCAAACACGTAGATGATAAACTACAAATAGATATTAGAATTGCAAATGTAATACAAGGCCATTAGCTCAAACCATTTGACTTAAAAAACTACTGACAACTATTATAACAATGTGATAAATCTAACCATAACCTTACTCATGAATCCCAGATGCAACTCACACGTACTCCTAAGGTAACAACCGCTTCACATTTGCTTCATATTTTCATTAAACTCATTTGTTCAAACTCAATGTGATAAATCTAACCATAATGGAAGAACCAATATTCTCCAACCTTACTACTGCAGATGTCTAGTTGGTCAATACACGTTATCTACATAACTACCTATACATGCATTTTGATTCATCAAATTACATGTAGTTCAAAATAGCTCTTTTGACCTTTTATTATTTCTACATCTTTAAAAAATTAAATTTGCAAGATGGTTTTGTAAGCACAATGCAAAGCTGACACTTTTTTTTTATTAAAAAACAATTATAGAAAAAGTGCTTTGATTGTATATGTTTTGGTAAATTCCATAGAAATAAAGCACATATATGTCTATGCTATTTGTATCCATAAATAAGACTCAATATTTTATGTAGTGAAACTAAACGCAGTAAGTAATCAAAATATGGGCACAAACATTGTTTGTTACCCTTTCAAAGTGACTAAAACATAGAAAATTTTGTAGTAATCATTGAAATCGATAGATCTAAGGATTCATGTGGGATCTGCATATGAAACTACAAGCATCTCAGTAAATATTCCAATTTTTTTAGTCAATAACTAGCTCTCTCAATAACAACAACAACAAGCTAAGGCACGATCCCTCCAGGAGTCCTATATAGATAGATAGTGCAAAGAATGGATGAAAGACACATACACAATAGGAATACGACTGTAAATACATTTTACACACATGACCTAGAAAAATAAATTGCTCTTTTATGAAAGGACTATCAGAGGAAAAATGGACTAAATATGCGATAACAGAAGACAAGGTTAGAGAATTCGTAGTCCATAATTAGACAAAAAAAAAAAAAGGAATAGAGAGCACTATTGAATCTAGAAAGGATCTCAAACAACAACTACCTGACTCCAGCATCTCCCACGATGCCAATGGCCATACCAGCTGAAAGTCCTGCAAGACCACAAGCCAAGCCAGAAGAGAGATGGGCATACCCATCAAAAAGGTAGTACGACTTGGCCTTGGGGTTGATCCCGGTGCTTATGATCACCGCAATGATGAGACCGTAAATCCCCAGGACTCCGGCCATGACAACGGGAACTATCGACTTCATCATGAACTCCGGCCGCATCACACCCATGGACGCCACCCCGACGCCGCTCTTCGCCGTGCCGTACACCGCCCCCATGCCTGCAAAAGAATGAAAAACATTTCAAGAAACGAACCTTTTGATTCGAACGGAATAGGAGTCCGAGATAAAGGTCGCCGAAATTGGGGGAAATTACAGGAGAAGACGAGGGCTGCGGCCGCGCCGAGGAATCCGAAGAAAGGGGCAGTTTCGTCGCCGCTGAAGCTAGACATCGTGGCGGAGGAGTCTCGACGAAACCCTAGTTCCTGCGAAGGAGGAAGAAGAGGCAGGCGTGCAAAGGTCAGATCCGAAGAAAAAATGTGATCGAGATTTTATTCCGTTGCCACAAACAAAGATAATAGCCCTAAAATCCAGCCAAAAAAGCTCGAAAAAATGTTCCCTTTGATGAGGAACAGCGCGAAGGGGAGTGGAGAAAAGCGAAGACGCGAGGAATTGGACATAAAGCAAACTATACCGTTGCACAAGCCTATGCTGGATTCCTCGGTGTTGATGCTGTAGAGGATGCCCTCGTATCTGATCTCGCTCTTGGATGGAGAAGGCTGCGCGAGATGAGGAGTACTTGGGAGAAGGGTTCGGGACTTGAAAATGATCGGAAGATAGAAGTTGGGAGAAGAGTTTGGGTTTTCTACTCCTTACCTAGATCCAACGGTTTGTATTAATCAAGATTTAGATCCAACGGTTTGTATTAATCAAGAATTAGATGAGATTTTAAACATAGACAACATTTTTTAAAAAGCGTTGTCGTAGACACTAAAAATCAGTCTAATAGACAACGCTTTTTACAAAGCGTTGTCTTTGACCCGTAAAAATCACTAATAGACAACGGTTTTTAGAAAAGCGTTGTCTATTAATAAGAAAATAATGAAATAGACAACGCTTTTCACTAAAAGCGTTGTTAAAACAAAATAGACAACGCTTTTTATAAAAAGCGTTGTCGTTTAAGTGTTGTAGAATCCCAATTTTCTTGTAGTGTTTGTTTTAGACATACAGATTTATCATGATCATTCAACAGGTATTCTTGAACTTCCACAACAGACCTATATTAAAAAGGTACTTATAAGGTATGGTATGCAGAACTGTACACCTGGTGACACACCTGTGTCAAGAGGTGACAAGTTTAACCTGCAGCAGTGTCCACGGCTTGAACTTGAAATAAAGGAGATGGAACAATTCTCATATGCGTCAGCAGTGGGAAGTCTCATGTATGCACAAGTATGTACTCGATTAGATATAATATTTATAGTGGGGATGCTAGGTAGATATGTAAGTAACCTAGGACCATCATACTAAAAAGTGGTAAAGAGAGTGTTGCGATATTTGCAAAGAACTAAAAGACATATACTTACGTATCGGAGATCAGATCATCTAAGGTGATTGGATATTCAGACTCCGATTTTGCTGTATACTTGGATAGCAAGAGATCTACTTTCGGCTATATTTTCATTCTTGCTGGAGGGGCTATATCTTGGAAGAGCATCAAGCAGACGCTAATAGCCACTTCTACTACGGAGGCAGAATTGGTAGCATGCTATGAAGCATCCAATCACAAGTTTTAACTGCGAAACTTCATCACAACATTACAGATCGTTGATGGCATTGACAGGTCACTAAATATCTACTGTGATAATAAAGTTGTAAAACTTTATGCCATGCACAACTACAATTTGTCAAAGTCCAAACACATCGACATCAAGTTTTTAGCGGTTAAAAAAAAAAGTTCAGAGTAGGCAGATTATGGTAGAGCACATCAGCACAGATTCCATGTTGCTCGATCCACTCGCTAAAGGCTTAGTGCCTAAGGTATTTCATGCGCATGTTGTGGATATTGGAGTCCTTATGGAAGAAGAACTCATCTAGTGGGAGTTTGTAATTATCTTATTGCTCTATATTCGATAATAATGACAAACATTTTATTTTGATTATTATACGTACTTAAAATTCAAAATATTAATGGGAATTTATATGTTTGTTTGACACTCTACTGTGATATCATCATTTACTACTGATGTTTAGCATTTGGTGTTTGTAAATATGATATAAATTCCTTTTTGAATCATAAAATTAATCATGATTTGCTATTGCAGTTTAGCATAAAGTATTTCACAAATATAATCTGACCTCTTTTGAGGTCATCTTAGGACCAATAGAAGATTGACTTGTACTAATCACATTTCATTAATTTTCACTCGACACATCTACATCTTGATCTATATCATTAATGACATTGGTATTGTGATTACTGTTGGGGCTTGTTACAATCATATACAGTAGTTATGACCTCTTTAGTCCTATACCAATGAAGTTAATGGATCAGATTGTTTATAAGGGTATTCTATACCCATAAAGTTTGATATCAACTAAAGTTTTATTTGCATTTCATATACAACTCACAAATAGCCTAAGTGGGAGATTGTTGATTATAATATCTAATTGGTGGACTTAATTGTAAGTTGTGCATATGAGTACAAACTGAACCCATTAAAGTGATCTAACTTAGGCTTATTGGGTTTCAGTTGTTGGATGTAGACCTTGTATGTGAAGAACCTATAGTCTCGCATCTATTATTATCTATATGTTGATAATAGATGTTCAGTATGTATATGGACTTATAGTCCCGCATGTATTATTATCTATGGGTTGAAAATAGATGTCCACTATATATAGGATTTTTCCCCAAGGATTTTGATGAAAATTTTTTAAAGAACTTTTGATTGTCCGTTGACCTAAAGCTTTTTGACACCATCACTCCTAAGCCCCTTGGAAGACCTTCCATTTCTTTCTGCCGCATCTTCTTCCATAGGGATTATTTTTGGACGATGCTAAAGATAAGGATGACTCTTCAATTAGATTCCTTGTCATATTTGTTTATGTATATATTTTTTTCTTATGTCATGGTTTCGATGAAATGAAGATTCATGCTCACATATTCTTATTTTTCCTATTTGAATTCTTATTTTGATTATCTAGAATTCATGCGGCATAGGTTTTATAAGAACTATCATATATTTTATTGAAATACAAAAAACATACATAGAGCACAAATAGGAAATTTACAAACTAAGTTACAATAAAATATAAATTACCAAAATTATAATATTTACAATTTCAAATTTAAATCATAATCAGATCTTTGTATATGATTCTCTAATATGCCCCCGCAAGATGTAGCTTTGGGAAGAGAGACCAATCTTGCTCATTAACGGTTGGAAGTGTATGCAAAGTAATGGCTTGGTGAAAGCATCTACTAGTTGATCCTTAAAAGAAACATGAGAACTTGGAAATCACCATTCTAAACTTATTCATGAATGATGTGATAGTCGAGAGTCGCATGCTTCATACATGAGTAGAACACTGAATTAGAGCAGAGATTGGTGGCACACAGATTGTCATAGTAGATGATTGGCTTTTGGGATGGAGAGAAACCAAGCTCACTGAGAAGAGAAGACAACCAACTTAGTTCGACAGCTGTGGCCACAACAGAGCGATATTCTACTTCAATAGAGGATCAAGCAAAGTACGTTAGTTTATTCGAGCTCTAGGAAAGATGGTTTCATCCAAGATAGGCAATGTAAGTGCTAGTGGAAGTAAAGTCATCTTTGTTTCTAGCTCAGTCTGCATCTGAGAAGGCATGTAGAGCAAAAGATGATTGGCAATGAAGTAGAATAACTTGATCAATGGTGCCACATAGATATCTTAAAATGCATTTGACAACATTCCAATGCTCATCAATAGGGCAATGCATGAACTGAGATATCTTGTTAACCACGTAAGCAATGTAGGACAAGTAAGATAGTACTGAAGGCTACCTACTATAGTACAATACTCAGGCAGATCATAGAGGGTTGTGCCGTCATGAAGTGTAAGGTAGTCATGGTAGGTAGTGGTGTGGAAACTGGATGAGCATATGGCATTTTGGTCTAAGCAAGAAGGTTAGCAATGTAACGGTGCTTTGAAAGTAACAAACCCAGTGTATGAGGGATTACTTCAACACCAAGAAAATAAGTTAAGAGGCCAAGCTCCTTAAGAGAGAGAGCCACTGGGCTAGCAGATCAATAAAGTGCTGAACAACTATTGTGTCATTTTCAAAGATGACAAGATATTCAACATATTCAAGAAGATATAGTGTGAAACCTATACAATTGAGGATAAGGAGAGAAATATCTACAGTGGAATTATAGAAGCCAGAAGTGATGAGAAACTTGCATAATTCATTGTACCAAGCATGAGAAGCTTATTTAGAAAATAGATAGCCTTCCTCACTTTGCAAACAAGCTTAGGATAATCTGTATTAATAAAACCTAGTGGTTGTATCATATAAACGTCCTTTTTCATGGTGCCGTGAAGAAAGATGTTATCAAGTCGGCGGATGGACTAGCCATGGCTGACAGCAAAAGAGAGAACAATATGAACTATAGTTGATTTGACAATAGGGCTGAACATACATGATAGTCAACACCAAGTCGTTGATGAAAACCTTTGGCTACTGACCAAGTTTTGTACCTGTCAATAGAACCATCAGTTAAATGTTTATGCAATAAATCCATGTTCAATAGGGGTGTCAATTCGGGTGGGTTAGGTTGAGTTCAGTTCGGGTTGAAAAAAAATAATAAAAAATCCCAACCCGAACCCGAATATACTGTGAAACCCCTAAACCCAAACCCAACCAACCCGACCAACCTAAATATAACTCAATTAAAAACAACTCTTCT